>NC_092824.1:69690006-70375006 GCF_023375885.2 Dermacentor andersoni | reverse complement strand
TTCGGAAACTTTATGGATACAAAGTCCTTATAAACTTTTGATGCGAAAGGTGCATTGACATTTCCGAAGTCGTGCTTCAGAGTTTCATTTCCGGAACTTTGTGGGTTAAATGTTGTTATAAACATTTCATGCCAAAGGTGCGTTGACTTTTCTAAAGTCTTACATCGGACCCTACAACGAGACAAGCCAAAGCAACACACTATCAGAGAAGTTGACAAAGTACGCAGCGAGGTCCGATGAGATGACGCGTTGTGGTGGTTCATTTGTGCCGTCGTGTCACAGAAAAGAATATCAACATTTTTTTTTCACCTGCGTCAAAGCAACCATGTCAAGACACTAAAAGCCATAAAAGGTAACTACGTTCTTATTTATTTTCTCTACTTTGACTTTTATTCGCGAGGACACATTGAGCCTCTTCAACTTCCTTGTTCTCGCTACCCGCGGGCTGCCAGAGCCACCCAGAGCGCATGCGTTTTTCTCGTGTTGCCCGAACCACCGCGCGGCGCGCTTCGTCCGCCTTCGTTTTTCGCTAGACGAGTGGATTTTCGCCTGGCAGAGTTTAGGACGCTTTCTGGATAGCAGACGAGTGAAAGAAACAATGGTCGCTCGCCACCATCACTGCACTGTGGAGACTCGGCGGATTGCAACGCGTTCGCTTGATGACATCACCTTCACTTCGATGTTATCGCAACCTCTCCGGAAAGACTTTTGTCTCGCGGGTGTAGGATACCGAGCATTACGCGTATGGTTCTCTGTGGACCAAGCGTCTCACGTTTTATTCGATATTCCTTCGGTAGCCACATTATAGGTGCCCAAAGTAGCCATTCGATTGTGGCCAGCATACTTTCCTTTGCACTTTTTCGGTACCCCCGCCCCACAAAAGAAAAAAGAAAGACATTGTTGCGGCGCAACGAATTGTCGCATGGTGAAAGTTCTATTTTGTTACTTCTTTTGCGGAATGTAATCGGCCAGGAGGCTCTTCAGTTGCCGGATTCTCTTATATTATTGCGATAACAAATACATGGACACTCCAGGCTCATTCCTGCAGTCGCCGTCATATTCCGTACAAAGTCTAAGGGCGATATCATCGTCACCGCGTGATCCATCCTGTATGTGCGAGTGAAAGCGCAAGGGGGGGGGAGGGATGGGGGGAGCCGACGATGGTGGGTCAGTCTTGTGCGCGCAAGGGAGAAAAGCGGGGAGGAAGCGCGCCTCCTTCCATTGCGTGCGGTGCAATGCGGTGCAATGGGAGGAGTGGAGGGAGGAGGGCCTTAGGATTCTGGGATCTGTGATTGCCCAACATGTTTATTTGCCTTGTTTGACACATTATGTACGGTGACTTTTGCTTAGATACGTAGATTTATTAGATACTTATACGTATATTCAAATATCTTGTTGCGAGGTTTTGTGCATGCGTGCAGCGAACTTTGTTGCCAGTGGCACTTTTTTGCCTATTATCAAGCTGTATCTTCGCATTTGTACATTTCACTGTACCTTCGCATTTCTAATGTATATTTTGCAGAACTTCTGCTTTTCATAGGTCCTGTCTGTTGCGACTATAATTTCGGCGCACTTACTCACAATACACGACCGGTGACAGCAACTCCTGCGCAATACATTGGAACGAAGGACAGCGTCACTGAGCTTCTTGCCCGTCCGTTGCACATGTACAAAAATGTAAACAAGATTTTCAATTACTGAGTTTCATTACAATATTTCTTCTCACCTTTTTCATTTCATGGACTTTACGTTTTTCATATCAGTGGCATGAACAGCTTGGCTGGTTTTGAACTGATATAGTTCTAAAGTTCGTGTGATATTTTCTTATTAATTAGACCAAGAACATGGGAACATGTATCAGTTATTCCTGGCATAATTTTTGTGACATACGAATATATTCTTTTACATGTTTTACTTGTCTTGACATTGCGTAGCGTTCAAGAATTTGTTTGCAGCATCTTTGGCGATGCAGTTATTATTCACGTATATGATCCCTCTACATATTCTATAAGGAGCTTAATGACTTTTCTCTGCTAGTGGAAATGCAAGACTGATTCAAAAATAAAAGCTAGTCGTTTCAAGCTCAACTCCTTACCTTCGTTGAGCACTGATGTCAGGATCCCCCATCAAACTTGACAAGGCGTTCACGTATCATCCCGAAACTAGTGACACAAAGACAGACCTGAAAGGTGAAACTGTCATCCAGCCGAACGTAGCACGACGCTACAAAAGAAGTTTTTTAAAGTGATGCTTCTCTGTGCAGAAAAAATTCGTCGGGTTCTTTTATTTCAACGCGGTAACAGGGCCTTTCTGGTGCAGTCGCTCTACCTTCTGAGCTAACTGGGAGGCGAGCAGATGGCAGCTTCGTGCTACATTCGGGTAGACAACGATTTTACCTTTCATGAATACTTCATCCACCTTGCGGGATTCCGCAGAACTTATTTGCCATATTCTTTGTCCCTGTGCTTCGCGTGGCTAGCCTCCTGGATAGCTCAAGATGGTAGAGCGACCGCCCCAGAAAGGCATTGGTACCGGGCTCAAATCCATCCTTCGGACTAAGATGAATTTTACAGCGAAGCTGTTGAGGGCTAGTTCCCCCAGGATCGTGTCAGTGTGTAGACAGAAAGCTCTCCATACGTGGGCCGATCCCGAAGATAGTACAATGCCGGGCCGACCCACGGCGGAGGTGCAGTTCGCCATTAAGGCGCACACATACACAGCTTCGCTGGTCCTCGTTCTTCACAGAGTGGAAAGGCGCTGAGTTTTTCCCTAACTGTGAAGCCTTATTTGAGGAACCCGTACTGGTTTCCTTTGTAGCTTCGTGCTACATTCGAATGGATGACAAATTTACCTTTCATGAATACTTGCTGCCCTTTGCGAGATTCCGCAGAACAGATATGCCAAAGAGAGACCTGTATGGTGGAATTATAATAAGCCGTTTTAAACATGCAGAACCGCGTCTCGTCAAAGCTTTATGCGAACCTATAGGCTGGCTCATCTTTACAAATTGTGTTCGCGGCGGACAGCATGTAACATTTTATTCTTAGGTAGACACCGACCATAGGCTACTATAAAGACGGCTAATGAACGTTCGCTTCGCAATTCATTCAAATATTAAAACGCCCTCGTCAGACTAGCCAAAGGACCGGGCACGTCGTCCGTGAAGTAGTGGTTAACCAGCCAATATCAGCTCATCCGATTTTGCTCCACCAGGCAATCAGCGCGCCGCGCCTGACTGCCGAGGCGATAGTATCGCCGAAAGTGATCGTCGCAGATTACGTCCCCTGGTGTACATTACGCGGTAATATTTTCGGCAGCCTTCAAGAAGGTCGTGCAACGCAGAGAAGCGACAACGGGTTTCGGTAACCAAAGCTGTCCTTCACCGTGATACCTTCAATTCCTAAGCGCGTACAACGCAGGAGCAATAGAAGTCCGGCAGAATTTCCTGGAGGTTGACACGAGCTGTACACGAAGAAAGCCGGTGCCCCCGCTGCCACCGCCTTCCCAGTCAGGAGGGGGGGGGGGGGGGGGCGTATCCCGATGAAGTCGTCAAGTGTTTGGACTGTGTCAACTGCTCCGCCCGCTAGCGCGACGTTATTGCAGCCACTCGACCAACGTCGCTCGAACCAAACCCTCAACGCTGTTGAGCTTGTGGCTAATCCGTCCTTACAATATAGAGTGGATCACGCGTTGATGTGCCGGTGGCACAGGTACTTCCCTTCGTACAGAGTTCCCTTCTAAATTGACTAGAATGGGCTCTGGCGCTGCGCTCGTTCAAATATAATGAGAATGATAGGTTTCGCCTGCAAGCACACGAGGTCAAGTCCAAAAGTGGGCTCTTCATTTTACTGCGAACGTTTAATATGAGTGTCACATAAGCTGCCTTGTTAAAAAAAAAATGAATCTGCTTAAGCTTTCAGGCTTCTATAAAAAACAATAATTATGTGTTATAAAACAGGTATCCGCAACAGTAAGTATAACAAAAATTTCAATATACCTTTAAGCGTGGAAGCGTGTGACACGCATCTCTGGGAAATGTGGAGGCTTCCGCATAAACAAACAAATTGTGCTTATCAGATGCTGTGTTCCCTTCTGCCCCGTACCATTTCAATTAAGCTCTACTGTCGTAAACTGCTCAGGCTTTCGCTCCTTTTGTTGTTGTTAATGTGGAACCAATAAATATCTTGTGCTGAATATAGCTCAAACAGCCATACATATATCATATCCCAGAAAAGTGTGGTTGTAAGTGGAGTCCACACTCGGGGGAGTAAGCACGTAACTTACGAAATTACAAACGCCGGACGTAAAACAAATTAGGGAAAACACAGAACATGCATTAGGAAAGAAACACCTGTCGCACGCACACTGACTTGCTCTCTTGACGACGACCGCTTTATTCAGCGGATCTGCTACCACATACGTCACTCTTCGTCACTTTGTTCGGGCGGTTCCCATCCGGTTTCCTCGCTAGCACTGCACGAGACGTTGACGTACTCTTAGACGGCTGGATGATATCGTGACGCCACATTTCATCTACTTGTTGCTTTACGGCCCCTCGTTCGACGACCGACGATTGTGGCCGCCGCAGGCATAATCGCTGCTTGTCATGCAGCGAGAAAAAAATATATGTCTCGTCCGACAAAGAACTAAATTTTCTAACTGCCCCTTTCGGCAGTTGTAATATTTGTGCAGCGCCACAGCAAGTTGGCATCACAGAACGCGGACATAAATATATGCTGGTTCATCGTTGTGCATTGGAAGCAGTCGTGCGAAACATTTCCTAATTCTGTGATGTTATGGATTCACACGATCTTGGAGGAGTAAGCTGTTCCAATGGTACGCAGTGAATATACTTATACAGTAAAGCCGCATATAGGAGACATGCGCCACCAGCGTTGAAATCTCGCGATAGAAGTTTATCGACTACAGCTAGGTGCCAACATGCAGACTAGTAAGGAAAAGAAAAAGTGGAGAAGGGGGCGGGGGGGGGGCTCTTCAACTCGCGAACGTCCTGTGCCTAATCGAAGTCGTAAAAACCCGAGAGCGCCGTCCCAGGTGGATATGCGAGGGGAGCTCCAAAAAAGAGTCGCAGGCAGACGCCGTCGGAGGCTTTCTCGAGGGGATTCGAAGCGGGGGTGGGGGGCGTATTTGCGGAGAGAAAACAAAAAAAAAACAATGCGTCGTAGGCCTCCCATAACGCAATCCGGTCGCCCATCGATTGCGATTTGCATGGAGTGAAATTCGTTTCCCGCGAACGCCGGCCCTTTCCTTGCCGAACAGTTTTGATTTGAAACGAACCGAGCCAGTGACGGCAGACTATACAAAATCCGGGAGACAGAACCAATTCTACCACCACGTGCTGGTCTATCGCTAGTGAGCGCCTTAGTGGATTGCAAAGCGTTTGCCTCTCTTTCTTTCTTTCTTTCTTGAAAGTCGACGTTCCTGAACAACTGCGACATTCGAAGCTGAGCGGCTGCGGGCTTTTTCAATTCGGTGCTGCAACAACTTAATTTGGTGCGCGTCGTCTCCAGCCTATATGTTTCGGGTACGCTATATATGTATACCGGCTATATATATATATATATATATATATATATGGAGTGCTCTGTCTGGTCGGAAAGCCCTGCAGCGGTGACGTCAATTGGATTTGAACACGTGGTTCGTAGCGCGAACGTCACCGAAAGAAATGTGCCGCGCACTCGGTGAGCACGGGAAGGAACAATCTCGTTCCACCGAAAACTGTCGAGCTTCTGCAATTCTGCGCCTTACAGAAAAAAACTCGGTACGCCTACGCGCAGCAAACTTCCACCGTAGTGTACGGTCCCGAATTATTTAGATCGCGTCGGGGATTTGTAACGCGAACCGGCTGTAGCGACGCTCGGAACACGGGCGTTTTAATATTCATCGAAGCCACCCCCCCTCTCCCCAAGGCCCCACCCACCGGTATGTGATCGACTTGGCCGGGAGTCGAATGCGCAAAGCCGCGATAAGCGGCGTTATTGCGTTGCTATTAAACAACCGCGGAGTGTTGTCGATCACACTGGAATTGACAAGTTAAAAGTTTGCCGCAGTGCGAGCACACGGGGAACGTCACGAAATGCTGTAGTTTGTGATATCATGTGGCACAGAGTGCCATTTAGAGCAACGTGGCATCTGAAGTGATCTCGCCGACGAAAGACAAACGCGTCAGGAGCCGCAAGAGTCATGGTGCTCCGTTATGACATTGTTTTTTGTTTGTTTTTTTTTGACCGTGAGTGGCGGATATTATTCGTCACTTTTTCGCCACAGCTGAACGTAAACGTTAACGTGTTCAGATTCCAAAAGTTCATGGTTGATTGATTGATTGATTGATTGATTGATTGATTGATTGATTGATTGATTGATTGATTGATTGATTGATTGATTGATTGATTGATTGATTGATTGATTGATTGATTGGTTGATTGATTGATTGATTTTCAACGCCCAGTTACAACAAAATCCGCTATGAGTGATGCCGCGATTGACTCCGAGATACTATTCACCACGTAGGGTTGTTTATTATCGTAACGAAGTGTAGCGACGCTCGCTACAGGCTACTTCCACGGGACCATAATAATGGTCCAGATGGTCAAAATCGCACCCGGCAATATTCGGCGCGCGAGCGTGCCTGCGTTTCGATTCCAATCGACGACGCATAGCATTCATAAATGTGTCTTAGGTGCTCCCGGTCATGTCGAGAACAGCACAGGCGTCCTTTCTTTTCTCTCTTTTTGCCACGGTCATTGTAAAGACGTCCCGCCATCCCCCGCTGAACTGGTTTAACGCCAGTGGCAAGACGCGCGTTAACAAAGGAAATGAAGTTCCCTTGCTGGAGGCATTGGGAATCTGCGACGACATCTGGACGTCTCACGCGTTCGCCGCGACACCTAATGCACGCTGGGGCACGCAGACACCGCGCCTGCGAACTAAATTATTCGTTCCTCGCGCCCAACGAGGATGCCGAATGGACAGTCGCTACGGTAACAAAACTAACATCGAATAGATTTCCAGGTAAAAATAGCAGCGCCCATTAGCAAAGCGTATTGCAGGGAGAAAGGAACGAACCGAGTGGCATTCGAGGAAATGCGTAGTTTATGACTAATACAAGCACTGATAAGCGAAAGCTGGGGGTTTGAGCGGCACTGTGTGTTTCGGCAGTGGGTAAATTTGCGCACGTTTTAAATGCTTCTCGTGGATGAAACTATAGGCGGTGCGTTACGAAACGCGCCCCCACTGTGGTGTGGGGATATTAGACGGATATTATGAGCGCGCCCTTCAGGACGCGGTGGTGGCTGACACCCCCCCACCTCAAAAAAAAAAAAAAAACTTCCTGTTTTTTTCTTACTTTCCTTCCGCGTTTAATATGGGCCCACAAGACCCGTGGCTCGTGTCAACAAAGCGCAGAACCTGAAGAAAAAAATGTGTTAACCTAAAAATCAATCAATCAATCAAGTACGTTATTAGATATGTAAAAATATAAGTTAGCGTAACACAATTTAGAACGACAGCCAAGATGCTAGCGGAGAATTGCGTGTACATGAAAGAAATAATATATCAGGATAAATACAATACAGTTATTTCACAGAAAACACGTGAGAATACATACAGATATAGAGTTAATACAAAAATCCGCATAGCATTTTTTTTTTCCACAACACACGCAAGAGCAATCAAACGAGGAAAATAATATTCTTGGATTCCGTGTATACGCTGCCTTCACGCATCGCCAATACTCAAGCCGTCTTTTAATCTTTTACATTTTTTTTTTCTTACCGCCAGGCCGTACCCCTCATCCTGAGATTAAACTACAGCTCACGGCGATTAAAAAAAAAAAGCGGGGGGCTACATCCAACGCACATATTACGAATTTACGAACCAACACTTTATTATTATGATGGAGAGCGCAGCAATCCGATTATTCGCTTAACCTTCTGCGGAACACCCGTGTCCTAATCCATCCCCCCTTGCGTCAATTTCCTTCCACGTAAGCTTACCAGGGAGCAGCAAGTACGTCTTCCGAGACTTCGGGCTGAAGTGTACCTTGCTCTATTCGTCGCGCGGGCTTCGGGGTCAACAAAAGTTGACTAAAGAACGCACCCAAAGAGCTCGTCTCCTGAGACAACGTCAGAGGCTCGACACTTACTTCACGTGCGCCCTGAGAAGCAGGCGAACAGGCTTAAGGTCTTTAGACCGGACGTGCCTCAATACTACTCTCGTTCGGTGACGAACATTAAGTTTGTCGAGGCATTGCTGCGGTTGATGCGCGTGGCAGAGCTGCAACTTCTTGCTTGATTCTATTTTTTTTTTTATTCCCCAATAAGTTTGCGACAAATCCTCCCCCCTCCCTCCCCCCCCCCCCCCCTAAAGAAATGATTACGTAGCAGACAAGGTGCCTTCGTGAGAAGTTAACAAGCGAAATGCGAGGTGGCCACGAATTACGCAAGTACTTACGAAAAAGATAAACAAAAAAGGGAATAGAACGAAGCACTTGCAAGGACTCGGACTAATCACCCTGTTAGCTTCTGCGGAATGAGTATTCGACGACCTCGTTTTTTGTGTCGTCTGGATTCGGAGAGCGAGCAGGCCATTACTTCCGCAAAGGCACGTCAAGATATGACAAACAGACACTTCGCAATGTGCCGTTTAGGTTGCGTCACTCCACTGAATGTCGCACAGTCGTGGGCCTGAATGCCTGTGGCAGGTATCATTTTTTTTTATGTAGCAGTTACCCTCAATTAGTCTCGGCACGCAGAAGATCTGTCGTTGTCGTCTTTACCCGCGAGACAAAACCGGCGCCGTGTAAGCGATTACGCAATCATGCTGTAAGCCCGACATCGTAAAATCGCCGTCACCGTCGCCCCAAAATGAGGATTAGTTTTCCTTCTCGAAACACCTTACGTCACGCGCGGACAGTGTGAGTAAAATCACGAAAAAAAACAAAAAACAATCCACTTTCTCGGCCTGGAGTGAAAAACTCCCTTGATCTTCATCGCTGCGGTCAACGGTAATCTCTTTTTACAGCGACAGATGTTGTGGGCTCTTTCCCCTAGCCGTTTTTGATTGTCCGCGGGTTCCGCTTGGCATCCGCTGCTGGAATCTGTGAGTGCTCGGCCGGGATTTTGTAGTGACAGAAATAAAAAAGAAAGAGCAGTCGCAGTGATCTGCTGCGATTCCGTCTCCGGACCTATACGCAATGCCAGCTGAAGGATGCTGCCTCTAAGCCACGCCGCCTTTAATGCGTTGCGAGTGTCGACGCGGGAAAAAGAGTGTACGTGTGTGAAGTGTGAATATATATATACTAACAGGCGGTATCAGTGGTTTCCAAATATATGCTAGATATGAAATAGCTGATGTTCTCATATTCCGCATGGACTCCACATTATGTAAGCACGACAACACATACTGAAAATTTTAAAGTTACTGTCTCAATCCGTTTTGAAGCTGTTTGCTATTCATGCTTGCGAATGTGCGAGAATTTTGGGGAAAACAAACTTACTGTGTACATCATTAATCGGCGCCTCGAGGGGATAGGAACGGGACATTTAGTGTTCTTAAAAGGAAAAGGTCCGGACACCGACCAAAATGGTTCAAAATTGTTAGTTACGCTTCCGCTTCCCCACGGGAGCCTTGTTCGAAACGTGAATAACTATTTTACACCATTTTGGTCGGTGTCCGGACATCTTCCTTTTAAGTATGCATCATCCCGACCAGACGGGCTTTTTTCCGTCGTACTCTCGACTTCAGCATTTAGTGTTCTAACTGCTTAGTTTCGTACGTGCTGCGCAGTACGTTGCGCAGGCGCACTCACTGCTTTTTCGTTTTTGACGAATGAAAAGTGTTGTTCTTATGGCGTCATCACAAGTGAGAGTTCCTGTTTGTGCGTGTACGGCTTCGATGATGTCCGACGCTTCTTTACGCGTGGTACGACAAGACAGTGCGATTCCGCGTCCACACACCCTCATGGTCGTTCTGAAAAAGCATGGTGGCCGCTTCTGGTGCAGCGCCTCATGAATGTGCTGGGCAAGGAGGCCTGAACACACCAATGAGAAATGAGACGCTAACTGGGGCCTTAGTTCCTGTAGGACTAATAAATGTCATTTCCTTCTCCTCACCTTCTGTCTCTTTCCGATTTCATTTTATTTCCCTTTCTTCTCCTTTTTCATTTTTCCATTGATGGTGTCTGTTTGTGTACGCTAGAAGACTGTCTAATTCGCTTCCCATTTCACACTATGTAGAAAGTGCTTTGGTTCTCTAGTTTTGTCATGTTCTTTATTGCTATTGCAAGTTACTGCTCCGACTGAGTTAGCGAATTGCTTATATAGGGATGCCGGCACAATATCTTTCAGTCTTGTTTTTCTCTGCCCTATAAGTGGCGCTCCGTTACCTCTAAACCCCTGTAAGATAATGCCAAGCCTCATCGCGCCCTAAATAATTCAATATAAAAGCTTTTCTACACGGCCAACTTCAGTTTCGTTTCTACTGTGTCATGGCATTACGACATAGCATGTTGTCACCAGAAAGCAGGACATAACGAAGTTTCGACTCTCGCTTTTGTCATTCGCCATGCTGCTATATCGATCGTCAAAGCGAATACCACCAGCATGCCAGGCAACCGAGCTTAGCAACGTCGCAATGTTCGGCTTTCGCGTGACACCTACCGAAGAAGAATTACTGTATCAAAGAAGAAATGCCGCATTGTCACGTGCCGACACGGTAGAGACGAAATTGACGCTAGTGATAGAAAAGCTATCATGTTAAATTATTTGCGGCTCTCCGGGGCTTGTCATCTTTTTGTTCTAAAGTTCAGAGGTCCAAGACCTTCATTTCACGAAATAAAGTGAATAGCCGAAAATATCGTGTCAGATAGCCCTTTAACAGCTGTAAGGATGTACACTTCATCTACTACAATCCCCTCATTTATGCAGTTTAACATTATGGAGAAGCCGGCGACACAATTATCCACAACATTTACATTATCATTACAAATCAATGAAAAGAAAACGATTATTTGCGAAAGTTGGAGATTATCCAGAAACGAAAATGGGCAACTCACCAACCAATCAGCAGCGAAATTTCGATAATTTTGACCGCTACGGCTCGTGCGAAAATATTACTCAGCTTTCGTAAGAACATTTTTTTTTAAGCGAAAGCAGAATATTATAATTCCAGAGTTGTTGTTCGAGCCCATTATGGGCCGTGTCTCGAAACGTGGAAAGCACGCTCCAGCGTGCTGTCACAGCGAATATAGGCGTCGTCTTGCAGCATATGGTTGAAGTTTGCGTGGCAGCAGACGCTTTTGCTCGGTCGTCGAGCACAGATTTGAAAAACTTAACGCCGTGCTTCGCCATTTTGTAATTTGCACACTATTCGCGTGTCTCGTTTCTCAATATGCGTCGTCAGTATCGACACTTTTGGATGAACGTCTTTGCTAATTGCGCCTTTCCTTTAGCAGACGACTTCTCGAAACACGTGCTGTCGATACATACGGGATCCTTACTAAAGTAGTTCCTTTGTTCTGCTGTGCACAGCTAATTAACGATGCGACTTCAAACTCGGTCGTTTTTGACAGTGAACGTATATTACGTACGTACACCATTCGCGTCTCGCAACCGTGCAAGTGTTCTGCGCAATGACTCCGCAGCATCTCCTGCAAAACATCCCACGGCTGTCTGTCGCCTTGCGAGGCAGCGTACGGTCCGACGGCACGCAACAACGAAAGCCCGTAAGATTCCGCTTGTACGCATCTCTCCGGCATAAACATCGTAATTGGTAAGAGGCGCGTCCCCATATAGATGTCGCATGATCGAGCGTCGTCCCATCGGACAATACCGACGGGGAATAACAAGAAAACAAACGCATGCGCCCGACAAGGGGGCGAGGTCTCTCCAATAGGCACCAGCAGAATGATCACAAAAGTCGGCAAGTTGGCGCAGATTCCTAGACGCAAGTACATGCCTGGCTCAGCCACATGTCCCCTTCATTTTCTTCGCGTGTCTTCTTTTCTCAGCGTTACCTCGCGCTGCCCAGGCACAGCTACGAATGGGCACCAGCTTTCGCCGCACGGAAAACGGGGAGTGCACCGTAAAGATGCCACGACGCAGCCGAAGTCGTTCGCGATCGTCGGGTCACGTGAGAAGGCTGTCCGAATAAGTTAAAAACAAGTACGAAAGAGGACAGGCGACTCACCATAACGGCGGCGAGGCCACGAAGACGACGTCGTCGTCGCTTGCAGCGAAATCCGGCGGCAGAGACCGTAGAAGAGGCAGAGCAAAGCGGCCGTCACAGCGGCGGCGCCTGCGTCGATACAGCAGCATTGCCGCGCCCGCTTCTGCAGGCTCGCATCGTCTGCTTCCTCGCGGGACCGCCGAGCAGACGACGCGCGAGGGAAGAAGGGCTCGCGGATGCTCCCCCTTTCCCCATTTTTTATGTCTCTCCCCCACGTTCGGCGCGTTGCTCTACTCCGTATGTTCTGTAGAGAACGGGGGAAAAATAGGAGGCTGTCGTATACGGGAGGCGGTCGGAGGTGCTTCCTCTTTTTCCAAACATCCGAAGCTTCCCTCGCTTCGTACGTCCAGCGTCCCAGAGAAGAAAAATATGTACTCTCCACACTCCCTGTTCGTCCCGGTAACCCTCTTTTTCGAGGGAGGGGTGCAGACGACGCTCCATGTCTTCTGCTGGCCGCCCGTCGCCTCCCGTTTTCAGGCCTGTCCCGTGAATTTGTTTCCTTGTTTCGTCGACTCTCTCAGTGGTTCCTCTTTCTGTCCCACTTGAGATGAATTGCCTAAAGCATACGATACCTCGCGTACACGTACCACAAAAAAAAAAAAGCTGAGAAAAGGAAGAGCTTTCAGCGGCGTGAAACCTCCACTTCCGAAGACCGAAGTCGTAGCTAAAGAACCAGTTGTTTCTTAAATTAATAGATAATGTCAAGATAGCCAAGGCCTAGCGTTTTAATCTCAACGTCCGAAAGGCTCAACTACCGCCAGTAATACGACTCTCATTTCTTAATAAATTGTACTCTGTGCAGCATTGCGTTATATGCGAAATTAAGCTAGCGCCACGATGTCTTTTTTTTTTACTCGCGTTCATTTCTTAAATATAGATGCTGACTCTCTCACTCGGAAGTCTCCGATTCGAAAAATGCGGCCACTTTCTGTAAATTTCCCAGCGCCGACGCGATTCTGGCATGCCACGTTTCCCGCAGGCAGGGAAAGACAGCGCGTAGCACCGAGTACCACGTCTTCTCGTTCATTCCCTGCAATGTAGGGTCATTGCACCGTTGTCCGTAAAGTTTCAGAGCGCGTACGAGTGCAGCAAATTTTGTTTCCACCTCCGGAGACGCACTGCCCGGCTCTGAAGGTCGGAGCAATAAAACTCGAATTTGACTGCGCTGCGTTCCCGAATGATCGACTCAGAGAAGGCAGCTCACAAGCGGCGGCGTAAACAGTATCGATTAGTTCAATGCGCTGTAACTCACTTGTAGTCACTAAGTGGACAACAAAGTATGCGTTGGTAGCGACAGGGTTAGCATGTTCTAAAGCTCAATACAATAAACGGTCAAAGTTGGCTGACGAGGCCAAAGTGAGAAGCCTTGGCAGCGTCATTTCCAGCTGATAATCGAGTGGACGTAGTACACCATGTTCAGTTGCAAACCCCTGCCCGCAGAGTAACCAAGCATAGCGTGAGACGAACAGCGACACCAGGTGGCGCACAGTCGCTTTGACACCTTGAAGGCAACAATTTAGGTTTGAAATTTAGTGTTAGAAAATCAGGTGTTATGGTATTCAATGAAAACTATGAACAGACAGTGGAGATACAGGGCCAAGAAATACCTCGGGTAACAGAATATAAATACCTTGGTATATGGATAAACGAAGGCAATGGATATATGGAAACACAGGAAAAAACCATAACAGTCAAGGGGAAGAGAAATGCAGCCATAATGAAGCACAGAGCGCTGTGGGGATACAATAGGTACGAGGTCCTCCGAGGTATGTGGAAAGGGGTAATGGTTCCAGGACTTACTTTTGGAAATGCGGTTGTTTGCTTTAAATCAGGGGTACAATCAGGACTCGACGGGAACCAAAGGTCAGTGGGTCGCCTCGCATTGGACGCTCACGGGAAGACTACAAATGAAGCTGTGCAGGGGGATATGGGCTGGACTAGTTTTGAAGTGAGGGAAGCTCGCAGTAAAATTGAGTATGAAGAACGGCTGAGGAATATGGAAGAAAGTAAATGGGCTGGGAGAGTGTTCAGGTATCTGTACAGGCAAAACATTGATTCACAGTGGAGGAAAAGAACTAGGAAGCTTACCAGCAAGTATGCGGCCTGTGGGGTGGGCAACACAGCAACAAGGAAGGTCAAGCGGAAAGTCAGAGAGGCTGAATTAATCTCATGGGTGGCGGCAATGGAAAAGAAACCTGCCATGAGTAACTATTTAATAGGAAAAAACGAAATCAGGAAAGAAACCATTTATGATAACTCAAAGGGAAGCTCATTACTTTTCGAAGCGAGATCGGGATGCCTTAGAACACGCACCTATAAAGCGAGATATAGGAAGGAAGAAGAAGCATGTGCTTGCTGCGGTAAAGCTAGGGAAACGACGGAGCATATTTTATTAGAATGTGAAGACGTCTACCCAGCGGTCGATTTAGGCACCACTGGCCTCCTTGAAGCCCTTGGGTTCAGCGGGAGCAGTGGTAAAGCAAACAGGTCCGCAATAGACATTAGTAAGAGGCGATTGGAGGATTGGTGGAAGAAAAGTAGGGAAACGACAAAAGACGGAGACGTACAAAAGCACAATTCGCAATAGGGGATCAGAAAGTTTGGACGCGGTAGTTCATAGTGTTTTTTTTTTTTTTTCATTGGTTAAACTAGGTAGGATATTAGGCAGCATAGTAGCAAGAGCTTGGTGGCGCAACCCACCGCCCCGTTCCAAAGGGGACGCTCATAACATCCATCCATCCATCCACCTGTGCTCGGAGTTGGAGATGCGACATGCATGGTCTCCGTAGACGCAGTTATATCACGTGTGCCTACGTCACGCTAGTTTCATCGTAGCATGCACAAATCATTTATAGAGCCGCCGCGGTACCTTAGCGACTATGGTGTTGCGCTGCTAAGCACGCGGGATCAATGAGGGGTGAATTTCGATTGGGGCGAAAATAACAAACGCCTGTCCTATGCATTGGGGGCACGTTAAGGAATCCCAGGGGGGGTCAAAATTAATCCGGAGTAGCCCACTACGACGTGCCCACATATTAAGATCGTGGTTTTAGCACGTAAAATATCAGAATTCATTTTCTTTTTTTTATTTCACAAATCATTTATCTGCTTAAAATTCAGTTCCATGTGCTTTTGCCTCGCTTTCAGTGTAGACGAGGACTTGCACGATACAATTTGCACTTGTAGACGCTATGTGACTTATAGTAAAGAGAAAGCGAGAGAGAGAAATACATCATTTTATGAATTCGCGATCTGTTATTGGCAATTTCTTGGACTGTCACGAAGTTCACTTTGAGCAAGCCACGCGGCACGCGAATCACACCGGACAGTTGAGGAGGCCGCGCGACTATTTGCCACTGGCGACCAAAAAGCCCCTGAAGGCGGCCGCTGCAGTGAGTGCGACCGGCCAGTCGAGATCTACTCACAATGGCGTCGCCCCGTAAAATAAGTATCAGCGTATACAGACGTCCTGCTCCTGCACATCTGATTGGTTCAGGAGCTTTGCGGCTGCGGTCGCGCGACTGAAAAAAAAAAAATCAAGGCGCGAGCGACTGCAGCCCAAAATGCTCCTTTTTCTTTTTTTTTTTCTCGAGAAAGCGATTGTGTTGCGTGAGTCACTCACTACTACATTTTCCTGTCGCGTGACTTCAGTCGCAAAGCTTCTCAACCAATCAGATGCGCCGGAGACCGGGACGTCTGTATGCGCTGGCGCTTATTTAACGTGACGATGGCATTGTGAGCGGACGTGAACGGCATTAATCACAATTCATTTCGGCGTGGCGCCCCTGGCCGCGGTCGCCCTCGCCGGTGTCCACATCGGTCGCCTGGAGTCGCTTTTTCGGCCGCCAGTTGCAATCGGTAACGCGGCTCCCTTAAGTCTTCGGTGTGAATGAGCCCCTGCATTCACGAATCGCCTCTGCTAGAGAGTGAGTCACAACCAGGAACCGACTGCGGGCCACAAGGACGCTAATCTCCCTGTGGAAATTCGCGCGTCCGGTGGTTGTCGTTCCCCTCTGTACTTGTTGTGGCTTCTATACCCACTAGGGGTGGCATGCCAATAGTCGGGTGGATAAATGAAAATGAATATAGCAAGTAAATTTCACCTGCGAGTTAGCGAGAACTGACAAATGCCATGTGACAGATGCAAGAAGAATAATGACGTAGCCTGAATCGAAAGGTACTAAAGATAATAATCTTAAAGGAAGAAAATTTAACCAGTGTCGACAGCCGGATGAGAAGTGTTTTTCTCTTCTCCTTTCCTGTCTTCCTTCACCCGCTCCCCCATTGACGCCATAGTGCCAGCTGTTTCAATAAGGGCAATCGATGAGAGAGAGAGAGAGAGAGAGCCCTTTAATAAAGGGCAGAGACTTTAGCCGGCGTACAGACATCGCTGATATGCTACTCTGCGTGGGGAAAAGAATTGGGGAGAGAAACAGAGGAGAGAGGCGCAGAAAAAGGAGTAAGCTTTTAAAAAATGGGCACTGAGTTCTCTGACTCACGGGCAACGGCGTGCTACGGTAAAGTCCATCAGTGTATGCATCAGCTGGCAGAATTCGCTGCGTGAAAGGTACATGAGGGTGACAGAGCAGAACTAAAGTTTGTCGAGTTGACCAATGTTTTCTAAGTATGTGAATAAAAAGTTCGTCGCACGCCTCTGTTATGTGAGGCAGGCTAGAAGACCTGAGACAGAGTCAAATGACAAAGGCGTCTGTGCAAGCGAATGCATGCAATGTTCATAGAACGCACGCTCGTCGGCATGCGCTCGACACTCAAACATGACCTTCTCCACGGTTTCAATTGAGCCACAGTTGTTTCATTGTGTACTTGTAACCTGACGGAAGCGGCACCGTA
The DNA here is from genome assembly GCF_023375885.2 of Dermacentor andersoni. Lineage (NCBI taxonomy): Eukaryota > Metazoa > Arthropoda > Arachnida > Ixodida > Ixodidae > Dermacentor > Dermacentor andersoni. The sequence goes on along the minus strand of NC_092824.1, from coordinate 70,357,909 downwards.
AGCCGTTTCCATAGACGGTGTTCAGGCGACGACGATATCGATGCATCAGTTAAAGCAACGCCTTCCATTCCATCTTCCCTGGGCCATTTGGCTCGTCTTTAACGCGGGCTGATCACAGAGATAGTGCAATGACAAACTGGGTTCATCCCGGTGACGGCGTAACGAAAACTGGACAGTGTGAAGAGCTGTCCCGTGGGTCACGTGGATCGGGTTAGGACACGTGAGTCGCGGCGCATCGCTTGATTTGAGGCACGTAATCGCAGTGCGGCAAAACGCGTCTCAGACGATGAGCAGTATTTATGGCATTTAATTCACTCACTTCAGGAAGCATTCGTTCCACGTAGATTCCAACATGCGCAATCGTATCTGCACGGGATCTGCTGCTGATCGAGATTTACTTTTGTTTCATTGAAAGGAAAAACGGAAGACTGATATAGTCACCCCGTAACGATGACGGCGTGGGTGAAGGCTCATTACGTAATAATAATAATAATAATGATAATAATAATAATAATAATAAGAAGAAGAAGAAGAAGAAGAAGAAGAAGAAGAAGAAGTACAAGAAGAAGAAGAAGAAGAAGAAAAATATCCTAAGATGAGAGTAAACGTTACAGGTTCGAAAATCTAGAGCGGCGCTAGCCGGAGAGAGCAAATTAGCCACGCACACGTGGGAAGATACAGAGACAAAGAGGCGAGGGAAAGTTCCACCGCACGTTTTCCACAGTCCCGACATTCGCGCGTGTTCATATACTGAGTTCCAAAAGCCTATACAGTCTGCGTCGAATGAGCGCGTGACCAATACATCACCAGAGGAAGGCGCCCACAAACGATCTTCCCTCGGGGTGCGAACATGCTCGCTTCCGTTCTCTTCGAACTGAAAGCGAGAAAAAAATGAAAGAAAACGGAAGCCGAACTATGCGCAGCAGGCCCAGCGTCCTCGCACTGCGAAGGGCTATTAAGCTGGATGCCCGGGCGTGTCCCCGGTGACGACTGGCCGACACCACGCACTCTACCTTCCTCCACGCTTCGATCACGTGCTGCGCTTTTCGCGGTTCGTTTGACGCCGACCATACACAAACGCTGTTTTAACCGAGGGCGCTGAAAAAAAAAAAACAGTGCGCATAGGATGCCCCCTGGCAACGACCTAGGTGGAAAGCCGTGGATCAGAGCGAGAGGTCAAACATCTTGCCCCCCTTTTTCAGAGAACAGGGGAAACTGTTATCGCCAGAGCAGGTACACAGGACACACAAAATGAGAGTGTAGCTGAACGACGGTCGGCAAACTTGGGAACGTGTAACAGGATTTCAAGGCACGCTCTTCGTAAGACTTCATTCTGTCCGCTAAAAACTTGCAACTAACGAGGGACGCGCCACAGCCAGTCACGCTGGCTCGAATACCGAGTTACGGAGCTAAAAACTACAGCCGATGGAAACTGTTAAGATTTGGGGGAAATGGGGATTGTGCTGGCCCGCGGAAATGTGGTTCCGGAAACGAACAACGCATGTGCGTACGCCCACCTGCCGTCCTGGCAGCATTGCCGGGAGATGCTCATCTATGGCGGTGCCAAAGCGATGGAAGTACGGTAGCCAGCTGGGCGAGTCGGCTCAACTGCATCTTTACTTACAGCGCGAAAGAAACCAACAAGGACCAAGAAGAGATCGTGTTACGTATTTCGTATTTGTCTTCGTTGGTTCGTTCGCGTAGTAAGTTTAAAAAAAATAAGCTATTGAGTCTCGGATTTGTGTTTCTGTTGATTTTTGTTGCGCGAGTCAAGCTCAAAAGAAAGCTCACTCAGAATGTCGTATTAAGACGAGGGCACAAAAAAAAAAGAAGAAGAAACTGCGTTTTTATGGATAGCAACTTTTATTCGCGCGGCGTCGCGTCTAGGGCAAACATTCGAAGGTATAAGCTTCCAGAAACGATTACGACATGCCCAACAGACGGCAAAAAGCAGGCGCCGTTCCTTCTTTCATTTCTTTTCAAAGTGTACACAGGAATATAAAATCTTGCAGCGCTGGATCTACTGTCTGAAGCGATCTTCCTGATGACCTTAAACATGACCAACTTCTATGTTTCTCTTTAAAATATTTTTTTCAACACTTCCCCGTAATGCCCAACTTTGGTTTCCTTTTCGCTACACTCTAATATTCTAGCGTACAACAACTTTAGGCTCCGTTTGTTTTTTTCTCAGTGTAAATATTAAATGGAACCCAAATAGTCCTTCGATAGCGATCCAGGGCGCGAATTCACAAAACTCTTCGTTCGTAGGTTCTATTTGCCACTGGTAGGGCGCCTTCGATGGCGATATGTCTGGCGCCAGGACTGGCTCGAATTCGCTTCTACAAACAATTCTAGCGTAAGAGCTTTTTGTGAATCCGGGACCAGATTTTGGCCACACTTCTGTGTGATCCTTTCTTTTAATGAGTGACGACGACGAAGACGACGACGACGATGGTGGTGATGACGATGATGTGGAGGGGGAGGAAGAGGTGGCGATAGAGAAGGAGGAAACACGAGCGAATGTGTTCAATACCACGAGTTACAAAGCATCCATGTATGCCTAAGGCTACAAAGTTATCGCTCCATGTAGCCATACATCTTCCTTCTTTTTTTTTTTCACGAACCGCACTACATTTATAATTGGAAGCCATCCCGCGACTGTGATGACTGTATCTGTGCGACGGTGGTTCGCCTCGGTACATGTCTGACCTATAATCTCAACGAAACTGCCTTTCTGAGAGTCCCATACGTACCCAATAGTTTTCAGAGTCGCCGCAGTATCTCGCATAGAATGCGAAGCTGCAGCACGTGCAGCGCAAATATGCGTAACACGTGCTCTCGTGGCCACTTGGGGCGACCTTGACGCACCACAAAACCAGCTTTTAAACGTGCGCACCGATCGATGTCTCCCGCTACGGGAGCTGCATGGGCTTCAGAAAGAGAGAGAGAGAGAGAGTAATATAGGAAGGCAGGGATGCTAACCAGTCGATAGTCTGGTTGGCCACCCTACGCTGGGGGAAGGGAGAAGGGGAAGCGAGAGAAGGGGGAGAGAAGGTGCAGATACGTGTACGGACAGCACTTGAGTTAAAGACGCTCGCGTAAACCAGAAGTTCTGAGAAAGCATAAAAGTGCTTTCACTGCCTTCTGCGCATACATTAGGGACAAGAATCTTTTCTTGGGGACAGTGACTTAGTTGTGAGTGTCAAATTCGACAACTGCTTGCAAGCGCGACAATTGTGCGTTCCTCATCGTGTCTGCTTCTTTGGTCAACGCACATGTCGGGTTGGCCTGTCAGGTGTGCAGGCAGTAATACGCTTAAAGGTTCTTTCCAAACGGCTCATCCTAAGCATCTAAATGACGATTTGTAACTCTCATTAGCAAAAAAATAAGAAAAATGTGATTCTATTCATAGCCGAGCGAGCTAGCACGAAACTCAAAAAAAAGAAAGTTCTGCTTTAACTATAGCCCGGTAAAACCGGTAAGCAGCTTAAAAGGACACGAAATCAAATGATTGTTTGAACAGCATCAGTAAATTAGTGTTTGCAACAATAACAACAACAAAAAATACTTCTACCGTGAGAAGAGACTCGGCAGAACATAAAAAAAAACGAGAACCAAGAGAAGGGGGATGACGTCATGTTGAAGTTCCCGCACCAACTCAGCACGACGTCATAACATTTAATAAAATTTAATGGCATTTGCTCTGGGCCTAGTTAATTGTCTATCGGTACATATGGACTGCGTCGCGTTCTAAAAGAACACGACGCAGTCTGTAGGCTGAACTTCAGACGTAGGCTGAACTTCGCAATTCAACATTTACTGAACCAGTACGCTCCAAAGAAGAAAACGATATTTTGACGTCCCTGACGTCACACTGACGCAACGTCGGTGCTGTTTCGGCACGAAAATAATGACATAAAATGTTGACCTTCATTTTCTCTTCTCTTAATCAACCCATTAGCGCGAAAGAAGCAAAATGGGGTTTCTAAAGGACAAGTTATTTGTCTAAATCGATGCGTTTTTATTGAGTCATCCTTTAGCCTAATTAAATAAATAATCTGCACCGGAAATGTCGGCCACAATCATGCGCAAATTTTGAACAGAAACAAGCTTGTACTCTCCTTAAGGCTGTCGAACTGATCAGCGAAACAAAGGCGCTTTTCCCATCCTATAAACAAAGAGGACGGACCAAGTGCATTTTGCGAACGACAACTGTTTATTTTTCGATCGTTGCGCTAGCAACAATCTATGTCACGCCTTTTAATGGTATATGTGCCCGATACGAACGACAGAGGACATTAAATGACCACAGTCGTCACCGCATGTATTACCTGTCACGTGTTCCCACAGCAATAACATACTGGTCCGATTAACACTAAAGCCTAAGTGATCTCTCCCGACTGCGCTAATCATCTCGTTATATGACTTCCGTCAAGGGGTGATCGTAACTGTGGTTCAATTGTTCGTTTGTTCTTATTAGCTCATTTGTACGCTTTCGTTTTCTCTAGCATACATGTCTTTATAACGAACAAAACAAAACCAGATCTTGTTTGACTCGTCTTATTATCTTGTGCCGATGGAATTATAGTTTATATTTTATTTTAATATTCAAGGCCACGCTTGGCGTCTCGCGGCAATCAACCAACAGAACTGTTTGTAGGCCTAGTCGATGTTTCCTGGAGGAAATAGGTTTCTTTTTTGTTTTTGTTTTTGCTGGAAATTAAGACGCACACAAAAGGAAGACATATAGACGATGGTACGGGCGGTACTTTGGGTGCTCACCCAGGAATAAATAGACACATACATACATGCGCAGGCTGCTCACAAACTTAGGACATCCAGCTGTCGAACAATCTCGTCTCCGACTGGGGAAGCAATACTAGCGTAACCCTAATGTGCGCCTTGAGTTTTATATATATATATATATATATATATATATATATATATATATATATATATATATATATATATATATATATATATATATATATATATATAGAAGCTTCGATTTAGCTCACGTACCGAAGTAATCCTGTACTACTTTCCTGGTCAATAAAAAACATAAAGCGAAAGAAAAAAAACGCGCATCACTCCAGGGGGATTTCAACTCCAAGTCGGATGTGTTACCTCTCGGCCACTCCGTCTACAGCACCGCGGGGAATAATACACCACCTAAGAGAGGGCGCTAGCGCCTATACCTTATGAACAAGCTGACGCCACGCTCTGTTTTACCTGTACGCTATGGCACCAAGGTGAAACAATTGTGGGAGTAGTGGCATATTAACACCCTTAAAGGCGGGAAGGAGAGAGGAGGACAGAATAATTGTGCGCGTCTCCTCATTGCGAGCGGGCCGCGTCAATTCCGCAATACATGTTGCACGTTTATCGGTAGTACAGTTCCCTCCGCATGGGGCACCCGCCCCGAATGTTTGTTCCAATTATTACTGCGCGATACAATGCGAGATTTGTTGCGCATAACTTTCGGCCGTCGTCGTACGCTATGCCAGACATAACATGGGGCCGAAGAACTGCGACTGGTTGATTGAGACGAGATTGATGGCGATCACTGTGATTGCTGACACTCGGCCGCTGATCCACAAAACAGCACCGAGCTTAACAATTTAAACGAAGCATGGTATAAAAGGGAAAGAAAGCCGGATAGGAAAGGAAAGAACAGGGCATGGTCTCTCCACTTCTCCACCGGCAACGCTATGTACCTGAACTATCAGGATGACGACCATAGCCTGCTGTGACCACATGACGTGCTCGAACAGCGACTCAACGTAAACCGCTGGGAAATGAATCCTCGTTACAATATACTAGCTTGAAGTGCCAAGGCACCGTTAAGTTCTGTAATGCGTACGTTTCGCAAAAAGCATCCTTTTAGCACCCTCAGGCATTATTGAAATGGTGCACTAAGCGCGTTCTGCTAACGAGTACACTCATTTTCAAAATTTTGAGCACAAAGTACCGGTGCAAAAGGGTGTTCCGACGTCGTATTCATCCTCGAGGGTGTTATTTTCCGCAGCGTGAGTTATCCACGGAACATACCGAGTGTACTTTTATGGGTGCTGTCGTTTGTCCCTCGGCTAACATCCCCGCCCCCTTTAAGGGTGTAGATAGTTTCGCTATCACCGGAAGTTCGATAACTGTCCTTTCCTTGCGTTAGGGGCTGCCATTAGGTGTCACTGGCTGACATTTCGCCACGCGCTCCCATGGCTTACAATATTTCGTCCCCGCTGGCATGCAGTTTCCTAAGGTTACTAGAGGCAACTCTGGCGCTGCGATCGTTCAGCCACCATGGGAAGGATAGATTTGTGTGACCTTCGTGCTTGGAGCTTCAGACGTTCATCTAGCCTTGTGTGTTGCGTTTTGTCTGATCCTAAGCTGGCCTCAGTATTAAGGCAATTTACACTTTTCTTTAATGCAGAAGGTAATAAGACCTGGAAGCACGCATAATCTCTGCTAATTGCAGTCGTTCCGCGTATCCACGCGTTCGTGGTGTCTTGTGTTCGAATCCTGTCATCGGATAAGTTTAATAATGTTGAACTAATTAGTTATCAGGCAGTACCTTCTTTAAGATGACCACTTTGCAACGACACGAAGCCATTTAAAGCGGAGAAGGACGAAGTTTAGGCAAATTCGTGCACTACCCATTGTTCCGGTGCTGGCTGCTCCCGTAGAGACCTGCAGCTCCCGCTGAGACTAGCGCCGCAGTTTCCTCTAGTATTTGTATGAAACTCTATGCCCACCTGCGCCTAAGCCGAAGAAACGGCAAACATTGACATTTTTTAAATATAATTTTTTTCTTAGAAATTTCCGCAGCAGGAGCAGCAGCTTATCAAATCAGTGCAAGCAAAGCAACCTGGATTCACCCAGGTTTCTTTAAAATCAATCCAGTGTGATGGGTCAGCCTGATGCCCCCAGTCACACGTAACACCCTGCAAGAGCGTTTAAACTGAAGACGATTGAAATCTGCGAGCCCCGTTCGTTCGTTCTTTCCGCGAGCTTGCGTTAAGGACCGGAACAGCGACCGAAAACTTTGATCCCGCGATCGGGCTTGATGGCGATCAGAGATCCCACCTTGAATCATGTGCGTAACGTGCACGAAGTACGTCTGCCGCAAGGCCCTTGTGGCCAATACGTTGTGATGCTCAACACGAGATCGCGGCATCGATGTGGGCCGCGGCAGCCGCATGTATATGGGGGCGAAACGCAAAATCGCTCGTTTACTTAGATTTAGGTTCACGTTAAGTAGTCTCAGGTGGTCTAAGTTAATCCGCAGTCCCCCTCTACGGCGTGCCTTATAGTGAGATCGTGTTTTTTGGCACGAAAAACCGCATAATTTTCTTAAGGTGCCGCAAATGTAGGATTTCGGTTAACGTAGACATAAGTCTTCTGGCAACAACATCTGGGCATCAGTGTGGCGTGAGTCTCACCGCATACTCCGCTCAGAAGATCCCCACACAAAAAACCCAGAAAAAGAACAACCAATTAGACACACGATAATGTGGACGCCGGGTCACACGGACGTGGAAGGCAACCGTGAGGTCGACAGGGTAGCCCGAGGATACACTGCATACCGAGCACCCTCCGCCAATGACCTCGAGGAAACCGAGCCAGTCCCCAGAGAATACTCGGCTATCCTGAATCACTATAAGGGCAGCAGGAAGCGGTACCCCTCGCCGCATAGGTCTCTCACTAGAGAGGACTCCGTAGCTTGGAGGCTGCTACAGACGGGTGCATATCCGAACTTAAACACCCTCAGCAAAATACAACCCACACAATACAGTGACAAATGCCCATGGTGCCAGGACACACCCACGCTCTACCATATAACGTGGGCCTGCCAGAAAACAAATGCGGCACCAATAATACCAAACCCGAGTGCGGAGCAATGGGAAGGAATGCTCTCCAGCGACCGTCAGGACGTGCAACTAGGGCTGATCCGACGGGCCCAGCTGGCAGCGGCATCCAGCGGAGCCCTGGACTAGGGGCAGACGGCCATTGCCAAGAAGATGGAAGACACCATCTAACTCCGCGAAATTCATAGAATTTTCTAGAGCTAAATAAACGTTTTTCCTCCTCCTCCTCCTCACTTTTCTTTCTAGCAGCTCAAGCAACCGAAATTCGACGCTACGAATAACCACGACAAAATTCTTCAATGTCTCCTTTTTTTTTAAACAGTGTATGTGTATCGGAACATCGCTGTTCTTTAGGTAGCCGCACCACCCACCTCTTCCCTCCCCTCAACGACGCAGCTAGCAGACTTCGAGTGCTTGCACAGGAGATCCCGCTCTCTCTATGGTGCACACCAAACAGCCAGACCAACCAGAGCAACCGTCAATACCACCTGCCCTCTTTGATGCCTCTCTATATGCCAACTGGACTCCGCCGAAGAGAGGTGACTCTGCTTTATCGCTTATGGCTAGGGGTGGCTTTCACGAAATCGTACTCATTTCGCATTGGAATGGCCGACAACGCTCTCTGCAATGCCTGTCTTTGCGAGGAGACGCTGGAACACATTCTGTGCGACTGTCCTGAATATAATGTTCAGCGACAGTCCCTGGCATCCGTTCTAGCGCACCTTGACACTAGACCATTGTCCCTCGACACGATTTTCACATGCCGCCGACAGAAGACATCGCAAGTGAAGGCGACGAAGGGACTACTTCGGTTTTTGAAAGAGACGGGATTGGACAAGCGGCTGTGACACTGATATCACGTACCATGCCAGATCGATGGACTCTAACGGACGATGTGTGTGTGCTGTGCTATGTGCTCTCTCTCTCTTCCCTTTCCCCATCTTTCATCGCACCCATCCCTCTCCCATGTGTAGGGTAGCAAACCGGTTAAGCTAAACTGGTTAACCTCCCTGCCTTTCCTACTCCCCTTTTTCCTTCCTTCCTTCCTTCCTTCCTTCCCTCCCCTCAAGATACCCCTCCCCCCCTCCAAAAAGAGAGACAAGCATGTCGAAGATCCTTTAAGCGAGAAGTTGACGGGTCTCATTTGTCTGCTCCCGAATGTCGTCTGTCCTTTCTTTTTTATTAGTTCGCTCGACTCGCACTTCACCCCTTGTGTTCATCGGTATTTCTCTTCTTCTGCGGTCCACCCTGGTACCCACAAAGCAAAAACGAAAAAAAAAAAACTTTCTCGGTTTCCTGCTGATAACGAAAGAAAGGGTCGCTCTCAAGGCGAATTTATCAGCCAGAAAGATTTAAAAAAAGAAGGACGAAAGAAGAAGCGACTGCCCGTGGTTCGAGGGTGCAGGGCTGTGGTTGAAGGAACGGGGATTTGAGCGAGCGGAAGTGTTCGGTGGGCTAGCAGACGATTCCTCCGCCGCACTCTGACCTCCCCTTTCCTATTGTGCCAGACGATGCGCAGCTCCGATTCTTGGACGCTTGCCCAGGACTTGCAGACGAGGCATCCATTGTCCGCTGCTCGCGGCAGAAGACGCTAAGAACGCCGCCACTTTCCTTTGTAAAGGGCCTTTAAGGATTTCTTTGCTTATGGCGCTTTAATAAAACACAAAGAAGTCGCTGCGGACGTGAAGGGTGCAGCGATTAAAAACAAACGGAGAGAGCCGAACAAGACAAAAGAAGAAAAAATGCTTACGAACAGCACAATACGCAGAGTGCGGATATTTCAGCACGAACAAATCGCTAACGCTGCTTTTGTATAAGATTTCTAAGCAGCGGACGGAAGCTAAAAAAAACTGTATGAATGAATGAGTTTGGATATAAATGGGAGGTGTTTGCAACTGTTTCGTCGCTGGCTGCAACCGAAACTAAAATTGTTTACTGATAGTGGAATGAAGGCGTGAGACGAAATCAACGCATTGCAGAGCTGAAAGGGTTTCTCAGATGTGCGTAGGAAATAAATTCAGTGGAGAAAACGAGTGAACGGCACGACAGCCACATACCCCGTTTCGAAGCGTCTGCGAGTGGAACAGAGGTCACTTAAGGATAAGAGCTCAACGCTAAAGATAAAATGTAAAAGCTAGAAACGCTTTTTCTGTCCCTAATGATCGAAAGCGCCTCCTGGTGACCCTGCTTCCCTACCTCGTGTAGGAAACAGAAGTAAACAAGTTACGATGTCAATGGCGAACAATAATGGGGTACGAACCCAGCTGCGCCATACAGCAGCCCTGCCCCAGAAAGCGCCCGGAGATTTCGGCTATCTGCGCACGGAAAAGAAGCAACAAAGAAGCAATAACAAAGGAGAATTCTGACACACGATTTCAAAACCATTAAGCAACCTTACATCCCCATCGTGGCCGACAAGATTTCGCCAGAAGCGTCGGCACGTAAGGGACCGATCCCTATTGTGGATAACACGGCGTCGCGGGCGAAGGGTCACGAAATTTACTGACGACGTTTTCTCGCGTAACTACACGCCAGATAATTTAATAAACCTTGTCGTAGCTGGTGTTGTTGTTATCCGTAGGAGCTGCCAACCACTGGGCGACAGCCATCGTTAATTATACGTTAGCTCTAACTAGAGGTCGACGCTTGTCCAATTTAGTCACACCCGTGTGTTCACCGCTCTCTCAGCGCGGGCGTCAAAACCGTGCTGCTTCAAGCGTTCTTATGCTGGAATGATCTCAGAACAGACATCGTTCAATAGTTTGTTTACACTTTCATTTCTCTTTTCCTTACGGATTCCATAAACTTCAACTAAAACGCTGCTAATTTCTCCTACAATTTCACCGGCATTAAACGAAACCTGGCTGCATGTGTTTGCTGCTAAGAAAAAAAAATCGATACGCTCAATTAGCACATCTAACAGGGAAAACAAATAAGAATTAAAAAAAATCGCGGATGCCTCGCGGGGCTTTGTTACTGTTGGGACTTGTGGCGATTGTCTAGGCTGGGAGTGACGTTCACAAGTCGTCATCGCGCACACTGAACGAAAAACACCGGATTTATGGAATCTCAGCTATGCAGAGAGTCTGCACGTGTTAGACCACGCACGCAACCGACGCGATTGCCCTCAACACATGCAAGGCGTGTTGATTGTGTGCATGTTCACAGCCCCTGTGTCCTGCCTCGACAGCCAACCGCTGTCGGACGGGGTCGTGCTGGGCCCTCCGAAGGACTGCAATGTAGTTTCATTCGTTCGTTTACACCTCGATAACTCCGCAAGGTCCGGGTTCTGTACACGCGAGCGCCGTGTATGGCGAAGGTACTAACAAGTAAGAGACGTGACGGTGGTGTTGAAGCGCGAGTGCTTAGTATGAACAAAGATGTCCTCGGGATGACTGTTCTAGTGTATGCATCCGTGTGTGCAAAAAAAAAAAGAGCACTGTAGGTATAGTGCCGTTGTTCGAGTATGTGGTGGGTACATGGGCCTCTGCAGACTGATACGGCTATAGGTCCGGTGGGTTGGTTTGATAACGGAGATTTTAAGACGTAATTAATGATAGAATCCATGAAACAGGCAAATCAATTGCAGACTCAATTGAATTCTTGGGTTTTGCGCGCCAAAACAACGATTTGATTATGAGCCACGCCGCGGTGGGAAACTCGGGATTGATTTTGACCAGCGGGGGATCTCTAATGAGCCCCCAATGCACGGGAAAAGGTCGCTTTTGGCGCTTGGGCCCCGTCGAAATGCGCCCGCTGCGGCCGGGACTCGAACCCGCGACCTCGTGCTTAGCAGCGCAACACCGTGGCCGCCAAGTCACCGCAGCGGGTCAATCGCAGGCTTTACAGGAAGGCTTTGGTCTCTGTGTAAGTGTGTTTCGCTGACGTCGCGCGAGCAGGCATTGGAAAAAAATCAACAGCTCGATTCTGGACATGTTCGAGGGCGTACTCAAGCATGCTTAAAAACATTCAAGCCATGTAGGCCTTGAAAACGCAAAAGCCTGCATTGAAATGGAGCATGCTCCATCGCATAACTCCTGATTCTTCTTGCCCATGGCTCTAAAATATGTAGGTCTCCTCTCTAAACCTCCTTTCTTTTTTTTTTCAGCTCTTCTGTGAAGTTTTATCGTACGGGTTATAAGCGGTGGGCAAGCAGCTCGATAAGGGAAACGCTTAAAATAATTGCGAATTTGAATAGACGTCCGACGATAGGGCTCTCGCGTTGGGCGGTGGCACGTAAATGTTTAATGGCCTTGTGGGTAACGACCGTGTTCGCCTGATAAGAGCACTATATCAACAAAACAAAAAGAAAAAAAAGTAGTGAAATAGGTTTTATTGTCAACAGTCCTAGATACCTATACTAAGTTGAATGGATCCTGAACTAAGAGCAAAGGTAGTTCCTTCGCACATCCCCATTCGCTGAGTTTGAATAGCGTGCTTTGAATGATGAAGCTGCGGAAGAAACGTGGAGATATTACGATCTAGTTGTAATCACTCGTAAAAACTTACCGAAGCGTTCATGATACCTTCTAATAAAACCCAGTAGACCTACTTTGTCATGTATTCTCAATATTTCACTCTTCCTTCCTTCATTCACCCGTGAAATCTTTTGTTTTCTGCCCATCTGAGCCCTTTGTGATGCAAGAAACAACTTTTGATCTCTCTTCCCTCGCTTCTCTTCGCTCACTTCTACGTTTTTCTTACTTCACTCATCCGTTCGCTCATTCGCGCAATTATTACCAGAAATTCATTCCCAATGACTAATTGTCGCTCCCTCGTTGTCCTTCACTCAATTTCACCTGTCTGAATCGCTCAACATTTCATTCTTACATCCACCCACTCACTAACTCGATAGCACTCATCGCGAATCGTTAACTGTCGTCCACTCTTTGCCGCTCACTATATTTTGCTCACTCACTCATTTACTTAATACAACTCCTTTAGTCAATCGTTCGTTATTTCATTCTTAGATCCATCCGATCGTTCACTCACTGTAACTCACTCATCATCGCTCGCGCTTTGTCTCAGACTCATAGTCGTTCACTCGTAGTAATTCACTCCTATTTATTTACTCACAGACCATTCACACGTAGTCATTCACTCATCGTCCCTCATCCAGTCAGTCGCCCGTTCATTATTTCGCTCTTCCATCCTTCCACGCTCAAACGGTGCCTGACGCTTTTGCCATTACTCATTATCAAACCACCAGTAATACACGCGCATATATTGATGCATGCCTTACCACTAACGCATGTTGCATTTCTGTAAGCTAACTGCTGGGAACGGAAGTCAGTTAACTGGGAACGTGACTCCTTCATTCACTCATGTGCACGGCACCTCGAGCTACCTAAACTTCGTGGTCAATCAATTATCGCGCAATAATCTTCCAGCTCGGACAATCGTTTAGCGAAAATTTTCGCGGTCACTCAATGGATATTGGGTGTGGTGGAAGCGCCTGCGCACAATACACGCCACAATACACGTTACATACAAAGCAGTTCCGCACAAGCCCACGTTTGATAGGAAAATTCATGAAAGGGGAAAATTCTCATCCACTCAAGAGCAAAACTCTAAAAGAAGCCCGCGAAAGAAAACGAAAGATCGCCGCCCAACTGACCGCTGGAGGCACTTTGCGTGTACTCGCGGGCTTCTCTCATGCTTCGAAAACCACTTTTATGTAGAACGTATTGAGCAACAGAAAGCTATAACGGGAGCTTCTAATGTTGCTCTACAATTTTTCGCATTCCCACATTTTATCTAATTATTATATATGAGAAGTTGGTTAATTAATTCAGACTAAATTTATATTTAGGCGGTATGCAAAAAAAAAAAAAAGAAAATAATCTGAACATCTCCAAGCTACGGCAAACAACGTTACGTTGGATCTGTCCCACTACGTGGCATTTCCACATCTTTAAAGAATTTCAATTAAAATAAATTATTGGTTTCACTTCGGGTCTTGAACAACACCGAGATAGAAGCAGCACAAATCCTTTGGACGCCGGGACACGAGTGTCTCGCGGGGCACCAGGCGGCGCACGCCGCGGCTCGAGATCGTGCACGCCGAGCCACCCCCGACACGCAAAGAACACGGACCAACGACTGTGACGAGGATGATGAACGGATATTCAAGAAGTACTCGGATATCTTGGCGCACTACAGGAAGCAGAGGCGTCGCTACCCGCCCGCGCATAAGGCGATGAGTAGGGAGCAAGCGGTAACCTGCAGAAGACTCCAGGCTGGAACCTACCCGCACGGAACACTGCTGCACGCCATGTATCCGGGCACCTACGGTTGAGACTGCAAGTTCTGCCCGCCGGACACGCCCAACACCTTGCGCCATATGGTGCCGGGGTGCAGGAATAACCGAGAAGCACCACCGTCATCACCACCACCAGGCGATAACATGCAGAAAGAAGCAGAAAGAGGAATAATTGGAAGACCAGTGGGAGGCTCTGCTGGTGACGCAAGACCCTAACAGCCAGCTGCAGTTGGTGAACAGACGTCGGGCGGCGGCAGCGAACCATGGCTACCTGGACTAAGGAGGCCACCCACCTTTGGGCTAAAGAAGCCTGGTCTAACAATAAAGTTTATTTCTCTCTCTCTCTCTCTCTCTCTCGCCAAAAACCCCGGTCTGATTACGAGGTCCACCGTAGCGAGGAGCTCCGGAATAATTTGTACCAACTGGGGTTCTTTAACGCGCACCTGATTCTAAGCACACGGGCGTTCTCGCATTTCGCCCCCATCGTAACGCGGCCGCCGTGGCCGGGATTCGATCCCGTGACCTCGTGCTTGGTAACCCAACACCATAGCCGCTAAGCAACCACGGCGGGTATATTTTTTAAGTTTCACTCAAGCAACGTGGGGCACCCAGTGTACCACCGTTGTAGCTGCGTGCTAGTCTCGGTGGACGAATACATTTCCCCTATGAGTGCAGGCTGCGTCGTTAGCTCACCAGACGGCGCACTTGCGTCCTCCTGTCCTGTTCTGCTAACTGCACGCGGCACTACTATCACGACGGGCTGACGAGGGCGGATGAAGCAAAAAGAAAAAAAAAAGAGCAGTTGACGCCTCATCGAGCCCTTTTGTTTCCCTTCTGTCACACGCAACGGCCATCGATCGTGGCAATGAAAAACGATGCACCGCGGATACACTGCTGCTCGGGGCGAGTCGAAATCTATGTGCGGTTGCACATTGTGAAGAGCGAGAAATCATTTGCTCTCGTCACGTTGCGAATGGCGCGGCTGTGCAGGTATATAAAACGATCGTGTTTGCTGTCGCGGTGCGCTGCTGGTGTGCCTCAATGGGAGCCGGCTGACTTGTGGCGCCATCTGGCCCACCTGCACTCTACGTAGACAATGAAGGGCCAGTCGTCGTTCCGGTCCCTAAAGGGTTGGTCTTTAAAGGGCGGGTCCTTGTGAAGCAAACAACTGGCAAATCTCGCGCAGCTTCGTAGAACGTTATACGCGTTGAATAGAGGGCCAACATCGATCGAACAATCTAAGGTCCACGACCATAAAAGAAAGAAAAGAGAGCAACACAGTGGTGCAGACGCATCAATTCGTTTTCTGGGGGAGTGCGCTGAACTTAATAAATCTGATTATGGTACCGCATTTCGGGAAAACTTCTCATTTCTGGATGTAACTTTTTTTGTTCTTATTGGACCATCCATACTTTTGCTCCAACTTATGTCTTTTTACGTCTTTTTTTTCTTTTTTTTCTGCTTTTGTGTTCGCATTCGCAAGCGATGTTTGGACTGTGTTGAACTTCCGAGGGATGTCAAATGCATCTGCGCTGATAAAATCTTGCACGTGAACTGGCCCTTTTTTATGCTTTATCATTTGCACCGTGATGTGTTCAAAAATAGGAGTAACCGGAACCGTCTACACACGCCAACCATTTCATTTCGCAGGTACCTCCGAGAACTTAGTAAAGTGTGTTTAGCCTTGTGGTGTTTGCTTAGGCTGGGTGGTCGCATTCACGCATCGCTATCACGTACGCTTCACGTAACGCACCAAATCTTCAGCGTGTGAGCTGTGCCATGCGTCTAAATCGGTTAAACGATGTACTAACACGATTGTCCCAAATAGATGCGCGCAAATGTGGCTGATTGGCCGATTGGCCGACAAAGGCTGACTGATAGTCTTGCCCATCTCAACAGTCAACCGTTGCCAGAGGGAGGTAATGCTGGGCTCAAGGCGGAAGTGCGAGTCTAGTTTTCGGACCCTCTAGGCCTTAATTGCTTGACCTTATTTCAGGTTCAGGAGTCCATTGCCCCATGAGTGGACCTCTGCGTTGTGGTTGTCGTCTCTTCCCCTTGTCCTCATCGTCTACCATTTTGTTCTACTTCCGTTCCCTCTTCCCTTTCCCTCAGCGCAGGACAGCTGAATAGACGAACGTACTATCGCCATAAATTGAACAGTGAGCAGGAACAAATTGACCAGAAATCCTGTTGGGTGCCATTACATCTGACTGGGACTTACAATCGCTCCGTAACGGGCTTCCAAGAGTGCTGCAGTGTCAGACAACGTTACCCAGTCGAAATTCAGCTATGATTACAAACCCTGGGGAATATGGAAACGGAGTAACACACTCTAGTCATTACATACTTGTTCTCATTTTAGCTGGTGACTATTGCATAATACTCTTCGATCTTAAGCAAAACACCCAATCAGTATTCAAGCAAACATGACTTAGGCCCATCGTCAATTTCATGTGGGGAAAAGAATGCATCGCGTCAGGTATAGTCACATTGTCGAGACCTTAGTATGAGCCTGAGCAATAAACGAAGCCCCCCCACCGTCCTCCCCCCCCCCCCCGCCCTTTAAGAGTGGAAAGTACTGTTCTGCATGCCGCATCTCAAGAGGCCCTTCCGACGCCGAAACTTTGTCTCTGGTAGGGACTGTCCTGCTAGGCTGCAACATCAGTCGAAGGTGCCCGAGAAGGTTTAAGGTGGCCACGAGAGAAAATAATAAAAATATAATCATAACAAATAGAACCACTTTGTTGATAACTTAGTAACGTAGTAACTCTATATAATAACTCAGTAACTCAGTACACTTTGTTGATCCTCCCTGTTTAGACCATTCGGCACGCTTTTTCCAGGCCTGGCACTGCTATAGTAGGGATAATAAAAGAACGCGTACTTTGCGCGCATATTACTACGTGTTTCTTGTACAGCACGTTTACGAAATTCTATTAACGCGTATGTATATCGCACACTTACATAGTTGTCGTTTTTGTTTGCTTGTTTACATGCACGCTTTCTTTGTTTGTTTTTTCTTTTGTGTGCAGAAAGTATGTGATTGTGTGTGCGTGCTATATGAAGAAGAGTAGTCACGATTTCTTAAATACGTATTGTAATAGTGGGCTCTCGCGTACTCTGCCTTCCTATTTATCTACCATTGGTAAACAACAAAAACAACAACCACAAGAACACAGAACCTGCGCGTAAGTAAAACAGAGTGCCTGTAATACCAAGTCTGATGCGGAGGAACTTTCGCCTCAATGTGTAAGGCTATACGACGTGCGGTGCTGCAGGCAAAACACGAAGGGGAAAAAGAGCCCGGGGACCAGGCACTATAAAGGCACGGTTTAGGAACCAAGAGCCTCAGAGGGATGTCTTGTTTTACGACCCATTCAAGCTCTTAACGGTATTACAGGGAAGGGAGTGCGCATATCTGGTGCTCCATTACACGCTGGCATAATAATGAACTCCAGGCGAAGGACTGCTGAACTTTTTTTTCTCACATAAGTGCTTATCGCCGTAATGTTAACTGCTGCGCTCCTACGCCGTGCTTATCTTATTAGTTTCACTCGTTTGGTTTATTTCTTGTTTTCGTCTGGAGAAGCGGGGAGGGAGACTTTTCTCTGCTATTCCTTCAAACTTCTTGACCACAGTTCTTTTTTTCAGTAATCATGTCCTGTACGTTGCATGAACTACTACTAATACTACTACTACTACTACTACTACCACAGCCACCATCGCCACGGTTAGTGCTGCTACACCATCCTTCTCCACCACTACTGCGCCTATCATCTGCTACCTACTACTGTGACTATCCCAACCAGCAACTACTGCCACATTTACTGGCACTAACTGGCACTATTCATACCGTCTAACTATCGATACTGCTAATTCCTGCTACTACAAATTCGCAGAGGTTTGCTGTCTTTCAATTCAAAACTGAGCCAATCAGACAAATTTTCATTTTCCTTTCTTTATTTCATTTAGGTCAGGTGCTACTCCTTGTCTATTATCTTCAACAGCGCGGCATTCATAATCGGGAAAATCGTAATAATCGTAATAATCGGGAAAGTCGTAATCGTAATCGTGATCGTAATAAACCGTAATAGCATCGTAATCGTGCACATACGTAAGGCAGGAAAAAGAAAACAAGAAACAAAGAAGAGACGATTGAGAACACTTCTCGTGCCATCAATTGCACTACTTTCATGTTCGCGCCATTCCTGCTTCCATAAGACTTGCATGAACAGCCAATTAGTCTGATTTATACGTAGTTTGCAGTTGCTGAGGTCTGCACTTCAGTAAGATTGCCATCTTACTAAACTGTAGACCTGCCTCTCAGCACCATGCAACAGTTTGTGTCCTACAGGTCCACGCAGGCATTGCCAGCCTGCGCCCGATTTACATTGTTAGATATTACGTGCCCTTTATTTAGTCATATGGCATATCTTGGTATACAATTTTTGCATACAATTTGGCGAATATATCTTGGTATACAATACTATGTGGAGTGTCTCGGTGCATAAGTTTGCCGCGCCCTTGTCTTATCAGTCGTGGCAGTCACCTGCCGGGACTGGCAGGGAAGCGAAATAATATAACGTCGCAGTTTCGCCCGAAAGGCGAAGCAAGGAGAGCTGCTGCGTGGCTACGTATCAGACTATTAAACGAAGTAGGGCTCGTAGTTTTAGTGACCGCATAAATGTCACTGTACACTGGTCGACTAAGTAGAAAAGCGGGGTGTAACACGCGCAAAGAAACGCATTAGAAAAAAAATCTACTCGATGACAACGAGAACTCCCGGACACAGCGCCGGTATGGTGACGAGGGGCGCTAGCGTGACAAACCGAACGTTCCGTAATGCCGTTCCCTTCACCATTTGGACTGTGCCGCGACGCCAGAACGAAGCAAATAACAACGACAATGACAATTATGTTTATTTTCGCATCAGTACAGTGTAATGATACGGAGGGGCGTGCGGAAAAAAGCTGTCATTTCGACAGCTTGACAAAGCCGCAGGCCCCGGCATTGACGATTACAGCAACAACTAACACGATCCGTTTATACCTTCTGAAAAATTATACAGAAAAATCACGCAAATAACGAAAGAAACTTGTGTAGTAAAATGCAAACTTGCACAATCTTACAGGTATATATACATGATATGTAAGCATATATTCCGACACGTACAAATTCAATCTTCTATAGAGATTCAAAAGAAGAAGAAAAAGCCCGAGGTGTACATTATTGTGCAAATATTTTTCTGCTAGAAGCAGAGCAAGAACGAACAAAGCAAACATACTGCTCTTGTCCAAAAAGGCAGCAAACCAAAAAAGAATATTTTTGCTAATAAAATCAAAGGAAAACAACATCAAAGAAATTCGTCTATTATTAAGCTGAAATAACTACGAATAGATTTAAAGGTGGTGTTTTCCATTTGAATCGCTTTGCTGTGTAAGATATTTAGTAATCTTACCTATTTAGTAAATGACCAAAGTTTGGGCGTGTTGGTATTGCATTTCAGCTTTTAGCGCACAAAAGACGCTGGGAAGTTTAGACAGACGTAGACGAAGCGCTCATTTACAACAATCGTAGTTTGCATGCATGCATGCATGCATGCATGTATGTATGGTATGTATGGTATGTATGTATGTATGTATGTATGTATGTATGTATGTATGTATGTATGTATGTATGTATGTATGTATGTACGTACGTACGTACGCACGCACGCATGTACGTACGTACGTACGTACGTACGTATGTATGTATGTATGTGTGTATGTATGTATGTATGTATGTATGTATGTACGTACGTACGCACGCACGCACGCACGCATGTACGTACGTATGTATGTATGTATGTATGTATGTATGTATGTATGTGTGTGTGTATGTATGTATGTATGTATGTATGTATGTATGTGTGTGTGTGTGTGTGTGATGCTGGTGAAAATAAACGATTGTTGGAGGTGAGCGCTTCGCGTCTACGTTTGTCTAGAATGTCCACGTCTCTCTCGTGCGCTCAAAGCAAAAAAAAAAGTTGCTGTTTCGCCCGAAAGGCGAAGCATCGATTGCGAGTGCAAATTAGTAGACAGTTATACGAAGTAAGGATAGTAATTTTATCGGCCGCATAAACTTGTAAACATTTGCCTACCAACTAAATTAACAGGCATGTTGTCACGCCCGTACAAGCAAACACGAACACATCTCACTCGATGACCGCGGAAACTCGCTGTCAAAACGCTGGAGTGAGGAAGCGCGGTAGCAGCAGCGAGTGAATCGGCCTTCGTGCTGCCTCTCGCTTCAACGCGAACTAAGCGTCGAGGACACAGCGCGCTCGAAGCTATAAGCCGTCGGTGCACCTAGATTCTGTACCAACTGCAGATCGCCCTCGAGATGGGGCCTAAATGCTTCCGCAGACGAACGCGAGAAAGGAAGTGTGCTTGTCCTGCGAATACATTTCGTTTCCTGCATCGTCGTGTACACATTGAATCAAACAGGGACGAGGCGTCCATCTCAATTTGGCGAGATTCTGCAGAGCGTTGCACTTTATTGTTGTTTTTTTCTTTTGCTCTCTTTCCCATTCTATTTCTTCATGCGGGCGCAAATGGTAAGCACTCTCGGGGATCGACGAAGAGCGAGCTTGAACTAGCAGTCGGGTCTTCACGTCAACAGGAATTTTATTATTTGTTGCTGGACCCTGCAGTTTTGTCCCATTGTATAAACACTGGCGCGTGAGTAACCTAATACGCGCTTTCTGCTTGGACCTCGGCGAAAGGGCCGCACAATGCTGCAGCATATAAATGATTCCGGAACTCCGAACACATCAAAAGCCCAGTGCGACAGCGAACGGCACGGCGTGGAAAATCCGAGAACAGAGGCTGTCTCTTCCGTTTACCGTTTTCTCTTTACCGCGTCAGCAGTTTAAGCGCCTCGCGGCCGTATTTGCTGTGTCCGCACGTACGTCCTTTCCGTGCGCAGCTTTGTGCGCCTGATGCAGCGTTCATGCGTTAACTTAGAGCCACGAGTGAACGTGGGGAAGGAGTGGAACCACAGCAGACGACGCTGCCGGACTATTCGCCAATCGCGTTGACTGCGCCTGCGTCTCCACGACTTCACGACGGCGCCGGTGGTGGGGCACCCCGCGGGGGCGATCCGCGAGCTTTCGGGTTCCCCAGTGGCCGCTGCACACTTCTCCGCAGCATTCTTCCCCTCGAGAGTGCATCAACCATCGAATTCGTCCTCGTCACGTCACTCGGTCGGCGTTTTTTCGCAGTGTCAATTCGCACACGCTTCGGTGACCGTTCCGACATGCAGGGTGTGGGAGCGGTGCAGTCAATATAAACATTGAATCACACTTAAAGTTGGGGCCTTAAAGATGGACTCTTTGTCAATGTTTCAGTCAACGTGTACACAACGATTCGGGAAATGAAATGTACTCGCAGTACGAACACACTTCCTTTCTCGTATTCGCCTGCGGAAGCGTTTAGGCCTCAGCTTGAAAGCCATCTGCAATTGGTACAGAATGTAGGTGCACCGACGGCTTATAGATTCGAGTGCGCTGTGTTCTCGGCGCTTAGTTCACATTGAAGCGAGAGGCAGCACGAAGGTCAAATTGTCTCGCTGCTGCTGCAGCGCTTGCAAACATGCAAACAAGTGTTGCATGAGATGAGACGCTGCGCAGGATCACGATAAAGACGGTTGTATGCATCGCATTTAGCCTTGGAGCACTAAATTATTCGATTCACGATAGCTTTGCGTCGCACCGATCCCAATACGTGCGTTGGACCTGCGTAATTTTTTTGTCTCGGGCAAATACAATATAAGCATATACAGCTCCCGCGAAATTGCTGCAAAATTTACGAGGCTTTTGTAATAGCATTACTTATAAGTTATTCCTATATTTCAAGAACTTGGCCCAGGTTGCATGTATTATTCGGTGCAGTTTACCGAACGGAGGTGTATTTTCTTATTGCTGAGCTAGAGAGGTGTAATCTTGATAACTGTGAATATATTTTTTTTTTATTTATGAATATGCAACATGTTTTATAAAAGCATTGACAGAGAAAATTAGAAATCCCCTTCCTGTAGCCACCAGACTAGCTTTCTTTCTTCTCTCTTTTAAGTGCAACAATCATCCAATCAGTGCCCGAGTTACTGAGAAAACAGAGTTCTCTGTTCCCATGCATTCAGACAGGACAGCCCGAGCTAGAGCTTTTCTTTTAAAAAGAAATACGTAATATAGAGACTTAATACGGTGTACGTTATATAGAGACTTATACTTAATACGTTATACCTTTATTTAGGGCACTAAATGTTCTACTAAAATTTCAGAAGTTAGGTGAGTTTCAAACTAACTAAAGCGCAATGTTCGAAAAATTTGTAACTCTAGGCCAAAAATAAACTCTGCTGTTGTGTAAATTACACTGCGTCTGTTGGAGCCTCCCAAGCGGATAAATTTGACACATTTGTTCACAACGTACGTGGAGTTGTTACAGCGCTTGCGAAGCTTTGTCATCCTTACAAATTAGTGGTATGTTTCAGAGTAGTCTCTAATATATCAACTTTGTCCGCGTTAGCTGCCTCAATAAGTGCATTTTACGAAATTCTGATCTCGTTTATTGATAGCCGAGTTGTATACTTGAAGCGTCAGTTAACTTGTCCATTTTGGGAAAACGAAAAAAAAAAATCCTGGCGGATTGTCATAACAAAAATCTGCGCCCAGCAGTAGGTGGCTATCGATTTTTCTTCTTCAGTTTCTTTTAAACGCGAGAAATCTAATCAAATACGGTGCAGTTGGTGCCGAAGAAAATTATGTCTCCGTTGCCACTCGTTTAGGTAAAAGCTCCTGAAGGAGAAATGCCTCGTCATGGCTGTTTAATTACCACAGACACTATATATATATATATATATATATATATATATATATACACAAGATAATCGAAGTTTAGAAGCAAACAGCCGTCGACGGTGGCGTGATCACAACCGCAGCAGCAGACCATCCCAGAATCGGTGTGACACCCTTAGCCCAGATTTCACTCGGTGAAATTGCAGCGGAGTCCCACAAGGCGCGTAGAACGACCAAAGAAGAGAAAACAGCGCCAGGATGTGGGACAACAACAAACAATTCCTGTTTTTTTTTAAGTATGAAAAAAGTTTCCGGACTGGGACGTGTATAGAGAGATTGGAGCCAAACTAGGCAACCCGGAATCTATCGATTCTGATTTGCATAGGCCATCACTTGTTCCCGCTACATACGGCCCCTTCTTTCCTTGTTGGACGACCTTTTCGTTGAAGAAAATCAAAACAAATGAAAACGCACTATTTTCAACTAGTTCCTCCCGCGAACACCCTTATATAGGCAAAACGTGATACGCGCTGGAATTCATAGCATTTTTCCCCCCTGTTTTTGTAAGTCCTGAAATTCCAACTTTTTAGAACGGCTTCGATATGAAAGAAGTAATCACTTTGGTATTCTTTCCATTGCTATTTATGCGCGTTTCGTTTTTATTCTACTTGCGGAAAGGCGCCTCGCACAAGAAAACGAGATAGCTATGGCCCTTCCGTGAGCGCATAATTACTTCCGGCCTCTCTGGTATCATAATTTACGAAATACTGATAGCCTAGACGTAAACAGCTATGACGGTGGCGCCATCAACTTGCAACGTGTTCAAACAAATCGTGCACAATTATTACTGCACTGGTCTCAGCTAGTGCAGTAAAAATGTATACGGAAACTCGGTGTTGGCGAAGAAATCGCCATAGGGTGTCACTACCAGGACTGCTGCTCCTGCCGTCCGTGGGTGCCATTCTGGATGCTGTCGAATTCTCTAATGGCGGCATTTCGGGCCAACGAGACGTCACCCAGAGGGCTGCTTACTGCCTCTCGAGAATTGGCTCAACATGCCATCATTACAGAATTTGAAACATGGCGGAATTCGACAATGTTCCGAATTCGGTCGTCCAATCCTCGCTCAGGCCTCTCCTCAGCGCCCACACGAATTAACCTTTCGCCTTTTACTAAAGGTTGTCGTGGGGAGGGGCACTGCCGTGAACCTATAGACCAATTTCCGCGAGGCCCTGCTTGTCTGTAATCCCACACAATCCCCACTGCACATCCATATCGCCTCAAACACGTCTCGCCGATTAAATAACCACTTAGGTTTTACGCGCATGTACGCGGTATGACACATGCTTTTAACTTTTCCGCAGCCCCTGCGGCCATTCGCTTGTGGAACAATTTGCCTGATCACACTGCTTCGGAGTCAGATCGAGAAAAATTTCGTCATCTCCTACACGAGCATTTTTCACAATAGCAATTACAAATCACTTTACCTTGTTTCTTGCACTTGCCAATGTGCTGCGAACTTGGGATTTCTTCATTTCTATTGATGCATTGCTATCTCGCTCTTATGAATTGCTATTTTATGCTGCCTCACGTGTTCACTTGTGTGCCCTGTGTATATTATAGTTGTTGTTTTTTTGCGTTTTTGTCCCGAAATATCCCTTGAGCATTGTACTCCCTGATCTATTCATTTGTCCTGTGTTTTACTTTTTAGTATTAGTGTCTTACGTTAAATATTACTCAGGTTGTTTCCTTGAAGGGTACCGTTGTGGTATTTTATTACTTCAGTTCTTCCTTTTTCATGTATTTGTCTTTGTAGTAATGTTGATAAGCCCTGCATTGAGGCGTATCTTTTGTACTAGACTTCAGAAGGCTGCTTACTCTTCTTTTTATGCCTTGATTTTGTAACCCCCCTTGCACAAAGGCCCCATAGGGGTTGTAAGGTATTCGAAATAAATAAATAAATAAATAAATAAATAAATAAATAAATAAATAAATAAATAAATTGCACCCGTGTCTCCGGTTTTCCACTATTACGGGCCTTCCGAAAAACGGAGAGGGGCATACGTATGTTGTGTAGATGGGCGCGCGGAATTAGCATATTTGTGCCCAAATGTTGCATTCACACGAAGAACTGAACAGTGCAGTCGAGCAGGACGCGGCTGCACACCGCCAAATCAGACTGCACAGAAGAACGCTACCAACGAGTTGTGAGCATTCTGCGCGGTACGCTGCAGCTGAATCGCATCAGGCTTCTCTGGGCAATAACACAAGCGGCAGGTCAGAGTGAATCAGTTTTCACAGCAATACCAATGCGAATCAGACTGAGGCTCTAACAGCCTGCGTCGAAGGCGCTCAGTGCGACGCGGATTGACATTACATTTGTTGAAAGATATTCAAGGCAGTACTATTCATTAAAAAAAACTTCACGAACATCCCGGTCACTGAGGGAATCGCTGTTATGGGATACATTGTACAAGTTGCTGTTGATTTAGAAATGCGAAAGCATCATATTCCCCATTGAGAGAAGGTCTATCGTGGTGGCATGACTGAAAGATGATACAAAAAAATATTAAGGGGCGATTACAATACTCCATAATGCCTAATTTGAGCGCAGCTCTATGCATGTTGTCATTTCGCAATATATTGGCTGCCGCGGGCAATGTGTCTCGTTCCGCACGTTGCAAACGGAACGAAGTGTGGCGCGACTGCGTCGGTAATCGGAAAATCCCGAGAGGCAGCGCGTAGGTGACGCGCAGACGCGATTCGCAGCAGCAGCCGCAGGCAGACCTCCCGCTCATGCAGCGCTTTGTTTCCATATAGACGACGCGCGCTACCCTGGCGCCACCTCGTGCCATCGACGCCGCAATGCCCGTCTTGCGCGGTACTACACATTTGTTCTCATTATTTCGCCATGACCTCCTCCTTCGCTTTCCGCCTCATAGTTTCACTGGACCCTCCTCCTCCGCTTTCCTCCTCGCGCTCTCTTCCCTATGACCGGCTTTCGTCCCCCGCTGCGCTCCGCGTTCGCTCTTTCATCCTTAGCTGTGCTTGTTCCCTCGGATACGCCGACGCAGACGCTCGCCGCAGGAGCGGGCGCCTAAAAGAGCTGCGCTTTAAGAAATGGCTGACCGCGGCAAGAGTAAAAACAGGCTACAAAATGCTCGGATTGACGTCAAAATTTCTCAGGGATTTTTCTGTAAACAAGGTATATCAATGGCTTTGAAAGGAAACTTTCGTGCATTTCTGTGCGGGTGGGAATCAAACCAGGACCTCCGAGGCGCGAGACGAGCACGTTTCCCCGACGCCAAGGCGGCTACTGTTCTGGTTGATTAAAGGTGTACCTATTGCATACGTCATTGCGTACGTCATTGCACACGTCCCATCGATGCCATCTGGGTGACAAAACGTGTGGCCTCGTGCGTGCGTCGTTGGGCATGTGACGGCGCCGTCAATGGGGAGGAGGTGGCGTCTCGTTATGAGTGTATAAAATGAGCGCGTTCATGACGTTCCGAGGTGGATAAACAGTACAGTTCTTTCGCGTTCCCATAACTAAGCAGTCTTAAGTGTCCTTGCCGAACTTATTTATTTATTTGTTTAGATCCCAACATGCGCACAGAGGGCATTACTGTAGCTCAGGTATATTAATAACAAGCGAAGAGAAGCGTGTCAGTCAAAGTTCACGCGAAAGAAGACAGGGTCGACGTAAATGGCATATGCAGTAAGGTTTTATGGAATTTATAGAATAAAGGGGATGCAATGTTGGATAACTTGATCACATTGTTACATTATTTGCATTATTTTCTTCCCGTTGCCAAACCGTACATTTTTTTCCCCGGACCCTTCATTTCCTTTATTTATGTCAAGTTTTTTCATTCGCTTTTTCTTACGCACATGTGCGTCGACGTCTTCTTCTTTCAAGTCGACCTTGGCTGATAGGCTTTTTTTTTTTTTAATTTTGACCGGGAGGCAAAGTTTGGAGATAGTACAGTCGATGGTGCAACGTGGTAAGTTTTCGACTATACTGGCGCTAATTACGCCTGTACCTATAATTTTACGTTTTCTGCGATTAATTCTCCCTTTTGTCTCGTTGAGACCTACACTTTGATACCTGTTACCACTGGCTACGACGTTCTGGAGGAGATGAAAGACCCCTTTCTTGTTTTTTTTTTAATGGGTTCAAGATACCCAGATACCAAATACCCAAAGCTCATGTGGAGTAAGCTAAGAAGACTTTGTTTTCAAAGTTCAGTATCGTAGGTAAGTTCCAATGCATTAAACAAAAGGAAAGATCATAGAAACTGGAAAGACGAGACCCTGTGCATCTCGTTGCTGCGGTCGCCCCCTGCGATTTAGCGCTGCGATTCACCCATGGTGCAAGGCCAACCAGTCCGAATTTCTGTTTTGGTGAAGCCTCTGCAACATCGTTGGGGGTTCTGCAGAGCGTTACCAGATATATCTACATGTTTGCGTGAGATCCGTAGAGATAAAGAAAGGTTCAAGGTAGCGCCATTTACTTTCTCGCTACCCTCCTCCTCTAATCTTTCTCGTACATAGAGCACCACGAGCGCACTCAAAGGCTCCAAACTTTTCGCCAGGCGTACCACGTAGCTTCTCGTTTGTGTCGTACAACATTTATTCTCAATGCTCGTTTCGAAACTGCACTTTATGCACTAAACCCTTATTCATTCGTATGTTCGCGCAAAGCTTGCAGCCTTTTCGGGGCGCTTTTCGGGTGACCGGGAAATGCCACGTGACCGAACTAGGCCAGTCACACACGGGCAATGCCGGGGGAGCGCGAGGATGACGAGAACGGCGGCTAGATGAAAGAACGCCACTACCTTGAATGTGTTTCTCTAGGGGCTTTGGTGTAAGGTGAGCGAGCGTGTGTTTATGATATCGGAAAGGCAATGGCGATCACATGTCGAGTGATTTAGGGTAACCTGGCGATGAGGCGTTACAACCTCGCCATGTGCCATCGTGGGCTGCCACGAGAGTAGGGCACGGTTAACATAAAAATTTTTAACGCATGCTTTTTTTTTCTATCTGTGCGTACACCGCGCGACTTCGTGCTACAGCTCATTCTTTCGTAAAAATTTAAGCAACATTTGTAAAGTCGTAGAAGTACTCTAAGTTCGCACACTTCACACAAAAATTCGCGAGAGTTGGCAGTTTTGACAAACGTCCCAAAGCAAGAGCCGCGAGAAAGCGCCAAAAAAGCAATGAAAATCCAAAATCAAGAATGAGGCTGAAAGATGGAGTAGCACACTATAAAGGTAATAAACATGGATAAAGTGCCTCAGGGGCACTTTATCTCTGTTTATAACACAAAAGCAATGTAGTGTTTTGTAACACTTATTTTCTGCTCGATTGTGTTTTCTGGCAGCTTGTGTTTCTGTGTTTTCACCCGAATAATCTCGTTATTGGTTTTTGCCGTAATTTTACAGTAAAACAATTTACCTAGTGCATCCCATTAGGATAGTAACTTTTACTCCCCCCATGACTACAGCTTCCGCGTAGTACACGAAAGAGTCGAATGCTGGAATGCGGCTGTAAGGGATCATACAAGGACAAATAAGTACTCTACGTAGAACACATGATATGTGACCTCCCCCGACAAGACATCTGACGCTAAGAAGACACCCGACATGACACGACACAACATGTAAAGTACCTATTCCACGAGTTCCTAAAGCCATGATGCGATCGCCATGAATCGCTCTGTATCTTATTGAGAAACTAAGACGAATTGGCTCGCTCGTGCGAGTCTTATTCACCTATATATATATATATATATATATATATATATATATATATATATATATATATATATATATATATATATATATATATATATATATATATATATATATATATATATATATATATATATATATATATATATATATTTATTTATTTATTTATTTATTTATTTACAATACTGCTACTCTCAATTGAGAGCGTGGCAGTTGGGCGTTACAGTAGACATGTATATGAATACGCATTTAGGCAGTACAGTTTAAAAAATGGAAGAAAAAAGAAAACAATTGCCCGAGGATGGTAATATAAGAAAGAAGCTGAGTTTAGAAACAAAAATGCAAGTTTTCACATGACAGTTCATTAACATGATACTGGCAGTTAAGAACACGTAATTAACTAGTTTATACACAAAATAGGAGCGAACTGAAAGATAACACTTAACGCGTGAAAAAATTTTAAAGTTGTGTGAAGGGATACGCTTTAAAGCACACACTTTGAGAGCGAGAAGACACGAATGGAAAAAGAAAGAACAATCTAGGCAAGCAATATATATATATATATATATATATATATATATATATATATATATATATATATATATATATATATATATATATATACTTGCGTGGTTGGTTAAGCTGCACGTAGATTTCAGTTGAGAATAGCAAATAGAAGAAAAAATCGCATTTCGCTCACAGTATTGATGACACATCTTTCACTTTACCGTATGGGGCCCAATTATGCTAAAACTGGAAAAAAAGCTGTCTCTGACCATAAATGAAAAACAATTGTCATTGTTTAAAATAAAATAATCTACTCCTTTGATTGAAAGGAACCTTCTACGGTAAAAATAGGAATTTTCTGCTTGTTCTGAGTGTTTACTTTCACGTTTATTTTTTACAGTCTATGTTTTGCAATTCCCGGATTCCATTCTTGCGTCGGTGCTTCACCTCCGAAAAGAATATATATATATATATATATATATATATATATATATATATAAATTGTTAAGTGGTGTGACATAAGCGCCAGTCGTTTAAAAGCACTAGTTGACGTAAAAAGATATGCATGTGTCTATGGCCTAATATCACAGCTAATTTTTTTCAGTCAATCAATCATGTATTCGACATTAATACAGCTACAAAGTAAATGCAATACAGGAGGTCCCAAAATAGAAGCTGTCAGGGGGCCTCTGGTTAGCAAATGTATAAAAAATGTAGAACGTACGATCAGCATCTAAGGTAAATACAGAGAGAAAATACAAATCGACATAACGGTCGTAAATAAACGTCGTATTACTAAGGCCTACAATTAAGGAAGAATGCAAATCAACATACTAGAAGTAATTAATCAAATATCTGGGTAGTGGAAGATTACACAGAAATTGGAAAAAATAATTATTTTGAAATACACACGTAAGCGCAAAAATAGCAGTAATTCAGTAGGAATAAAATGGCTAACATCAACAATGCGCTATTTAACAGAGCAACAAAATGAGTTTGTGAGCAAGCAATAATCTAGGAACATAGACTAAGAAGAACAGTGAAATATATGGCTAAACAGAATGTGCATTTTCTTTAATCAGGTAACGTACGTTGTTAGTGAAAAACTGTTTTAAAAGCCACCGGGAACAGTGTAGTGAAGGGCATGATTTAATATCTGAAAGCAGAGAATTCTAAAATGAAATTACAGAAACGAAGAATGTCATTTTACCATAGTTAGCGTTTACTTTTGGGAGCAAGAAGTTATTTTCAGAAAACCATATGTGTTATTTTTATTGTAATGTTGCGTTCGGGGAAGCAGTTCCATGTGAATGCCACTATTTCTAGTTCTACACAAAGAAGACCTAATTTAAATTTAAATTTACAGGTTAGTGCTAGAATTTTCTAAGTGAGAAAAACTGGGTGCTGCTGATGTGGTGTACGAACCATGGGTAACTATTCGCACCGCCCGGTTCTGAAGGCGAATGAGGAATGTCAAGTGTGTTGGGTATGAGCTGCCCCACGACGGAACTCAGTAAGTAAGGTGACTGTTAATCAAAGCGTCGTCAAGTGATTTTAGAATATGTTGTTGAAAACAATGTCTTGTTCAAATGACTACGCGGATGCCAAAAGCAGTCTTCTTAATGACTGAATTTGCGTGAATGTTTGATTTAGGTTTAGAGTTCAAATGGAACACCTAGAAGAATAGAAAAAAAAAGAATAAAATCAGAGGGGATGCGATGGCGGTTGGTGCCGGATATCGCACGGTGCCAAGTAGTGATGACGATTTACCATTTGGTATGCTCCTACTTATAGGAAAGCATAGCCTGCATAGCCGGTGGAAGACGTTTATGTTAGGAGGAACCCCCCCCACGAATTTCCTCACACGCTCATTTCAGTCAAATGATGCCCGACAGAACAATTTACATGCGATCAAATTGAATTTCGTCCATAGTGGCATTTTCTGTTGGTCAGGCGTTTATCCTTGCCACCATTTCTGAATTCCTCGTAAAGCTCGACGGTCGCCTAAGCAGCATGTCTCAAGGATAAATACGAAGTAAGGTCTGTACAGGTCTGCACAGCCGTGCAAGTGAAAGGGCCTCATCAGCTCGTTTGTCTGTTTGTTACCCGCGAGAGTCATTTGCGCCCTGCCATAAATAGAAAGAAAGAAAGAAAGAAAGAACGAAAGAAAAAAAGAAAGAAAGAACGAAAGAAAGAAAGAAAGAAAGAAAGAAAGAAAGAAAGAAAGAAAGAAAGAAAGAAAGGGGCCTACGACCTAATGCGTACAGCATTGGGCTAATGTGCTACGGCGTGCCGGTGGCTGTCCAACCGGCAAACATTGGCTTTCTTTTGTTATTATTTTTTATTTTTATTGTACAATCCTGAAACGAGGTGACACAGGAACCTACATGTCTACCCACCGCAAGGTTAACGGCGTGAGACAAGGAATGCTTCGCAATTAAAAGAGACGATGCAGTTGGGAAGCTTTCTTTTTTTTTTTCCCTCGATCTTTTCCACTTTTATCCAACGTAGATTGCACCACGTGCGGTTCGCAGCCATAAGAATGGGCACCGTTCATTCGCATTCAGGACCACAAGTTCTCCTATGTCCTGCGCTGAAACTACAAGAAAGTACCACGAGGCTGACGTTGGAGGAGGAAAGCCAGTCAGGAACTCCGGAAATGTGAGGTTTAGGTTTAGCGTTCGGCGGCAGTCGTCGCTCGAATGCCCATCACGCGTTGCCTTTTGTGTACGAACGCCCTTTGCACACGTCACAACATACGCAGAGCGTGCGAAGCATACAAGCCACTTCTGCCTACTAGCCCATAGTTAACTTTTCGAAAGTGATATCAGTGAAGTTGCTAATTAGGAATGAAACAAGAAAACGATTTAATGCTCTATAGTCATATTTATTACTTTACGCAACATTTATGCAACATTTACGCAACAATGCGGTATCTAGCGCAGACCAACGAGGAATAGTTCCACAAGACAGAATATAAATGTGTTACTAAAGTTTTATTGCGATGTGGTCTAGGAGAAATGTGGAAAAAAAATTTCCAGCTCAGTCTACGACGATGTATCGAAGCTTTCTGACGGGAATCTAGTATACTATATGGCAGGAAGTGCGTGACGCTTTGAAATTCAAAATTCGTCATCGTGAGCGTTTTCTCTTCGTCTAATTGTCGTAAGTGCTTCGTTTGAGGCGGTTTGCTCAAGTGTATTAGTGTCTTGATGCTCCTACAGCGTCGCATGTAAGGGTAGCAATGCGTAATGACAAATCAAATAAATAAATAACGGCCATAGTTTGTACAAGGAGTGCATACCAGGCAACCTAGGCACGCCAAATGCCTCATACGGTAGGCTAAAAAACGCACGGCTCCAATTTCATTTCTTCCACGTCATCTTGTTATATTCTCAAGTATAACTTTTGGCTACCTCCTGCGCCAGGGAATCAGTGGTGGCAAAGTGAAAAAAAAAAAAAAATTGAGGGCGAAGTATTGAGCTTCACTACGAAGATGTGCGTCGAAAAGCTGCTGGTGCGTTGGAAAGAAGTGCGCGGCCGCTCTTTCATGGTGCGTTGAGCTATACCGGGTGATCGTACTTAAGTTTTACAGAATTCTTTAAATATCGCCTGTGGCAGATACGAATAGCTTTTTGTCGTCGAGCTGAATTATTGGAAGAGGCGGACGAAACTAGCCCGAGAAATTAAAACACATGTTCGAGTAATTAACAAAAAGTTACTAATTAACTGCTCAAATATTTTAAGGTGGATGTTTTGATTCACAAATTGTATCCAGGTAACTTGGGAGACCCGTCCACTCGGAGTGAATTTCCAGGATGACACCAGTTTCGCGATATTTCCCTAAGTGCAGGACGAAATGCATCGGCGTTCCAGTTACTTTTGTGCTTGAATGCATAAAAGAAGCGTTTTGGTAAAAAAGTAAGTGGAACAACAATTCGTTCTGAGGGAGAGTTTGATGAGAAACATCTCGATGTATGACGTGCCTCGAGCGGCCAGCCGCGCGGCAGATCTGCGTGTTTTTGCGGGCTTCATTCGTGCTTCGGAAAACACTTTTATGTAGCACGTATTGAGCAACAGAAAGCCGTGTCGGGAGTTTTTCACGTCGCCCTACAATTTCCTCATTGACACTCGTCATCCGACTGTAATATCCTAGAAGTTGATTAGATAATTAAGATTAATTATGTAATTATGCGGAACACACAAAAAAAATAATTCGAGGATCTCCAAACGACGGCAAACAACGACGATTTTCGTCGAACACTTGACTATACAACATTACTTTGGTTCTGTCCAGCTACATGGCATTTGCAAATTTTAAATTCGTAAGCATTTCTGTGCCTACCCAATGAGAAACCTGTCCTTCATGCTAAGAAAAATGCAATGGATCATACCCTCGTAACCTAAGCACGAGGTCGCGATATCGAATCCCGGCCACGGCAGCCGCATTTCGATGGGGGCGAAATGCGAAAAACACCCGTGTACTTCCATTTAGGCGCACGTTAAAGAACCCCAGGTGGTCTAAATTTCCGGAGTCTCCCACTACGGCGCGAATCATGATCAGATCGCGGTTTTGGCACGTAGAACCCCATAATTTAACTTTTTAAATACCCTCGTAAGCAGGCCAATTCATTTAAATCAACCATACAGTACATAGAACAGCATACATTTGAATCAAGAACAAGCTCTAAACCAGCGTCCGAATCATCGATGAAGGATTGCGTAAGGTATAAGGGTCGGATCGTGTTCGATAAGGTTGGTAATGACACTGGGCTGCATGGACATGAGCAAGTGTCGACGTTGAGTGTTGAGAGCAAATGAACGACGTTCCTCGGT
This sequence comes from Dermacentor andersoni, assembly GCF_023375885.2. NCBI lineage: Eukaryota > Metazoa > Arthropoda > Arachnida > Ixodida > Ixodidae > Dermacentor > Dermacentor andersoni. The sequence goes on along the minus strand of NC_092824.1, from coordinate 70,323,853 downwards.
AGGCCGCAACGAAGAACAAGCGCGGGAAATACGAACGCGCAATACCCAGCGTCACCAGGAACAACGCGCCAACGCCACAGAGGAGAGCAGCACTGCATACCCCCGCCAGCAAATGTAGCGGTGCTTTAGCAACGACTTCGCCAAATTAACCCTAATTCGCCTTGACACCAAAGGTCGCGAGATCGACTCCCGCCAAAGTTCGAGGGTTCCAGCGTCATAATTAACGGTGGCTAATTAACTTCACCTCAATTAACGCCGCTGGTTGTGGGTTTGAGTGCCGTAATGAACTCGATCTTAATTAAACCTTCCCTATCATGTTCACTTTCAAACATGATAAGCGAACTACCTATGAGGGTTGATAATGGTTTATACCGATCGGATCAGGTTCCATAACATTGGTAATGACACGGGGCTGCGCGGAATTGGGCAAGTGGCCCAATGATTACGCATACTTGGACCACTACGAGAGGAGTTTCCGGGTGAATGTTTTTTTACAGCGAAGCTGTATACGGCTAGGAGCATTTTCGTCGTCCGCGAACAACCTGCGAACTATAGCTTGTTGGTGTCCCTCAGCGCAAACGCAAGAACGCGTTCGTCGTCATCGTCTCATTCGACAGCTGGCTTCATTACCACTCATTGCTTAAGGGGGTACGAGCCATTTGTCGGCAAAACGAAACGATCGTCGTCTTCATCATCAACAACTATCACCATCGTCAATGGCTCGAGCATGGTCGTCTTCTTCTACAGCTGGCTCCGTTGCCGCTCATCATTCCAGCGTAGAATTTCGTTTCTCTTCTCTCGTCGTAATGGGGAGGCCGCGTTAATCTTTTGTTTTTTTCATTTACGGTGGTATGAGCCATTGCTTCACGGGGTGTGAGCCATTCATTGTCTTACGCGACGGACGCAGCCAATAACATAGGTGATACGAGAATGTGTGTGCATACATATCGTGATGATGACCACCGAACAGTACACTAAATATGTTCGTGCCTTTGTCCAAAATTCTGTCACCTCTGTGTCGTGTGCTAAACAGCTTCGCTGGCCATCCACCTTCACAGAGTGGAATGGCTCATGGCTGACGGTAACGCGTTAAAAGTCAATAGTAAATGCTTAAGACAAAGCGCTCGTGAGCTGTAAGCCTCGAAGCTTTATCAGTGCAAGCGCAAAGACTAAGCAAATGTGATGCCGCGCCATTCCTCAAGAGTTCAACGAAACAAGCCAGCGGCGAAAATGCCGACAAGGTAAACAAAAGCCCGGAAGTTACCCACGGGAAAACAAATAGGGTCCGCTGTAACCCGATCCTACGAGTAAACCCAGCAAACTGAGCGCGTTCGGGCTACAGATACGGCGAAAAACTAGTAATAACGCGAGAGTGCGGCGTTATCGCGTTACATCCGCTACGAAGGAACAAAATCGTTGTTTTGCGGCCGAAGGGAGAACAAAGCACAATGGCCGGTCGCACAGCGCGATGGCTTCGAGAAAGTGGGATTAAATGTGCCGACGGAGGTGATTTTCGCGAACCATATGAGCCCTCGGTGCTGTGCCGCCTCGGCCGCGCTAATGGTGCTGCCATCGCCCGCCCTTTCGGTGGCACAGAAAGTTGTACCAAAAGGAAGCTGTTTATTTCGTTTCCAGTGCTTGCTATTGTCTGCTGGTTTGCGCTTGTTTGTTTGTTTGTTTGTTTGTTTGTTTGTCTGTTTGTTTGTTTGTTTGTTTGTTTGTTTGTTTGTTTGTTTGTTTGTTTGTTTGTTTGTTTGTTTGTTTGTTTGTTTGTTTGTTTGTTTGTGTCCTGTACGGGCGCTAGTGCGAGCAAGCGAAGACGAGGCTGACAAAGTGAGGCCGCCAGTGACTCTTACATTACCGACTCTTACTGTTCTTACCCTTCCTTTCTGCGTAACGGACTGTACACAACGCAATTTCTGCATTTGCTTTAATTTAGAGCATAGCTGATGTGATTGAATACCTGTGTGGTTACATTGTTTACAAACCATCATTCACATCAAATGTTTTTGCGTATACGTCCCTCTGATCACGTGTTATGTGAATCACAGGTTCAAACTGCTGTTCTAACTCTGTATCGAAACTGCCACGTACAGAGTAAAGCTTTCCTGCCATTTCGTTGAATGGAGAAATAAATTGTTCTAGTTGTCACTTATGACGTGGCATTTCGCCTGTCGACAGTATTAACTCCGTAGCAGTCCTGAAAACTTCTGATTATAGCTTGGAAAAATCTGGGGGGGGGGGGGGGGGAGGGGGGGGGATTCTGTAAGAGTCCACCTAGTGGACTGTCCATTTCGGCCGCTGCTCATTGGCTAGGGCCGCTGGCCTCCTCCTCTCTCGTACAGCTGCATCCAATCAGCAGCGCCAGAAATGGACAGTCCAATAGGTGGGCTTTTACAGAATACCCCCCCCCACTCGTCTCCAACAAAAGAGAGAAGCTTCTCAAGAGGACCAGTTGGAACACAGGTGAGCGCGTGCGTCGGCTAGTCATGCGAGAAAAAAAAAAGCAGTACAACAACATGTAGCCATTCGAAGGAGGGAAGAGCGTCATATAGTGCGAGGTATTCTATAGTGTTCATGATCTTTTAAAATACTGTAGTCTTGGTTTCAATGGTAGAGCATAAGCTGCATAGGTAATAATTCCAAAGAATGCTCCGCACTATATGAGGCTACGCCCCGTTTCTTTTTTACGGTTTCGATCCTTAATGAATAATGCTCCAGAATTTCTGAGAATCGTCTACTAATGCGTAAGCATTCTTTGGCTCGGCTGTGACTTCGGTTTTTGCTTAGTTTTGCTCTGTTTTGCTCATTGGCTTTTTCCGGAATATGGCCGCGACGGCCACTTCTCGAAGAAGGACGGAACCCAAGAAGCGCTCGCGTACAGCGCATTACGTACCCGTTAAAGAACCGCAGGTGGACAAGAGGTAACCCGGCGTAACCAAATTCAAGTTGACTCACCCTTAAGTTTAGGTCGGCGGACACGCCAATTTCAAGTTGACCTACACAAAAATTCGAGTTGGCCCATCCCCCCAATTACAACTTGGCCCTCCACAAATTTAACTTGGCCCATTCCCAAATTTTGAGTTGGCCCACCCCCAAAGTTAATTTGTCCCGTGTCTAAATTTCAAGTTCGTCCACTCTCTAATTTAAGTTGGCCCACCCCACATTTCAAGTTGGCCCACTTGCAGATGTCAAGTTGGCTCACCCACAAATTTAAACTGGCCCACCCCCAAATGTCAAGTTGGTCCACACACCGATTTCAGTTGGCCCACCTCCAAATTTCAGGTTTATCCAAACCGAAATTTCAGTATTCCCACCCCTACTATAAGCTTCCCCGTGCATTTTCTGAGCCCTATATATCTCTGTGGGTACTCTCTTTTTATTGGCTTCTTTTTGTTTTTGCCTTGAATTGTTCCTTATCGCTTAAAAGCTACCAATCATCTACATTTGCACTACAATAACGAATAAACGTGCTAATTTCCAAATTAAGCATTTTTTCTACAGATACAAACCATTACTCCTTCTTGTGACATGGGCTGAGGAGCTCGCCAAAAAATGCTTACGCCTTAGCATACAAAACCTGAAAACGAAAAACCCTGCAGGCATGTCGTCGTGCCATGTTCTTTGTGCTGCGACAGACCTCATTGCCATTATTTTCGGCATCGTGCCGTCGTCGTTCTTAGTGCTGTTGTGGCGTCATTCTCACCGTCATCATTATCGTCACAATATTCGTCATTGTCTATTTTTCGTCGTTATCTTCGTTACAATTACTACAGTGATCCGCCGTCCTCCCGTCATCGTAGCCGATCCACATCCCACTGTTTCGGATAGCACTTCAAGATTTCGTTCGAGTTCATTTTTCTTTTTCTTTTTTTCATTCCTCCAGATTTCAGATCGCGTCTCCTCTCACCCACAAAGGAAAAGCAAAAGCAAAAACGAAGCAAGATAAAACAAGAGAACGAAACGTGGTTTGAGATTTCCGGCATAGAGGAAGTAAAAAATAAATAAAATAGCGTTTAATGAAGGCGAACCATCAGGGTGGCATGCCCGAGTTGACGCTACAAGAAAAGCGCCGCGAAAGGTTGCCCACACTCAAGAAAGAAAAGAAAAACGGAAAAAAGGAAAGATGAGAGAAGGAACCTCAAGGACCTGAAACTTTCTGTCGGTGTCGGAAACGGCTTCGCCCCCTGCGCTTCTCGCGATATTTTTTTTTTTCCTCAGAGGCGAAGACTAAGATCCGATTCTTGGCCAGTTGCCCACAAGGCCTCACGCACCAATGTCCACTGTCGTCCAGGCGCCGCCACTCTAAGACGCCGAGCGACCCCTGCGAGGGCCCAGACGGAAGCCATCCATTTTCCACCCTTAGTCACCGCGCGTGTAACGTCAGCCACGGTAACAGAGGGCCCCTGTGTAAACATGCCCGGTTGATGAGGCGAAGGAAACGTCTTCGCAAGCGAAGCGCTTTAACTTTACCGCAGACTCCTCGCGCTGGAAAGCAGACCAAGAAACGACACTCGCTGCTGGCAGCTTCTTTCTTTTTTTTTGCGCTGCAATTCAATCGAGTTGTATATTTTATCGCAACCTTCTGCGCGAATTCAGATGTGAGATGCTTATTATGAAAGCCTCACTGAGATACTGCACCTTCTGCAGGTGCAAAGCAAGACCTCAGCAGCAAGAGCAAGCAAGAATGGAAGAACCAGCGGGCTTAAGATTGACATATTGTCCCCAATAAGTGTACGGTAAGCGACGCCTGCTAACGTCCGTTAGTCCAGAACGTATCACTGGTGGCGCGCGACTACTGCTGCAAAAGCGCCGGCGACGTGTGTCTTTCACTGCGTTTGTGTCTTCGTGCCGCATTATATCTCCAAGTAAGCAATAACTATCCAAATAACGTGTCATCCTACGACAACGGGCCAGTCTTTTTTATAACTGTGGAATTTTCAGAGCGACGCTCTCTTGGTCTAACCTGCCGGGTTCCGCGTGGCTGCTACTTCTGGCTGCTGGGAAACAGAGCTTAAGTATGTGTCTATATCCCCGAATATAACCACCTAGATACCAAACGACACATCAGCAGTCATGCCAAACCCAGAAAAGACGGCAACGAAAGATTCACTTTTGAAATGGAAGCTTTATTTGGCGCTAACGAAACCTTGGGTGCTGATGAAACCAACCGTGTCATAAATATTGTAGAGAAGCCGCCGGTATTTGTTTCCTTCTTCTTAGCAGAGGAAGTGGTTGTGATTATTTACAAAAGTTAAATTCATTAAAAATTACGGCCATATAATGTAAATATATAGTTTGTAAGCACAGTTCAAAGCATGACCTTCAATGTTTACGACGCGTTGTCATTCACGTATCTCGTACTTCGGCGCATAAAAAAAAAGAAAAAAGCCCTCGAAACTTCCGCAACGCCGCAGCATCTTCCTTTAAATACCGAGAACTATAACTACACAAAAGACACCGTAACCCGGGCAACATTGAGCGTGATGTTTTTAAATCTTCTCTACAAACCTCGCACTTCAAAAGTCAAGTATTTGATCACTACTAGCTGCTTATTTTCTAGAGAAACAAAGAATACTGGTCGCTTCTCCGAGAAGTTACTAATAACATGAAGTTGGTTTCATCCGCACACAATTCGCTTTAAGAACAAACTCAAAAGATAACACCTCGCTTCGTGTTAGAAGCCACCCATAAACACGCTTGTGCACTCGTATAGTCGTCAGCGGATGAAACGCGATAGTCTGAGCACTGATCCTCCGTAGCATACACATACTCTCACGCGGCAATGCATTACTACTCCAATTAAGTATGAGTGAAAAGTGCGCGCACCGCACGGTAATCTCAACACTTCACGCTTTTCTTTTCTTCTACTAATTATCGTGTATGCAGCAGAGGTTGGCATCATGGGTGATGCCAACCTCTGCTGCATATATGGGTGATGCCCGCTATACTGCTTCTCTCTTAGCAAATAATATTTAAAAAGAATTGGCCGGCTAAAAGAAACGAACTAGATAAAAAAAAAACATAGAGACATAAGAAAGACAGGCGGGCTAAAACACACATAAAAAAAAAGAGACGCAGTGTCACCAAAGGTAAATACAAGACAAATACCATATTTCGCGAAAAAAAACTTGTTTATATACTCGTACTTTCCGCGCACAATAAACGATTGGAATGCACTGCCTGAACAGATTGTCTCAAGTGACAGCTTTGAAAGAAATCTTAGAAATGAATTTTGATGTGCTGATTGATGTGCAATGTATTTCCTTTGACTTGTTTCGCTCATTTGTGTCATGTATCAAACCTTTTGTCTATGCAATAACTTCATGGCGTTTGTAAATATGCCTTGTTATCTACCCTTCCTGCTTGGACCACATGAGGTCTGCAGTATTATGTAAATAAAAAATAAATAAAATAAATAAATAAATAAAATAAAGCGCTAACGCACAGTTGACATAAAGTTCAAATTGCCGCGTGGCACGCCACAACACCGAATTCGCGCTGAAAATAATGTAATATAGGAATGTAGAAATTTCACTTTCATTTTGCGGCAGCGCAGTATACCGTGCAATACCTATACAAGCTTACACCATATATGTTGTAACGAAATCAAGATCAGGGGCACCTCGCAAGAACATTAAAGTGCCGCGCATAAACACGAAGCATATTTCCCACGTTCTACTAATTATCTGCAATTTTCTTCCCACGCCTCCCCCCCCCCAAAAAAAAAAAATAAGAAAGCTTAAAGCGCTAGTAGCGCGCTTCTGAAGTTCAATTTTATAGCCCTAATAGCTGTCCCAACGAGAGGGGCTGTTTGTCCACAGAGAAAAAATTGGCATTTTTTTTAAAGCAGAGATGAATACTGCAGTGCACAAGAGGTTTTCAATCTATCTCCATGTAATTTCGAGCACGTCGGACTTTCGGATCGTACTATTCTACGTAAAAAAAAAGTGTTGTGCATGTTGTGCTCATATGTAATGTGAGTTTTACAGTTGAGAGAGTTAACGTGCAAACGTTATTGAAGTATCGAACTGTATTTTTGGGTCAATATACAATAAACCAGAGTTTCGAGCACCGATTTCAAGCTAGCTATTCCCCGATAATAAGACTGAACGTTTACGTGAACTGTTGCGTGCATCGCTATGACAGAGATGTATCACATGGCTCTCATCTCCACCGTGTGCTTAACGCGCTAAACAGTCTGCATCCGTGTTGCCTGGAATGCCACAACTGCTAGGACTGCACTCGACTAAAACTTCACGTTGCAAGTCTATCACATCTTTACAAGTATTTTTCACCTCACATACAAGAGCATGGTCATTTTCCTTCGTGCTCGTGGAAATAATGCTCAGTATAAGACGCGTGAGGAGTTGCCCAGGATGACCGGTTTGAGCAGACGCATAAATGTGAGCATGTGAAGGTGAAGGCACCCGTTACGGAATAACGTTCTGCTGTAGCAGAGTTAGTTACGCTTGGATAATTTGAACACTCTCAGGTCTCTCGTACCCCCTCGCCTTAATGCCGACACGGCCGTTGGCGGCGAATTCCGGTATCCACCAAAATCTGGCGGAGAGGACTGCTGCGGCCTGCTCACTCACATGGCTTGGTGTGCGTTGCGAACGCTTGTAGCTGCGGTTGGCACGAGCTGGACGTTCCGTAGCCAAGCGTAGCGATGCTGGTAGCGGTAGGGTGCACCTCCGGGAACCTATACGGGCGTATAGCGTAAAGCAAAGAATGTTCGTTAAAAACGTTTGCACAGCTTCACCTATGCACGCGCATTAGAGAGATTTAGCTTGTCTGTCTACCCGTTACTCATTCAACGCTAAACGTAGACGGCAGTAACAACGATGACAACGGCATCTTGTCACGCGTTGTTCAACACTAACGAGTGAAATGATCTTGCGCTACGTGGCAGCAAGTCTGCCTGTAGGAGAAAAAAAAAAAAGAACCCGTCAACAGGTACGCTCACTGGAGCCGGTGCACATGTTGTCCACTGAAGTGGACATTCTGTATCTTTTGAAATAAACATTCGAAAGCGTAAAAAAAAAAAATTCTTAGCTTTTTCCGGAGGAACATCGTTAGAAAACTAAAGGCAACCACAGTTTGCATGAGTAATTTCTCTTCATGCAACAGAGGGTTAATAACAACTAATTAAACTAATTATGCAATTAGGTAAAATTTTAAAGACAAATATTCTGGCTTGCTCCAAGCGGCTGCAAACAACTTTACCTTAGTTCTACCCAGCTACGTGGCACTCCCATATTTTTTTTTCTACATTTTGACGCAAGTTACATGGGACAGACAACCCTGTACATTAGCTACTATCCCGTTACCACGGTGACCGAGCCTATCCGATTCTGGTGCGTGTGAGCGTTGATTGGCCTTGGACTGCCGGACAAAAAACATGTTGTGCGGTAAATGCACATTTCCAGGCCGTGGCCAATGGTAAGTGGGCGTCTCGCTAGCCTTCGCGTTCATGTCCAGGCATTTTTTCTCACAAAACGAGAACGATGCGGCCCCAAATTTTTCGTTCTGTTTGTCAGTCATTTGTTAAACAGCAACTTGTAATGTGACAACAAATCTTTAATGCACCACTTTTTATCTACGTTCCCCTAACTTCATGCTGTAACTGGTTGTCTGTACCACGTCAGTCCATTTTGCTTCGCTTGTCCTCTCAACAACGTGTTCTGCAGCAGTTCATACCGCTCTATGCGTTTTCCTTCAATTACCGTGTGGCTTCAACACCAAAAGCTGTAAGTCCTGTGCTTTGAAATTCTTAAAACACCGCCAATCATGGTTTGAGAGACTCGCTGCATATTTAGTTCCAGCTTTTTTTGCATTATTAAGCGAAGTACGGGGCGTGCTATTGACGAGGTGAGACACCGCATGCTGACAGCCCCAAACCATTTTCATTTTCATGTAAGCTGTTCGTTTTCTCTTGTCGTTTCACTCACAGACTTCAAACGTTTAAGCCACGTTCTTGTCTTCCTTTTTTCTTGTCTTTGTAAAATTCTCACCATAGTGTTAACTGAGGGTTTGGCCCCTCTCGCCTCCCATTTCTTGTAATACCACGAAAGGGGTTTTAAGGGTTAATAAAGACGATGATACTATGATGATGATGATGATGATGATGAATATAGAGGGCTGCGACTCGCACTGCCCACTCATTTTCGTCGCTTGGAGACCACTCGCTGCTCGCTGTAGTCACCGGGTCCGTCCGCCTTCGGCACGGTTTGTCGGAGCAGAGCAACTGCTTTTCAAGACTCGTGCTACGGACGGTAGCTCGCAAGGTCGTGGGTACGTTTCAAGGACTTTCCGAAAAAAAAACTGCTCACAAACTCAAAGGAACGCACAAAGCGAGCAAGACCCGCGTTGTTACCCTGTGGGGAGGCGTCTTATCTGTGCGTCTGTACTACCCAGCCAACTAACTCTGTTCGCCACCAGGTTGCCCTGTCGACGTACGTGCGTTGAAAACTCCAGCCCGTCGGCCCAATACTGCCTTCGTCCTTCCACCGTTCTCACTGCGTCTACTCCGTACAGTCGTCATCAATCCGTCGGGGTGCTTGCAGACATTGACAAGCGAGTGTCACAGTAAAGTGGGCCGATACCGGAGACCGCATATGTCGTATATAGCCGAAGCCACTGACCGAAGCTAGGGAAGTCTCACAATGAGCACAGCCGACGATAAGTAAACGTCATTGACACTACTGCGTGTCGATGCATTGCTTGAATGCTAATCTCACTACCGTACACAGTCACCCTGAGACGGCTTCTGTAGGAATTTTTTTTTTCTATGCTCGCGTTTCAACTTATGCTGATGGTATACAGACTCGAGCACAAGCGATTGCTATCGCAGGTAGTAAGGTGACATGCATAGCTGGGTGACATGCGAGTTCAGAGTCGACGATCGTGGTCGCCGCTGTCGTTATTCGAGGGCTCGTTTTCTTCATGGACGCAAGTTCGACTAATAGAGACCTTGATTACCCCCCGCCTTTGGCAGTGTTTTGTCCTTCATCGCAACTATAATGTGACAGCATGCACCGCTGTCGTGCCAAGCATGTCTTGCATGATCTCGAATCGAGAGCCATTTCAAGTGAAAAGTTACATCGATTACGGTTGCATCTAGGGTGGCATTGCGTACATTGAAACATCCCTCCGTGTCTTGGCGTTTTGAGCCGCTCGGCGAGGCTGAAGCAACCCTTCCAGCCATAGATTTTCCAGCAACCACTGGAGGGAGCACTGGTGTTGCGATCATTCAGCCACCATGGAAATGATGGGTAGCCCGTGGATTTCTCTGATCTTCGTGCTTGGGACTTCAGACGTTCTTGGGGCTTCGTTTACTGTGCACTACTTGGGCCTAAGTAGGCCTAAATTTCAAAGTAATGTATACTTCTTTTACAATGCAGAGGGTAATACGTCAGTGCAAGCCCGCGTAATTGCTGCTAATTGCAGTGGCCTCGCTTGTCCGTGTGCCCGTGGTGTGGTTTCAATATCGGGCTTCTTTGCTAGTGGTCCTATGTTCGATTTCTGCAGTAGGACTATTTCATAATGCTCATTTAATTATTTATAACGCATCAGTTTCTTGAAAATGATCACTTTCCAAAGTGCCACACTAGTGCCACAGCTCCCTCTAGTAATTGTATGAAACTCTACACTCTTGCGGACCTTCAGGCCGTGAATTGAATTTTTCCTTTCCCTCGTACTGATACAGGAAAATTTTTTCAACCGCTTAGGTTCGGATTCGCGTACAAAACTTAACTAGTCTGCCGAATGTGCTGCAATCAGTTTTCATCGATCTCAGGGTCACGCTCTCGTGATCCGCGTTCACTATACCTTGGCCGACAGAGAAGCGTACCCGTTCAGTGCTCAAAACACTGTCGAGTTATATGCAGAAATCTAGTGAAAGCGCTTTAAGCTGCGCACTGGGAATCTTCGAGGTTATCTATGCGCACCTCGAAAACTAGTGGCACGTATAGCACGCAACCACTAAGTGCGCGAAAGTTAATTATGACAGGTTTCAAACTGATGCTTCCGTCGCCTCTTCCGCATACCTAGCGGAGCGTTGGCTGCTCTGTTGTCTCGCCGATTATACATAAACTTGGGCCCCTTTGTACGTGCAAACTGGCCATGTGCCACTATTGGTATGTGCCCAAATTAGACAATTTGGGTCGCTGGTCGTGTCTCACTACGCCTGTGACACTGGCGATATGAACATTCTTAGCCAATCTCCCCAGGGTGTCTACCAAGTTGACGTTCCCGAATTCCCTGAGTTTTCCAGGTTTTCCCCGAGTGTCCTTGCAAAATTCCCTGACTGATGCAGAACTATGTCATATCAAGACGGGCTGAAACCATATCGCCCGATGTTGTCACTCTCTAGTAAGCATATGAAAAAAATTTTAAAATTACTTAATCCAATTTGGATACTAAGGAGTAGTGTTTATGTTATTCAAAAAGAGAATGGAAGGGAGGGGTTAGTAAAATGCACGGCAAAGAAAATCTGTTCGAAAAAAATAGCAAGTCGAGTCGGACATTCTAAAATACGAATTAAAAGTAGATGCATACAGAATTAAATATTTTTGAATATGAGCTATTTTTATCAACAGATAGAAAGCTCAGTGGTATGAGGCCCGAACTTTGTCACACTTGAGATTCTTTCTCAACAGCTCGTAAGTCAACTTCAAGTATCCTGACATACTCTCAGCCCGCGCATGAAGCCTCAGTGTTGTGTTTCACTGCTTTAAAGAGTTTATTTTGGTTTGGCTGAGGGACACCTGCATCTCAGCATCAGCCAACACTTTGTTTTTTGAACTCAAGCTCCTTCAAAACGGCGGCAGCACGCTTCCTTTCCCGTTCATTCCTCAATGCGTAGGTTCTTTATTTTCTTGTCCTCCTTCCGCCACTCGTTCGCCCCACGGACCATCTTAAGCATATTATCGGTCAGTTGCACAGTCCACGTCTGATTTTTCGAACTCCCTAGAGGCCGCGAAAACGTCCGAAAAATCGTCCAGTTCGAAAAAATAAATGCATGTCATTTACTGCCCTTAAGGGCTCAAACCGCCACAGGCACATTCGAAAACGCTTTGAAGGCCTGTCGGTACACGTATTAGGCATATCGGTGCTCGTACTGTGACAGGAAATACCGGGTGCACGCGCGTATAGTTAAGGAATACATAATGTGTCCCGTGGCAATAGCCCCTTCCCACGCTTGTTATGCTTCATTGCAATTTCCTTGCAGGAAAAAGTTGGGGAGTATCTATACAGGCTATGTTACAGCTTTACATGGCGTTGTTCGTTGGATTCCTGCGATACAGCCTGCCTGCAATATCCAACACCTGCAAGACTAACCTGCGTACGATTCAGAGTATTCAAGCCCAAGCCCTTAAGATATGTCTTGGCTTACCACGCAGTGCATCAACGACTGAAACCATTGCCCTTGCGCAGGATTACCCAATCACGACGCACATTACCGTTGAGACAATGCGCATGCACCTCAGGCATTATGCTAGGACCCCTTCCCACCACTTGGCGAGCCTCACTGCTGCAAGGCCCTGCTCGACATTTAGCGGCATTGTCAGTGCACATCGTGCGTCGTTTACTTCAGGGTACGCACCTGCGGCCAAGCCAGCGTTTCCTCCGTGATGTTTGAGCCGTCCACAAGTACATCTAATGATTCCGGGACTACAGAAGAAGACAGATCTACCGGCCCCTGCTCTAAAACAGCTGAGCTTACTTCTTCTACACGAAAAGTACAGCAACCATGTGCACATCTATACCGATGGGTCGACTACGTCGTGCAGTTCTTCTGGTGCCGTGGTTATACCAACGCGAGGAATGACACTGCGGTTCAAGACATCGCATGTCACGACCTCAACGGCGGCAGAACTAACGGCCCTGCGTCGAGCACTGGAATTCATTGATTCTGAAAGACCTAAAAAATGGGCTGTGTTCTGCGATTCAAAACCAGCACTACAGGGCACGCAGTCAGTTCTCCGACACGGATGTCATGACCAATTGACATACGAAGTCGTGAAACTTTACCATGATGTCCAACAAAAAGGTCACGAGGTCGTTTTTCAATGGGTACCTGGTCATTGTGGTATCAGTGGCAATGATTCTGCCGATAACGCTGCTCGCACAGCACATCAAGAAGAACACAGCGTCCCAATTCCGCTTTCGAGGACTGACGCTGCAAGGCAGCTTAGACACCTGGCACGCAGTCTCACACTGACCGATTGGAACTCGCCAAACTTACGACTTACGCGACTGCATCGACTAAACCCCTCCCTGCAACTCCGACCTCCACTTGGACTTCCTCGACGTGAAGCTGCGCTTCTCTGCCGCCTTTGGTTAGGAGTGGCCTTCACAAAGGCATACTCTACATTAATTGGAATGACTGACAGTGCAGCTTGCGAGGTCTGTGGCATCGAAGAAAACATCGACCACCTGCTGTGCCACTGTCCAAGATATGCCTCAGAGAGACAAGAACTTGCCAAAGCTTTCCAAAAACTGGACAATCGGCCGCTTTCTGTGCAGGTGCTGCTAGAACACCGCCCCCATCGCCCGTCGGCCCATAAAGCGGTGAAGGCGATTTTGTGTTTCTTAAGGACGACGGGTTTGTGCGACCATCTGTGACTATTAACGCGATTTCTGTAAGACCACACGCGTCAGCGAACTCGCCGCAATTTCCTTCTTTCCTTCCCTCCTCTCTCTCCCTGTGATCTTTGTTTTCCCCTTTCCCATTCCCCCGGTGTAGGGTAGCCAACCGGACGTTATTCTGGTTAACCTCCCTGCCTTTACTTTTCTCTTTCTTCCTTCCTTCCTTCATTGCAATACTTTTGCGTATGCTTCTCTAAGTAACATTTCTGTTCAGAGGCGAAGCTGACTTTCGGAAACCGGAAATGCAACGCATCGTGCTTTCCAAGCGTCTAAGCCAATTGCGAGGACCACAAAGGCGGAGTCCGTGCCATTGCTGACCGCAGCGAATTCTTTCAGTAAAAAGCACGGCACCCAACGGCAAGAAGTGTCATAGCGAACGTCGAAGTAGCTAGGCCTAGCGTTGCCGCAGTGGTGGCTACGGCTGTCAGCGGATCTGCGCGCGAGAGCGCCGGTTCGAAGCGGCGAGGTAATCAACATGGCAGCGGTGGTGGCTTTGATTAATGCCGTTTCGTACCGGCGAATAGTTCTTAAGTGCGAAATTTCAGACATTCTGATACATTGACTCTATGGGGTACGTTGGTGGTGTCGTGAATCCGCCCAAATTATCGGGAATCCGGAAAGTAGGTCGTTGACTGTACACTCACAACTCCTCCAGCCGACGACAGGGCGACAAATACGATTCATTACGATTCCTGTCTGTTACTCGAGCCAGCATTACCACGACTTTCGACCCTTTCGATAAAGTTACAGCTAATTTTTCCCTGATGGAGGCTCAGATTCCCAGAGTTCTCCTTGAGGTTTTCCATACTACTCCAAATCCCTGAGAATTCCCGGTTTTCCCCGTTGGTAGACACCCTGCTCCCAGAACGAGTATTTCCCACTGCCTGGAAGGACAAGCAGAACAAGAGACAAGAAAAAGACTTCGCCAACAGAATATTGAAGAGGTCAGCTACACAGAATTGAAGAAGTTAGGACATTTCAGTAAAAACCAAGGCCTCGTCTATAAACCATTTCTACAAATGCGATATTTTTTTTTATTTATTGAGCTCATTGCTGGCGGGTCAATTTATTTACACAAAATAATTCCACCTGCACTTCGGTGCTGTAAAAAACGCGACGTTACCTGCACTGCACCTAGCTAACCGTACAGTCAAATTTCCCTATTCAAATGAATGTGAAACGCAGATATGTTTTCCATTCTACGGCCACTGAATGCTTTTCTGCCTTGTTTCATACAAGAAACTATTTGTGAATTAAATCGAATAAGGCAGGCAAACATGACGTACAAGTTAACCGCTTGCGTGGCGTTGGTACATTACACACCAGTCTTGCTGGAGCCCGACTCACAATTAGTACGGGAGATCAGTTCTGCGGAAGACCGTAAGTTGGAGGGAGGTTCACGATAGGGCAAAACATTGTTACCTACCCGATTGTAACGCAAAGCCATACAGGAAACCAAGCTGGGTTTTCTGAGAAAGAAAGCTTCGCAGTTGTAAAAATTCGGCCCTGGTCCGCGGATCTGACACGGGGCCAACGCCTTTCATGCGCGGTCGCTCTACCATCTGAGCCAGCCAATCGCAGAGCGAGGGTGAATTATAATCGACAACATTAAGCACAGGTAACACTGAACATGGCAAATCAGTTCTGCGGAAGTCCGCAAGGTGGAGAAAGGTTCATGAGCGGGAAAAAAAATGTTATTCATTGCTGCTTCGTGCTATACAGTCGAGCGGATGATAATTCGAATGATCGGATAATTCGGATGAGTGGACGAATTCGGATAATTCGGAGTGGATGATAAGCCGAGTGGATGATCTAAAGCCTGAGCTTTAGATGGAGACGATTCTCGGAAGAGACGCATACTGCGAGACACACTCGAACCGTGAAGCAGTGCTGCCTAGCTGAGCGCCGAGCGCGACGAAGGAGCTTCCCTGCAAGGCACTCGCCGGCTCGAGATCACTAGATACTGAGATTAGGACAGGGGGGTGCAGTGTAAGAATTGATATCGTTTGATTCCTTTTTTTTTTACTCCTTTATCATCATCCACCACTCGCAACCGGCAAATTCGCCACTTCGGTTTAGCTGAAACGCCGGGACGAAGTCTGAAGGCCTCGCTTTCTGCCAACTATGCGCAACTTCTGGGTGCGATAAAGCGCTAAGAGTGACGAAAACGCGAATCGAATTATTACGTCACCTATTCCCGTAGTTCTCGGTGCTGGCGGCTGCGCACTCTACACGCTACACCGGTGTGGTTGCGTTAATTATTCGACTGTTATTCCGTGCACCGTCGCTTTCATCACGTTGCACGAGACGCCAGACATAATTTGTACGAATTTAATTAAACGGCCGCACCCTCCCACCGTCTTTCAGCCGCATTTTTGTTGTTCGGCCGCTCACCGCACAGGGATGGAAGAAGACGAGCCCGAATATTGGATCGCACTTTCACGCGCACTAATCAAGCGGGTAAGCAGTGGCGCTAATTATCCCAGCGCAGTGACGAGTGGCATCCTGCACCGCTGTTCGCGAGAGCCGCAGATGCACGCGGACCGTGCTCCCGACGAACGCAAATTTCAATTTCCCCGTTCGACTAAAATGGGCGGAACGTCAGCCATGATTGAGCGCACCACGTTGAAGCTGAAGAGCGCTTTCCGTTATACGAACTTATTGCGTTCAAAGCCGGACGCGTGTGGCGCTATACAGGGGAGTCGTCAATTTACACCCGCGCTGTCGGCGTATCGGACCGAATAATATATTAACCTCCCGGCCTCGCGGCCTCGATGCCCAACGAATATTCATTGACATCAATATATGTCAAGTGGGCCTAGTTAGCACGTTGTTGCCGTACAGGATCACGTGCGTCAACAAGCATCGAATCGTTTGCAACACGAACATGTTGATCTGCCTCCTTGCCGCAGTGGCTACAGCGCTCGGTCGATGTTCGCGAGGTCACAAGTTGGAAATCGTTGTTGCGTTCCGGTTAGGATGAAGGCAACGACTCTCGTGTTCCGTGCTCCGGGCGCAGAATAAAGAACACGTGGTGCTCTAAAAAAAAATCAGAGGCCCTTTCTTAAAGAAAGATGGTTGAACGCAAAGCTTTCCCCCAATGCAAACTGAATCAAAGTCCAACGACCACGCAACGAACCCAAGAAATGCTGAGCTACCCGATGCTATGCATATGTGATTCGATTGCTTGTATGTTGATTGTATATGTTTTGAACGTTGAAGTTGAATGAAGACACATTTCGTTAAGTTGCATAGCCTTTATTTTAGATCATGTGGCCGTTGATTACACGCACACAGTCACACTTTCACGGACGATTTTTCACTTGCGCAGTATCGGCTTGGGATCGCTGGGGTAGACGGTCAGAGGCTATGCCATCGTGACACGACACGGCTTGCTTGCAAACGTGAAAGCAATGCAGGAACAGTGTTGCGTCGCGTGGGTAAATGTAGCGTCTTCAGTTTCAACGAGTGGCGATCTATAGCCCCGGTTACGTGAATGCGACAGTGGCGCATCGCATTTCCAAGCGCATTTGGGAAAGGCGATGCGACGCCGTTTACACATAGCGCACAAACTCTCGCTTTAACTCTCGCTAAGGTCCCTCTATAATTTTATTATTGGAATTATTGAGGGGCTTTAACTCTCGCGAGAACGTAGCGCTACATGGTGTCGTATAAGGGAAGTGCAGCCGACTTCCGGTTTAACTTGTTTCCGGTAGTGGGCCGATTGCACGTTGGTGGCTGAGTGCCGAGAAACAGTTTCGCGTAGAGCACGCTGCGGCCAGCGAAGTTCCCCTGGGGGACGCCATTTTGCTTCTGCTTCGAGCGTTGCTGTCTCGCAGCTTCACCAGCGCGGTAGTCCCGCAGCTAATTCCTTCCCACAATTCCTAGTGCGACGATCCTGCGTTTACATGCTCCGCGAGAGTCGACTCGCGCCCGTAAATCTACCTTCGCCTGGCGCATTATTGCGATGCGCCTTGCATTACCGCTGTTTACGTGAATGCGATGCGCTAGAAATGTAATGCGATGCAACACTGTCGCATTCATGTAAATGCGGCTTATCATGAAGCTCTCGGTCCACTTGCCGTGTTCTTTCGCCACATCGATGTCCAAGTCCCCGCACACGAGGATGGGCGTACTATGTGGCTTTTAAGGCCTTCATCGTTTCTGCCAGGAACGTTTCCGCATCACAACAAGACGTGTTCGGTCTGATGTACACGCTAACGATCACAAGACCAGTAGGCACCTCGACCGCATAGGCGTCTCCCACATGGCTTCTGCATGCCGTTGCCGATAGACGGGATCAGGTATTATGGGCACGATCTCGCTCGCGCTTACGTTCGCGTACGGTAGCCTCTTCTGCCGGGCGCTGCACCCGCCGCCTACCCATGGTGACGGCTGGGAATGCATTGCGTGACGCACGTAATGCAATGCAGATATATACAGTTCGTCTGGGTGGCGTGGCGTTCAACCATTTTTCTTTAAGAAAGGGGCTTTGATTTTGATTTCTTTTCCCAGATCCAAGACGAGCCCATGTTCACGCGTACTTGCTGTCTCCGATAAGCAGGGAAGCTCAGTTAATCGTGACAGGGGTGGTGTCATGCCTAGTAGATGCAACTTGCGCTTCTAGTGAACATTTGTGCGCATGCGCTACTCTTGCTGAGCTCGTCGCTACGCGCCGTTATCAGGCACTGACCGGCCGGCCAGTCGACGATGGCGCGTGACTGCGAATGTAAACTGTAGTGTTCTACGCAGATGTGTAAGTTGGCTTTCCTGCAGTGCGCTTTCGGTGCTCATGGACGAATCAGTGAGACAAAGAAAGTTTCGCTTTAATAATCTGGCGACCTCTACTGTACGCTGCTGTCATAGCCGGTATGGTGCTTTGGGAACTGGAGAACCGTGGCCAAACCCATTCCTGGCATGGAAAGCTATTCATGTGCTAGTGCAGCTTTTGAAGTGCACTGGCCTCAGTGACATTTTAAGAGTCCTGCGCATCGTCCTAAGTGGACACATTACGACTGTGTCATCTGGCTGGTTTTATTGGAAGTACAGTCGTTTTTTTTTTTTCTCACGGCACGCCACCTGGTGGTTCGACTTCTATACTTGCATTCCATAGGCCGGTTTTCCGGTTATTCCAAGTACAAGCGCTCTGCACTACGCCAGCTGCCGGTTTTTCCCAATCGCAAACGCTCCGCCGACGTTCGCACAACGCCAACTGAATAATCTCAAGCGGATTCTTCCCTAATTATCTTAATTTTTTCCTCGTCGTGTTATGAGAAGTTACGAGGCAGAACGGTCCATTTTATCGCTTTTCTTTCTTTTCTTTTTCTTTCTTTTTTTTTTGCTTCTAAGCTTGCCCCTGCACTTCTAAACAAAATAACTCTTTGGTTCGTATCTTGCCAAACAACAATATTCGTCATCTGTCTTGTCCGCATTTCCTTTCTTTAACGAAGCGAGCCCGATACTTCCACGTCACGAGCATGATGCGCGTTATCAGCATGACAGAGAATTTTCGGCAGAAAAGTAGCGTACGCAGCGTTTTCAAGAAAGGAAACGCAAGCAAGGCAGACGATGATTATCGTTGTGTGGCAAATATACACCCCTTAGGGTGTACATTTGTCTGAGAGTGTACACTCTTAAAAAAGTTTATTCCCTTTGGGTTGTATTTTGTCCCACAGCGATCATCGTCATCTGTATTGCCCGCGATTCCTTTCTTGAACGCTGCGAGCCCGGTACTTCGTAGTAACGAACGGCTTGCGCGTTATGAGCTTGACACAGCGTTCTCGACAGCAAAGTAGCGAGCGCCGAGTTTCCGAGAGAGGAAACACAGGCAAAGCAGGTGAAGATTATTGTTGCGGGACAAGATAAGCCCCAAAGGGTGTAAACCTTTCTAAGAGTGCCCATGAGTTCGCGGAAATCATCTGCTTATCTCTTACGCTATTACTCGGCAACCCCCTAATCTTCGCGCTTATGGCGTCACCTATAGACTCGGCGTACCGCCACTTCCTTTCGTTTTCAGTTTGTATTTTCGCGCGTAGTACTTGGCGCACCAGGCACGTCTCACACCCCCTTCCTGCTCGGTGCCGGCTTTTCTCTTTTTTTCTTTCTTGGCAAAATTGGCAACGCTATTACGTTACGGTCACAATATTTCTCTTCCTTCTATTCCCTCTTTCCATCATCTCCCACCGGTGTAGGGTATCAAACCGGGCGTTCACCTAGTTGACCTCCCTGCTTTGCTCATCCTTGCTTTCTCTCTCTCTCTTTCTCTCTCGCTAACTCCGCCAAACAAACCGCAGCTTATCATTTTTCAGGTCGATCCAGCAAGTGCAACATGAGTAATAGAACCATGTACGTCTGTGTGTCTGTTCCGAAGCCAGTCACGAAAAACAAGCGACGCGCCGTCGTTTTTGCTGAAAATGCCATACAATTCTTCTTACACACTTGGAAAATGGAAGCGAGCAAGAGAAAAGAGAGAGAGAGAGAGAGAGGGAGAGGGAGAGAGAGAGTCGTGGCTCCAGAAATTCTTTTGTGGCAGTTGCGTCGTATGTTTTCGACAAGCCATTCTGGAATATAAGTGGCCTCACCTAAGCGGGCAAATGGGCCGAGCGCTCGGAAAATTACAACAGCCTCGCCGTAAATTCTTTCAGGAAAGAACGCAGAGGCAACGTGTCATAATATGCTTACAACAAATACCCCGCCGAACGCTTGCGTGGTCTTCAGATGCCGATCGCCATTCTTTTCGGAGCTCGCCTTCAGAGAAATGCGATGGGCATCTACGTAAATTCGTCCCGTTCACGTCTAATTCGAGTTAACCGTCGGGACGAATTAAGTCAGATAAGCACAATTTGCGAAGGCTGTTTTCAACTGTGCCTTACTCGTTACTCGATAGCTCGTTACGCATGTCGGCGTACTTTCTCCCCGTGTGATTGCCCCGCACGCTTCGCAGGTAGCAATAGATTCGCCGAAATAATTTCATAGCTGGCAGTATTTTGCAATAAACGCACACCCATCGCATAACAAAACTAGAAGGTTATAGGAAATAAGCAACACGTGACGCTTATAAGTTTTCTCATGTGAGTCTTAGACGAATGCGCCGTGATCATGCCTGACCAAACGAGCATTCAATGCCTTGACTACATAAAACTGTATCCTTGACTATCGAGCCACTGATTCGGGATAAAGTGCATCTCTTGTTCTCAATTACCCGTAGCAACAACTTCCGGCTGGACAAGTAACGCAGACCTGCCGGCGACTAATCCCCCGATCAGCTGACGACCGATTGTGCATCGCGAGGCTTCTCTGAGACTGCGATAGGTTAGCTGTAGCGCAGCGCATACGAGCGAATACCGGCTAAACGGAGCCTGGTAAGTCCTTGAAGTAACCCGATACCCTTTTTTTCACTGGCACATTCGTCACAGAAGCCGTATTTTTCGAATATTTGGGCTGCAACAGCATGGGACAGAGTACGTCTGCAAAACTGTCAACCTCCCAGCGTGTTCCCGAACATTGATGTGTACTTTTACTCATTCGCGGAACTGCGTGTGTTTGATGGCGTCGTTTCACTATATTTCGTGCGTTCTCATACTCGTGTGTGCGTGTGTGTGTGTCTGCGCGTGTGCGTGTGCGTGTGCGTGTGTGTGTGTGTGTGTGTGTGTGTGTGTGTGTGTGTGTGTGTGTGTGTGTGTGTGTGTGTGTGTGTGTGTGTGTGTGTGTGTGCGTGTGTGCGTGTGTGCGTGTGTGTGTGTGTGTGTGTGTGTCTGTGCGAGAGAGAGAGAGAGAGAGAGGACGCTCAGCATCAAAACGCCATAGCCAATAAGCGATCGTGGTGTGGTAACATCATCTCAAATTTAAACAGTAAGGCGGAAATAAGTGAAACGTGAAAAGCGACAGTTGAACAGGTCAGCATCAAAACGCAAGTTATTTTGCCGTGATACGACCACGCGTGTTTGGGTCGCCCACTGTCTATCCCGTCGTACCTCCATCCTCCCGCAAGTCCTACGCCTCGTTTCTATTTCACGCCCAAAGTAAACAGTTGGGGCGTGACTGCGGGCAGAGCATCCGTCCCCACAAATCTGTGGACAGTGGCATACTTGAGATAGAAGAGTGCACGGCACAGATGCCCGCTTCCCCAGACTCAAAGCTGCGCTTAGCCGACCCGCGAGCTCATTCACCATTCTGGGCTTCCCCGCCGAGCACTTGCTCACGTCTATAGGCGGTTTTTTTTTTTTTTTTTTTTTTTTTTGCAGCAGTACTGACATACTATTTCCGATACTTTATTTCCTCTTTCTTTTTACGTTGTTTGAAATTTCTGTGCCTCCAAACGCCTAGAAACAAAAAAAAAAAATACGGCTAAGCCGGACAGCGCCCCTACATAATTTAATAAAATAGGTTTTCTTCGGCCGGTATCGCTTCCGCTTTCCAGACGGCGACTCCGTCATGACGCTAAAAAGAAGGTGTTCACATTTAACGAGCAGCTACTCGCGACTAGCTCCGGCTCATTCGGCCGCTACTATGCCGCTACATCTGGCCTTACAACAGCTACAGCAGCATGCGAGGTGATCGAGCGAGCCCGGAGCTAGTGCCAAAGAGCCGCGATGTCCGACTCCCACGGGACCACCTTCTGCTTCGTGACGTCACGACAGAGTGGATTCCTGGGGAACGAAAGCGAACTTGGCTGTGGAAAAGCAATCCCGTTAAATTATCTAGGGCGCACTCAGGCATGCCAGTAACTTTTATTTTTCTGGGGTTTCTAGATCCAAGCCCTTCTTTTAACGCAGAGAGAGAGAGAGAGAGAGAGAAAACTAAAGATATCGTGTCGGTACTCCTTCAAGAATATCAGTTACACGGCACGGAATGGAAGCGCATCCGCTCGCATTCGTTGCAGACGTCGCGATAGCAGACAGCCACCGGCCGGGCCGTTTCCTCGAAGCCAATCAACTGCGCGAATATCCGCCTCTCTGATCCCGGGAAGCCTCGGCACAAGCTTGGATTCTCCCTTGATCACGGTATAGATCCCGGGAGAGCGAGAAGCGAGCTTACGATGTTAAGCAGTTCCATTAAGAATACTTCGATTACCGCGCAGTCTTCGAGTCCCTCTGCTGCCTTAGGAATTTCGTTAGCGTTCGCCGACGAGGGAAGTTGCACAATGCCGGCGTAAATTACGAGTTCGTACATTGACAAGTTGACCGAGCCCTTGTTACTTGCTCAGATAACCACGGATAACGTTTCCGGGATGCTCCAATAATAAAAATAAAAACGTTAGTACCTGTGAGATTTAACATCACTAAAGTGGGCGCAGTTGATGATAAGGGGACGCCGCAATAGAGCGTTCGGTACTCATTTTGACCACCCGGGGTTCTTTAGATTTTCCCGCGCCAATTTTGTGCCACGTTTCTTGTCAGAAAACCACTACAGTGGCCCCAATTATTTCTTGTTAATGACTGATTCTGGATAGGTTTCATTATCGCAATACCAACAGTTCATTTGTTATTTTCTGTAGTCACTTATTGTCAATTGTTTTGCTTTTCTTTAGCAAGAACACGTCGATTAATTGTTATAATTGCGAAGAGGTCTGATAGACCTAGCGTTGAGCATAACGTTGAGAACAGGCTGGTTCATCTCAAGAAGCGCGGAAGCGTTTCGATGGCTTTGCAGATCGCAGACGCACGAAGCCACGGTACCCAGGGCATTTTCCTTCTGCGAAAGGCTTGTCCCCTATTTCCCTCAAAGGTGTCTGAAAACCAACCAGCTCTACGAATCGCTCACCCTATAAGCGCACAAGCCAGGTAGACAGGAACACGGTTACATACATACATACATACATACATACATACATACATACATACATACATACATACATACATACATACATACATACATACATACATACATACATACATACATACATACATACATACATACATACATACATACATACATTAAAAACGACACCACCTAGCTAACCCAATAACTTGTTCGTATTTCAGTTTTACACAATGCTCACAATTCGGCGTCCCTCATAACACAATGTGCAGTTTCAGGACATCGTAGCGCAGACACGCGCTAGCCTTCAATAACCATTGACGTCACAGGCGATTGAAATGCACGTACGCACTTGATTGGCCCCTTCGTACGAGCTCGCGAGAGGATGGAATTGGCACTCGCGGGTTTCAATGATGCTTTATTTCAATGGTTGCCGAAATCTAGCGTGTGACTGTGATATAACGAACCCAACAATTTCGCTTAAAGAACCTCAATTCTATCGAAGTGACGAAAACTACATCGCACTCTGACACTTCTTTTTTACTTGCCCACGCGTGCTTCCTGTCCCGGAGTTTCTTGAAGCCTTCATTGTTGTATGTATAGTTAGGTAGTTACGGATAACTATAGTGTGCCACGGGCAGCGACTTCACGCAACAAATCAGTCGACTGAACGTGAATGTATACGGTCAATGCTATGAAAGAAAAAAAGAAACTGTCGGCTTTAACGCTACAGAGATGACGCACTGCATAGTCGTGTACTGCAGAGAATCGCAAGGGAAGAAAGTGCTGACGATGGAAGCAGGAAGCAGACGCGAACACAACGGGGAATGCTAATATAGGAAAGAGAACAGGCGAGATCGCAGGATGATGACCCGGTAATGTAATGCGTAATGGACTTTCCGGGTGTACCACCACGAGCAAAGAAGCGGTAAGTGACTTCAGAAAGCGGGGAACGAACCAAGAAAGCGACAACAAAGCAACGCGAAATGAAGAAGCGAAGGTCAGATTCACTTCCTTCAGTCGCAAGCTTACATTATCGATTGACTTGTTCATTTGCCTCCCTTTCGGACGTGGGGGAAAGGGATTCTTCTGGAGGCAATGCAACTTCACCAGTGGCTAAAAAATATTACCTTTTTTTCCCCTCTATCATGATGTGCTGCATAAACTCAGTTTGCCGCTCCTTATGTAGCGTGACTTATTTCAGGCGCCGGTGTACGAAATATAAACCAGAAATGCCTATACAATTCACTGGCGATTGATGATTACAAAAGCGAGCTAGAGCTCTCTGCAAATCCGTTGCATTACCACAGTAGTTTCTTTTTTCAACCGCATAATGTGATGACTGGAGATGACTTGCGACAAATGACTGAGGACCTGAGCCGACAAAGTGCAAGAGTAGGATTGAAGATTAACGTGCAGAAGACAAATGTAATGTTCAATAGCCTGGTGAGAGATGGAGAATTCGTGAGTGGCAGTCACCACATGGCATCAGTGCAAGAGAACGTTTATATGGGTCAGTTACTGTGACGAGATGACGAGAAGCAAATTTACAGAAGCGTAAAAACGAGTGAGAGCACACACTGCAGGCACCATCAAGTCGTGAGCGGCAGCTTACTACTAATACTTGAAAGGAAAATCGTAATATCATTGCACGCTACTGGTACTAACACATGGGGCAGAAACTTGGAGGTTAACAAGGAAATTTGAGAAGAAGTTAGGGATAGCACAACGAGCGAACGAAAGAAAATTACATAGGCGTAACGTTAAGATGCACGAAAACAGTGGTGTGGATTCGAAAGCAAACGAGGGTGGCCGATATTCCAGTTGAGCTTATATAGCCGAAGAAGTGGAGTTGGGGGCAGGCCGCCTATTCCGTAGAGCAAGTAACCGGCGGTTAGTGAGAGTTGCAGAATGGGTGCCAAAAGAAGGAAAGCGCAGTCCAGGACGGTAGAGGATTCGATGATGTGACGAAGCTACGAAATTCGCGTACGTGAGACGGGGTCGACTATAGCGCAAGATATATGTGATTGTGTAAAAAGTGTGTGCACATGCGTGTTTCCAACAAAAAAGAAACAAATTGAAACAGCTTACAGCCTAAATATGTATGTGATTACTACTGAAACAACATGCAAATATCTTGGTGTTGTTTTATCACATGATTGCCCATGGAATGCTAATATTGATTATGTTGTTGGTAAAGCAGCAAGGGCTCTTAACATTATCCAACGGAACCTAAGATGGGCACCCCAGAATTTAAAGAACACAGCCTACCTCACCTGTATTAGGCCGATCTTGGAGTACGCGTGCCCTGTATGACCTTGTATGACCCGATGCAGAACAGGTCTATAGATAAACTTGAAAAAATTCAGAATAGAGCTGCGTGGTTTGTTTTAGGGCGGTACAAGCGGACAGACAGCTGCACCGCTATGAAAACGGAATTGGGTTGGGAATCGCTTTCTTTGCACAGAAAAAAACTGCGGTTGAAGTTTTTCTTTTGTATTTTTCATGGTAACACGGGAATTGCTTATAATAACTACTTTTATCAACCCAATTACATATCCAGTAGAAATGATCACCGACACAAAGTGAAATAGTACCGTGTAAGGACAACTATGTTTTACAATTCCTTCTTTGTGATGACTATCAGAGATTGGAACCGGCTGCAAGAGACGCAAGTGTGCTGTATAGATGAAGAAGCGTTTTATTTAAGTCTGTAACCCCCCTGCTGTAACGCCTTTCTGGCAAAGCGGGGCATCCACTGAATAAAGAATTGGAGACCGAGGCCTTCGTCCTGCAGAGTACATAAACAGGCTGGTGATAATGGACGCCATGGAACTGCATTGGGATTTCCAGAAACCAGCGGCTGACTGCCACAGGCTCGTGGCGTCCTCCTTTGCAATAACGCCGATTTTCTTCTGTGTTCCGTAGTCATTGAAGGGTAACATTCATGACAAGTCTCCCGGGCACTTTCTTTTCGCTTTTCCCCTCATTTACGCTTGACATTACGAATAGTGAACAACAGTGCTAATTTGGGCTACGTCGTTGTAATTTAACATATAAGCGCAGATAAACAGGACTTGCGTAAGACGACAACACAGACGCTGACTATCAGGTGGTGGTTTGCTCGAAGGAACGGGTACAGATGCATCTACAGAAAAAAAAAACGCAGGAAGCAACAAAGATAGCAACGTAAAAATATATACATACATACGAATATAGGCTGCGAGTTATCAGGCACTAAATAAGGCAATGGCTACACCTGGCCGACAACTATCGCAAACTGCAACACGCGGGCATACTGAAGAGATCAGTAAATGCAAAAAAGAAAAAAGAAAAAATGGAAACTGACGTAAGGATAGCGGGCAACAGATGTAAACAACTAATGACCAAAAAAGACAACAATAAGAGAAATAAAGGTGACGATTGTAAAAAGGTGGGGAGGGGTACCGGTGGCGTGGTGGTTGACAATGTGTGTAAAAATTCAACCAGGTGCTAATTGTCGAGATATATAAACTCTCTGTCATGCAGTAAATTACATGCGAAACCTCTCGCTTGAACGATGTACGTTTCCCAATTCCTACGTACTTGTGGTTCACGACATTCGCGAATTGAGAAACGCCAAAGTGGTGCGTGCCGGTCCTTTTAACGAGTCGGGGTGTTCACACACAACGTGTCGCTTGGACATCTTCAAGTTTGCCCGGCACATAGCCTTTTGCACACGTCAGAGGAATCGCAAGCCACAAAGTGCTTGCCTGTGCATTTAGTCGCGGGCTGGTCTCACTTCACCGTTACCATTTACGCGTCTGCATAATGCTGCCAGTGCGTTATTCATTCGTACGTTTTCAAAAGTTGATCATTCAAGTGATTGGTGTCGCTGACTTGCGACACATTATAATTTAAAGGTATGCAAAAAAAAGCGCAATGTCGAGTCATCAGTCACATCGTCAGTTTACCTCCTTACAGTGGTCGTAACAATATTAAAAGGCCATTGATGAAAAACATCAGGGTAATCCGAAAAGATCGGTTAGTGTTTCAGTGTGTCCAGACGTCTCTTTGACCCAGAATGAAGCATTTCCAAGCAAACAAAATTACATGAACTTGGAACATGATAACCTTGGGTACAGTGCTATTAGCCTGTATTTTTCAAGTTATCCAAAGAGGTAGGCCCAGCACATTTCAAAGTTTGAAAGGTTATTTAACACAATGAACGTATACAATTGCAAAGTAGACACTTTTGGGACCCAACAAATTTGTTAAAGGGTCCCTACCGATTGTGATGAGGAAAAAACACTTCAGTGGCAGTTGTCTTTTTTTTTATTCTCTAAAATCACATAAAACTGAAGTAGCTCAATAGGTAAACCAAGAAAATACAGTAGTAGGGAAAATTTCACAAATTAGATACATTTTTCTAACAATTTTTTTGGTTACGTCATCGAAAACAGCGGCACAGGAAAAAAAAAGAGAAGTGAGGACATGTGCAAGCATGTGCAGTATTACGCATTGTTAAAAAACTGAGTATTTTAATGGTTTAAGAAATGTATGCAATGTTTTTAGAGTGGTTAGGTCACTCTCAAGCTTATTCCAAACTAAGGTGCCTGTAAACTGTAGTGTAGAGCGACCGTAATTAGTATTTACATTAGGCAATAAAAAACGACAGCGAGATGCGTTTCCAACATTGCGATGTGAGGGATGGAGCGAGACTGTTGTCAAAGCTAGTTTTTCATTAACTATTTGATGCATAACGTAGGCGATGTTGTATGTTGTCAAATCGTAAATGTTGAGGATGTTGAGGGTTTTAAATAAATCTTCACTCTTAATATGCATACTGTTGGGTGCTATAATGCGAAGAGCTCTTTTTTGAAGTGTAAACACCGGTGACAGATTAGTTTTGTAAGAGCAACCCCAGCTCGCTAAGCAGTAATTAATGTGACAGTGAACAAATGCGTAGTAAAGATTGACAAGTATGAGGGGAGGGAAATAGTTTCAACATTTCTACACCGCATGCAAGCCATATGAAGCCTTATGAACTACGGAACGCACATATGAATGTGGAATTTTAAATGGCTATCGATGATAACACCAAGAAATTTTGTCTCACTAGATTGTTTTATCGGATGGTTATTGTAAACGACATCTGAATGAATAGCCATTTTCCTTTTCTCAGCGTAAAATAAGATAAAAACTGTCTTCGTTGGGTTAAGGTGAAGGGCATTTAATGTACACCAACGGTGCAACATTTGTAATTCAGAGTTAAGCTTATTAATTAGGTTGCATTCTTCACGCTCCGCTATAATAAGGTTAGTATCGTCTGCATAGAGTACAGAGGTAGCACACACAAGCTGCGACGGCAAATCATTTATATAAAGTAAAAAAAGAATAAAGATCCAGGTACGGATCCCTGGGGAACGCCAAGGTTAATAACGGTGCTGTTGGACTGAAAATTACCTAGTTGAACAACTTGTTGCCGATTTTCAAAGTAACTGCGAATTAACGTCAAAGGTATTCCATTATTTCCGTAACGAAGCAATTTATCGCTGAATATAAAATGACTGAGGGAATTGAAAGCTTTCGCAAAATCTATGAACAATCCCGCGACTAGTGTCTATTGATTTTCTAATTCTGTAAATGTTGAGACTGCAGTTTGTGTGGAAAGGCCGTTTCTAAAACCAAATTGGTGCCGAGAAAGAATGTTGTGCTTGTTCAGGTACTCATTAAGGCGCCTCGCGAATATTTTTTCCGGTATTTTGCTGAAGAACGGTAGCACTGAAATTCGACGGTAGTTTTCTATTCTATGCTAGTCATTTGACTCGTACAGTGGCAGCACCTTGGAAATTTTCATCCGTTCTGGAAACACAACCGTGACGAATATAGTATTGACAATATGCGCGAGAACTGGTTACACGATGTAAGTTACATGTTTAATAACATGCGCCAGAACAGTGTCAATTCCAGGGGCTGTGTTTTGCAAATTAGAAATAACTGAAGCCACCTCAAGCTCATCTGTAGGGTAAAGGTAAGAAGCATTTGTACGTGGAATGTACGCTGCGTGAAAATCCTTACCAGTTGAGTTAATGTGGGACGAAAAATAGGCACTGAAAGCATTACAGATACTTTCCGTTCTAGTGTACACAATGTCATTACATATTATTTTTTCTGGGGGATGTGGTTTTACGTCTCGCCCTAGAAACTTGTTAGGAAGGCACCAGTTTTATTTTCGAATCTTTTCCGTTCTGTTCAGTGCGATTGCTAAAATAAGACTTTCTTTGCTGCATAAACTGTTCTATTAAGAGTTTGCGAATACGTAGAGTATCTTTCCTTCAAGGAAGTGTCATAAGGTAGTGTTATAGGTAAGGTAATTGTTATATTGTTATAATTGTTATACGTTATAGGTAAGTGTTATAGATAGATGGATTCGTCGATTATTTGGTTGATGGACTGATTAGTAGAGTGAACAAATGACTGGTTAACTAATTGACAGGTCGATTGATTAACAGAAACACTTTTCTTGGTGAGATGGCGCAAACCACTATATGGGTATCGGCTATGAATCGCGCGGTGAAAAAATGACGGATGATTACGATACTCCCTAAGGAGAAATTTTAGCGCAGCTGTATACGTGTTTTCATTTCGCGTTATATTGAGGAAGGAACTTGAGTCCGAAATCACCGCACCGACTGGTAGTGGGCCAGTGCCGTCAGAACTTTCGCAGAGAGAGGAGCAATATAGGAATGCTGGCTTTATTAGAGGCGTCGGAGCCAGCTGTGCATAGAACAAGACGACGACGAACGCACGAGCAATGGCACGCGCACGAGGGGCAGTATGGGAACGCTGGCATGACGAGCAGCATTGGAGCCAGTTGTGAAAGAAGACGACGAAGGTGCGAGCTGTGGCACGTGCGCGAAAGGCACTATGGGAACTATGACACGATGAGCGGAGCCAGCTGGGGAAGACAACGACGAACGCGTGAGCAGTGGCACGAGCTCGAGGGGCAGTATGGGAACTATGACACGTTGAGCGGAGCCAGCTGCGGAAGACAACGACGAACGCGCGAGCTGTGGCACGAGGGCGAAGGGCACTATGGGAACTATGACACGTTGAGCGGAGCCAGCTGCGGAAGACAACGACGAACGCGCGAGCAGTGGCACGAGCTCGAGGGGCAGTATGGGAACGCTGGCATGACGAGCGGAATCGGAGCCAGCTATAGAAGACGACGACGAATGCGCGAGCAGTGGCACGAGCACGAGGGGCAGCTAAATACAAGAGTACTCTGCACTGATAGAACGAGGCTAAAGAATTAACATCACCTGCTCGGTCTGTCTTGAGATCAAAACAAATCAGAATACCGTTTGTGAGACGGGGTGCACCTTTCTTTTCTTAAGTTAGGTGATAGGTGTGATAAGGTAGACTGCGTCCGATTACAACGCTTGTTTAACTGATCACAGTACGCAGTGTTCGAGGTACGGCCCACACACTGCGCACCTGCCGCTCGGTGAAACGTGACAAGTGAATAACAACCAATCTGACCAAGCTGAAATTTCTTCCAACAGGTTTCCAAAATTTTAGCGGGGGTTTTCTTTCGGCAAAGCCACTTCTATTTGTGTAAATGCACGGCTTGGAAGCCAATTCAAACCAGTTGTAATGTAATTTAGCTCTGTGCACAGTGTCGGACAGCAAACTGGCGGCGCTGGGAGCAGGTCGAACGCTCAAAGGCTGGGACGAGCGCTGTTTGCAGTTCCTTCTCAATTTCTTGCGAGCAAATAAACTGACAACTCAACGCGTTCCAGGAGAAAGCGGTATCGTCCGCTTGCACCGCTAAACAAAAGCACGCTATGCTAAGCAGCGCTAAACAAAAGCACGCTATGCTAAGCAGCGCTAAACAAAAGCACGCTATGCTAAGCAGCGCTAAACAAAAGCACGCTTTGAAAGCGATATGTCACGTCGCGGAATAACATGTGTCGTGATCAGCTTCTGACCTTCCGAGGTAATTATCATCCCTGCTACCACGGCTGCAGAGAAAAGTACGTTAGCGGGAATATCGCTGTTGCTTCAAGCGTAAGTAGCACTAATCCTGCGGTAGAAAACTATAAACGAACAAAACCAAATGAAGCTTGAGCGTACATCACTATCATTTATTAAAACGCCCGCCTAAACACCGCGATTTGAAACGCCAACAAGATATTTGTAATGGCAAGGGTGCGAAATACCAGATAGACGATATCAGTACTGTTTCGGTAGAGCGGGGCTACAATGCTCTCTGACGCGCCCTGGAGGACGCCTTCTGAAGCTTCTTGGGGGACGCACGACATTACTATCTGGACGCCCTAATTATAGGCGTGACTCGCCGCAAAAGCATTGCAGCAGCTGCCTCGCTTAACTTCGTGCTCACGTGCAACAGCAACGACAGTGCAGGGAATAGGTAGGGTAGAGAGAGAGAGAGAGAGGATGCAGGGAATAGGTGCAACCGGATCCCTCACCGACGCACTCGGGAAACGGGTGAATAACTTTATCCCTCTTGCTCGTCGCAGATTTACCTAACATGACATGGGACAAAGAAAACGCATCGTCAGAAAGCGTAGTTCATTTGGGCTCGCTTCAGTAAAGCAATGAGCGAATGAATGAAACGTCTCTCTGCGTTCTGTATACTAAGTTGGCCAAACAAAAATTGTGTAAGCAAGGTACCATTCAACGCCATATCACGACTGTCGTATGCCGTCAACATCACCGCCAAATGGCGTCAATGAACGCAAATCGCATAGAGAGCTTCGCTTACATCAATTCCAACAGTGAGTCGGGTCTGCATGTCTCCTCTCTCTCTCTCTCTCTCTCTCTCTCTCTCTCTCTCTCTCTCTCTCTCTCTCTCTCTCGCTCTGCGAGCAAACACGCGCCTCCTCTTCGGAGCTTAAGCCCGCCAGGTTGTTAGGGCCTTGGTGCAATTTATGTTCATCACTTTCTGGTTCGATCACCTGAGGTGAGATGCATTTGTGTTACCCTGAAGCGATTGACTGTGGTAGTTGTTCTTGCCTCAACATGTGGCTCATGCCTACGAGCAGGATTTGTTGTTCTTCTTGTTCTCGTTCTTGTTCTCATTCTTCTCGTTCTCGTTCTTGTTCTCACTCTTGTTCTCGTTCTTGCTCTCGTTCTCGTTCTTCTCGTTCTCGTTCTTGTTCTTCTCGTTCTTGTTCTTCTCGTTCTCGTTCTTCTCGTTCTCGTACTTCTCGTTCTTCTCGTTCTCGTACTTCTCGTTCTCCTCGTTCTCGTTCTCCTCGTTCTCGTTCTCGTTGTTGTTCTCGTTGTTGTTGTTGTTGTTGTTGTTGTTGTTGTTGTTGTTGTTGTTGTTGTTGTTGTTGTTGTTGTTGTTGTTGTTGTAGAACATGGCTCGTACCCACAGTGTGGATTGGCCATGCTGTGGGCACGTGGATTGAAAAGGTCATCCAACAAAATAACAAAAGGAAGGCAAAAAAATTCAAAACGAAGCATTAGGCAACTAAATGATAACACATACTTTGAGAAGGCCTACGCAAAAATTTAGGAAAAAAAGTGTAAATAAAGGAAGGTGTCCCACGGTCGGTACCCTAGCAGCGAAACTTTCCTGACGCTTCAGTGAACTTGTGTAGAGAAGTGATCATCGACATATGGCTTGAGCCTAATTGACAGGCACCAAAGGACAAAATGTTTGGTCTGGTAAGCGCTACCTCCAGCTTAGCAGTTGGAAATATCCACAACATTCTGTGCAGGGAGGAGAAGCGGCGGCAAGAGAGAAAGAAATGGTCATACTTTCTGCTTCATTACCAAAAGAGCAGAGTGTAGTTACGGATAAACCACACCTATGAAGGTAAAAGGTTAAGCGGGGAACTCTACAACGGACGGCCGATACGGTCACCCCGCATTGTCGTGAAATGGATTTGCTCGTGCTCCACCGGAAATTTAGATGTCGAAAATCACCTACGTTACGAACGATTCGTTAGAGGTTAGAAAGAGAAGACGTTAAAATCTAGCACCTGTAACAAAAACGGAATCAGGAAGAATGCTTAACGCTGGGCCATTTAGCGACGACAATGCGGGCTACTCAGCCGGTTCACTTAAAAAGATGCCACTACGTCCGGGTACCCAAACAAAGCTGATTTCGTACAAATTCTTTTCTCGCAAATTCATTTTTCTTCTTCGACAATCGCCACCACAGCCCGCGATAGCGTGCTCTCGTGCGAACGCGCATGCACCCGCAGAAGAAGAAAGAAAAGCCTCGCTGCAGCCTCGCCCACGGAGCACGGTATGGAAGACAGGACTCCTCCGAAGACCTCGAAGGACCCCCCGGCCAGGGAATCCGACGGCCTAGAGACAGCTCCGTCCAAGACCTCAAAGCGCACCAGAGGAGCCAAGAAGCAGGCGAAGGTGCCTCAACACGACAAAGCCGCGAACAAGGAGGATGACGTGTCCAAAGGCCAGGGCCACAGGCGGAAGAGCCCGACACTGCGACAGCGCAGTTCTTCCAAGAACCGAGAAACCACCGGGGAGCTGCAGGGCCGCGCCGCCACAGGCTCGACCAAGCACAAGACGCCCTCGGTCGCTGCCGAAGCACCGACCTTCGGCGTAGCGGTAACCCCCGGTGCGACGAGCAACCTGGAACCGGCAACGTCGGTGGCTTTCGCTACGAGCGACCGAAGCGGCGCGCCCGCCAACCTGGACCAAATGCAAGCGAGTCAGGTCGGGGAGGACGAGCCGAAAGTCCCGCCAGGCGACGCCGCTGAGAACGCCGCCGCGGCCGGCAGTGGTCCAGCTCGGCCCGCCGATCCCCAGACGGAATACACGAGAGTGATATCCTCGAGCGACACCCAAGCTGCGGTCGCAGGAGGCAGTAGTGACACTTTGGCGACGGCTGTCCCAACTCAGGTTGCGACGGGTTCGGGGACCGACCAGGATCCGGCAGCGCGAGTCATAGGAACTAAGGCGAGGCCTAACCGAGGAGCGCAAGCAGGGAAAGCGGTCCAGCCGGACGCGGTCGCCACGCCGGCGCCACGAAGGCCCCCCCAAGCGCGCTGGATGACGAAGATGTCGCGGGCCGAAGAGTCGTCGACCAAGGCTGGGGAGAGCCGAAATCTGGTGAGCGTGTCGGCGACCGTGGGTGAGATTCCGCTGGCCGGTGCGATTGCCGAAACACAGAACGATGTTGAATTAGCTTACTTTGATTAAGATTTTTTTATTTCATTTTAATGCGCCAGCATCAGGAGTATCAAAGTGAAAAAAAGTTTGTATGTGAAGTGTGTGATGCCGGTGACATGGTAGAGAGGAGATGGGAGAGCTTAGGAGAGCCTGTATACAGTGTGTTCCAGATAACTTTAACCGGAGTTTCAAAATGTGCGACTGCCACGTAGCTGAACAGAACTAAGGTAATGTTGTTTGCCGCCGCTTGGAGATACCCATTTCTTTTCATTCTGCCTAATGAGATAATTAGTCTTAATTAATCAGCTCCTCACATATATAATTAGATAAAAAGTGTCAATGATAAAATTGTAGAGCGACATGAAAAACTATCTCTGTATTAGATGTGTTTGCTTCTGCACGCGTCACGTCATGCTTGTTAATTTAGTTACTACGCATATGTTTAGATCTTTATTCGCCCGATAAAACTAATACCCTTATTTAGTATCGGAATCGAGGCTTCGCCTTTCGCGCCAAACTGCGATTTTTTTCATTTGCACCAAATTTTAAAAATGACCTGTGGCGTATAACACAATTCTACTCCGTGATCTAAATTATTCAATGAGGCGGCGATTACTTGTGCCAAAAATCAAAATGCTTAATTGAATATTTAATGTACTTACGCTAATTAAATTTATTAATTACATTATTCCACATAATTCAACATGCTGATTGTAGCCAGTGAGTACGAAAGGCATGTCCACTTTGAACTAATTCTGAAGATGGCACCGGTTTCAAGATATCCGCCGTCAAACTTGCAGTAAGGGTGCACTTGCTTTTTTTGTTAAGAAAACGCTGTTTTATTAATTCAAGCACAAAAATAACTGGAGCGCCCATGCATTTCGTGAGATAGCCTTGATAAACGTGTATTCAAATATGTGCCAAGGAGTTCTAACATACATTACTTTCTTTTTCAAAGGTTGTTATGCGCACACTTAAATTAATGTTTCTTTTTCTGATAAATATAGTTGCCAGCGAAAGCACGTCTAGTACATGTCTTCTATGTTGTCCCTTTCGCTCGTATGTGGTGCAGAAACCAGAAGATTAACAGTGCGAACTCAGTTTTTAGTGCTAATGCCATCATCCGATCTGTCTGTCAGTAATGTCGGTCTGTCTTTGTCAGTCCTTCTGTAGCTCGGTGTGCCCGACATAAGTCTGTCCATATAGATATTTGCCATTCCTTCACGCAACCCAGGGAAACAAGTTATTACACAGGGCTACGCTTCCCTTCAGCCCAGAACAGACGAAGCAGGATACATTCAGAAGACAGATATTTCCCGGCAAACGTTAATTTAGAGTTGCGTTAACTCGGGCCTTATAACGTAGAATTATCCCAATTTTTTTTTATTCCAATCTTCTGAAGTCAAATTTACGTAACCATCGACGCACGCATTGGGCGGTAACTCGATCACATCGTTCTTTGAAGAACTGAATGAAACGCTCTGCTTGCTTTTGGGAGGTCACTTTTGCTTTCTTTCAAAGCGAATGACGTTGGCTACTATGAGGGGTTTTTCTTAATTCGCTGACAAGAGGTGAGGCTCAAGGTGAAGTGGAGATGGTTTCGGTTGGGCAGAGCCAGCGCAGCCAAAGTAGATAACCGTATCAGGAGGGTGGCGTCGCCGTCTTGGATTGGTCCGTTTCCCCTTGCTTAGCTTGCCGGTGAGTGGTAGAAAATCTCTGCGTCGTGCAACGGAAGGTTAACAAAGCCGCTAAAACGGATCCTCGGCAAAGAAGAGTTGGCAGAGCGATGTCGCAGATGTGCCAAAAGGGCTCGTTATCGCTACACTGCCAAGCGAATACTTATATTACACGCTAATAAATTCAAGCTCCCCAGCTGCTGTGAGTAGCATGTGCCAGAGCAGCCTGCTGACAGCGCTTATCTTGTGGTCAAGGTGCTCGGAATGCTACAGAAACATTGCAACGCACTCCGGCGACAGGACATGCCTCTCATGCAATGTTTTAAACGTTTCAAAAGCGGTGTGGTTCGTTTTGCACTGTCCTGCGATAAACATGGGACGCGGGCTCATAAAACGCAATAATATGTGACCGCGGATCCTTCTGTTATTCTCGCCTGGTCCCACCTGCTGTCCTCATGGCCGTCGTCCTTTTGCCGCACGTTTGTTTCAGAGCCCGCCAGTCGCGAAACGCACACCGGTCACGTACTACGTCGCCATTGTCTTCGGCTCGCTGGTGCTGCTAACCCTGGTCGTGTACCTCTTGGGTGGGACCGGCTCCAAGAAGCGTCAATACGACACGTGCAAAACGCCGGCATGCGCGCAGCTCTCGAAGCGTCTCCTCGAGTCGATCAACAGGTCCGCGAGTCCGTGCGACAGCTTCGACGGCTACGTCTGCGACGGCTGGCGCAGCGGACACGACCTCAGCGTGCACGAGGACGCCTTCCAGTCGATCCTAGGTAGATTGTACCGGGAGGTCCGGGACATGGACGTGCCCAAGCGAGGACAGAACGCCCTGCAGCGCGCGACGGCCTTCTACCGCAGCTGCGAACGCGTCGGAAAGGGCGACGACGACGAGCTCTTTCTCGTGCAGGAAATGCTGGACCAAGCGGGGGTCGTGTGGCCGCGAAGGTCGCCGACAAATGCCGACGCCCTCCATACTATGCTGAGCACGTCGGTGGAATTCCGCTGGGGCGCCATCCTGGCTTTCGAGTTCTCGAACGTCGCCGGCGAGGGGCACGTGTTCCTGCGCATGGCGGAAGAGCTCAACCTGCTCAAGTGGAAGTCGGACGAGCAGCTCCACTCGGCCGACAGCCGCCAGCGCTACTTCGAAGCCCTGCGGGAGCAGTTCGCGCCCGAAGCGAACAAGTCGAGTGCGGCCTACTACGACAGCGACGTCTTCGTCACCTACGAAGAGACGGAGCGGCTCGAGGCAGAGGTGCTCCGTCACTTCTTTCAGATGGCGCCTGCCAAGGTGACGGAGAAGATTTCCGACGACGTCATGTACGGCACCGTGCCCCGTCTGACGAGGGACCGCTGGAAGGACGACCTCCGCACCTATATGAGCTTCCTCAACGTGACGGGCCCCATCGTGTTCCGCACGAACGCGCGCGACCTGGTCCTGCAGCTCCTGACGCAGTGGCGCGACCACGGCGAGCAGAAGATCCACCTCCTGCTGTCCTGGTGCGCGGTCCAAGTGGCGGCGCTGTTCGCCAACCAGAAGCTCATCGTCAACTTCTACGGCTCGAAGGAAAAGGCCCAGGTCGCGCACGGGGTGTCCTGCTTCAGCAAGGCGTTCCGCCTCGTCGGCGATCAGGCATTTTACGGGTGCGCAATTGTGCAGTTGCTTGGGTCTCGCACCGCCCTGACAGCATCGCATATCGAGGGGTCATGCCGCGAATGCCCACGGCGACCGCATTTCGATTGGGGCGAAATGCAAGCAAAAAAAAAAGAAAGAAAGAACACCCGTGTACATAGATTTGGGTGCACGTTAAAGAGCCCCAGCAGTTCAAAATTAATCCGGAGTCTCCCCACTAAGGCATGCCTCGTAATCAGATCGTGGTTTTGGCAAGTAAAAGCCCATAATTTAATTTTGAAAGAAATTATTCGCTTGTATGGCACGCAACTTAAACACGATGTGTTTGGGTTCTTTCCTTTTTTTTTCTATATTTACTGTAACCGCGCAAGCTTTTTAAAATCTGGTTAGCCATTTGTCCTCACAAACATTGCAAACTCACGCACAAGAAAAATAAAGAAAAGCATGCTCGTCGCAATTTATTCTCCAACCTAAAAATTCCACAAATGTCTGGCAATGTGCATTCCCCCCCTCCCACGAAAGAAGTCATAATTTTCATTGCCTAGTCTAGAAATTAGTTTGATCAAGTCCCGTTATGGCTACATCGTAATAATGAAATCATTTCTTTCGCGTAAATACCTTAAATAGGGCCTTACAATCCCATTGTGGTTACAATACCACGCGAGAAATTTATGAAATTTTAATTCGACCAGATCTGCATCATAGATTAGCAAAACACTCGCCATAATAGGCATTGTCGTATAGGAAGCCGCAGAGCATTGTAGACAAGTTACGATAAACACATGCGACCTTCGAAATCGCCCCAAAACACACCGTAAGACAAATTATAACGCACTCTCATAGCAATCGAACATAACCACTTCTGTAAGTTTTGTCGCCATCGACACGTGACCTCTTCCCCAATCTCCGCAAACTCGCCGCTAGATCGGTTTTCGAATTCCGGCACTCCGCCCTGGCAGCAGATACCTGTTCAAGCATGATTATCTTACGGCTTCAGTAGTCGCGTAGTTACATATATGATGAAATCCTGTGAACTGAAAATGTGTCAATTGCGCTTATAGCGAATAAAATAATGAAATAAAACACACTTTATTGCCTGAACGGAACGAAAGCACCTACCATTTCCCTCGGCTAACTGAACATCTTCCGGTTTCGTCTTAGACGGCCTGCTGCTCTGCTCAGCCAATGGTTCAGCCGCTCACGCGACCTGCGGCTGTTGTTGAGCGTTGCCCCTGGCGACAATATCCGCTTTCACTGTAAGACCAATCGACCACGGCAAAACTTCGGAACCATCCGAACTTGTAGAGACTCAAGGAAACGCCTTAGGTACAGCAGCTCGGACCAGACAAAGCGATGGCCAAGTCGGGGCATCGGGGGAAAGGAGTCAGGTGAAATGATGGCGGGAACAAAAGCAGAGTAGCGTGACGTCATCGCCGCTTTTAGTCTGTTAGCCATTTACTGTTTACACCACCCACCGCCAGGCGGAGCGTAATGCCGCTGATTGTAGGCCTGCCGTAGCCTGTCGTAGGCGGACGTAATTGTTACGCAATTTGACCCGACCACTGGAAGGTGCATGAAGCGTTTCTGCACTGTCTTTCCCGCAGATCCAGCCAACAGTTCTTGCCCGTGAAGATGCGGCCTACGGCTGAGGACATGACACTGGGCGTGCGAACAGCCTTTCGTCGTCGTCTGGAGCAGTGGAAGTTCTACGACGACAGGGTCACCGTCGTCCAAGATTGGAACTCCACGACCGTGGTACTCAAGTTCTTCGCCGACACAAGCACCCACTCCGTCCAATCAGGTGCGTTGCTTGTCTTCCGCCTTGGCCCACAACTCGCTTAGGAAAAATACAAGCTGCTTGAGCAGATAAAAGGAACACAAAAGCAAAAATGATTTGACCCGTATTAGCAAATTATCCTTCTGGTGCCAAAAAAGGACACTAACTGCAAGGAGCGACCTAGTTAGCCTGTAAAGTCGCAAGAACGAGAAGCGTGCGTACCCGCACCCGACCGTAATGCCCGTACCAGACCTCGCCGTGGCATTGCACATCTCGACGCCGTCTCATCGGGGCCAGTCAAATTTTTATCCTTAACAGTGGACTACCTAGTTTCCTAAAGGGGTCCAGAAAGAGATCTTAGTAAATTTCAAGAACATTTACTGAATCACGATGACCAAAAAATGCGGAAAAAATACTTCCCACGGACTATCGGCTCTGGGATATCAGCGCGAAATTTAAAAAAAAAAACTTTACCCGTTGTTTCAGGGCGCAGCTCTTGGGCGTCCGTTCCTGCGGCGAGCGTCGGCGTTCTCTCTCGTAACCGAGCGTAAGAAGGCAGCGCAGTAGGAAAGCGAACGCGGAATGCAGCGAAAGATGAGAGACGGCGATAGTGAAGAGAACGCGAGGAGCAAAGCTGAGGAGGAGGGTGCAACGGAAGCACGAGGCTGAAAGCGGAGGCAGAGGAGGGTATGGCAAAACTGTAAGAACAAAAGCGTAGTGCCGCGCAAGAAGGGCCTCGCGGCGACGTTGGCTACGAGATGGCGCCAGAGTAACGCGCGTCGCCTGCATGGAAACCAAGCGCTGCATAAGCACAAGTCTTCCCGGGGCGGCTGCTGTGAATCCCGCTCACGCATCACCCACACGCCGCGTTTCGCGATCTCCAGATTAGCTCCGTCTGCAACGCACCGCCAGTCAATGCGTCGCGAAATGGAAACACGCACTCAACTGCGCTCAAATTTCGCATTAGGGAATATCGTAATCGTCGGAGAATTCTTTTTCTTCTAATAATCACCCCATTACGAGGAAATAAACGAAAGTGCGGTTCTTCAAGAATACTTTATCCACCATAAAAAGATAATAGCGTTTCTCTTCAGTGTCACGTTAACGCGCTCCACCCAATGTCGCTCACGAACAGCCTATAAGCCCAAGCGCAGAAACAAATACAAAACTAAGCGCTACGCAGGGCGCTATTATCGGCGTCGCCTCAACTGAGAGCGACAGACGAGTTCATGGGAGGAATGGAAGAAGTAAACACGGTGCTCAGTCTACGTATACCACTGTTCGTATATCCCGTTTCCTTAAAACAGCTTCAACAATATATTCATTGAACGCCATGAAACGCAATGCCAGCGCTTTCGTCAGACTGCAGAAAAAGCTGTGTTATGCACCTCGAAAACCGGTGAATGTGTTTATGCATTACGACCAGTCGAAATGTGCTATGCACAAATTAGATCATTTATTGTTTTCCGTGAATCAAAACGCGAACTACCTAATATGCATACCTAACTACTGGAATATCTGTTCAGGGACACGTGATGGAAAGTTTACGGACAACGATATAAAGCCCGCTGCTGCTGTCTGCCGTTCAGCCGGACCGTAAAGTGGGCGAGGATCCGTGAACGCGCTCTCTTGTATCGCCTTTGATGCAGTCGGTGGCAAATTGGAGCATGTCCGCGAAGAAGAAATCGACATGGGGGAGTCCCTGGTGGATAACTGGTGCTTGGCAGTCCGGGCGTCCTTCCAGGATCCGGCGTCTCTTCGCTTGTCCGAGGACATCGAGGATTTAAACATGTACACACTAGTTCAAAGGTGCGAATGCCCACCTGCAACTCACCGCCCACTCGCACCGCATGTCACCTCGTGTTTCTTTAGCGCTGTGCGAATATACGAAAACGAATAGAGAAGGAAATAGCTTTCTATTCAAATGGGTCTTCGAAACCAATAGTCACCATTCGTAAAAAAAAATAGCTTTAGAATAGCTTTCGACTATTTCAGGACGTAAACATAAAATTGGAGCAAAAGTGCGATAAACTTCATCCCTGTGGTAACAGTAGAGGCACAAAACGTGAGAACTTGTGCAGTGAAGACCGCCACGACAGTCAGGGAACCCCACACTTTACTGTCGACACAGCGATAAGTGTCCCCGAAAAGACCTGTCAATACGCTCCAAATGCTCTATTTCTACTTTTGGTAAACAACACTTCATAGCGAGCAGTGTAATCACAGGAACTTGCAAGCTGTGAACATCGTTAAATATTATTTGTTTTTGTAATAACGGCTGTCCGTTATTGTAAAACTAATCGAAAAGAATTCACTATTTGGTTCGAACCGGCTTGCTTCTGGCCCCATTGGATATTTATGCAATTTAGCCTCACATTTTTCTGTTACCACACCTCTAGCTTTGCTGGTTTTTCTGTTTTCTCGCTGCTGGTCTGCCACGCATGCGTACGTGTAGATCCACATCGAAGTCCATTTCTGAAGGAAACACTCCTCACAAACTCCATTACCGGAATAGTTTCAAATGGGTTCGTTTGTAATCCTCTTAGCATATGACATGCTGAATGTGGTGAGATCGTTCTAGTACGAGTACTGTTGCATCTCACGCGGACAAGGGCGCAAACAGAGACGGTGCTTTCAATGTCCTTCTTCCGTCCTGGTCCGCATGCGCTACAAGAGTAATCCAAGGTATCGTAGCGACAGGCCCGCGTTAACGCTAGTTTGTGACAGGACATCATGTGTTGTGGCATACTTCAGCCTATCTTTCAGTCTTCGCCTGCGCTGTAGCTTGGCTGGGTAATCGAGCCGTTCAGTTCGTAGGCGTCAGGACGGATGACGGTACGAGCTGTTATGCGCACAAATTGTTCCTCGCTATGGTACGGCATAGTTCGCTGAAAGACAAGCTCGTTTTTAAGGAGATCGGCGAGACTCGGAATACAGCGGATTCTAATAACGAGGCAGTGAATCACTGTCCCACACGTGATGAGATTTGCGCAATATTTAGCGAACCAGAGTCAACCTTGTCCAACATACTGGGGTAGCATGCGTCACA
The DNA here is from genome assembly GCF_023375885.2 of Dermacentor andersoni. Classification (NCBI taxonomy): domain Eukaryota; kingdom Metazoa; phylum Arthropoda; class Arachnida; order Ixodida; family Ixodidae; genus Dermacentor; species Dermacentor andersoni. Next base: position 70,281,146 of record NC_092824.1, on the reverse strand, counting down.
ATAGTTCTCCGCGTAATTTAAGATTCATATAAAATATGATTAGTCAAAAGTAGCGCTTGTGTGCGTCCCATCCATTGTCCCCACATGTCCGCCACTTCACTTACACTAAATTCGTCGAGGACAAACAAGGCGAAGCCACGCTACTCAACATCTCCCCGTACACCTTGTTTTTTTTTTTTTTTTTTCTAGCTGCGTGCAAGACATTTCAGAGTTCGCAAACCGTGCTGCGCATAGATCGTGCGTTTCTATGGCGCATGCGCAGTGGCGAGCAGTCGCCGGACTTCTCCCTGCTGCCGTACGCGTTCGCCTTCCCGTACTTCGACGAAGGCGCCACGCGCGCCCTGAACTACGCCGGCGTGGCCAGCCACATGGCGGAGGCGCTGAGCCTGCTCTTCCTCGACGCCTACGACACGCAGGCGGAGAGCGCCGCCGCCCTCACCGAACACTTCGAGTGCATGGAGGGCGACGCGTCGGACATCGTGAGTGCGGACGCGCGCGGCATGCCGGGACAGCGAAACACGCTGGTGGCCCGTGCGGGCACTGTATAACGAAACGCCTCCTTCATAGCCCAGCGAGACACGCCCACTCTACTCAGTGTTGATTCATTGGATTGATTGATTGATTGATTGATTGATTGATTGATTGATTGATTGATTGATTGATTAGACGCGCCCAATCTACTAAGTGTTAATTGATTGACGAAAGCACCAAATATAATAAGTGCTAATTAATTAATTGATCAATTAATTATACAATTAATTAATTTGTCGACTGATTGATTACGGGCTTAATTAATCGATTGCTTAAGCGTTCAATCAACTAATTAATTAATTAATTGATTGATTGGTTGATTGATTGATTGATTGATTGATTGATTGATTGATTGATTGATTGATTGATTGATTGATTGATTGATTGATTGATTGATTGATTGATTGATTGATTGATTTGTAAATTTAACGAACCATTCCAACACTGTGACTATGAGAGACGACGTAGTTAAGGACTGCGGAATAATTTTGACCCTGTAAAGTTCTCCAACATGCACCTGAATGTGTGTACACAAGTTTTTTTCTTTTTTTTTTCGCCACCCTGGGAGCACCGGCGCCGTGATCGGGTATCAAACCCGTGACCTCGTGTGCAGCAGCAGCATCCCGTAGCAATTTGAGCCGTCTTAGAAGTCTTAGAATTAGAAGCCGAGTCTTAGAATTTGTTATTTTAAAAGTAAATCGACATAGTTTCTTACAAAAGAGGAAAAAAATACGAGGAAATCAGGGCTGCAATCGAACAGTTGCGCACAGCGTCCAGACAAAACAGACGTGGTAAAAATGGAGCTGGGATAATATTTGAAATTTCAAATACGAATCCAATGTTCCACAATAACACTTCGTATTAAAAAATGAAGTGCATTCGGCGCTTTCCAATATGCGACACTAACAGAACATTTCGCAACACTCCCTACTCCTCCTCCCTACTCCCTACTGCTCTCCGTCTGCTAAACAAAGTTCATATTAAAAGTTACCTGAAGTGACGTAAGTTTTCGAACGAATGCAGAAACAAAATATTTAACGCAAGTGTTATTACTTTCGGTTTCATGGCGGATCTAACGTGACAATCTGATTTTTCGCTTGTTCCTTGTCGTTTATTGTTTTGACAGTCAGTCCTTTTTTGATGTTCCCATGGCGCAGAAATCCTTCGCAACATTTTCCTTTTCCTTGAAATACCGATTTTTATCGCAACCGTTTCTTGATGGCTTCAGAAGGCCAGTCACACAGAAACCACAGTTTTTCGAAAAGCTTATTTGAAGCCAGGCCCTCTTGATTCTGAGAGGATATTCGCGCGGTGTTTATTATTGCCTATTAGTGATCTTGTGCCTAAGAATGATTACCCGTTGGAGCTAATTCTATTAATCGGTTATTTAGTCATATCTTTATAATTGCATACTAGTATGGGGAACGACTACAGAAACTAACCTAATGACACTTTCCATACTCCAAAAAAGAGAAGTACGTGCGATTGAAAATCTGTCACTTTGTGAAAGCACGAAAAGTACATTCTTAAAGCACAACCTGTTCAACATTCTACAAAGATACGTAAAAAAATTGTCAATTAATATACATGAACTAGTCACAAATTATAAACAATGTTTCGAGCAAAAATATTTAAATCTTAACACATCCTACGATTTTCGACATAGACTATATGAGTTTGATACGAGACGAACAAATTACGGCCTTCAAGTTCCTTCGGTTATTATAGCTCGCACCCTAAACGTTCATCCAAAAATTGATTTTCTGTTTATAGAGCATTAAAACAGTAACGTTCCTTCAAATCGTTTAAACAATTTGCTACTAGAAAAGTTGTAAACCGGTATCGTAACATGTGCCTTGTTTTCTCCTGCGGTGACTTCGTTATTTCACTGTCTACAATGAATGCCTTGGTAGTTCTAATGCTTGGTCATTTTAGCTATTCTTTTGCATGCTACGTAATGATTTGCATTTGTGGGCCGTCATTTTTCCTTACGACATACAATATTCCGATTGCCAATTTTGCTCTGATTATAATTTCTCAGAAGTGAATTGAACATTAATAGCTGATTATGTAATTAGGGAGTGTACAAACAAGCCGGCAAATCCCACGCCCAGTGGGAATCGACCTTATGCGCAAAGACGTAGGCGGCTGTTTCATGACCTACATGACACACATGTCATGATATTCATGTCATGACCTATCATTTATGTTCGTTATACACGCTTGTCATACTGTTGCCAATTTTGGTACCTACGAAGTTAACGAAACGGCCCCGACAGCACCAAGACGCAGGCGGCTAGATAGATACTGTCAAAAGTATATTTTAACCTTTCCCTCCCGTTTTCCCTTTCCCCAGTGTAGGGTATCCAACCGGGCTCAGTCCTGGTTAACCTCCCCGCCTTTCATTTATTATTTGCTCTCTCTCTCTCCATCTCTTTGTCAAAGTGGCAAATGTGCGCAAAGATGTGCTACGCATTTAAAACTAGTCTCACGTGCGCCAGGCAATGGCAAACAGCATTACCTTGCTTCTGTCCAACTAAGTGGCATCCGCAAATTTTGGAATTCAGGCTCAATTTGCATGGAACATCCTGTATATGGCTCCAATAACCATGCGCAAGATTCTGCCTGGTTAGTAGTGCCGCAGTGCTCACATCGAATAATATGTATATTGTTTTCTTTCTTTCCCTGAGGCCTGAATACAGCCACGGGGAATAATCGCTTTTCAAACTGGTTTTTCACTGCCTGCTAGAATTTTAGGAATGGGGAACGCATTTATTTTTAACTTGAAGTGCCACGGTTAGATGCCAAAAGCTGAATCTCCATAAATGTGGAATAATTAACAATTTCTTCAAGTTTGCGACTGTAAAAACTGCATTGCACTGCACAAAGAGACAAAAATGGACCTACATGTGGTACACTGCCGTGTTGCTGCTGCTGCATCCAGGATTTTCATGCGATCTTGACGAATTCGTAAGCACATCAAGGTAGTTTTCCGCCATCTGTGACAACGCAGAGGTCCAGATCACTCTAGTCTCAAACTTTTTAAAAGTGTACGACAAGAATATGACTAAACCACTTCCTTAATGTTCCATGTGCACCGATCTCGATATCCAGGATGTATATCTTGAGTAATCGCTTCCCTAGTTCTTTTGAAAGACATTGAACGCAATGACCAATGGAATGTACAAGAGGTCTTAAGGTGATATAAACACGAACGAGTATGAAGTATTTTGGGCGTTTATTTTGCGCTTGTTCCTGATTTCTATGTTGTTATCATCGCCGTAAGTGAGCCTTTCTTCTTCATCGCGCGCGTGGGCGCATCATCAGTGTGGACTATACCTGGGGCCCTTTGCCGTGTTTCTCTGGCTAAATAAAAAAAGAAAAGCTGAGCCCTTACTGTAAGTCACATGCGCAGAGCAGGTCATTGACGCGAGCTCCATCCTGGCTGCACCACAAAGCTGAGCGGGAAATACCAACGGAGATGACAAGCCGAGTGATTGGAGTTCCTCGTGTATCATCGCCCGCATCATTACACGCAAGTCGGGGTCTGCCGTGGAACGGTGTTCGCACAATTCCCAGCTGTAAGCGTACAGACCCGAGCTCTTCGAGGCGCTAGCACGTCAAGATGACGTCAGCGAAGGTAGCCGGGTTGTCGACAACGAGCGTACTGAAGGCCACAGTCCCCAGTACCTCTAAGAATGTGACGTACCCTGTCCGACTGTGCCATTGCCTTATTGACAAGGCGACAGAGTGCAAGAACATACTTGATGCACGATGCGCACGACTTGCCGGAGTTATTTGCGAGCATCGAGAGCTGTACGTTTGCGCAAGAGCGGCGCGAAGCGCTGACGTGCGAAAAACTTGCCGAAGCTGCTGCTTGATGTTGGTCCAATCGGAGAAATCAATCTCATGGCTGTGAAAAACCAGGTCTTCGCCACACCTGTCAGATAGGACGAGACATGGCTAGCTTGAGGAGAACGTCTCGCCTATTAGCAGAGCTTACTCGCTCGTACTCCTCCAGCCAGTCCTCAATATCTACACCGCGAAGACCAGCGAACAGGTGGCGGATCACGCCACCTGTTCGCCAGGCTGCTCGTCCTGCGATATGCTGGCGGACAGTGGGCCCGAGCGGCGGCAAAGTGCAGACCAGGCGCGCGGAGGACGGGGTACAGAGAATCACCTCCACCACTTGTGGCTTCACATTAAGGGCTGACCTTTCTTGCGCTCGAGAGACGCGGCCCAGGTACAGTGCAAACTGACGATGCGTCCACGCGCGCGATGAAGAAAGGCACACGTATGGGGATGATGATAACACACATATGAGGAACAAGTGCACAATAAACGACCACCGTACATTCTCAACCTCGCCTTCATGCAGCTCGGCCGGAGGGACTGGACTCGCCGCATGGAGCCCGTCTCCCTGAAGGTGGCGCTGGACGCCTACAACTCGGCGGCCGGAGCGGAAACCGCGGCCGGCGACCGTCGGCTGGAGGGCCTCGAGTTCCTCTCGCAGGAACAGCTGTTCTTCGCGGCCGCGTGCTTCACCCGCTGTGCGGGCAGCGGCGCCTCCCCAGCACTTAGGGGGGAACCGCAGTGCGACGCCGCCTTCAAGCACGTCGACGAGTTCGCCGCCGCGTTCGGCTGCCCCACAGGGTCGCCGCTCAACCCGGCGAAGAGATGCCACATCCTCTGACCGACGGGCTCCGACGCATCTTTTACTCTTCTTCGTTATTATTCCATGGTGTCATCATTTTTCTATTCTTTTGCTAGCGCTGTTCGATACGGTGCGCCACGTTTCATGAGCATCGAGGACACGAACTTCTCGCGAATGCAAAACGCGAATAATTTCATAAAGTTTCATAACGCGCCTATTAAATAGAACTTTCCGTCATGCCACGCCTCACGATGACCACAATCTTCTGGCGCATTGCACTTCCAACCTTGTCGATCAGTGTTAATAAGGTACGAACTCATACGCGCAATGCGTTGCTCCCGCTCTTCGTGATTCCTACTCTCTAGGATTGTAACCACATTCCCCCAAGTGTTGAAGCCATCACCGATAAGAACTGATATACAGCATTGGATAACCAGGGGCAGCTGGATGATCGATAGACGGTCCCGTGGGTGGTAATGAATATACATTTTGCATATTGCTAACAGCCATGCGCGCGCACTGGTTTCCCGCCACCATTGGGAAGGATATACATGCGGGCGGGCGCGCAGAACATGCCTAATAAATAGTGTGGTCCGCGCGCGCTCTCCTAAAAGTCTGACTTTTCTGTCGCGTTCTGACGCACGCATAGCGTGTTCGCTGCAAGAAATGGCCCTGCCAATGCAAGCTTGGCTCCCTGCAAAGGGGAATGCCTTGACAGGCTCCTGCTCTGGTCCACGAACGCGTCAACGTACACTACGAAAGCAGAGCGGTGACGATAAGGGGCCTAGACTAGACGATTCCGCTAGGTGCGCTGAGAGCCAAAGTCGGCCGCTGGCGCCTATGGGAGTGTCCACTCTTTTACGTTTACTATGTCACTAGTGCAGTACTTGAAGTGCACGAGCTTAAGAGACCGTTTATAGTGCCCTTGTGTATGGTGTCCCTCCCACACGTACGCAGTGCTTACTCTCTCCCTTTCTTCCTCTTTCTATTCCCCTTTCCCCCACCCCCAGTGTAGGGTAGCAAACCGGATGCTGTTCTGGTTGACCTCCCTGCCTTTCCTACCCTTGTTTTCTTTCTCTCTCTCTCTCTCTCTCTCTCTCTCTATGCACGAGCAGCCGAGCGAGAAACCTTATCAGGTGAAGGCTGTATTCCTCACGGAGCACGTGCCGCTCTCGACTCGCCGCGACAATGGACAGTTATAGTTGGGCGTCCGCAACAGTTCTGCGTACGCAGGAAACCCGCGGTGGCGACAGCGCTCATGCGCACTACGCAGGAGCCCGCACTGTCTCTTGCGTGCGCCCGCAGCTTTTCTAAAGCTGCGTAGCGTTCGCTGCGGGATCTGCCAAAGCTTTGGCTCTGCGGGACGTTCTCGTGAGTTCTCGCGCGTGCACGAGAGTGCATTTTGTGGTTTGACTTCGTGGCGGCTGATATTGGCTACACAGTTTCAGAAGCTGGCATATGGCGGCGCTGATTAGCACACTACCGGCTCCTGCGCGTACAAGTCAGCAATCCCCTTCTCAACTTTTGCGTCCGGATTCCGGCCAACTGTAGCCGTTCCATGCGAACGTGCTTCGCTAAGTACACACGACCTTGCGCGCTGCGTACGTTGCGTGGGTGGTCGCGGACGCCCAACTAAAACTGCCTAATGTCTGACAGAGATCCATCAGCGATGTTGCTCACTGGCGACCATGTTTCTAACAGGCGGTCACCCCTCGTAACCAGAAATGGATGCGCCAGACGGTGCCAGCAAACCATAGTGCCGAGTCACAAGTGACCGGCTGTTGTAACGAGAAGTTTCATTTTCAATTATTTCCTTATAATTCGCGGTGCCCAGTGGTCGATCTCGGCGGTAACGGGCGACGTGGCTTTGCCTGAGGCAATGACGAAGGACGCAAAATAGAAAAGTTATATGCCAGACATTACGGTCGTTGATGAACCGTCATCGGCGTGCACTTCTGTACATTCTCTCGTGCGGGTCCTGCGGGCGTTGACAAGCGTGTTAATTCATCGCTTTCTTTTTTTGAATAAAGTCAACTTGTTAGTCCAGCATTCTCCTCGTCCTATTCGTGCTTCTTTGCCGATGTTTCACCTCAGCTGGCAGCTCTCGTAGCACCACAAACCAACTAAGCCAGCTCCATGTAACGCTCTGTCATTGCCACGAGACGCGGCCTGCGGACATCAGCACTTTATCGTGAATCCGCTACGTTTACAATAATTGGAGACATTGTAACTGCACCCCTCGTATAATACCACAGTCCAATAGGATGTTACGCTGAACACCCACCACAAAATACCCAAGGTTGGATAACTACCCCGGGTTAACCCTTGTCGCCCAGAAAATCGGAAGGGAGGAGAAGTGAAACGGAGAGAAGTGAAAAGAAAAAACAGCGAGAGCGAAATAAAAAAAAAAATTGAAGAGGAGGGCAGGAAAAGGCGACTGCCGATTTCCTCCAGGGGGCCCAGCCTGGAGGCGCCGTATATGTGAAGCAGAGGCCGAAGAGGTGTGTTGCCTCTGCGAGGGCGGCCTCAAAGGTCCGAACACCCGGCTTCGGCTCAACCCCCAGAGTCACTTTTTCCTAGACACGGCTAAGCCGCAAACGCCTACACGCGGGAGGGTCCAACCCTCATGTGCTCGGGTACGTGGTGTCGCAACACACCAAACGCATGCTTACGCAGACGCCCCTGCGGGGGAAATGAGTTCATTGAAGAGCAACACAAACAGCGACGCATACACGGTAACACAAGTTGACATCAGACGGGTTGACTGATGAGTGGCACATACCATGTCACATGTACATGACCCAAGTCGCCGTGAAAGATGTCCGTTAAAGAGCGCCATGTACGTACACATTGCCACGCATTCGGCGACCAAAGTGGACAGATGGTTTGTTTCAAACCCTCTTACCTCAACACAGCAGCCCGATGCGCTACCCATTCGACTACGGACTACCCAGAGGCCCAAGTAGACGGGAAAACGGTTAGATAAGAACATCGATACATACACAGCCCCCGGAATGTGCGTCAGGTACCGAAAGAATGCTAACGCATTAAAACTAGTAATGCAAAATAAAGAATGACTACAGCTAACATTTACGTTAGTCGGTATATTCTACTAAAATCACAGCAGTGCCTCTACAAAATCAGACAGTGGCACTTCAAGAACAGAACGGGGGCATTCGACAATTCGCGGTAAATAAGTGTGTTTGAAGTTGTTAGTGCGTGCAAAGAAAGGGTTGACGTTTTAAGGCTGTGACATCTTTTAGTTATGAAATCAACGAAGGACGTGCGTTAGGCGATCATCAGCGGATAGTCCACTATATGAGTGAACAATTACGTGTGGCAGTTTCACGGTATACAAATAGAGCATGGTAGAAGTGCATAGTCAAGAAATTCAGGGTGGACGTGGGCGAAAATTCCCAATCGTCGCGATGACAACTGAAACAAACCACTTTCCTTTGTACAGATTCAATCACGACGCCTATATGGACTCCCAACGCATGAACATCACATACCATGTAAAAACAAGTGAAATATGAAAAAGGTCATTTAAATTAACTCTTCATTTACAACTACCTGTAGATTTCCATTCTTTGTACAAGTAATGTTCCCAATTCCAAGTAATGTTCCAAGTAATGTTCCAAGTAATCTTCGCAATAATGTTCCCAAAACAAATTTCCCTATTTGTTTTATTGAAAAGTGTATCAAGAGATTTCTGGTGTAAACTACAACTATTACATTTTGTCTATGATGTGTAAATCAGTGAGCGAGCATAATTTATCATTGTTACTTATACTGTGCCTTTTCTGTACATCATTCTTACCTCCTTCATGTTGCCTCTCCCCCCCTATAATGCATACTTACTCTGAGGGCACTGTAAGTAAATAAATAAATAAATAAATAAAATGTTTGGATCCTCAGAGAACTCGTCTGAAAATTGATGTCTTAGCTAAACAAAAATAAATACGTAGAACAAGGTAGATTGCCAACACGTCCGAATTTAGCCTTTCTGGCAGCGAACAAGATATGAGAGCGGGACAATGAAGAAGGGACAGGACGAGGAAGATGTTCTGCCCACGTTTGCCCCGTTTTCCGCGCAGTTTCTTTTCTTTTCCCTGTTTCCTTTTAATGTTATTTTTTTTTTCGTGACGAACGCTATGTACCCATACCGAACTCGCATATTTCCGACGTGCCGGGAACTTTAGGTCGTACTACACATGATTATATGAAAGGACAAACCCGCCGTGGTTGCTCAGTGGCTCTAGTGTTGGGCTGCTGAGAACGGAGGTCGCGAGATCGAATCCCGGCCACGGCGGCCGCATTTCGATGGGGGCGAAATGCGAAAGAAACCGGTTATCTAGATTTAGGTGCACCTTAAAGAACCCCAGGTGGTCGAAATTTCCGGAGTCCTCCACTACAGCGTGCCTCACAATCATAAAGTGGTTTTGGCACATAAAACCCCATAATTTAATTAATTAACAGGACAAAATCAAAAATCGTTGCTCGCACGCTTCCAGAGCTGTCCGACAATATTTTCGCTATTTCGGTGCGCCAACGTGGGTCACTGGCAATGCGGCACTAGCTACGTCGCACTGGATATGTACCGCTCTTCAATGAACCTCACTGACGCTGACTTGGAGCACGAGGTATGTGCCCCTCGGTTTGTGCTGGTTTTCAGTGAATCTGTTATAGCGCAATGAGATAACAAAGGTGAGGTAGTCGATGCTTGTTCCAGACATCAGGCCTCATAACCTACCGCAAGAAAGACATCGGACAACTGTCTTCCGTTGTCTTTCTTGCTCTAGTTAATGATGGTCTCAAGCCGATTTAATGCGATTGGCAATCTTAGGGTACTTCACGCACTGTCTGGAGGCTGCCTGCCTATCTATATACTAGTCTGTGTTTCTAACCATTCTCCTGCCAACTTGGGTCACTGGAAGGGACTAATCCAGGATCCAATGGTTAGTGCATCGGGCTGTTGTGCTTAGGGAACAGGCTTCAAAAATAACCGTCAAACCAACTTGTCTTATGAGGCATGTGCCCCTCTTCAGTAAACTTCTTTGACGCCAACTTGGATAAACGTACATGCCTCAAAAGACACGCGTCCCTCTTCAATTACATAAAACAAATTCCTTTCAATTTCTCCGGTGTTCATCGGATTGGAACCTGCACCATGCGCAGACTTCGCGGCGGCGCCGCTAGATGGCGTAGCGTGTGCATTTGGAAGCACGAGGAACCTGGCCACATTACAAATTTCGGCGTCGTCATACGGTGTCGTTACATATATCCAATGCAATTCTTAGATACGTCGACATTCATCGTGGGATGAGCTCCGCCGGAGCTTTTTATTTTTCTTGTGTTGTACTTACTCCTTGAGATATATACGTTGCCCAGCCTGAACGGTAGTAAAGAAAGAGGACGCAAACTCATCGCCACGTTCGCTCGCCGATAACGGCACGAGACAGAAGAAGAACGTCCCGTCCGCTCGGTCGCGTGTCCACAGCCTTACGTTGTTCCCGAACACCGCCATGGCTTCGAACGCGCCCGAAAGGAAAGCCCCCGTCACCACTCGCCCGTCGACGCCTAAAGAAACCTCAGCGGCGGACGCGAAGCGAGCCTCGGCTCCTCCCACTGCGGCTGCTCCGATTACCGAGGCAGCTACCCCCGGCGTACTCAGGTAAGCTGGGCGAATCGGTACACAGCAGTGATTTTTTTTTTTTGCTCTGCAAGATGTGAAAGTCGCAGAAAAATTCAACTAGTAACCATGATTCCCATGATGTCTCAAAAATTGCATCGGCGGCTAGGTTTCCACACAGTAATCTTAGCGCGAAACTCTGCAACCAACGGGGAGTTTCCCTGCAGTGGTGTAATTCATGTCCAAGAGCAACACAAGATATCGAAACGCACGAGCAGGCAGCGTTTCTATAGCTCTGTCTTGTTACTCTACAGTACAAGATGAGTCCAGATTGGACCAACGTGTCATCCCATTTGTATAGGCACTTAGCAACGAACAGAGGACGCCACCAGCGACGCTTTCATTTATGCACCCAGCTTCGCCGCCCCAAAGCCGCGAAGGATGCCTCTGGAAACATAGATGTCAACAACCCACGCTCTCGTTACAGAATACCGACCAAAGCCATGACCAAAGTGAGCGATGTTCGCGGTTTCGATCTTGACAGTACAAAGTTTTACCCTCATGCGAAGCATGCGCATTTCGACATTTTTAGGTCTCTGGCAATCTTGCCTCACGATGGGGGATCGGTGGTGTTAGAGGGGAATTTGAATCGCAAGTTCGCCTGCACACCTCGTCTGTTCTAGTGCATGGTGTCAAGAGTGGAAATCTTCAGCGCAATGTTGCTTATAGCTCAACAGCTCTGGAACTAAACACAGTGCCATGTGACACACACTAGAATATTTGAGCATAGCGTCGCCGCTCTACCGCTACTAATACCATGTACAGTAACAGAGTAATTACTAGAGGTAATTATAGAACTGCGATCGTTCAGCCACCATGGGAATCATGGCTAATATATGGATTAGTCTGATCTTCGTGTTTGTTGCTTCAGGCGTTCTTGTGGGTTCGTTTATTGCGTTTTATTTTTCATCGGCGTAAATTCCGAATCAATCTACACTTTTTTTAAATATACAAATCAATAAGACTCTGTCAACAGACACAATAGCTGCTAATTCAGTGCTTCCACTTGTCCATGCGTCAGAGTGGCATAGGGGATTCAATATCGGGCTTCAGTGATGTACGTACAGGTCCTGTGTTCCCGTACATTATTGAAAATGATGAGTTTGCAAAGTCACTAAGCCGTTTGTTTAATGCTAGAACGACAAAGTTTAGGTAAATCCGTGTACTAATCATCAAAGCCAAGTTGGCTGAACCACCCTGCTTGCAGGTCCCGTAGACACTAGCGCCACAGTTCCCTCGTACGAAACTGATAGCACCAACCACGAAATGCGCATGCGTAGTAAACTCCTATGGCAGCTCAATAGCAGGCACACGCGGTAGCAGGAACGGCAATGGTGCATGGAACGGTGACGATATTCTTAAACACGCACGGCCTCCGATGTGGACGCCACCGGATCTCAGCGGATACAAAAACACTCAAACTGTTCCTCTTTGTCACTCTTTCTAAGGTCTCCTGTCAGCGACGCGGCGACAGCGTCCCGAGGTACCCCAAGCCCCGCCCCAGACCCCAACACCAATATCCTGTTGCAAATGCTGTCGAGAATGGCCACGACCCCTGTGACGTGCGTGCCGAAAGTGGTCAATTCAGCCGTGTCACCTGCAGCCGACGAAGGGCGGCACGCTACCTCCTACGGAAAGTCCACCGCAAGCCGTTAAGTGTCGTTTCTTTCTATACGAGGAAGGCGTTTGTTTGATTAGGGAAAGAAAAGTTCACCGATACACACACCCAGATATATACATATACACTCAATCTCCATAAACCGGTGAGTGTCGTTGACGTTTCTGTTCTCTCAAATCAAGCGCGCCATTGAGGAAGCCAGTCGATGCCAGTCGTTGCAATCATAAAGCGGGAGACACACGGTCCGATTCGGTGTCCGATCCGCGTCCGACGCGCCGGAACGGCAGCCGGAATCGAGGCGTTTTGCGTGCGGCAGACCGGGCAGATTTTTATCGTCCGACGCGTCCGGCAACCGCACCGTCGTCTGGCCGCAGCCAATGACAGCGCGGCTGGCAAGTGACATTCTCCGACGTTCCCTCCACGGATGCGGCGCTGGCTGGCCGGTTTCTCGCAGTGTTTTCTTTTTTCCTTGCCTGCTGCAGTTTGTTTCCGACAAGAAATAGTTACCAGTTCAGTAAAATTATCTCGAACGTGTACCTGTTATGCAAAGCAGCGCCCATCTAGCACTAAGCTACTAGCGAGATCGGGAGCCGCGACGCGAGAGCATTTCGCGAGCAGGCATCCCACACCGACCGTCTGAGCGAGGCTGTTCGCTTCGCTTGCACGTTTGCCCTTCGCAACGACTGTGTCGAGTAAACCAATTGTATTTAATTACGGGCGACCTAAGTGTACAGTGTTAATTGTTTTGGCAAACATAAGCGCTGTTCGACGAGCTCGGGTTGGATCGTAAGCGCCGTCTGCCTAGCTAGTCCTACCGACCCTATCGCTGGCTGTTAGCGAAGTCGTCAGTGGACAACGCGCCGTTGTGAAGTGTTCTGTAGCTTGTAGGGGCATGATTTCATTGACAGTGTACGTGTAAAGCGAAGCAGTGTTGTGCAGAGTTGTTTATATTGCGTTTCTCGACGTGGATATGAAGTCAAGCTCGGGGGCTGGATCTGTGCGGAGCTTACGCGCCGCTCAATCTTTCGGATGCACGCACCGTGTGCCCCGAATCGTCGTATGCCGCATGCCGGAGCATGCGGCGCCGCACGTCGGATCGGACGCCGAATCGTACCGCGTGTCTCCTGCTTAACCAACACTACCCTGAATGTTTCTTGATGTTCGTACAAACAGGAATCTCCTTGGCGAAGTCCCGCAGCACCGGAAGCATCAGCACCACGGCGCCGAAACAGCGAGCCGAGAAGGAGGCAGACGCGTTCAAGAAACTCAACGAATTCGTGAGCAAAAAGCTTTTTCTCAAATGTTCACGTGTACTATAAAGTGTTATAAATTCATTATCCGACAGTATTCTCTCAACGTAAAAATACGCCACAATTTAAACACTTTCAAGTTAAAGTACAAAATGCGGTGTGGCCAGACGAAGTCAGTCTGATATGCGGATACAGAGATCTCGGCCAAAAATGCCCGAGACCAGGTGTCACCTCCTTTGAAGATATAAACTCCGAACTACGGCAGTTGAGCCCGACACCCGCTGCTCACCGTAAATGTTTGCCCATGAGGCAGGCACCCATCGTCCTATCTGATCCCTTTCCCTGCACTCCACTCCGTTGAGGCCGGAGAGCTATCCCGTATAAAATATGTTTCATTCATTCAAGTGGCTCTCATCGACAAAGCGACTCCCATTAAAATCCTCGTAATCTCTAAAACTAAAGCTGCATATTTAAGGCCGAAAGTGTGTATACAGCGGAATGCTCCCGACGGCGCAGTCTTCAGCGTGATCCTCGAATGCCGATCCCTTGGTTTGCTTCATCGAATCTTTTCTACAGGCCCACGCCGCACCTCGGCCCATTGCACTCTCGCCGTCGCCGAACGACGAAAGAGGCCGGTGGCGCGGCAGGTGTGCGGGAGTCGCCGTCGTGCTGCTGGGCGTCGCCGTCCTCGCCGTCGCCTTGGCGCTGCTCCTGCCGTCGCGCGCGGCGATCGGCAGCGCCAGTGCCGGAGTGTGCGTCACGACAGGGTGCGTGGACCACGCGGAGAACCTGGGCCTTTACCGCAAAGGGAGCGCCATCGGACCCTGCGATGACTTCGGCAAGTTCGTCTGTTCCCACTGGATCGAAAACGATATCAAGGTAGTGCCGTCGGTGACCGTCTATCGCATGGGCGTGTGGCTGTACAATCTGGCGCGCACCCGATGGTACGAAGACAGCGGCAACAGTGTCGCGGCGAGGGTGACGCGTCTCGTAGACGCCTGCATGCATCGGGAATCCCAGACCGGCAACCACAACGACGACGGCGTCGAGCAGTTTTACCACTTCATGACCGAAAAACTCTTCCCGTGGCTGCTGCCCGACGCCAACGGCAGCGTCGATGGAAGCCGGATACGAAATGACGGCGACCGGATAGGAGGCGACGGTGATTACGCCTTCACGCTGGCCACCATCCTCAATATGTCCGTGATGTGGTACGTGCCGCTCTGGTTTACTGTCGACCTCGTGACTCCCTCGCCGGGACACGGCGCCTCGCCGGCGCACCGGTCCGTGAGTGTCAGCTCGTCAAACATGCCGTACATCGGGCAGCTAATGCACGGGGAAATCGAAACGTACAAGCTCTACGATGCGTACGTGTCGCTCATGCTGGACGTCGTCTTCCGCGGATGGGAGTTCTCGCCGGACTTCCGTTCCTTCCTACACAAAAGGAGCGCCGAAGTCCAGCGCGACGTCTTGGGAAATCTGTCGTCGAGCTTCGTCGCCAGCCGCGTCGAGCCTCGTTTCCTCCAAATGCGCCACCTGCCGGCGCTGGTGCCGAAGCTCGACGCTCGCGACTGGGTCGACGCGATGCAGTCCGCGTTCGGGGCGAACCCGCCGCTCACCGAGGAGGACACGCTATTCGTGACCGACTCCGGACTCCTGGACGCCGTGAACATCCTCTTCGCTTCGTACACGGCCCGGGAATTGACGTTTCACACGGCGTGGTGGTTCGCCCAGATTATGTCCGTTGTGTCGAGCGAGACGCTGCACACGTTCGTCATGGGAAGCAAGCTGGGCGACGAAGCCTACCCTTTAGTCTGCGGAGCCCACACCGCTATGGCGTACAACGTGCTGCTCGCCGGCGTCGACCACGGCACCGGCACAGACTCCGCGAACACGAGGTCGCCGGTGACGCGACTCTTGAGCAACGTCCACCACACGGCAGTCAGGAAAGTTCGGACTTGGACGAGCGCGTTGGATTCCCAGGCGATCGGCGCTGTCAGCTCGCGCCTAGGCAGCACCACAACCGTGGTGTGGCCCGAAGGGAAGCAGAACGAGAGCGAAGACGCTTGGTGGGGGGAGGCACTGTACGGTTCCGACTACAACAACGCGACGCCCGGCTTCTTCGGGCACTGGACCGAGATTCGACAGCGATTGCGGGCGTCTCTGAACACCGATGCCTATCAATCCGGCCTCCGCGTGTTCCGATTTCAGTCGTCCAACGTGGCCACGTACGACGCCGTCTCGAACGCGATTTCCGTCGGCGTCCAAGCACTCACTGGGCCCTTCTATGCGGCGGATGGAACGAATGCCATGAATTACGGTGGCCTGGGCTTTCTCTACGCCTTGCAGGTAAGGCGATGACGGAACTGCCTTAATAAATCTAT
The DNA here is from genome assembly GCF_023375885.2 of Dermacentor andersoni. NCBI lineage: Eukaryota > Metazoa > Arthropoda > Arachnida > Ixodida > Ixodidae > Dermacentor > Dermacentor andersoni. The sequence goes on along the minus strand of NC_092824.1, from coordinate 70,265,017 downwards.
GAAGGAAGCTGCATTCGTAATTATCTGTAAATGAGTACACGTCACGTATACTCGGTCATTTAATAGTATGTTTATTAAAAACAAGTTTGTATACCTGATGAAAAAATTGGGCTCCTGAATCGGATAAATTCCGCGTTTGCATACGATACACGTTGCAGGTTGCGATACAAGTTCCTTACAAAAGCAGAATCATCGTAGAAAATGGGCAGAATCATCGCCCAATTTTAGCTTTACGGAGCTGCATTTAAATAACGTACGAGTATATGAGAAATCGTGTTTGGTTAGCTTTCCGTTTCCGTGCATCTGTCATATTTAACATCCTCGTGGCGCTGTGTGTAATTTATTCTTTCTAGAAATTGCTCGCTGTTTACCATTGTCTAGCAATGTGCTGATAATGCATCATGACGACGGGGATTTATCGGCATCCTCTTGAGTGCGACACTAGGGTGCTTCGAACTAAGCGCCGCCTCCCACCGTTACGGAGAAGCGTGGTATCAAGGCCCCTTATGGGGCACGAGCTGTTAGCACCGTCTGTGAGTAACATTTGCGGAGTAGTCGGGTCGCTCAATTGGGAACGCCTTAAAAAGTTTCCTGCGGCGCAACAATCCTGATATAACAGTCAACGACGTAACTTGGGCCGAGATAACGCAAAACTAATCCACTGGCTAGGACCCGCACATATAGGCGGTGCCCAAGCCATTTTGATCGGTCACGGAGGACTAGTGGCAGATTCGGAGTAAAGAAAGATTGGAATAGTTTTACGGACAGTTTTATTTGCGGGCCAGTCAAGTCACTCAATTGAGAACGCCTTAAAAAAAATTGCTACTGCGCAACAATGCTGATGTAACAATCAATGACTGATAGCAGATTGGAATAGTTTTACGTTATCCCGGCCCTGTACGACATTCCCTCACCAAGCGCGAGCTTTACAGCAGAAAGCTTGGGTGCTATCGTCACTTCTGTGTAACCACAGAAACTGATATACCCGGCGTATAGGAGGGCAATTTAAACATTTCTTTAGTAGCCTGTGGCAGATAGCACAATTCTAGTTCACGAGCTGGTGTACTCGAAGAGGCGGACACTACTTGAACAAAAAATTGAAATGTTTAATATACAATTTAGCAAAATTTCACTAATTTTCTAACTTATTATCTTATGGCCCATATTGCTATTTACAAATTTTAGCCCTAGAATTCACAAGGCGGATCCACTTGGAACGAATTGTCAGTGACACCAGTTTCGAGATATTGATTCCCGAACTTTCTCAACAAAACGCCGTTTCATGCAACAAGCACAAAAGTAACTGGAACGCCAACGGTAGCCGTAGAAGTACAGTGAGCGTAGCAGTTGTGCATAGAATAGCGTAGCGCCTGTGACGTCACGCGAACATTCTCGCGTGCCCATCCCGGTGTCTGACTCCACCCGCTCGCATCGAGTTCATGTTAACGGAGCCATATTTTATATAATTCTGCTGGACCACTCATCTTCCCGTACCTGCAGGTGGCGCGAACCATCAATACGCTCACGCTCCTGCTCGATGGCGACCGTACACCCTCGGCTTGGGTTCCCCCAACCAACGCGACCGACGCCAGCGGGGCTCCAGGGCAGCCACTGCGGAAGCTGGGCAGGTGCCCTTCCTCTGACGCGTCCGCCCACGTGACGTCGCTATACCCCGTACTTCCGGCGCTGGAAATCGCGCACGACGCATACAAGCGGTTCCGCAACGTCGCGCAGGACGTGCCCCTCCGGGGACTGGAGGCCTACAGCGCCGAGCAGGTCTTCTTTCTGACGGCCTGTCACGTGACCTGCTGGACGAACAGCTCGGGGCACCGCATGTCGCCGGAGTGCACCGACGCCATGCGCAACTTCGCGCCGTTCGCCGATGCCTTCGGCTGTCCGGCCGGTTCACCCATGAACCCGCACGAGAGGTGCCGCTTTTTTTGAAGCGCCCGCGCAATCTTCGAAACGATCGATGAACTCTGGAAGAACGCAATAACGTACTTTTTTTTTGCTTCGCTTTCTTTTTCTTTTATTCTTGCTTTTTGCCAACGCCGTCCTCTGTAGTTCTCGCTTATCGTTCTTCTTTATCAATACTCTGCGAAGTAGCTGGCTACGTCATGTTACAAGCTATCCGCGCCTTGAAGCTTTGAACATACTGTGTTAAGAAGCCGTACAGTGACAAGTATACGGGGTTGCTCTATTTACTTCACGACATAGGGCTGCTACATAAGACGGCTACGTAACACGATACAGCCAGCCACGCTATCGTCCTCGAAAGTTTATGCACAAGTGTCGGTACAGTATATTGGAAGCAAGATTGTACAAGCTTGCACATCCTTACAGAGAGACGGTAAGTGCTTAATGATAACAGATTTTCGTAACTACAGCCTTGGCAATATACTTCTGATCTGCATGATAATCTTCAAGCGAAACTTTCTTTGCCTCCCCCCCCCCTCCGTTTACTTATTTGCGGGAGCCGGATGCTGCTGTTTTGCAGAGTACACAACTTGAGCCACCGGGTAACTGCAATTGGGCATGTGCCCATTTCATTACTCATTCCACAGAATGGATACGTGCCACTGTGTATAGGCGCGAATAGACGAGCAGAGCAAGAGGCAAGCAGTGAAGTAGTCGGCAAGCGAGAATTGAAGCTGACTACAGAGAAGTCAAGTAAGTAGTCGGCAACAGCAAATCGAAGTTGGCTACAGTAGTCGGTAACCCAAAATTAAAGTTGGCTGCACATAAGTGAAGTATAGTCGGCAACAGCTGAGTCTGGAGGGAGAAAAATTAGCAATTAGGAACCAAAGTGTGCCTGGAGTCGCGCATGCAGGGACGAAGGCCTGAAATAAACATCGAGCGGAACAAGAGCACTACGCTGCGAACCATGGTGTAGAACATGAGCACTTGCCGGCTCTTCTATTTCTACATCACTTTTTTAATTCGAAAGCATCATATGCACAATCACGCGAAAATCCGTCGGCGTCAACGAAGGATCGTACCATAAATATCCTACTGCGCAAATAGTAAAAACACGTGAAAAAAATTGATCACATTGACGTCAAATTTATCACGGAGGTACCTGTAAACAAAAGTAAATTGACGGCTTTGAAAATAGAATTTGGGAAACTTCGGTCTGGCGCGAATCGAACCCGGGCCTCCGAGGTGCGAGATGCGAGCGCGCCTCCCCGACGCCAAGCCGTTTTATTTTATTTTATTTTATTTTATTTACTGCCTTTGCGGTTCTGGTTGACTAAAGGTCTGCCTAGTGCATGTGTCATTGCTCATGTCACACGTGAAGGTCGTTGGTTCGACTCTCGACCTGGACGATGGCAATTAGAATGAAACTTGGAGCTATCTCAGCTTCGCCCATATCTAAAGTGCGTTCATCTCCCACAAAAGGTCGCGGGTTTGACTCCCACCAGAGGTCGTGGGTCCAGGTGCCTTCCTTAACTGTATCTTAATTACTTGTGCCTTAATTCGTTTCACCTTAATACTGAAAGTAGTGGGTTCGACTCTCGACCTTCACAATGTCAATTACAATCCAACTTGGAGATATGGCCGGTTCGATTCCCACCAAAGGTCGAGGGCTGGACTCCCACCACAGGGAGTGGGTACGAGTGCCTTCTCAGCTGTATCTCAATTACCTGGTCCCTTAACACCACAGGTAGTGGGTTCGACTCTAACCAGAAGCCGGGGATTCAAGTGCCTTAACTCTAGAGAGTTTTAGAACAGGGGCCCCAAATGTTTGGGGCCTCAAAGAGATAGCGTCGAAGCCACTGCGCATGCGCGAGACGCAAACTGCGTTTGGGTTTTGCGTCTGGTTTTGCGAATGGGTTCGTGCGGTTACGCCAAGCGACGGCAAACGCTCGACCCAGGAAGAGGCGCCTATGGGCTGCGCTCTGAAAGCAGGTTTTCTTCATCTTCAGAGAAACAGTTCAATGACCGGAGCGCTAAAACATATGACACGTACGAGCGCAAAAGTGTGTCCCGGAAATGAAGTTTCTTTATCTTCCACCAGCTCAAAAGAAGCCAAACAAGTAATGGTCCACCGGATTCACGTTGATATCGCTTTCACAAAGCATTAAAAACATAACATAGCGTCACTGCAACATAGGTAGCAGTGACGCCAGACCACACTGTAAACAGTCTCAGGTGCCAGAAACACTGGATCACATATTTCGTGTTTGTCCCGCATCCGCCCAAGAACGACAGGAACTGGTCTCTCCCATCGCAAACGCCGAGAGGCCACTATCATACGAGTTTCGTTTGGGTCTATGGCCTAATGCAAATGTGGCGCCTTTATTTCGTATACCGCTTTAGCCTTTCTACAATGCACTGAACTAGCCGCATGGCATTAGAGATGCCACAACGTTCTAGTCTTGGTCTTGGAGGCTCCTTCCCATATAATCATCATCCATCATCCCTTTTTTTTCGTCGCCTTTCCCTATTGTAGAGCAGTAAGCCGGAGCAAGCTATTCGCGACTCTTGAATCTGTTACTTGTGCTGGCAACACTGTCCAAAGCAAAGATGGCCACGACATTCAGGTTCACGGCGGCCACGGAGGAAGGAAACTAAGGAGAGGCCCTGACGTCACTCTTTGTGAAGCAAAAGTGAAGCTGGAATTTGGCGTTGCTCATGGCGATGCTCCGCCTTTTGGGCCACCCTCCTCTCTTGTTTACATCTTTCGCGAAACCACGCCGCGCTGCGCGTGGTGTCGCGCGCGGAGCGCGCGCGCTCGCGCAACATCTGGCAGAGCACGGTGCAGGTAACACAGCGTAACAAGACACGGTGACTAACGCAAACCCGCCCACTCAGCGCCTTTGCCACGGCCCGAAACCTACCAGAGCAACACGTGTGAGCGCTCAAAACCACAACAACGCCGCCATTGTGGCCCAAAAGGCGTGGCCATACAACAAAAAAAAATAAAAAAGCAGCAAAGAAATGAAAACCTACTACGTCATTTCCGCCACACTTTTCTCCTAGCGCGCGGAGGGGGTAGGGCCTCTCCTTAGTTTCCTTCCTCCGTGACGGCGGCTCTTTCGCTTAGTGCTGCGCTCAGGTTCCTCGTTTGTGGCGTCCGATCGGGGTGTTTCGTCGAAGCCGAAGGAGTCCTTGCTGGCGGCCACCATATTTAGATCGGCGGAAATAGTTGCGCTGTGCGTGCAAATGTCCGGCCTACCCAGCTGCCGCACAGGATCATTTTTTAATGACAAAGGTTCTTTCAAGCGAGCCGGAGGTTTAAAAAAATGAAGTGTTTTTGCGCAGCGGGCTCCACATTAATTTGGAATAATCCGCCCATTTTTTGGCCAATCCCCCACCGTGAGCAGGGGCCACACACGTGATAGTCAAAAAAACAACAAGCACTAGTTCGCGCCGTTGCTCCACTGATACAGGTTAGATACTTGAATGTTTTCGACCTTCATAGGCAACTCCGCACTGCTACTCGTGTTGTAGTATATCACATATATATATACCATCTCAAAATATATAGGCAGTAATTTCTGTCGTCGTTTCAGAAGCTAAATACGGGTATTGTGCACTGATAGAAGGAGCCTAAATAATGGAAGATTACCTGGTCAATGTGTCTTGGGATCAACACAAATGAGAGTACCGTTTGTGAGACGGGGTGCACCTCTCTTCTTTTATAGTTACCTGGTACCCGTGATACGGTAGTTTGCGTCCGATGACTGGCGCTTGTTTAATTAATCACTGTACGCAGTGTTCGAGGTAAAAAAAAAATTATGGGGTTTTACGTGCCAAAACCACTTTCTGATTATGAGGCACGCCGTAGTGGAGGAGTCCGGAAATTTAGACCACCTGGGGTTCTTTAACGTGCACCTAAATCTAAATACACGGATGTTTCAGCATTTCGCCCCCATCGAAATGCGGCCGCCGTGGCCGGGATTCGATCCCGCGACCTTGTGCTCAGCAGCCTAACACCATAGCCACTAAGCAAACACGGCGGGTAGTGTGCGAGGTAGGGCCCGGGCCTGGGAACACAGCAGACACCTGCCGCTCGCGGGAATTCTCAAACCGCGGTGAAACGTGAGAAATGAATAACAACCAATCTGACCAAGCTGGAGTTTCTTCCAACAGGTTTACAAAATTCAGGGCAGGGTTTTCTTTTGACAAAGTCACTTGCATTAGTGCAAATGCAAGACTTGGAAGCGAATTCAAACCATTTGTAATGGAATTTAGCTGTGTGCACAGTGTCGGAAAGCACAGTATAGTGGCGCTGCGCGCAGGTCGAACGCTCAAAAACTGGGACGAGCGCTGTTTGCTGCTGCTTCTTAATTTCTTGCGAGCAAATAAACTGACAACTAAACGCGTTCTATGAGAAAGCGGCACCGTCCACTTGCACCGCTAAACAAAAGCACCGCTAAACAAAAGCACGCTTTGCTAAACACCGATAAACAAAAGCGCGCTATGCTAAACACCGCTAAATAAAAGCACGCTATGCTAAACACCGCTAAACAAAAGCACGCTATGATAAACACCGCTAAACAAAAGCACGCTATGATAAACACCGCTAAACAAAAGCAACGCTAAACAAAAGCACGCTGTGCTAAACACCGCTAAATGAAAGCACGCTATGCTAAACACCGCTAAACAAAAGCACGCTATGATAAACACCGCTAAACAAAAGCACGCTATGATAAACACCGCTAAACAAAAGCACGCTATGATAAACACCGCTAAACAAAAGCACGCTATGATAAACACCGCTAAACAAAAGCAACGCTAAACAAAAGCGCGCTATGCTAAACACCGCTAAATAAAAGCACGCTATGCTAAACACCGCTAAATAAAAGCACGCTATGCTAAACACCGCTAAACAAAAGCACGCTATGATAAACACCGCTAAACAAAAGCACGCTATGCTAAACACCGCTAAATAAAAGCACGCTATGCTAAACACCGCTAAACAAAAGCACGCTATGATAAACACCGCTAAACAAAAGCACGCTATGATAAACACCGCTAAACAAAAGCACGCTATGCTAAACACCGCTAAATAAAAGCACGCTATGCTAAACACCGCTAAACAAAAGCACGCTATGATAAACACCGCTAAACAAAAGCACGCTATGCTAAACACCGCTAAACAAAAGCACGCTATGCTAAACACCGCTAAATAAAAGCACGCTATGCTAAACACCGCTAAACAAAAGCACGCTATGATAAACACCGCTAAACAAAAGCGCGCTATGCTAAACACCGCTAAACAAAAGCACGCTATGCTAGACACCGCTAAATAAAAGCACGCTATGCTAAACACCGCTAAACAAAAGCACGCTATGCTAAACACCGCTAAACAAAAGCACGCTATGATAAACACCGCTAAACAAAAGCACGCTATGCTAAACACCGCTAAACAAAAGCACGCTATGATAAACACCGCTAAACAAAAGCACGCTATGCTAAACACCGCTAAATAAAAGCACGCTATGCTAAACACCGCTAAACAAAAGCACGCTATGATAAACACCGCTAAACAAAAGCGCGCTATGCTAAACACCGCTAAACAAAAGCACGCTATGCTAAACACCGCTAAATAAAAGCACGCTATGCTAAACACCGCTAAACAAAAGCACGCTATGATAAACACCGCTAAACAAAAGCACGCTATGATAAACACCGCTAAACAAAAGCACGCTATGCTAAACACCGCTAAACAAAAGCACGCTATGATAAACACCGCTAAACAAAAGCACGCTATGATAAACACCGCTAAACAAAAGCAACGCTAAACAAAAGCGCGCTATGCTAAACACCGCTAAATAAAAGCACGCTATGCTAAACACCGCTAAACAAAAGCACGCTATGATAAACACCGCTAAACAAAAGCACGCTATGATAAACACCGCTAAACAAAAGCAACGCTAAACAAAAGCACGCTATGCTAAACACCGCTAAACAAAAGCAACGCTAAGCGAAAGCACGCTACGAAAGCGACATGTCGCGTCGTGGCATAGCATCTGTCATGATCAGCTCCTGACCTTCCGAGGTAATTATCATCCCTGCTACCACGCCTGCAGAGAAAAATACATTAGCGGAAATATCGCTGTTGCTTCAGGCATTAGTAAATCTAATGCTGGGGTAGAAAACTATAAACGAACAAAACCAAATGAAGCTTGAGTGTACATCACTATCACTTATTAAAACGCCAGCCTAAACAGAGTACACACCGCGATTTGAAACGCAAGCGAGGCGTTTTAAATAAATAAAAGCAAAGCAATGCACTACTCGCCTGGAAGAAAGAAGTCGTCGGAGTGAAGTGTATCGAACAAACCGGTGTAGTATCAGTCACCTTTTCCCGATGCGGAAGTTTCTTATCTTAGTCACTCTCCGGTGCTCGTCGCCTGCTTCTTTCGAAAAAAAAAAAGACATCATACATTGCTGTCTTTTCACAGCTATGGCCCACATCATAGTGGACAACAAAAATCTTTCGACATCCCCCTTTTTTCTTCTTATTCTTAAAAGGGGGGAGGGGGGTGGCTTGTGCGCGGCACCATCACGACTATTTGAGAACTACGAGGCGTTCAGCGCATGCCTTCACAGTAGACTCTCTTTGGCTTCAAGTTTGAACAGCAACGACAGTGCAGGGAATAAGTAGGGGGAACGTTAAGTGGGGAGTAGAGAGAGAGGATGCAGGGATTAGGTGCAACCGCATCCCTTACCGACGCAGTCTGGAAACGGGTGAATAACTTTATCCCTCTTGCTCGTGGCAGCTTCACCTCACATGAAATGGCACAAAGGAAACGCATCGTCAGAAAGCGTAGCTCATTTGGGCTCTCTTCAGTAAAGCAATGAGCTCATGAATGACACGTCTCTCTGCGTTCTGTGTTCTAGGTTGGCCAAACAGACGTTGTGCAAGCAAGGCAACATTTAACGTCAAATCACGACTGTCGTATGCCGTCAACATTACCGCCAAATGCCGTCAATGAACGCAAGCAGCACAGAAAGCGCCGCTTACATCGATTCCCACAGTGAGTGGGGTCTGTATGTTCTATCTATCTATCTATCTATCTATCTATCTATCTATCTATCTATCTATCTATCTATCTATCTATCTATCTATCTATCTATCTATCTGTCTGTCTGTCTGTCTGTCTGTCTGTCTGTCTGTCTGTCTGTCTGTCTGTCTGTCTGTCTGTCTGTCTGTCTGTCTGTCTGTCTGTCTGTCTGTCTGTCTGTCTGTCTGTCTGTCTGTCTGTCTGTCTGTCTGTCTGTCTGTCTGTCTGTCTGTCTGTCTGTCTGTCTGTCTGTCTGTCTGTCTGTCTGTCTGTCTGTCTGTCTGTCTGTCTGTCTGTCTGTCTGTCTGTCTGTCTGTCTGTCTGTCTGTCTGTCTGTCTGTCTGTCTGTCTGTCTGTCTGTCTGTCTGTCTGTCTGTCTGTCTGTCTGTCTGTCTGTCTGTCTGTCTGTCTGTCTGTCTGTCTGTCTGTCTGTCTGTCTGTCTGTCTGTCTGTCTGTCTGTCTGTCTGTCTGTCTGTCTGTCTGTCTGTCTGTCTGTCTGTCTGTCTGTCTGTCTGTCTGTCTGTCTGTCTGTCTGTCTGTCTGTCTGTCTGTCTGTCTGTCTGTCTGTCTGTCTGTCTGTCTGTCTGTCTGTCTGTCTGTCTGTCTGTCTGTCTGTCTGTCTGTCTGTCTGTCTGTCTGTCTGTCTGTCTGTCTGTCTGTCTGTCTGTCTGTCTGTCTGTCTGTCTGTCTGTCTGTCTGTCTGTCTGTCTGTCTGTCTGTCTGTCTGTCTGTCTGTCTGTCTGTCTGTCTGTCTGTCTGTCTGTCTGTCTGTCTGTCTGTCTGTCTGTCTGTCTGTCTGTCTGTCTGTCTGTCTGTCTGTCTGTCTGTCTGTCTGTCTGTCTGTCTGTCTGTCTGTCTGTCTGTCTGTCTGTCTGTCTCTAGCTCTATTTCTCTCTCTCTCTCTCTCTCTCTCTCTCTGTGCGCAAACACGCCCCTCCTCTTCGGAGCTAGAGCCCGCCAGGTTGTTATGGCCTTGGTGCTAGTTAGGTTCATTACTTTCCCATTAGATCGCCTGAGGTGAAATTCATTTGAATGACCTTGAAGCGATTGATTGTTGTCGTTGTTGTTGCCTCAGCATGTGGCTCATGCCCACGAGCAGGATTTGCCATTGTTGTTGTTGTTGTTGTTGTTGTTGTTGTAGCTGCTTCAAAACATGGCTCGTACCCACAGTGGGGATTGGCCACGCTAGGTGGATCGAAAAGTGCATCCAACAAAATAACAAAAGGAAGGCAAAACATTCAAAACGAACCATTAGGCAACTAAATGATAACACTAACTTTCGGAAGGCTATCCAGAAAATTTAGGAAAAAAATGAAAGTATAGTCAGGTGTCCCACGGTCAGCCCTCTAGCAGCCAAACTTTCCTGACGCTTCATGTGAAATTGTGTAGAGAAGTAATAATCGAAATATGGCTTGTCCCTAATTGACAGGCACCAAAGGAAAAAAAATATTTGCTGTAGTAAGCACTAACTCCAGCTGAGTAGTTAGAAATATGACCAACAGTCTGCGGAGGGAGGAGAAGCGGCGGCAAGGAAGAAATGGTCCATAGTTTCTGTTTATCATAAAAAAAACCGGAGGTTAGTTATCAATAAAGCAGATCCATGATGGTAAAAAGTTAGGCGGGGAACTCTACAACGGAAGCTCGATAAGGCCACCTCGCAATATCGTGAAAGACATTTGCTCGTGCTCCACCGAAAATTTACATGTCGAAAATCATCAGCGGGAAGCACGGACGATTCTTTACAGTATAGAAAGAACAGGCGTTGAAATCTAGCTCCTTTTATAGAAGCGAAATCAGGAAGAATGGTTAACACTGGACCATTTAGCACGACGATGCGAGCTAGTCAGCCGGTTCACTTAAAAAGTTCGCACTACGTCCGGGGACCCAAACAAAGCGGAATTCAGACAAACTCTCTTCTCACAAATTTTTCTTCGACAATCGGCGCCACAGTCCGCGATAGCGTGCTCTCGTGCGAACGCCCATGCACGCGCAGAAGAAGAAAGAAAAGCTTCGCTGCAGCCTCGACCACGAGATTATTATTATTTTATACCCAGTTTTCATCTGATTATTTCTTTTTTTTCTCCATACACGAAACGTTTGCTTTTAAATTCCAACGCTAAAATTGTTAACTCCCTTGTGATCATTATTATTTTTATGCACCTAATTGAACCACCCGATTCTTGGCCAATCCCCCACTGTGGGCATGTGCCACGGCCACTTAGGACAACAACCACAACAACAACAACAACGGAGCACGGAATGGAAGACAGGACTTCTCCGAAGAGCTCGAAGGACACCAAGGCCACGGAAGCAGACGGCCTGGAGACGGCTCCGACCAAGACCACGAAGCGCACCAGAGGAGCCAAGAAGCAGGCTGCCTAAAGACGACAAACATGTGAACTAGGAGGACGACGTGTCGAAAGGCCAGGGCCACAGACGGAAGAGCACGACACTGCGACGGCGCAGTTCCTTCAAGAAGCGAGAAACCGCCGGGGAGCTGCAGAGCCTCGCTGCCACCGGCTCGACCAAGCACAAGACGCTCCCGGTCGCCGCCGAAGCACCGACGTCCGGCGTAGCGGTCGCCCCCGGTACGACGAGCAACCTGTAATCGGCACCGTCGGTGGCTTTCGCTACGAGCGACCCAAGCGGCGCGCCCGCCTACCTGGACCAAATGCAAGCAAGTCACGTCGGGGCAGACGGGCAGAAAGTCCCGCCACACGACGCCGCTGAGAACGCCGCCGTGGCCCGCGGTGGTCCAGCTCGGCCCGCCGGTCCGGAGACGGAATACACGAGAGTGAAATCCTCGAGCGACACCCAAGCCGCGGTCGCAGGAGGCAGTAGTGACACTTTGGCGACGGCTGTCCCAACTCAGCATGCGACGGGTTCGGGGAGCGACCAGGATCCGGCAGCGCGAGTCATAGGAACTAAGGCTAGGCCTAACCGAGGAGCGCAAGCAGGGAAAGCGGTCCAGCCGGACGCGGACGCCGCGCCGGCGCCACGAAGGCCCCTCCAAGCGCGCTGGATGACGAAGATGTCGCGGGCCGAAGAGTTGTCGACCAAGGCTGGGGAGAGCCAAATTCTGGTGAGCGTGTCGTCGACTGTGGGTGAGATCCTGCTCGCCGGTGCGATTAGTCTAAAGTACCACTTCGATTGATTGATCGATTGATTGATTGATTGATCGATTGATCGATTGATCGATTGATCGATTGATTGATTGATTGATTGATTGATTGATTGATTGATTGATTGATTGATTGATTGATTGATTGATTGATTGATTGTATGATTGATTTGTAAGTTTAACTAACCGTACCAACACTACGACTATGAGAGACGACGTAGTTAAGGACTGTGGAATATATTTTGACCCTGTAAAGTTCTCCAACCTGCACCTGAATGTGTGTACACAAGTTCTTTCCCTTCTTTTTTTTAAATTTCGCCATCATCGGAGCACCGGCGCCATGATCGGGTACCAAACCCGCGACCTCGTGTTCAGCAGCTGGAACCCGTAGCAATTTGAGCCGTCGCGGCGGGTAGTCTTAGAATTTGTTATCTTAAAAGTAACATCGACATAATTTCTTTTTTAAAAAAAAATACGGGGAAATCGGGACTCCAATCGAACAGCTGCGCGTAGCGTTCAGACAACACAGACATCGTAAAAATGGGGCTGGGATAATATTTGAAATTTCGAATACGAATCCACTGTTACACAATAACAATTCGTGTTCAAAAATGAAGTCTTCGGTACTTCCGAATATGCGACACTAACAGAACCTTTCGCAACCGCCAGCCGTTAAAGGTCTCCCTACTGGTCTCCGTCGGCTAAACAAAGTTCACATTGAAAGTAACCTCAACTGAAGCAAGTTTTCGAACGAAACCAGAAACAAAATATTTACCGCAAGCTTTACTATTTTTGGTTTCATGGCAGATTTAACGTGACAACCTGCGATTTATTGCTTGTTTCTTGTCGTTTATTGTTTTGACAGCCAGTCACGTTGCAGTTTTATCTTTTCCGCCACAACCAGTCATGTTTCCCTCGCAACGGGCCCTTTTACATGTTATCACGGCGCACTAATCCCTCGCAATAATTTCTTTTTCTTGAAATACCGATTTTTGTCGCAACCGTTTATTGATGGTTTTGGAAGGCTCGTCATACAGGAACAACTCCTTCTTGAAAAGCTTATTTGAAACCAGGCTCTCCCGACTCTGAGAGGATATTCATACAGTATTTATTAATGCCCATCGGTGACCTTGTGCTTAAAGCTGATTACCCGTTGGAGCAAATTCTATTAATCTCTTATTTAGTGTTATCTTTATTATTGCATACTAGTACGTGAAACTAACGTAATAACACTTTCCAGACTCCAAAAAAGAGCAGTACGTGCTATTGAACATCCGTTACTTTGTGAAAGCACAAAAAGTACATTTTTAAAGCACAACCTATTGAGCATTCCACAAAAGTAGGTAAATAAATTGTCAATTAATGTACATGAACTAGTCATAAATGATAAATTATCGAGCGAAAATATATAAATCCTGAAACATACTATGATTTTCGACATAGACCCTATAAGTTTGATACGGCACGAACAAATTATAGCTTTCAGAATGTTTTGGTTATTATACCTCGTAGCTTAAACGTTCATCCAGGAACCGATTTTCTATCTAGAGAGGATTAAAACAGTTAGCTTCCTTCAAATCATTTAAACAATTTGCGACTAGAAGGGTTGTAAACTGGTATCGCAGCATCTGCCTTGTTTTCTCCTTCAGTGACTTTGTTATTTCTCTATCTACAATGAAGGCTTTGGTAGTTCTAACGTTTGATTATTTTAGCTATTGTTTTACATGCTACGTAATGATTTGCATTTGTGGGCCGTCATTTTTTGATTACGGCATGCAATACTCCAATCGACAATTTTGCTCTTATTATAATTTTTCAGAAGTTCATTAATCAAGCTAACTGTGTATTTAGGTGATGTACAGAAACAGTCGGAAGATGCCACGCCCTGTGGGAATCGATCTTATGCGAAGCAGTGTGTGGGGAATCCGCCAAGTTAACGAAACGACCATGAGAGCACCAAGACGTAGGCGGCTGTTTCATGACCTACATGAAACGAATGTCATGACATTCACGTCATGACCTATCACCTATATTCGTCGTAGACTTTTGTCATACTATGCCGATTTGCTACCTACGAAATAAAGGAAACGGCCATGACAGCACCAAGACGTAGGCGGCTAGATAGGTGCTGTCAAAAGTAACTTTTAATCTTTTCCTCCCCCTTTCCCTTTCCCCAGTGTAGGGTAGCCAACCGGGCTCAGTCCTAGTTAACATCCCCGCCTTTCATTTATTTGCTCTCTCTCTCCATCTCTTTGTCAAAATGTCACATGTTCGCCAAGAAATGCTTCGCATTTAAAGCTAGTCTGACTTCTGCCAAGCCATGGCAAACAACATTACCTAGCTTCTGTCTAGCTACGTGGCATTCGCAATTTAATTTTTCGCGCAATTTACGTGGGACATCCTGTACATGGCTACAATAACCATGCGCAAGATTCTGCATGGTTAATAGTGCCGCAGCACTCACATCGAATATGTTTATTTCTTTATTTCATTTTCCTAAAGCCTGAATACAGCCATGGGGCATAATAGCTCTTCAAACTGGTTTTCTACTGACTGCTAGAATTTTACGAATGTGAAACAATTTCTTTTTAATTTGTAGTGCCACAGTCAGATGCCGAAAGCTGAATCTCCATAAACGTGTAATAATTAACAATCTCCTCAAGTTTGCGACTGTAAAAACTGCACTGCACTGCACAAACAAAGAGACAAAAATGGACCTACATGTGCATAGCTGCCGTGTTGCTGCTGGTGCCTCCACGATTTTCACGAATCTCGAGGAATTCGTAAGCACATCAAGGTAGCTTTCCACCCTCTGTGACAACGCAGAGGTCTAGATCAATTTAGTCTAAATTTTTTCAAAAGCGGACGACAAGAATATGACTTAACCAGTTTCTTACAGTTTCACGTGCACTGATCTCGATATCCAGGATGTATACTTTGAGTAATAGCTTCCCGAGTTACTCTGAAAAACGCTGAACGCCATGGCCAATGGAATGTACAACAAGTATTGAGGTGATATAAACACGCGTATTTTGGGCATTTATTATACACTTGTTCCCATTTCTGGGCTGTTATCGTCACCGTAAGTGAGCCTTTATTCTTCATCGCGCGCGTGGGCGCATCATCAGTGCGGGCTGTACCTGGGGCCCTTCGCCGTGTCTCTCGGGCTCAAAAAAGTTCGGCCCTTAGTGTGAGTCACATGCGCAGAGCAGGTCATGGACGCGAGTTAATCCTCGATGACGTCACGCAAGGCTGCACCACAAGGCTGAGTAGCAAATACCAACAAAGATTATCAGCCGAGTGATTGCAGTTGCTCGCGTATCATCGCCCGCATCGTTACAGGCAAGTCTGGGTCTGCCGTCGAGACACTAGCATGTCAAGATGATGTCAGCGACGGTAGCCGGGTTCTCGACGGCGATCGAGCTGAAGGCCACAGTCCCCAGTACGTTTAAGAATGTGACGTACTCTGTCCGACTGTGCCATTGCATTATTGACAAGGTGACAGAGTGCAAGAACATACTTGATGCACGATACGTACGACTTGCCGGAGTTATTTGCGAGCATCGAGAGTTGTCTGCGCAAGAGCGGAGCGAAGCGCTGACGTGCCAAAAAGTTGCCGAAGCTGCTGCTTGATGTCGGTCCAATCGGAGAAATCAATCTCATGGCTGTGAAAAACCAAGTCTTCGCCACACCTGTCAGATAGGACGAGACATGGCGTAGCTTGAGGAGAACGTCTTGCCGATTAGCAGAGCTTACTCGCTCGTACTCCTCCAGCCAGTCCTCAATATCTACCCCGCGAAGACTAGCGAACAGGTGGCGGATCACGTCATTGGCCGCTGATGATGAGGAAGTGCGGCTTGCGGGGTCTGGATGGTAAAGGTAGATTCGCCAGGCGGCTCGTGCTGCGAGATGCTGGTGGACAGTGCGTACGAGCGGCGGCCTCAACGAAGCTCCAAAGAGTATAGGTCAGGCGTGCAGAGGACGGGACACCGACAAGCACCTCCACCACTTGTAGTTTCACAGTAAGCGCTGACCTTTCTTGCGCCCGAGAGACGCGGCGAAGAGCTCCAGGTACAATGCACACTGACGATGCGTCCACGCGCGCGACGAAGGCAGGCACACGTATGATGATTATGATAACCCACGCATGAGGAACAAGTGCACAATACACGGCCACTACACATTCTCAACCTCGCCTTCTTGCAGCTCGGCCGGAGGGACTGGGCTCGCCGCATGGAGCCCGTCTCCCTGAAGGTGGCGCTGGACGCCTACAACTCGGCGGCCGGAGCGGAAAGCGCGGCCGGCGACCGTCGGCTGGAGGGCCTCGAGTTCCTCTCGCAGGAACAGCTGTTCTTCGCGGCCGCGTGCTTCACCCGCTGTGCCGGTAGCGGCGCCTCCGCAACGCGTAGGGGGGAACCGCAGTGCGACGCCGCCTTCAAGCACGTCGACGAGTTCGCCGCCGCGTTCGGCTGCCCCACAGCGTCGCCGCTCTACCCGGCGAAGAGGTGCCACATCCTCTGACCGAGAGGGCTCCGACGCATCGTTTAGTTTCTTCGTTATTATTGCGTGGTGTCATTATTATTGCATGGTGTCATTATTGGTGTCATTATTTGAGCATCGAGGACCCGGACTTCTCGCGAATACAAAAGGCAAATAATTTTGTAAAGTTCCATAACGCGCATATTCAACAGAACTTTTCGTCATACCACGCCGCACGACGACCACATTATTCTGGCGCATTGCACTTCCAACCGCGTCGATCACTGCAATAAGGTACGACTTGATACACGCAATGCGTAGATCCCATTCTTCGTGCTTCCTACTTTCTAGGAATGTAACCACATTACCCCAAGTGTTGTAGCCATCACCGATAAAGAACTTTGTTTTCACATGATGTTAGCCAACATTGGGTAACCAGGTAGAGCTGGATGATCGAGATACGGTCCCGTGGGTAATCATCAATATACCTTTTGCATATTGCTAACAGCGATGTGCGCACGCTGGTTTCCCATCACCATTGGTAAGAATAGGCATGCGGGCCAGCGCGCAGAGCATGCCTAATAAATATTCCAGTCCGCGGCCGCTCTGCTAGAAGTCGCACTTTGCTGTCGTCTTCTGACGCACGCATAGCGTATTCGCTGCAAGAAATGGCGCTGCCAATGCAAGCTTCGCTCCCTGCAATGGGATATGTAGATAGAATACCTTGGCAGGTTCCTGCTCTGGCACCACGAACGCGTCCTTAACTGATCAGTCAACGTATATTAAAAAACAAGAGCGCCGACGATGAGGGGCCTAGACTGTGGCAGCTACAACGTTTGAGTCAATTCCTTCCTGATTCAATCAAAGCAAAGCACGAAAAAGAGGGAAGCGAATGAATAACAGCCATTTTTGCCAATTTTTAATGATTTTATAATCGACGACCTAAATAAAAAGAAGTTCCAAACCAAGAATCACTACAAGTTAAGTTTTTCTTAATTGCCTAGACTGTCCAGAAATCTATTGCTCACACTCGCACATGCTATGGCAATGTACCACGTTACCAAAGCGCCCTCTCTGCAGTGAGGCTTAATGGGAAGGAGCCCTCAAAAGCCCGGACCTCAAACTATAACTAAAGGCCGTCCAGAGTGCCCAAGAACTGGCGAAGCGTCACCATGTTGCCGTCCCGACTTGTGCGTCGCCTACAGTTTCGGCCCGTGGAGCTCCCCGCGTGCGATCTCTAACGGCGTAAATCTCCCCACGACCTCAATAAAGTTCTTGACTGACTGATTTTTAAATGCAACAAACCGCGTCAGATTTGGTGCAGTGGTTGCCTAGAAAAACGAATTACTGTACATGTATTTAGATGGGAGCACCAGAGCTAAAGCTTCCTCTTAAGAAGGAGGCCGAGCTGCAACGTGAGCCCCCCCCCCCCCCCCCCCCAACCCCCGAATGAAATTTCTGGCTACGCCACTGGTATGACGCATTGGGCATGTGCCATTCTTCAGTGAACTTCTTTGACGCCAACTTGCATAAATGTACATGTGTCGCAACACATTTTCCACTCTTCCAACCACGAAAACAAAATTATTTTCAATTTCTCCGGTGTTCAGGGGATTCGAACCTGCGCATGCGCGGACTTCGCGACGCCGCCGCTAGATGACGTAGCGTGGGCAGTTGGAAGGGCGAGGGACGCTGCCGCATTACAGATTTCGGCGTTGGCTTACGGTGTCGTTACATTGTTCAAATGCTAATGCCATAACGTCGGCATTCATCGTGAGATGGGTTCTGCTAGAATGTTTCCATGTCAACTTGGGTAACTAGGTGCGTGCCACTGGTTATATAACGTTCTACATGAAAAACTTGCCTTTAAATTTATCCGGCGCTCAGCGGAACCGGACTCGTGCCACGCGCGGGTACTTACGGAGGCGTCACTAGATGGCGCAGCGGGTGATGAGGAAAGCGCGAGAAAGAAGCGCGGCTGCATACACGTTACGGCATTGGTGATACAGGGTATCACTAACTTGCTTCAGTGCTAAGCGCCTAAACGTCGACATTCATAATGATATGGACTCCGCCAGAGTTTTTTTTTCTTGTGCTGTACTTACTCCTTGAAAGATCTCCGTTACCATACGTTAATTGTAATAAAAGAAAGAGGACGCAAAGTCAAGGCCGCGTTCGCTCGCGGAACCCGGCGCGAGATAGAAGAAGAACATCCTGCCAGCTACGACGAGTCTTCGCAGCCTTGCACTGTTCCCAAAACTCCGCCATGGCTTCGAATGCCCCCAGTGGCAAAGGCCGCAGGAGTGCACGTAAATCGACGCGGAAGAAGAGCCGAGCGGCCAAGGCGAAGCAATCCTCAGCTTCTGCTGCTGCTCCGATGGCCGAGGCAGCTCCCACCCCCGTACATGCGTAAGCTGCACAAATTGGTGCACGGCACTTTTACATTAACTCGTTAGCGTTAAGTGCTCCGGGAAGCAGAAAACCAGCTGTCGACGTCGGCGTCCGGCGCCGGCATCGCCGTGAGCGAAAATTCCCCTATACATGTCGGTATACGTATATGCCACGCCTTGCTAGATAGCATGCGTTACATGCTGGTTATATTCCCACACCAGTCTAATACTAAAGGTGCTCATACCTTCTTACATTTTTGACGAAGTTATTCCTCAGAATTTTGAGAACGACAACCCACAAACAAGTGTCACGAAACGAAGCACCGACAGTGCATGCGTTTTACAGCTAATATGTTTAGAGCTAGTTCCCCCAAGATCGTGTCCGTATGTAGAAACAAAACTACCCATACGTGGGCCGAGCCCGAAGATAGTGCATTGCCGTGCCGACCGGCGACAAAGGCGAAGCAAGCGTTAAGCACTCCCCATACGTGGGCCGATTCCGAATAAAGTACAATGCCGGGCCCATCCGCGGCGGAGGTACAATTCGCCATAAAGGGACCCACATACAACTTCGTTAATCATCCTTCATGGGTGACTTGGGTCTTGATGACTTGGTTCTTGGTTCATCCTTCAAGTGTACCGTTAAATCATACCGTCAAGTGTATGTTAAATCTCGCATTGAAATATTAAAAGCATCAAACAATAAAAGAAACCTCAGAATGATGTAATTTTCTCGCGCGGCTGTGCTCTACCTCCGGGATCGGCCCACGCAAGAGGCCGCGTTTCTACCCGAAAGTTCGCCTTTGTGCATAGCATTCGTGGCCAGCGTTTACCAGCAAACATTACGATTACTTAAGCTTCAGTTTCCGGTAAGAATGAGAAGCAGTCAGGGATCTTCGAATACTATCGCGTTCCACTCTTAAAGGGCTTGTCCATGCGTCCGCGTGGCGATATGGATTCAATATCGGGCTTCCCTGCTGTGCTAGGGGTCCTGTGTTCCAGTATATTATTGAACATGATGAGTCTGCAAAGTCACTAAGCCGTTGTTTAATGCGAGGAGGTCGAAGTTTAGGTAAATCCGTGTACTAATCATCATTCCCAAGCTGGCTGAACCACCCTGCTTGCAGGTCCCGTAGACACTAGCGCCATAGTTCCCTTGTACGAAACTGATAGCACCTACCACGAAGTGCGTATGCGTAGTAAACCCCACGGAAGCTCAATAGCAGGCACACGTGGTAGCAGGAAGGGCAATGGTGTATGGAACGGCGACGATATTATAAAAGGCGCATGGCCACCGATGTGCACGCCACCGGATCCCAGCGGATACAAAAACACTCAAGCTGTTCTTCTTTGTCGCTCTTTCTAAGGTCTCCCATGAGCGACGCGGCGACATCGTCCCGATGTACCCCTACCCTCGCGCCAGACCCCAACGCCGATATCCTCTTACAAATGCTGTCGAGTATGGCAACGACCCCTGTGACGTGCTCGCCGATAGTGGTCAGTTCGCCCGTGTCACCTGCAGCCCATGAAGAGCGGCCCGCTCCTTTCTACGGAAAGTCCACCGAAAGCCGTTAAGTTCCGTTTCTTTCTATACGCATAAGGCGTTTTTCTTAGAGAAAAAAAATAATAGTATTATAGCCTGTTGGTATCTATCCACGCGAGCTGCGACGAACGAACACCGTAGGTTTTATCATTGTATCTTGTACCGTGTTCTTTCTTTCTCTTCATTTTTTATTCTTTGACTGCTTGGATGACATTAACAGGGGCACACGGCACAGTTATACACATGCAATGAGGCCCTTACTCGATGGATGGATGGATGAATGGATGTTATGAGCGTCCCCTTTGGAACGGGGTGGTGGGTTGCGCCACCAAGCTCTTGCTACTATGTCACGTCGGTGGCGGGCGCCCCCTGTAGGTGCCGCCGTAATGGTTGGACGTTGAATGGCCTCCGAGATAGCAGCCACGCGATCTCAGAGGCCGCGTGCGTTCTCTAACGTACACGGCCGCTTGAGCACCAAACATGGCCACGGTACGCCCTGCTGTTTGAATCGCCTGTCACAACCTTATTTTGTTTTTTTACTCGCATTATCTCCCTAAGAAGCCAGTAGGACTGAATAGGCAATCACATCGCTCGTATAAAAGGCGCTGACACCGTGCCTTGAAAACAAGTAAGGTGGACATACAAACGTCGAGCTGTTTGAGTTTACCGGAATTACGAATTATCCGATTTCTGCCTTGTCGCGAGTTCACTGCATCACATGTTCCTTCTGTCAATCGCATTAAACCAGTCAGCGTCTTTAAAGGGGTCCGAACCACCCCTCGGCGTTCGTGGAAAAAGAGTCCGAGGATAGCATACGCTGCTGTGACCACGTTTTCCGGTCGTACGTTTGCGTCGTGTTTGAGAGTCGTACCTTTCCCTCAAACGCTCTCTTTTAAACAGAAGCACGCTCCTCATTTTCTTCTGGACACCTTACTTCGTAATAAGGCGGATTCCCATACGCGGCTGCTGTTGATCAATAGCTGACGTCAGTCGACAAGGGTGTTTGGGTCGGTGTGCTTCTGCCTACAGTAACTGTGCATATTTATTGACGAAGTTCAATAAAGAAGAGGCTGAAGTAAGCGAAACTGCTGTTTCCGAGTTTAGATAACAATTACGTACTTCCGGATGAAGCCGACTGTCGTCAGCTCACGCACGCTCGGCCGCGGCTGCTGGTGCAGGAGTTAAACATTGGCCATCCTCCTTATCGGTGTCGGCGGATCTCACTAATTTTGAATAATTTCGAACGCTCAACTAGACTCGAACCACGCGAAACTTAAGGTTGGACCACACGCTCGCTTGCCAGCGGTCGCTCGCTCTCGGCCTATCCTGGTTAGACGCCTTGGCTGATAGCGTTTCAAGAAATTCGTAAGTTGGATGTTGCTAGTATCCGTCGGTCCAGCAGGTGAAAGGGAAAGCCGGTCAGCACCACGTAGCAAGGTCAGACTATGTCGCATGTGAGCACGAGCGTGCACCCAAATCCTGACGAGCACAAATCAAACGCTGTGCGTACGCACTACACTGGCATCTATTCTCGCGGACAACTTTTCTTGGCTACGAAGCGAAGGCTACGGAATCTAAGCGCGCCTCTTTCGCCGCTGCAGTATTGTTCTCGTTTTCTTGCGTGTAAATAGAAAACAATACTTTTCTTTGTCTTTTTTACAGCACCTAATTTGAAATGATAAGTAACATTCACCAGTCAGCATTGGTAATTTATTGTATTCTTATGTAGCGCTTTCGAGTTTTCGTAAACCCGAGACTGTCGCACGTTTTGCACATTCATCAAGCGCAAAATGCCGCCCGTGTCTCCTGGTGAGCGTTTGTCGCTTGCTGTCCCGCTAATCAACTCCCCTGAGAGGCTACTGGTCAACCTTACCAACAAAAGACTGTTCAAGAACACAAAAAAAGTTTGTCCAGCGTCAGCAAGAAACCAAGTGAAACCAAGTTGCGCATCCAAGACCTAATCGACGCCATACGGCTGCTACGGAGCTCCGAGGTAGGCTGCGATGCTCGCTGTTCAGAACTTGGTATGCGAATAATCATTGATTCATGCCGAGTTAATTGTATCTGCCTTGACTAAAGTCAAGAGGTTGGAGAAACCGAAACTGGTACCGAGAGCGCCCGGACCACACGGCGTACGAATACAGTCGTGTGCAGAAGCTCCGCCCCCGTACCTTTCGCTACATAGCCAGGATAATTTGCTGGGGTGTTCTACGTAGCGTAGATTCCGCGGCCGCCGCAGGGTGCCGCAACGAGTTCATTGGCTAGCTAAGTGCACATCGGCTCGCTGAGGACAAACGCGTTTGGCTTACGTTTGGCGCATCGTAGGCGCCAAAATCGGAAGAAGTTACGTCTACGTTGACATCGAAAAGCAAATTTGAACTACACGTCACGGTGACGTCTGGAAGGCCGAGCGTTGTGGGCACGCCCCCGCTCCGCTGTAGATTTCGCAGTGCGAGGCATTCATGAAGGGAACGGCAGCACAGCGAATATGGCGTCTGCCATAACTTCGCTTCTGCTGAACGCACTGAAGTACTTTTTGCGGCAATGTATTTCTGAAATAGCCCATTTTAACTTCAAATGCGTTTCTCCTCTTCGATAAAAAGTGGTTAAGGTCCATATTAACGTATCTGTGCTCTAAAATAGAGTGCGCCATTCAGGAAGCTAAGTAACGATGTCATTCGTTGCAATCATAACGAACGCTCCCCTGAATTTTGCTGTTTATTCGTATAAACAGGAAACTTCTTGACGAAGTCCCGCGGTACCGGAACCACCAGAGCCTTGGCACCGAAACAGCGGGCCGAGGAGGAGGCAGACGCACTCAGAAAACTCAACGAATTCGTGAGCAATCCTTTCTTCAAAAGTTAACGCTAATTACAAATTATTATATATTTATTCTCCGATACCATTCTTCCCCACATGAAAATAGGCCGGTATTCAAACACTTCGAAGTAAAGGTGCAAAACCGATCTGGCCAGACGAAGTCCGTCTCAAAAGCGGATACACAGATCTCGGGCGAAAATGCTGAGACTAGATGCCACCTCTTTTGAAATATCCCACCGAACTACCACAGCCGATCCCAGTTAAGACACGCTGCTCTCCATACGGGAGTTTGCCAATGAGGCAAGCATCCATCGTCGTATGTGATCCCTTTCCCTGAACCCCACACCCTCTAAGCCGATGAGCCACCCCCTATTTAATAAAGCTGCTTAATTCATTGTAAGAGTTGAGGAGGACTTTGAGATGAAAACTTGGAGGCTTATTTACGTTATTTACAGTAGGACGACCGAGAAATTAAGTCATAGAAGTCATCACGGGCCGGCAGCAACTCGGACGCTGCGGCCCGTGGCAAGAAGCTCGAAAGAGATCAATGAAGGAATGCTTTAGGAATGCTCCCTGTCTCTGGCTTTTAAGCCCTTCGGTGTCTCAAAGACACGTCACGTTCGGCCAATCGGCGAGCCCGCTCAGGTGTCGTCATTTTCGGCCGATGGTAGGCGCCCGGGCGATTGTGTCACACCCGGCGGAGGGTGTCGCTCCTTGGTACCCAATTGTCCGAGTGCTTACTTCTCTCTGCGGTCTTGCCACCCCGGTCTGCAACTACGTCACCAAGGCGGAGAGGGTCGCTCCTTGGGCCCCAATTGTCCGAGGGTTTTCTCCCTGCGGTATTGCCTTGCTGACTTGCAAGCGCCGTCACAAATTGGCGGAAGGGGGCGATGCTGCCAGGGTTTCACGGTGCATTACACCCGTCTTGCCTCCTGGACCCACGTTACCTGAACAGTGCCAGGCTCTCGCTTCACTTTCGGGAAGAGTCAAGCAGTGAATAGCTCCACCTGCGGCACACGAGGTGGGGGACGGCAACTCGTTAGCACGTGCCGCGCTTCGGGAATGTGGTATACGTACTTCTGCGCTCCTTAATTAGCTGTGGCGCGATTCGATGTGGTCTGCTGAACTCGAAGGAGGCTCAGGAAAAGGTCCCGTATCTAACATCATTCAAGTGTCTTTCATCTTCAAAGCGGCTCTCTAAAGCTAACGCTGCAAATTTCTGGCAAAAAGTGTATATACATCGGAATGCCCCACACGGCGCAGTCTTCAGCGTAATCCTAGAGTGCCGACCCCGTGGTTTGCTTCTTCAAACATTTTTTGCAGGCCCACACCTCACCTCCGCCCAATGAGAACTCGCCGTCGCCGTACGAGGAAAGACGCCGGTGGCGCAGCTGGTGTGCGGGAGTCGCCGTCGTGCTGCTAGGCGTCGCCGTCCTCGCCGTCGCCGTCGCCTTGGTGCTGCTCCTGCCGTCGCGCGCGGCGACCAGCAGCGCCGGTGCCGCCTTGTGCGTCACGAGAGGATGCGTGAACCACGCTGAGTACCTGGGCCTGCACCGCAAAGGGAGCGCCATCGGACCCTGCGAGGACTTTGGCAAGTTCGTCTGTTCCCGGTGGATCGAAGAGGACATCCACATAGCGCCGTCGGTGACCATCTATAGCATTGCAAAGTGGCTGTACAATCTGGCGCGCTCGCGATGGTACGAGGACAGCGGCAACAGAGTCGCAGCGAGGGTGACGCGTCTCGTAGACGCCTGCATGCTTCTGGAATCCCAGACCGGCAACCACAACGACGACGGCGTCGAGCAGCTTTACCACTTCATCACCGAAAAACTCTTCCCGTGGCTGCTGCCCGGCACCAACAGCAGCGACGACGGCGATCGGATACGAGAAGACGGCCACCAGATAAGAGACGACGGCGACTACGCCTTCACGCTGGCCACCATCGTCAACATGTCCGTGGTCTGGTACGTGCCGCTCTGGTTTACAGTCGACCTCGTGACATCCTCGCCAGCATATGGCACCTCGCCGGCGCACCGGTCCGTGAGCATCAGCTCGACGAACGTGGTCGGCATCGCGCAGCGAATGCAGCTGGAGGTCCAAGCGTACAAGCTCTACGATGCGTACGTGTCACTCTTGCTGGAGGTCGTCTTCCGCGGAAAGGAGTTTTCGCCGGACTTCCGTTCCTTCCTACGCGACAGAAGCGCCGAAGTCCAGCGGGACGTCTTCGGAAACCTGTCGTCGCGCTTCGTCGCCAGCCGCGTCGAGCCTCGTTTCATCCAAATGCGCCACCTGCCGGCGCTGGTGCCGCAGCTCGACGCCCGCGACTGGGTCGACGCGATGCAGTCCGCGTTCGGGGCGAACCCGCCGCTCACCGAGGAGGACACGCTGTTCGCGACCGACTCCGGACTCCTGCACGCCGTGAACGTCCTCTTCGCTTCGTACACGGCCCGGGAATTGACGTTTCACACGGCGTGGTGGTTCTTCCAGGTCATGTCGGCTGTGACCAGCGACACGATGCACGCGTTCGTCATGGGGAACAAGGTGGGCGACGAAGTCTACCCGGTGATGTGCGGAAACCACATCGCCATGGCGTACAACGTGCTGCTCGCCGGCCTCGACCACGGCACCGGCACAGCCTCCGCGAACACGAGGTCGCCGGTGACGCGGCTCTTGAGCAACGTCCACCAGACGGCAGTCGGGAAGGTTCGGGCCTGGACGAGCGCGTTGGGTTCCGAGGCGATAGGCACTGTCAGCTCGCGCCTAGGCAGCACCACCACTTTAGTGTGGCCCGAAGGGAAGCAGAACGAGAGCGACGGCGCCTGGTGGGGGGAGGCACTGTACGGTCCCGACTACGACAACGCGACGCGCGGCTTCTTCGGGCACTGGACCGAGATTCGACGGCGATTGCGGGCGTCTCTGAACACCGCTGCCTACCAATCCAGCCTCCGCGTGTTCCGATTACAGTCGGCGAACCTGGCGACGTACGACGCCGTCTCGAACGCGATTTCCGTCGGCGTCCAAGCAGCCACAAGGCCCTTCTATGTGGCTGACGGCACCAGTGCCATCAATTACGGGGGCCTGGGTTTTCTCTACGCCTTGCAGGTAAGGCGACCACGGAACTGCCGTAAGAAATCTATAAAGGAAGCTGCATCCATAATTATGGGTACATGAATACAAGTCTCGTATACTGGTGTTAATAGAATGTTTATTACAACCATGTTTGTATACATGATGAAAAAATTTGGCTCGTGAATCGGCTTAAAATGGTGTGTTTGCAACGATACACGTTGCAGGTTGCGATACACGTTCCTTACAAGAGCAAAATCAGCTCGTAGACATGGCGATATATGCAGACTAGTGATGTCGCTCATTTCAGACTAGTCATGTCCCTAAATTCGCTACTGCGCTACAATTCAACATAAATTGGATCAAGGATGTAACATAACCCCGGATAATGCAAAACCATTCCGCCATTTAGGTATATCATAGAGGGCTACTTACAGATTTGGAATAAAAAACTGATTGAACCAGTTTCACCTTATACCGACCCTGTACGACGTTCTCTCACCAAGAGCGAAATCTGGCTTCGTAGCAAAAAAAAGCGTGGGTACTGTTGTCCTTTCTATGTAACCATGCAAACTGATATATATATATATATATATATATATATCGAGAGGGAGAGAGAGAGAGAGAGAGGGGGGAGGGAGGGGCGAGGGAGGGAGGGATAGAAGTGCCTAAAAAGTCCATATCACTGTGGGTATGCTAACCGCTTAAGCCATTCTGTACTGATGGAAGGGTACTCCTGGCCCTCGTCGAATTTGCTTTCGTTCCGAAAGGTCACCGATGTTCGACAGGCACTTTGAAGAAAAATATGCACTGAAACAGTATTACAGAGGGAGGTATATAAATTGCAATTGTAGGTCACCCGAGATGAAGTCAACTAGTCGTTTTGGTGGATAGGAACGAGCATTTAAACAGTACCTAAAAGTTCTCATGAGAAAACCTCTGTCAAACGAAATCTGGTCCGTCGTATGTGCTTTAAACAACTTTCATTTTTAAAGTTTACGTTCGTTGCATTTAAAAACGTAAACAAGCCAAATACGGAAATTTTAATATACGTGGCCTCAACGAAAGCCAGAAAACCGGACGCTGAAATGTAATTTATCAGCTAAGAAAGAAAAATGTACACTCAGCCTTCGTAGCAGACTGAGAGTGCATAATGGCACAAACCGTGAGACATGTACAAATGAGGAAACAGTATTTGCTGACTGACCTACATCTTTTACGTGGCTGTGTGACTATTTCAAATGCTTAGAATAACGAATCCCATATTTTCCTATTCAATTCGGCGTTGGAATCAGTCAATGCTCGTAAATACAAATATATTTAGTAGTTCTCCAATGTTTCCGCATCGTGCACAATCGAAGATAAAATTGAGCATTGGAGCAAAAGTACGATAAATTTCAACCCCGTGGTCAGGCACAAGGCTTGATAAGCTACGCGTGGACTAGGCCATTTCGCTAAGTGAGCCAGACTTTACCGGCAAAAACAAGCTTACACGATCACTGCAGCTGACCTCTGTGTCTTCGGGCTCCATAACACACAGTTGCCCGAAGACGCCGATATTGGAAGAAGTTCATCTTCAACATGACGTCATGGCAACAAGTGAACGTAATTGTCTAGCGAATCTATACATCTGTATGTTGGACAGCGGTGTGATTCGACATCGCAGTCAGAATTGTCACAGACTACAGAAGTCATCGCTGCCTCCATAGCGTTGTAGTTAAAAAGCTCCGCATAGCTCCCCGCGCTCTAGAAGTACAGTGAGCGTAGGAGGTGTGAATAGAATACTGCGGCCCCCGTGACGCTACACGAGCATCCTCATTCAGTGCGTTTACAGGAACTGTCGGAACCGAGTTCATGTCAACGCGGTCACATCGAGATCGACAAGCCCAGTGTCTGACTCGAACCGCTCGCAGTGAGTTCTTGTTAACGTAGCCATACTTTATATCATTTTGCTCTTCCCGTGCCTGCAGGTGGCGCGAACTATCAATACGCTCACGCTCCTCCTCGACGGCGACCGTACACCGTCGGCTTGGGTTCCTCCAACCAACGCGACCGACGCCAGCGGGGCTCCAGGGCAGCCACTGTGGAAGTTGGGCCGGTGCGCTTCCCCCGACGCGTCTGCCCACGTGACGTCACTCTACCCCGTGCTTCCGGCGCTGGAAATCGCGCACGACGCCTACAGGCGGTTCCGCAACGTCGCGGAGGACGTGCCCCTCCGCGGACTGGAGGGCTACAGCGCGGAGCAGGTCTTCTTCCTAACGGCCTGCCACGTGACCTGCCGGACGAACAGCTCGGGGCAGCACATGTCGCCGGAGTGCACCGACGCCATGAGCAACTTCGCGCCGTTCGCCGATGCCTTCGGCTGTCCCGCCGGTTCGGCGATGAACCCGCGCGAGAGGTGCCGCTATTTCTGATGTGCCCGCGCAATCTCTAAGCCGCTCGAGGGGCGCTCGAAAAAAACTTCACTTCGCTTCTTCTCCCATTCTTGCTTTTTGTTAACGTCGTGCTGTGTAGTTCCCGCTTCAGCTGTATTGCTCGTTTGTCATTTTCCTTTTCCTTTTTTTTTAAATCGGGACTCAGCGAAGCAGCTGCCACGTCACCTTACAAACTGCCCACGTATTGAAGATAGTAATTTAACAAGTGACAAGTCTACGGCGTTGCTACATTTGCGTCATGACACAAGGTTGTTGTAAAGTTCCACGGCGTGATCTTCTTTACAGCAAAAGTATCGCAAGCTCAGGTGTGCATACCCCGCATGCGTACCACGCAGTTGTGCACGGGTACGAATTGTGGTCAGTTGCAATCATCGTAAAATAATTAATCATCGTAATGATAATCATTGTTATCATTATCATCATACTTATCTGAGCGCGGCTCTCAGAATAAGCACGTTTCGCCATAAGTCATCGTGTTTTGTCATGGTTTTAGACTGCACAACTTCGGGGTCAGTCTACGAGAGAGTTTAGAAACGGCTGAGTTTGGAAAGATACACCCGCACTGCTGCCGGTCCTCGGGAAATTTCCCTAGATTTAGCTATATTAGGCCTTGTTTAGTGAAAAATGTTAGGATGTGAAGAGAACAGAGACATGAGAAACCCGTGCTACCATGTCGCGATGACTCGTACGAGGAACTGCTGACGCGACGCTGTGTTTGGATTTCAGTCAGCGCAAATCACCTTCGCAATTTGCATGCGAAGTATGACTTGTGGCCGCACCGCGGTGCGGTGACCGCCTCCCGTCATGTACAGAAGGTGTCAATGTTCTAGGTTCGCTAATGGAGCAAAGCTATGCTGTTGACTTACGCGTCCCTCGAAACCGGCAAAACAAACGTACGCTGCAATACCGAACAAAGCAGCACGTGCGAATCTGGCCATAAGCAGACACATCGCCACAGTGGTCACGTGTCAGTGTGAGCTTCTGTGAGAGTGAAAACAAGAAAGTAGCACGTGGTTCGCAGTAAGTGTCTTGTAAGCGCATAAGCATGGCTGTGCCACGTCACAACGCCATGACATGCGACACAAATTTATTGGGCATACTTTACATTGGCGTCGTGAAACGGCACACGGTTTCGACACCGCTACATTCCGTAAGGGTCCATCCGGTGCCCGCTTTCTTAAAGCTCGAACGAGGTTCCGAGTCAATCTTGGCATTGCGCTGTTGTCCAAATTTGTTTTGCATGTCGAGCAAAGTATAAACGAGCTGACGTCGTCTTCTGTGAACGCAGCTTCAAGCGCGAGGCTGTGTTATTGCGCGAAGAACTCTGGTGTCATCACGACACACACGGCACCATTAGGTCTATTCGATTACGCCAAGTTTCTCTGCACCTATGCAGGGTGTGCTGCACCTAGGCCCTCGATTCTCCGAGGTACAGCAGTGCACCCTGCACCCTTGTCCTATATTGCATTGGTTGTGAGGTAAGGCACCGCCGAGGTGTAGTGCACCTCTGGACATTGCAGAGAGTTGGTGCAGCGAGATGCCCCAGAACCGGCACCGCCTGCGGCTTTTAGTTTGTCTATTTGCATACCAAAAGAAATATCTTTGGAAAAAACATATTGACAATCAGAACTCCCCCCCCCCCCCCCCACTACTGTATCTTACAAAAATCTACGAAACTTCTTTATCCGATTAAGGGGAAACCTAATGTCGCAAGTTGGCAGCACTGTAATACAGAAAACTGGCGTTAACTCGTCAACGAAGACTACGTCATCAAAAGAAAAGCACACAATAAATTGATTTAAAGAAGCCTTTCCCCAAATTATTGCATTGCAAGGAATCAATAACATTTTACCAATACTTTTCCGGCTCAAGGCATCTTGTTTCGATCCACAATCTATCGGCGCCCTCACTGGACAACATTGTGGCTTGACTACAGGAAAGGCAGACGCACAGCAAATCATAATTTATCAAATCATATTATAATCACACGAGTATTCAGCCTAACTAACCTGATTTTATGAATTCCCATAAACTATGATGTGATCAACTGTGGTCGAAAAAAATGAATGCACAGCCTGGATGCATTGTTGCCGTGATGAGAACAAGTGTTCTTGTCTTCATCACGGCATCACGCTTGCTACAGGATGGAGATTCTCTTGTCTTGCCCCCTCTTTATCAAATCGACTTTCAATCTTCCTTGTTTGGGCAAAGCAGTATTCAACTGCAAATCCACCCAACGACGAAGCTGATACCCACAGATAACAACCGCTCCCAGCCCGCAATGTCCCATGAGCCCATGTGTATTGCAGTTGCACATTTGGCGCACTAGCGCGCACCCGCTCTTTCAAGCATTGTGGTTCTGTTACACTGGCAATCGCGCACCAGCACACGAGGTAAAGCAGCGCCACAGAAACTTGTTTGCCAAGGTTTCCACGCACAACTGTAAAAGCATTTTCTGTTTATCGAAGTGTAAGTTCAAGAGAACTGTTTCTTAACCTATAGTATCAGCATCATCAGCATCGCAGCATAGCATAGCAGTATCAAAAGTCATAAAAATTTGAGTCAGAATAAGTAACCCGAAGAACCTGTCTGGCCAAATCGCCGAACTCTCGTCAAGCTAAACATTTACGTTGGTCGGTATATTGTACTAAAATCACAAGAGTGGCGCTTCACGAACAGAAGCGCGCATTCGACAGCACGACAAAAAAATAATTGTTTTTGAAGTTGTTAGTGCGTGCAAAGAAAGGATTGAGGTATTAAGGCTGTGACATCTTCTAGTTATGAAATCAGCGACAGACGTGCGTTAGGTGATCATCAGTGGATAGTCCAATAGATAAGTTAACAATGAAGTGCGGCAATTTCATGGAATCCAAACGCCGCCTAGTGCATATAAGTACACAGTCAAGAAATTCAGGGTACAGATTCATGGTATAGATACAGATTCCTTCGTACAGACTCAATCACGCCGCTTCATGGACTCCCAACGCATGAACACCACATGACATGTAATATCAAGTGAACTACGAAAAATATCATTTAAATTACCTTTTCCATTACAGGTACCTGTACATTGCCATTCTTTAGTGCAAGTAATGTTTGGATCCTCAGAGAACCCATATAAAAATTGATGTCTTCGCTAACTAAAAATAAATACATAGAACAACGTAGATTGCCAACACGTCCGAATTTACCCTTTCTGGCGGAGAAACAACTAGGAGAGCGGGCATTGAAGAGAGGACAAGACGAAAGAAATGTTATGCCTGCTTTTTCCCCATTTTCCGCGCACTTTATTTTTCTTTTCTCTATTTCCTCTTAATTTTATTTTTTTTCGTAACGAACGCTATCTACCTGTACACACCTCGCATATTCCCAACGTTCCGCGAGCCTTAGGTCGCAGCACACGTGAGCATGCGACAGGACACAATGAAAAATCGTCACTGGCACGCTTCCACAGCTGTTCGACAATATTTTCGCTATTTCGCTACGCCAACATGGGTCCCTGGTGATGCGGCGCTAGATATATGGCACTGGGTGTGTACCACTATTCAATGAACCTCATTGGCGCTGACTTGAAGTACTAGGCATGTGCCCCTCGGTCTGTACTGGCCTGCAGTGAATCTATTAGTGCGCAGTCAGAGAATACAGTTAAGCTAGTCGATGCTTGTTCCAGTCATCGGGCCTCATTAACTAGCGCAAGAAAGACATCGCACAATTATCTTCCGCTGTCTTTCCTGCTCTAGTTAATGATGGTCTAGAGTGTATTTAATGCGATCGGCAATCTTAGCATCCTTCAGGCACTGTCAGGGGGCTGACTGTCTACCTATATATCAGTCTGTGTTTCTAACCGTTCTCCTGCCAACTTGGGTCACTGGAAGGCAGCAATCCAGGATACAATGGTTAGCGCATTGGGCTGTTGTGCTTAGGGAACAGGCTTCAAAACTAACCATCAGACCAACTTGTGTTACTGGGTATGAGGCATTGGGCATGTGCTGCTCTTTAGTAAACTTCTGTGATGCTAACTTGGATAAATGTACATGCGTCAAAACACATGCGCCACTCTTCAATTTAAAAAAAAAAGATCCTTTCAATTTCTGCAGTGTTCTGCAGTTCCTGCAGTGTTCGTCAGCGACCCGTAAACATCTCCA
This sequence comes from Dermacentor andersoni, assembly GCF_023375885.2. Lineage (NCBI taxonomy): Eukaryota > Metazoa > Arthropoda > Arachnida > Ixodida > Ixodidae > Dermacentor > Dermacentor andersoni. The sequence continues at coordinate 70,232,000 of NC_092824.1, read as the reverse complement.
TATAAGGCTGAAAAGAAATATTTAACCAGTACGCTTTCATATCAATTTTGCTCTGATTGTGTTCCCTGCGACGGCTATATAAGTGTGTGGTTAGATATAAGTGTGTGGTTAGGTTATATAAGTGTGTTCCGATTAGAGCAGTTGTAAGTGGCGCTCTGTCCCGTCTCCTTTCTTGTTTATGTGTGTGTTCGCGCCTAGTACCCAAAATGAATGTGCCTTTTGCATATCGCTAACAGCCATGCGCGCACACTGGTTTCCCGCCACCATTCGTAAGAACAGACATGTGGGCGAGCGCGCAGAAAATGCGCGGAAAGTTTGCGGTCCGCGTGCGCTCTGCTAAACGTTTGGCTTTGCTGTCGCGTTCTGATGCACGCATGGCGTGTTCCCTGCAAGAAATGGCCCTGCGAATGCAAGCTTGGCTCCCTGCAACGGGACATATATACAGAATACCTTGGAAGACTACTGCTCTGGCACCACGAACGAGTCTTTGAGTAGTCAGCGTATACTACAAAACGAGAGCGGTGACGATGAGGGGCCCAGACAGTGGGAGCTACAACTTTTGAGTCCTAATTCCTTCCGGATTCGATCAGAGTAAACTTCACGAGTATTCTCTCTCTCTTGTGTACTGGTGTAGCTATCTCGAGCGGTCATCCAGCACTGCCTAGAGCAAGCGGCTAGACGGTCGGATCGGTTTGTTTCAACCCCAGTTGCCCAGCACTTCGGCCTTACATCAAGAAACGTGGCTTCTGCCACCTACGCGGGTTTACGCCAGTGACAACTCGCTGCGACGGTGCTGCAGTTATTCAGTGTTAAAGGCAGAACTAGCCAGTTGGGCGTTGTACACGTTCTCTTTCGAATATACTGAGCGACTGCGGCATCAAAGTTACTTCACTTGAGTGTTACAATCAGCGTGAAAAACACGCGAACGGACGGCATGGCCACGCAACGGCCAAGTTTACGGGCGAAATCAGAGTTGAACGCCGTATTCTGCACTATCAAATGGATTCTTTCTCGACAAGAGGTCAGTATTATGTGCTAGCATTAGGCGTCATACGGATATGTTGATCTTGCGCAGTGGAGTGGTCACTCAATTTCCTTACAGTGAGTACTTGGTCAATGCGACTTGGCCGGCAACGAGCTAGCTGATGCGGAAGCAAGAACCGCCGTTTCTAAAGCCGTCGACGTAAAGATTTTATACTGCCGAAGTGGTGTAAACTTTTTTTGACGGCGCTCATGCGAGATAACGCAGCAGGTTACTGGTCTTAGCCGGGCCATCGGTGCTGGTGCCTGCGGTAAATGGACTCTGGCAGGACTTTTTTCGCCTCCCGGCTGAAGTCCAGCGATGCCAAGCAAGCACAATTAACCCGATTCACTTGGGCGTCGCCTTCGCTCTACGCTATGATCATCTAATGGTCGTGCGGACAGCCAGAACTGTGACAGCTGCCAAGTATCTGGGACTCAACAACATCTGTTTTGCGACTGCCCTCTCTACGCGTCACAGCGGAAGACCCTGGCTTCTGCGCTAGGAGGCATTGGCATGCAAACATGGTCTGAAAGTACTATTTTCCGTCAGCACTGGTGACCGCACAGTAGCAACAGTGTGAGTGAGGTGCCTTGAAATTCGCTTCACCAGCAGGGTCTACGGAGAAGCGAGAGTTATGAGCTACGGTAGCTTAGTATTGCGATAGCGATCATATGGACATTCCAGGCGCATTTCTGCCGTCGCCGTGTTCTGTATGAAGTCCAAGGATAACATCGTCTCCGCGTGCCGTACACTGCATGAGCGAGTGAAACTCCGCGAGAGCGATCCGAAGATGACGGCTCAATCTCGCGCGTGCAAAAGGAAAGCGGGCAGAAAAAGCGGAGAAAGCGCGCCGTTTTCAGTTGCGCGCAAGGCATCTGGATGGATGGAGGTTCTACTCCCACGGCTACTGCGCATGGCGCGGCCCCGCAGGCCCTCTTGGGAGCGATCTGCGATGAGGACAGAGTGCATACACCGAATGCTCATAGCCTCGTGTGCGCTGTGTTTTCGTGGCTTATGTTGAATTCCAATGGTAGATCGCGAGCGCTCGGCCGGATCACGAACGGAGCGCGTCGCTCCGACTGAGATCGCTCTCATCTGCTCACACCATATCTGCGAAGGGAATGCGTGCGCTCCCGCGGGGGCACTTAGTACAGGAAAATCAAGTGAGAGGGCGCTAGAATAGAGAGTAACGAGCGCTTGGAAGCGCAACCCACCACCCCATTTCACTGTCCGTGTCAGAAGAATCATCACTCGACTTGGAAATTGTACTGTCTGAGTCGGAGCTGTCTAGGAGCGCGAACAAAATCACACGGCGCGAAGCGGCGTCCACGTTTCCTATGTCGTCCATAGCTGCCCGCGACCGGAAACAGGCGACCGTGACAGGAAGCAGAGGCGGGTGAAGGAAATACGTCACGAGGACTTCCGGTCAAATCTGCCGATTTCGGCGGAGCAAATATTTTTGCTCCACGGAGCAATCCGGGATCAGCGGCTGCTCCCAATCTGCCATTGGAACACACAGCTCACGCTCCCATTCTGCCATTGGAATAGGATTGCTCCATACAGAGCAGAAAAACTTGATCTGGATCTGCCATTGGAATTCAACATTAGTTCGCGCTCAAGTGAGAGGCAGCACAAAGGTCACTTCGCTCGCTGCTCCTGCCACGCTTCCTCACTCCAGCGTTTTGACAGCGAGCGCGCGCGGTGATCCAGTGAAATGTGTTCACGTTTGCTTGCGCGCATAATGCCCAACACGCACATTTCCCACATGCAGAGAGCTTTGGGTCGCAGCACACGTGTGCGTATGACCGAACCACATCGTTTTGCGCACGCTTCCGGAACTGTTCGAAAATACTTTCGCTATTTCGCTATGCCAACAAGGGTGATCGGGGATGCGCAACTGGATACGTGGCACTGGGTGTGTACCGTTCTTAAATCCACCTCTTCGACGCTGACTTGGAGCGCTGGGTATGTGGCCCTCGGTCTGTACTGCTCTTTAGTGACTCTATTATTGCGCAATCAGAGAATCCAGTTGAGCTAGTCGATGCTTGTTCCAAAAGTCAGGCCTCAATAAGTAGCGCAAGAAAGACATCGGATGACAGTTGTCGTCCGCTGTCTTTCTTGTTGATGTTAATGATGGTCTCAGGTATATTTAATGCGATTAGCAGTGTAGTAGTACTTCGCGCACTGTCCGGAGGCTGACTGTCTGTCTATATATCTTTGTTTCTAACCGTTCTCCCGCCAACTTGGATCGCTGGAAGGGAGCAATCCAGGATCTAATAGTTAGCGCTTCCGACTGTTCTGCTGAAGGAACAAGTTTCAAAACCAACTGCCAGACCAACTTGCGTTACTGGGTATGACGCACTGGGCGCGTGCCGCTCTTCAGTGAACTTCTTTGACGCCAGCTTGTATAAATGTACGTGTGTCACAACACATTTGCCACTCTTCAATCACGAAAAAAAAATCTTCAGTTTCTCCGGTGTTCAGCGGACTCGAACTTGCGCCCTGCGCGGACTTCGCGGCGGCGCCGCTAGATGACGTAGCGGGTGCAGTTGGAAAGGGACGCGGCCGCATTACAGGTTTTGGCGTTGGCATATGGTGTCGTTACATTGTTTATATGCTAATCCCATTAACGGCGGCATTCATCGTGGGATGGGCTCTGCTAGAATGTTTTGACGTCCACTTGGGTAACTAGGTATGTGTCATTGCGTATACGCCGCTCTACATGACAAAAACTTGCCTTTAAATTTATCCGACGCTCAGCGGAACCGGACCAGTGCCACGCGCGGGTCATTACGGATGCGTATCTAGTGGCGCAGCGACTGACGAGGAAAGCGCGAGACAGAACCCCAGCTGCATACTAGTCTCGGCATTGGCGATACAGTGTATCACTTTCTTGTTTCAGTGCTAAGCGCCTTAACGTCGACATTCATAATGACATGGGCTCCGCCGAAGTTTCTTTTTTTTTTTCTTGTGTTGTACTTATTCCTTGAAAGATCTCCGTTGCCATACCTGAATGGTAATAAAAGAAAGAGGACGCAAAGACATCGCCGCGTTCGCTCGAGGAACACGGCGCGAGATAGAAGAAGAAGAAGAAGGTCCCGTGAGCTTCGACGCGTCTTCGCAGCCTTACACTGTTCCCAAATCTCCGCCATGGCTTCGAACGCCCACGGTAGCAAAGGTCCCGTGAATTCCCGTACATCGACGCGGAAGAAGAGATCAGCGGCCAAGGCGAAGCAATCGCCAGCTTCTGCTGCTGCTCCGATGGCCGAGGCAGCTCTCACCCCCGCACATCGGTAAGCTGCGCAAATTGGTGTACGGCACTCCTTCTTTAACTCGTTAGCGTTAAGGGCTCCGTGTCGCAGAAAACCCGCTGTCGTCGTCGGCGTCCGGCACCGGCATCCCCGTGAGCGAAAATTCCCGTATGCATTTCGGTATACATATACGCCACGCCTTGCTATATAACATGCGTTATATGCGGCTTATATTGCCACACCAGTCTAACCCTAAAGGTGTTCACACCTTTTCTTGCATTTCTGACAAAGCTATTCCTCAGAATTTTCAGAACGACAACCCACAAGAAAGTGTCACGAAGCGAAGCACCGACAGCGCACGCCTTTTACAGCTAATATTTTAGGAGCTAGTTCCCCCATGATCGTGTCCGTATGTAGATGCAAAACTCCCCATACGTGGGCCGATCCTAAAGATAGTGCAATGCCGAGCTGATCGACCAGCGGCGGTGGTATAGCAGGCGTTTAGCTATCGCCATACGTGGGCCAATCACGAATATAGTGTAATACCGGGCCGACCCGCGGCAAAGGTGAAGCAGGCGTTAAGCACTCCCCATACGTGGGCCGATACTGAAGACAGTACAATGCCGTGGCGACCCGCGGCGGAGGTACAGTTCGCCATTAAGGGGGCCACATATACCTTCCCTGGTCATCCTTCTTGGGTGACTTCTGTCTTGGTGACTTTGTTCATGGATCATCCTTCAAGTGTACCAAGCTTTTCTGTTATATCTTCTCACATTGAAATATTAAATGTGCCAAATAATAAAAGAAACCTCAGAATGATGTAATTTTCTTGCGAGGCTGCGCTCTACCTCCGGGACCAGCCCACGCAAGAGGCCGCGTTTCTACCAGAAAGCTCGCCTTCCTGCATAGCGTTCGCCACCAGCGTTTCCCCGTAAACATTACAATTACATAAGCTGCAGTTGCCGGTAAGAATGAGAAGCCGTAAGGGATCTTTGAATGCTATCGCGTTCCGCTCTTAAAGGGGAAGCTTAAGCGTCCTCCAAACACATTTCCTGCGAGATGTGAAAGTCGTGTAAAAATCTACGCACTAACCATGACTCCTATGAGGTCTGAACAATTGCATCAGCGGCTAGGGGCCCTATAACGTAAAACTATTTCAATATGTTTTCATTCCAATCTCCTGACGTCAAACTTGCGTAACCGCCGACGCAAGCATCGGGCGGTCACACGCAGGGTTGTCTGAACAAACCAATCAAACGCTCCCATCGCTCATAGGATGTGACTTTTGTTTGCTTGAAAAACGTATAACATTGCCTACACTAAGCGGCTTGTCTTATCTAATTGGCTCACAAGAGGCGAGGATCACGCTCAAGTGGAGAGGGATTCGATGGGGCCGAGCCACTGCACAGAAAATCGATAACCGCGTGAGGAGGGTGGTGCCGGCATCTCGATTGGTTCGCTTTCCGTTACTTACCTTGCGGTGGCTCGTCGACAATCGCGGTATGCAACGGAAGCTTAAGAATGACGCTAAAACGGATTCTCAGCAAAGAAGGGTTGACAGAACGAGGTCCTAAACGTACCGAAAGTGCTCGAAAACGTTACACGACCACGCAAAAAGCTTTATTACACGTAAATAAACCCATGCTTTCCGACAGGGGCGAGTAGCCAGTGCCTGAGTGATCGGCGGCAGCCATCTTTTATTCCTTTCGGAACGGGGCAGCCTGCGGCTATACAGAAGAAAATTCAGTTTTGTTCGGCATATTAATGCATCTTTAACGCGTACACGTCACTTTGACGCGGTGAGTTTTTGCAGTTTTGTGACGTCGCGTGAGAGGCAGGTGAAGTGGGCGCAGCCCGAAATCTTTTTGACCAATAGCCGAGCGCTAATGGCGAGGAGGCGTCGAATCAGAAATAACTATTTTTCTTTTGTCCTGTCAAATCATGCATAATCCGTGTGTACACGTTATATCAGATGGGGAGCTTTCGCGGTTTTCGTGACGTCGCGTGAAAGACAGGTGAAGCGGTGGTGGTCCAAAAAAGTTTTTCGCCAATCGCGGAGGGCTGATTGCAGAATTGGAATAGAAAAGTGTGGAATAGTTTTACGTTATAGCGCCCTAGGTTTCCCCATAATAATCCTAGTACGAAACTCTGCGGCCGACGGGAAGATCGATGCAGTGGTGTAATTCATATTCAAGAGCAACGGAAGATATGAAAAAGCACGAGCAGGAAGCCTTTCTTTATCTCTATTCCTTGTTACTCTGCAGTACAAGAGGAAGCTAGATTTGGTTAACTTGTCATCCCATTTGTATACACACCTTGCAATTTGTAAATTCACCTTGCAAGTGCACCTCGCAAGGTGCATTTGTATGCCAGTAATACCATACCATACCATTATACCAATACCATACCAGTATACCATTTGCACCTAGCAAGGTGCATTTGTATACGCACCTTGCGCTACGATCAACGCTTTCATTTATGCCCCTGGCTTCGCCTACACAAAGCCGCGAAGGATGACAGTGTAAACATAGATGACAACAACCCATGCTCTGGTTAGAGAATACCGACCATAGCGAAGATCAAATTCAGCGACTTCTCGTTTCTTATCATTAGTGCGAAATTATTATCGTCATGCAGGGCATTACCACGGCGACATTTTTAGGTCTCTGACAATCTTGCCTCACGATAAGCGATCGGTGGTGTCAGAGGGAAATTGAAGCGCAATTTCGCTTGCATGCCTTGCTTGTTCTGTGGCTTGCTGTCAAGAGTGGAAATCTTCAGCGCGGTGTTGCTTATAGCTCAACACTTCTGGGACCAAGCAGAGCGCCGCGCCACACACACTAGAATACTTTGGCATAGCGTCACCGTTCTACCACTACGGACACCATATACAGTTACATGCAGTAATTACTAGAGACAACAATGAGACTTCGATCGTTCAGCCAGCATGGGAATTATGGTTAGTAAATGGGTTAATCTTATCTTCGTGCTTGCTGCTTCATACATTTTTGTGGGTTCGTTACCGCGCTTGATCTGATTTCATAGGTCTAAATTTCAAAGCAATCTATACTTTTCTTAAGAACACAGAGAGCAATAAGGCCCTGCCAACAAGCATAATCGCTGCCAATTGCTGTGGTTCCGTACGTCCATGCGTCCGCGTGCAACAATCGATTCAATATCGGACTTCTGCAGTGTACTGTGCTAGAGGTCCTGTGTTCCCCTACATTATTGAAAATGATGAGTTTGCAAAGTCACTAAGCCGTTTGTTTAATGCTAGAACGACAAAGTTTAGGTAAATCCGTGTACTAATCATCATTCCCAAGCTGGCTGAACCGCCCTGTTTGCAGGTCCCGTAGACACAAGCGGCACAATTCCTTTGAACGAAACTGATAGCACCTACCACGAAATGCGTATGCGCAGTAAACCCCACGGAAGCTCAACAGGAGCGGTACGCGTTAGCAGAAACTGCAATGGTGTATGGAACAGTGATGATATTCTAAAATACGCATGTCATCCGATGTGGATGCCGCCGGATCTCAGTGGATGCAAAAACGCTCAAACTGTTCTTTGTCGCTCTTTCTAAGGTCTCACATCAGCGACGCGGCGACATCGTCCCGATGTACTCTAACCCCCGCTCCAGGCCGCGACGCCGATACCCCCTTGCAAATGCCGTCGAGTATGGCCACGACCACTGTGACGTGCACGCCGCAAGTGGTCAGTTCGCCCGTGTCACCTGCAGCCCGTGAAGAGCGGCCCGCTCCTCTCTACGGAAGGTCCATCGCAAGCCGTTAAGTGTCGTTTCTGTCTATAAGCAAAAGCGTTTGTCTTCTTAGTGAAAAAAAGAAGTATAGTAATTTAGCCCGCTGGTATCTATCCACGCTTAACACTACAGCAAAGCGTCGGATAGCGCCATGGCAAGCAGCGACTTCTCGTGAAAGTCCATGTGTTTCGCGTGAACGCGATTGGAGCGTTATTGCGTAGCTTGGGCGTCCCCGCCAAAAAAGATTGAGAAAAGCTCACCGTAATAAGAGGACCATTTTCTCGAAAATTTAGGATTACTATCTGTGTTCAATTCGGACTCAGCGTCGTAGGATGGCGCCGGCCATGGATATATATATATATATATGGATATATATATATATATATATATATATATATATATATATATATATATATATATATATATATATATAAGCGGTCTTCTAATCTCTCATATCCGCTCTTTGAGAAGAGACGGTATTTTTCCCTTTGACACTCCTAGTGCAAACGCATAAGACAATGTTTTCTTGATCACGTCGCTGGCCATGCCGTGAGGCCAACAGATACCTGGAACACAGTCATCGAATTAATGGTCCTGCACGCATCACAATATGCCACATGCTCGGCTGCACACGACTTGCGTATTCCAGCACGCGTCCACGGCCGGAAGTACGCCTGCGCTGCGACTATGGGCAATGATGAAAATGACGCTTTAATGAGCCCAATTAGATGAAAATGACGCTTTACGAAACACCGGTACGCCGAATCAGCTGCGACAACGACATCTTTCGACGTGGTGTTTGACCGCGTCGTCTGTGTCTGTGTGCCTGTCATCTATTCTCTTTTGTTCAACCACGGCACAATGCACGCGTGTTACACAAGCATAGACACAGGCAACACATGTTCAGGAAATTATGTTGCCACCGGAGCCTTTGCAGAAGTGACTCAGTAAAATATGTCGCTCGTGGCAACAAAGTTCTGCACGCTTCCGCTCAGCACAACGTCGCGAGATGGCGCCACGGGTCCTGGTGTTCACATTACCGCCTCCGATATTCCGTAAACAGTAATTCGTATACGCCTAGGCTGGAACTCCATTACCGGTTGTTCACTACGTACTTAACATTTTATTTAGTTCAGGACAGGCCTTGCAATTTCTAAAGGCGCTTGTAACGCTACAGCGTTAAGGAGCTCGTGTCGCAGAAAAGCCTGTGTCGTCGGCGTCGGTGGCGTTGACCGTGAGCGATAAATCCCGGGAGGCACTTTATAAATCAAAAACAACTTGCAAGATGAGCTGCGTGGGAATTGAACCAGGGTCTCTGGTGTGTGAAACGGGGACACTACCACTCAGCCACGAGTTCGATGGTTCAAAGCGGTACAAAAGCGCCTCTAGTGAATGCGGTGTTGCCTTAGAAACGTGCCGTAGAAAGTTGAAAGTTTTCAGAAAACGAAACTATGAAGTTCACAAATCTGTAAATCTACAGTGCAAAAACACGCTATCACTATCCAGTAAACTGCACCTAATGGTACGTCTAAAGCGGGTAAAATTAATATAGTATACAGGGCTCTCAAATAAACCACTAATGTGTGAGTAAACTTTCGTAAAACTCTTGTAAACATTGAACACGTGATATACAAGTTCATAAAGGATATCAATTGACATATAAAAATTCCCCGCTTTAGATGCTTTAAAGGATGCATCTTACAGTAAGGCTCTTGCTTGGTTCATGCTTGAAGTAGTAAAGGCAAGGCACAGAAGACCAGGACTCAAGAAGAACACAAACGACAGGACCGGCACCGGTCCTGTCGTTGCCTTGCCTTTACTACTTCAAGCATTTTACAGGCTTGCGATATATTTTCATGGTGCAGAGGAACGAGTTTGTAAATTTCGTTCTTCTATTTTTTCCGAACTTAGCAAATTTTGAATATTCCTTTTAAAACATTTAGGCCGTAAATCGGGATTACACTTCAAGCAGTCACTATAATTGAACCTTCTCTCTCAAAAGCAACAAATTTCATTAAAATTGGGCAAGTGGTTATCTGAGAGAAGCGCTTCTGCGTTTTACATGTATTTGAATAGGCGACATCGGAGTTGGGGCCAAAGTGAACCGTCCACTTAAGTCTTGAAGTCCTATCTTGCCCTGTGTTTTCTTAAGCTCTTTTTCTTTTTCCTTCAACAGCTAGGCTATCTTTAGCCAAGCTGTTGTAGAAAAAAAGGGCAGAGAAACATACGGTGCAACAAACGGTTACAAGACCTTAGGGCCGATTTACGCTCGAGCCGCCCATCGCCGCAAGCCGCACCGCACGCGTGCGGTCGCGCGAAAGATTGCACGTATCAAACACTTGTGCAGAAATTTCGGTTTACAATGTGTAAGGTATACACTGTGCACACAGTGTAAATGGTAATTTGTCAACAAGTGCTGGATACGTGCAATTTTTCGCGCGACCGCAAGCGTGCGGTGCGGCTTGCGGCGATGTGCGGCTCGAGCGTAAATCGGCCCTTAAGTGTTCCGTCTTCAGAGCTGCGACGAACGAACACCGCAGGTTTTATAATTGTATCTTGTACCGTGTTTTTCATCTGTTCATATTTTTTTTATTTGGCACCTTGATAACTTTAACTGGGTCACACGGTAGGGTTATACACATCCAGTGAGGCCCTTGCTCGATAACGTCTGTGGCGCCCCCATGAAGTGAAGCCGTAATGGCTGCACTTTCACCGAGCTCTCTTTTCAACAGAAGCATGCTTCTCATTTCCTTCTGGACACTTTATTTCGTAATACAGCGGACTCCCATACGCGGCTGCTGTTGGTCAATAGCTGACGTCAGTCAACAAGGGTGTCGGGGTCGGTGGGCTGCTGCCTACTGTAACTGTGCATATCTATTGACGAAGTTCAATGAAAAAAAGACTGAAGTAAGCGAAACTGCGCTTTCAAGTTTCTGGTAACAATTACGTACTTCGGGAGGAAGCCGACTATGGGGCTCTTGCATTGCCCAGGGGGCGCTGCGAAAATGGTGCTAAAAAGCGCCCTCTGTCCTCAACTGGGTAGTATCAAGCTCGGTCGTCTGCTTCGGAAAGCACGTTTCCAATATGGACCCGCCACTTTCGGTTTTGTTGTACCGCGGCTTGCAGCGAATATCGGGCGCTGAAGATTTTTTTTCAGGGGTGGCACGCTGCGTAAAGGTCCGGTATTCGGGCAAGCGCGGGCGGTTTTCCGGTTTAGCGGGGGCGTCAACGTGAGCGGCCAGATCGGCGGCGCCAGCTGGTGGCGCAAAGCTCAACCACACAAACACAGAGCTAATTACTGTATTCTGCTTAGCTGCTGGCGTAAATTTTCGACAGTGGCGTAATCGTGTTCACATTTACGCCGCTGCCAAAAATTTGCACGAGTGGCGAAGAAGGATATGGTGAGTTACTGCAGTTTTAGCTATGCGTTTGTCTGGTTGAGCTCTACAACACCAGGCGGCTTCACCGCTCACGTTTACGCCCCGACCATCCGGTAATCCGCCCAAACCGCTCCCGTTTACCGGAATAGCGTACAAGCTAAAAGTCTCTAATAACTTATGCAACGCCGAATACGTGCACGCCGTTCAAGAAATAAGCGGCAAAGTTTAAGCACGGTGTCAATCGCAAGTGAAGTGAGTCGCGTACGAAGTTGAACTTCAGGTAAGGTTTGCACGTTGCTTAATTCAGGCGCACAAACGCGAGGAAATCCTTGCTATAAATGAATTCACAGCAGCGATAAGCCGGCATCATGTGTATGGAACTGCTCGTTAGAAGGCGGAGCGTTGTGGGAACGCCCCGCTCCGCCGTAGACTTCGCAGTGCGAGGAATGCATGAAGGGAACGGCAGCACAGCGAATAGGGTGTTTGCATATCGCTTCGCTTCTGCTGAACGCACTCGAGTACTTCTTGCGGCAAAGTATTTCTCAAATGGCCTATTTTAACTTTAAATGCGTTTCTCCTCTTCGATAAAAAGTGGTTCGGGTCCATATTAACGTATCTGTGCTCTAAAATAGAGTGCGCCATTCAGGAAGCTAAGTAACGATGTCATTCGTTGCAATCATAACGAACGCTCCCCTGAATTTTGCTGTTTATTCGTATAAACAGGAAACTTCTTGACGAAGTCCCGCGGTACCGGAACCACCAGAGCCTTGGCACCGAAACACCGAGCCGAGGAGGAGGCAGACGCACTCAGAAAACTCAACGAATTCGTGAGCAATCTTTTCTTGAAAAGTTGACGCTTATTACAAATTGTTAAATATTTATTTTCCGATAGCATTCTTTCCCACGTGAAAATAGGCCGGAATTCCAACACTTCGAAGTTAAGGTACAAGACCGGCTTCGCCAGACGCAGTCAGTCTCAAAAGCGGATACATATATCTAAGGCAAAAATGCCCGAGACCAGGTACCACCTCTTTGGAAGATGTCCGACCGAACTACGACAGTCAATCCCAGTTAAGACACGCTGCTGTCTATGCGGGAGTTTTCCTATGAGGCAAGTATCCATTATCGTATGGGGTCCCTTTCACTCAATCCCGCGCCCTTTAGGCCGGAGAGCCATCCCGCATTTAATAAGGATGCTTAATTCATTCAAGTGACCCTGATCGTCACGGCAACTGTCTAAAACTAAAGCTGCAAATTTCAGGCAAAAAGTGTATATACATCGGAGTGCCCCCGATGGCGCAGTCGTCAGCGTGATCCTCGAATGCCGACCACGTGGTTTGCTTCACCAAATCTTTTCTGCAGGCCCACGCCGCACCTCCGTCCACTGCGCATTCGCCGCCGCCGCGCGACAAAAGACGCCGGTGGCGCGGCAGGTGTGCGGGATTCGCCGTCGTTCTGCTGGGCGTCGCCGTCCTCGCCGTCGCCTTGGCGCTGCTCCTGCCGTCGCGCGCGGTGACCAGCAGCGCAGATGCCGGCGTGTGCGTCACTAAAGGGTGCGTGGACCACGCGGAGAACCTGGGCCTGCACCGCAAAGGGAGCGCCGTCGGACCCTGCGAGGACTTTGGCAACTTCGTCTGCTCCCACTGGTTCGAAAAGCACATCTACATAGCACCGTCGGTGACCATCTATCACATGGGCGATTGGTTGTACAATCTGGCGCGCACCCGATGGTACGACACCACCGGCAACAGAGTCGCGGCGAGGGTGACGCGTCTCGTAGACGCGTGCATGCATCGGGATTCCCAGACCGGCAACCACCATGACGACGGCATCGAGCAGCTTTTCCACTTCATGACCGAAAAACTCTTCCCGTGGCTGCTGCTCGACACCAACAGCAGCGGCGACGGTGACCGGATACGAAACGACAGCCACCGGATACGAGACGACGGCGACTACGCCTTCACGCTGGCCACCATCGTCAACATGTCCGTGGTTTGGTACCTGCCGCTCTGGTTTACCGTCGACCTTGTTGCATCCTCGCCGGGACATGGCGCCTCGCCAGCGCAGCGATCCGTGAGCATCAGCTCGACGAACGTGGTCGACATCGCGCAGCGAGTACACCGAGAGGTCGAAGTGTACAAGCTCTACGATGCGTACGTGTCACTTTTGCTGGACGTCGTCTTTCGCGGAGGGGAGTTCGCGCCGGAATTCCGTTCCTTCGTACGCGACAGAAGCGCCGAAGTCCAGCACGACGTCTTGGGAAATCTGTCGTCGCGCTTCGTCGCCAGCCGCGTAGAGCCTCGTTTCCTCCAAATGCGCCACCTGCCGGCGCTGGTGCCGAAGCTCGACGCTCGCGACTGGGTCGACGCGATGCAGTCCGCGTTCGGGGCGACCCCGCCGCTCACCGAGGGGGACACGCTGTTCGTGACCGACTCCGGGCTCCTGGACGCCGTGAACGTCCTCTTCGCTTCGTACACGGCCCGGGAATTGACGTTTCACACGGCGTGGTGGTTCGTCCAAGTCCTCTCCGCCGTGACCAGCGACACGATGCACGCGTTCGTCATGGGAAACAAGGTGGGCGACGAAGTCTACCCGGTGATGTGCGGAAGCCACATCGCCACGGCGTACAGCGTGCTGCTCGCCGGCCTCGACCGCGGCAGCGGCACAGCCTCCACGAACCAGAGGTCGCTGGTGACGCGGCTCTTGAGCAACGTCCACCAGACGGCAGTCGGGAAGGTTCGAACCTGGACGAGCGCGTTGGGTTCCGAGGCGATAGTAGCTGTCAGCTTGCGCCTAGGCAGCACCACCACTGTAGTGTGGCCCAAAGGGAAGAAGAACGAGAGCGACGGCGCCTGGTGGGGTGAGAGACTGTACGGTCCCGACTACGACAACGCGACGCGCGGCTTCTTCGGGCACTGGGCCGAGATTCGACGGCGATTGCGGGCGTCTCTGAACAGCGATGCCTACCAATCCAGCCTCCGCGTGTTCCGATTACAGTCGTCCAACGTGGCCACGTACGACGCCGTCTCGAACGCGATTTCTGTCGGCGTCCAAGCAGTGACTGGGCCCTTCTATGTGGCTGACGGAACGAGTGCAATCAACTACGGTGGCTTGGGTTTTCTCTACGCCTTGCAGGTAAGGCGATGACAGAAATACCTTAAAAATCTATAAAGGAAGCTGCATTCGTAATTATGCGTATCTGAATACACGTCACGTATGCTCGTGCTAACAGAATGTTTATTACAATTATGTTTGTATACATCATGAAAAAATTAGGCTCCTGAATCGGCTTAAAATGCCGCGTTTGTACACGGCACATGTCACAGGTTAGATCGCTAGGTATGCTTACAATAGCAGAATCGGCTCGTAGACAGCGCGATATATTTCACCCTTTTTTTAGCTTTACAGAGTTGCATTTATACAGCGTTCGAGTAGCTATCAGATTGTGTGTTTTGTTAGCTTTTGTTTTCGTCTATCTATCATTTTTTGCATCCTCGTGGCGCTCTGTCTTTTTCCAGAAATTTCTTGCCGTTTTCCATTGTCTAGCAATCTGGTTATGACGATTATGATTTATCGGCGTTCTCTTTGAGACGGGGTAGTCACAAATATTCACCACCTGTACCCGATGAAAGCTTTCTTTGGCAGCACAGCCAAAGTTACGTGCACGAGCGCGCACGTTTGGAGCTTCTGCTCTTGTTTTACTAAGCCAAGTAGTGCCGACTTCTTGCTGGCGTTTGTTATGGTGGCTAGAAGGGGAGGTGGGAGCATCGCCCGCCGCTGAGTGTAGCAACAGATCGTCCTGGCAGCGGCGGCGCTGTCGTCGCTTTTTAGGCGGCCCACGGGCGCTCAGGAGGCTAGAGTAGGTAGTAATGAAGGACCCTTACGGGAACAGCAGAAAAGCATCGCCGTCGATAGCAGAAAAAGGAGGAAAGCAAGAAAAATAGCGCGCCATGCAATAGGCTACATAAACATGCAGGGCGGCAGAAGAAAGCAAAAGTGGGCAGAGATTGAGGAGCAGTTACATAGAGAACAAATAGGGGTGTATGCGGTGACAGAAACGCACCTTAGAGACTCAGAAGAGCCGCCAGTGATTGAGAATAATGTTTGGGGAGGGTGCAGCAGAAATAATTCTAAGTCGGAAAGAAAGTGAGGGGGAGTTGGAATGCTCATCCATCAGGGAGCCAAATGGAAAATAGTTAATTCAAAATGTCAAGAGCATCTTTGGTTATCAGGTACAATGAGTGGGAAAAAAACTTGGCTGGGCTTTAGGTATTTGTGGACCGGGAATAATTGCACAAGGAAGAATAAAGAGTTAGGGGAGTGCATAAGCGCTGATAATAGGGGTTTGCTGAAATTATCCTATTAGGTGACATGAATGCCCATATACAGGATTTAGATGGCTATACCGACAACGAGGAAAACGGGAAGTCCCTTTTGAGCAACATAGCCTCGTTATCGTGAATACAGGGCCTAAGTGTGAATGGCAGACCACGTGGGAAGTGGGAAACCGGCAGTCAACCATTGATCACTGTCTGATGACAGGAGTAATTATGGATAAGTTGAGAAAAATGGTCATTGATGAGGAAGGGTATACAGCACAGGGAGTGACCATAAACCCATCATTTTGAAAACGGGATATGTAGTTCGGAAAGAGAGCAAGGAGTGCAAAATAGCCAGTCCAAATTTGAACGCTAAACAAATAACAAATATAGTCACTAGAGTCGAGGAAGAACTTGGGAAATGGCCAAACAAAGAGTGGGAATATAGTAAGCTTCTAAGTGCAATAACGACAGAAATACGGAAAGAGAAGCAACATGTTCGTTAGAAATGAACAAAGAAACCGAAAAGCTGGTGAACAGGGAGATACGAGAAGCGATCGCAGAACGACAGAAAGCATCTCGAGAGCACAGGCAGGCAAAGAAGGCGCAGTTGCCGCAGGATGAAGTAACCAGTAAATGGGAAATATACCGGGAGAAAAAGTACATGGTTCAAATACTTGTGCAAGCAAAATTAAAAGGTGAAAGTGAACGTTGGGTGTCAGAAATACGTGAGAAAAAGGAGCCCGCACCTAGAATATTTTGGAGCCACATGAAATTATTAGGCAGGAAATCAACAACAATACAACAACATATCCTAGACGAAGATGAAAACAGACTGGAAGTCATTCTGTACTGATGCAAGTATACTCAGTCGAATTTGCTTTCGTTCCGTAAGGTCACCGAGGTTCGAGAGGCACTCTTGAAGAAATATCTGCAGTGAAACAGTATTACAGGGGCACGTACATACATTGTAATTGTCGGTCACCCGAGATGAAGTGAACAAGTCTTTTTGGTAGACAGGAAAAAGCAGGTAAACAGTACTTCAAAGACCGCCGGAGAAAACCTCTGTCAAACAACATCGGCTCTGTCGCGTGTTCGTTGAACAACTTTCTTCTTTTTAATTCGCGTTGGTTACGTTTAAAAAGGTAAATAAGCAGAATACGGAAAGTTTAATATACGTGACCTCAACGAAAGCCAGAAAACCGGACGCTGAAATGTCATTTCTCAGCAAAGAAAGAAAAATGAAGACTCCGTAGCAGACTGAGAGTGTATAATTGCACAAACCGTGCGAAATGTACTGAATATGATCATAGCAATATCGCTTAGAAATTCATGTAATCACAAATAAGAAAACGCTAAATGCTGACAGACTTAAAATTTTTACATGGCTGTGCGACTATTCCAAATGTTTTGAATAACTAATCCCATATTTTCCTATTCAATTCGGCGTTGGAATCAGTCAATGCTCGTAAATAAAAATATTTTTTTAGTAGTTCTCCAATGTTTCCGCATCGTGCACAATCGAAGATAAAATTGAGCATTAGAGCAAAAGTACGATAAATTCCAAACAGTGGCCAGGCAAGAAGCGGAATAAGCAACGCAGTGGACTAGGCCATCTCGTTAAGTGAGCCAGACTTTACCGGCTAAAACAAGATAACACAATCACTGCAGCTGACCTCTGTGTCTCCACGCTCCATAACATATAGTTGCCCGAAGACGTCGATATTGGAAGAAGTTCGCCTTCAACACGACGTCATGGCAACAAGTGAACGTAATTGTCTAGCGAATCTATACAACTGTATGTTGAACAGCGGTGTGATTTGACACCGCACTCAGAGTTGTCGCAGACTACAGACGTCATCGCTGCCTCCATACCGTTGTTAAAAAGCTCCGCATAATTCCCCGCGCTTTAGAAGTACAGTGAGCGCCGGGGTTGTGAATAGAATAGCGTGGCCCCCGTGACCCCACACAAGCATTCGCATTCAGTGCGTTTACAGGAACTGTCGGAACCGAGTTCATGTCAACGCGGTCACATCGAGATCGACAAGCCCAGTGTCTGACTCGAACCGCTCGCATCGAGTTCTTGTTAACGGAGCCACAATTTATATCATTCTGCTGGACCACTTATCCTCCCGTGCATGCAGGTGGCGCGAACCATCAATACGCTCACGCTCCTTCTCGACGGCGACCGTACACCGTCGGCTTGGGTTCCTCCAACAAACGCGACCAACGCCAGCGGGGCTCCAGGGCAGCCACTGTGGAAGCTGGGCCGGTGCCCTTCCTCTGACGCGTCCGACCACGTGACGTCGCTCTACCCCGTGCTTCCGGCGCTGGAAATCGCGCATGACGCCTACAGGCGGTTCCGCAACGTCGCGCAGGACGTGCCCCTCCGGGGACTGCAGGCCTACAGCGCCGAGCAGGTCTTCTTCCTGACGGCCTGTCACGTGACCTGCTGGGCAAACAGCTCGGGGCATCGCATGTCGCCGGAGTGCACCGACGCCATGCGCAACTTCTCGCCGTTCGCAGATGCCTTCGGCTGTCCGGCCGGTTCCCCCATGAACCCGCACGAGAGGTGCCGGTTTTTTTGAACTGCCCGCGCGATCTCTAATACGATCGAGGGGCGCTCGAAAAAAAAACTTCACGACGCTTTCTTTTTCTCTCATTCTTGCTTTTTGCTAACGCCGTGCTTTGTAGTTCCCGCTTCAGCTTTTTTGCTCGTTTATCATTTCTTTCTGTATTTTTTTCTTATATCGGGACTCGGCGAACCAGCTGCCAAGACATCTTACAAACTGTCCGCGTATTGAAGATATCATTTTAACAAACCATACAGTGAAAGGTCTACGGCATTGCTGTATTCAGGACACAAGGCTGCTGTAAGGGTCCTCGGTGTTTTTACAGCGAAAGTACCTCTAGCCCCGGTATGCATAACCCGCGTGCGTACCACGCATTTTTGCAAGGGTGCGAATTGTGGTCAGTTACAATCATCGTAAAAATAACCATCGTAATGATAATCATTGTTATCATTACCATCATGGTTATCTGAGCGCGGCTCTCAGAATACGTAGAGTTCGTCATCAGCCATCGTGTTTTGTCAAGTTTTTAGACTGCACAACTTCGGGATCAGCCGCCAAGAGAGTTTAGAAACCGCTGAATTTGGAATGACGACCCGCACTGCTGCCTGTCCTCGGGAAATTTTTCTAGATTTAGCGATGTGAGGCCTTGTTTAGAGAAAAATGTTTCTAAATCGAGGGAAAACTTGTCCTAGGATGTGAAGGGAAGAGACATGAGAAACCAGTGCTACCACGCCGTGATGACCCATACGAGAAACTGCTGAAGCGACACTGTGTTTTGACTTCAGTCAGCGCAAATCACCTTCGCATTGGCATGCGAAGTACGACTTGTGGCCGTACCGCGGTGCAGAGGGCGCCTCCTGCCATGTAAACAACAAGGTGTCAATGTTCTAGGTATGGAGCAAAGCTATGCTGTTGACTTATGCGTCCCTTGAATGAAACATAACCGGCAAAACAAACGCACGCTGCAATACCAAACAAAGCAGCACGTGCGAATCCCGCCATAAGCAGAGACAACGCCGAGACCGAGAAGGCGGCTGGGGCCTCGTGGAGCCGCTCATGCACGCAAATTCACCCGGAATCGTCAATGGGCAGAGCAACTTTCTACAGAGTCGCACTTTATAAGCACAGTGGTCACGTGTCCGTGCGCGTTTCGGTCTGAATGAAAGCAAGGAAATGTCACGTGTATCTCCGTGGTTCGCATCAAATGTAAGCGCGTAAGCATGGCTGTGCTACGTCACTGCGCCGCGGCATGCAAGACAAATTTTTTGGACATTCTTTAAACAGGCGTCGCGAAGTGGCACACTGCTTTGACACTGTGAGGGTTGTCCTGTGCCAGCTTTCTTAAAAGATATTGGCATTTCGCTGCTGTCCAAATTTGCTTTGAATGTCGACCAAAGTATAAACGTGCTGACGTCTTCTTCTGTGAACACAGCTTCAAGCACGAGGCTGTGTTATCGCACGAACAACTCTGTCTCAGCACAACTTGGACTACACCATTAGGTCTATTCTATTCGACCAAGTTTCTCTGCACCCATGCAGGGTGCGCTGCACCTAGGCCCTCGATTCTCCGAGGTACAGCAGTGCATCTTGCACCCTTGGCTACATTGCATTCGGTGTAAGGTAAGGCGCCGTCGAGGTGTAGTGCACCACTGGACCTTGCAGAGTGTTGGTGCAGCCCGGTGCCCCAGAACCGCCACCGTCTGCGTCTTTTAGTTTTATTCTATTCACATAAAATAGATAGATAGATAGAATAAACTTTAATGTCCAACGGATTAGGTGATCTACCCACCCCCCGACACGCAGGGCAGGGGGCGAGTGCCGCCGCCTCAGATGCAGGCTGGGAGGTCTTGGGTCCCAGCAGCCTCTTCAGCCAGTTGGACGAGCCGGAGCTGGAGCTCAGAGTCCGAGCTGCGCAGCAGGGTCTCCCAGGCGTCTCTACTATCTATTTTGTGTGTTCCCCCGGGAGAGTACGGACATTCCCATATTATATATATATATATATAACCTATATTGACAATCTGAATAACTATTTTACAAAAATCTAGGAAACTGCTTTATCCAATTTAGGGGAAACCTACTTTCGGAAGTTGGTAGCATTGTAATACAGAAAACTGGCGTAAACTCGTCAAAGAAGACTGCTTCATCAAAAGAAAAGCACACAATAAATTCATTTCAAGAAGCCGTTCAACAAATTATTGCATTGCAAGGAATTAATAACATTTTACGAATACTTTTCCGGCTCGAAGCATGTTGTTTCGATCGACAGTCTATCGGGGCGCCCTCTCTCGACAACATTGTGGCTTGATTACAGGAAAGGCAGTCGCACATCAAAACATAATTTATCAAATCATATTATCGAACAATTATTCAGCATAACTAACCTGATTTTAGGAATTTCAACCAACTATGAGGTGATCAACAGCGGTCAAAAAGGTGAATGCACAGCTTCGATGCATTGCTTCCATGATGAAGACAAGTGTTCTTGTTAGAACGCTAGCTCCAGGATGAAGATTCTCTTGTTTTGCCCTGCTTTATCAGATCAACTTTCCATCTTTCTTGCTTCGGTAAATCAGTAGTCAACTGCAAATCCACCCAACGACGAAGCTGATTCCCACAGATAACAACCACTCCCAGACCGGAATGTCCCATGAACCAATGATTATTGTAGTTGCACATTTGGCGCAAAAATGTGTGCTCGCTCTTTCAAACTTTATGGTTCTGTTACACTGGAAATCACACGCCAGCACACGAGGTACAGCAGTGCCACAGAAGCTAGTTTGCCAAGGTTTCCACGCACAATTGTAAAAACATTTTCTGCTTATTGAAGTGTATTATTGAAACACTTCAGGAGAACTGTTTATTAACCTATACTATCAGCATTATCAGCATAGCAGCATAGCATAGCAGTATCAAAAGTCATGAAAATTTGAGTCAGAATAAATAGTCTGAAGAACCTGTCTGGCCAAATCGTCGAGCTTTTCTCAAGCTAAACGTGAAAACCATGTCATAAGAGACCTAAGAATTCGTATGCACAAGAAAAGCGGTTCTTTATAGGTTGTAAACATGATAGGAAAGCTCGGCTCTTGCATTTTAGATTGAGCAAAGGGCCCATAAACCGGCTTAATGTTATTCAGTGAACAAGTGTAGCACCCAGATTAAGAAAGAACGATATATATCTTCAAATATGTATGGCCTCACACTCACATGTGCAGGTCATAAATACCAGGTTCTGTAGCCGAGTGCCATCCATGCGGTATAACCGAGCTCAGATTGGTCCACCTTGACTGACCAAATAGGGCACCACTGTAGGTTAAATGAGGCGTACAACTCCTGCGGGACCCGCCGTGGTTGCTCAGTGGTTATGGTGTTAGACTGCTGAGCACGAGGTCGCGGGATCGGACCCCGACCACGGCGGCCGCATTTCGATGGGGGCGAAATGCGAAAACACCCGTGTACTTAGAATTAGGCGCACGTTAAAGAACCCCAGGTGGTCGAAATTTTCGGAGTCCTCCACTACGGCGTGCATAATCAGAAAGTGGTTTTGTCACGTACAACCCCATAAATTAATTTTTAATTTAACTCCTGCGGGGACGGTAGAGTATCCGTCTCCAGTGCAAGAGGACCGTGATTCAAATCCCGGTGCCGCGCTATTCTCCACCGGAAAATACAAAAAAAAACCGTGTGTTGAGAAAATTGCACAAACAGGCCTGGAGTGCGGCCTGATCCCGGTGACCAGAACCGGTAACGCACTCTCTCACCAGAGCAGGATTGGCCACCCTGGTGCAGTACTTGGCCACAACCTCCTATATGAATACAACAATCGAACCCCGGCCCTCAGTCCCTAGCAGCCGCGAAGCAACTGACCACGGCGGCGGTCAGATCTGTGACGCTGCAGAGGGTGCTAAGAATACCTGGCTCCGGACAGGCCGCCATTGGAATCTGAACCTGGCAACGTTTAACGTTAGAACGCTATCTAGTGAGGCGAGTCTAGCAGTGTTATTGGAGGAATTAGAGGGTAGTAAATGGGATATAATAGGGCTCAGTGAGGTTAGGAGGACAAAGAAGCATATACAGTGCTAAAAAGCGGGCATGTACTGTGTTACCGGGGCTTAGCGGAGAGACGAGAACTAGGAGTCGGATTCCTGATTAATAAGGAAATAGCTGGTAACATACAGGAATTCTATAGCATTAACGAGAGGGTGGCATGTCTTGTTGTGAAACTTAATAAGAGGTACAAAATGAAGGTTGTACAGGTCTACGCTCCTACATCTAGTCATGATGACCAGGAAGTCGAAAGCTTTTATGAAGACGTAGAATCGGCGATGAGTAAAGTCAAAACAAAATACACTATACTGATGGGCGACTTCAATGCCAGGGTAGGCAAGAAGCAGGCTGGAGACAAGTCAGTGGGGGAATATGGCATAGGCTCTAGGAATAGCAGAGGAGAATTATTAGTAGAGTTTGCAGAACAGAATAATATGCGGATAATGAATACCTTTTTCCGCAAGCGGGTTAGCCGAAAGTGGACGTGGAGGAGCCCGAATGGTGAGACTAGAAATGAAATCGACTTCATACTCTGCGCGAACCCTGGCATCATTCAAGATGTAGACGTGCTCGGCAAGGTACGCTGCAGTGACCACAGGATGGTAAGAACTCGAATTAGCCTAGACTTGAGGAGGGAACGAAAGAAACTGGTACACAAGAAGCCAATCAATGAGTTAGCGGTAAGAGGGAAACTAGAGGAATTCCGGATCAAACTACAGAACAGGTATTCGGCTTTAACTCAGGAAGAGGACCTTAGTGTTGAAGCAATGAACGACAACCTCATGGGCATCATTAAGGAGTGCGCAATAGAAGTTGGTGGTAACGCCGTTAGACAGGAAACCAGTAAGCTATCGCAGGAGACGAAAGATCTGATCAAGAAACGCCAATGTATGAAAGCCTCTAATCCTACAGCTAGAATAGAACTGGCAGAACTTTCTAAGTTAATCAACAAGCGTAAGACAGCGGACATCAGGAACTATTATATGGATAGAATTGAACAGGCTCTCAGGAACGGAGGAAGCCTAAAAACAGTGAAGAAGAAACTTGGAATAGGCAAGAATCAGATGTGTGCGTTAAAAGACAAAGCCGGCAATATCGTTACTAATGTGGATGAGATAGTTCAAGTGGCTGAGGAGTTCTATAGAGATTTATACAGTACCAGTGGCACCCACGACGATAGTGGAAGAGAGAATAGCCTAGAGGAATTCGAAATCCCACAGGTAACGCCAGAAGAAGTAAAGAAAGCCTTAGGAGCTATGCAAAGGGGGAAGGCAGCTGGGGAGGATCAGGTAACAGCAGATTTGTTGAAGGATGGTGGTCAGATTGTTCTAGAGAAACTGGCCACCCTGTATACGCAATGCCTCATAACCTCGAGCGTACCGGAATCTTGGAAGAACGCTAACATAATCCTAATCCATAAGAAAGGGGACGCCAAAGACTTGAAAAATTATAGACCGATCAGCTTACTGTCCGTTGCCTACAAAGTATTTGCTAAGGTAATCGCAAATAGAATCAGGAACACCTTAGACTTCTGTCAACCAAAGTACCAGGCAGGATTCCGTAAAGGCTACTCAACAATAGGCCATATTCACACTATCAATCAAGTGATAGAGAAATGTGCAGAATATAACCAACCCTTATATATAGCTTTCATTGATTACGAGAAAGCGTTTGATTCAGTCGAAACCTCAGCAGTCATGGAGGCATTACGGAATCAGGGTGTAGATGAGCCATATGTAAAAATACTGGAAGATATCTATAGCGGCTCCACAGCCACCGTAGTCCTCCACAAAGAAAGCAACAAAATCCCTATAAAGAAAGGCGTCAGACAGGGAGATACGATATCTCCAATGCTATTCACAGCATGTTTACAGGAGGTATTCAGAGGCCTGGAGTGGGAAGAATTGGGGATAAAAGTTGATGGAGAATACCTTAGCAACTTGCGATTCGCTGATGATATTGCCTTGCTTAGTAACTCAGGAGACCAATTGCAATGCATGCTCACTGACCTGGAGAGGCAAAGCAGAAGGGTGGGTCTGAAAATTAATCTGCAGAAAACTAAAGTACTGTTTAACAGTCTCGGAAGAGAACAGCAGTTTACGATAGGTAGCGAAACACTGGAAGTGGTAAGGGAATACATCTGCTTAGGGCAGGTAGTGACCACGGATCCGGATCATGAGACTGAAATAACCAGAAGAATAAGAATGGGTTGGGGTGCGTTTGGCAGGCATTCTCAAATCATGAACAGTAGGTTGCCACTATCCCTCAAAAGGAAAGTGTACAACAGCTGTGTGTTACCAGTACTCACATATGGGGCAGAAACCTGGAGGCTTACGAAAAGGGTTCTGCTGAAATTGAGGACGACGCAACGAGCTATGGAAAGAAGAATGATGGGTGTAACGCTAAGGGATAAGAAAAGAGCAGATTGGGTGAGGCAACAAACGCGGGTAAACGACATCTTAGTTGAAATCAAGAAAAAGAAATGGGCATGGGCCGGACATGTAATGAGGAGGGAAGATAACCGATGGTCACTAAGAGCTACGGACTGGATTCCAAGGGAAGGGAAGCGTAGCAGGGGGCGGCAGAAAGTTAGGTGGGCAGATGACATTAAGACGTTTGCAGGGACAACATGGCCACAATTAGTACATGACCGGGGTAGTTGGAGAAGTATGGGAGAGGCCTTTGCCCTGCAGTGGGCGCAACTAGGCTGATGATGATGATGATGATGATGATGATGATGATTATGATGATGATGATGATGATGATGATGATGATATCTATCACTTATGTTCATCATACACTCTTCTCATACTCTGCCAGTTTTGGTACATACCAAGGTAACGAAACGACCATGAGAGCACAAAGACGTAGGCGGCTGTTTCATGACTTACATGACACATGTCAGGATATTCATGTGATGACCTATCAATTATGTTCGTTATACACTCTTGTCATGCTACGCCTATTTTGATAGCTACCAAGTTAGCGAAACGACCATGAGAGCATCAAGACGTAGGCGGCTGTTTGAGGGCCTACATGACACGCATGTCATTACACTGACGTCATGACATATCACTTTTGTTCGTCATACATACTTGTCACACTATGCCAATTTTGGTACCTACGAAGTTAACGAAACGGCCATGACTGCACCAAAACGTAGGCGGCTAGGTAGACGCTGTCAAAAGTATCTTTTAATATTTCCCTCCCCTTTTCCCTTTCCCCAGTGTAGGGTAGCCAACCGGGCTCAGTCCCGGTTGAGCTCCCTGCTTTTCATTTATTATTTGCTCTCTCTCTCTCCATCTCTCAGTCAAAGCGGCAAATGTTCGCCAAGGAACGCTTCGCATTTAAATCTAGCCTGACTTGCGCCAAGCGATGGCACACAACATTACATTGCTTCTGTATAGCTACGTGGCATTCGCGAACGTTTAAATTATGGCTCAATTTACGTGGGACATCCTGTATAAGGCTCCAAGGCGAAAGATTCTGCATGGTTACTACTGCCGCAGGACTCACATCGAATAATATGTACATTTTTTCTTTATTTTTCCTCAGGTCTGAATACAGCCACGGGGTATAATCGCTTTTCAAACTGGTTTTGTACTGTCTGCTAGAATTTTACGCATGCAAAACGCCTTCCTTTTTAATTTGAAGTGCCACGGTTAGACGCCAAAAGCTTAATCTCCATAAACGAGGAAGAATTAACAATCTCCTCTAGTTTGCTACTGTAAAAACTGCATTGCATTGCCCAAAAGACGAGACAAAAATAGACCTGCATGTGGTACACTGCCATGTTGCTACTGCTGCATCCAGGATATTTCCGCGATCTCGACGAATTCACAAACACATCAAGGTAGCTTTTCGCCGTCTGTGGCAACGCAGAGGTATAAGATCAATTTAGTCTCAAATTTTTCAAAAGCGGACGATAAGAAAATGACTAAACCGATTTCTTACAGTTGCACGTGCACCGTTCGCGATATCCAGTATGCATATGTTGAGTAATCGGTTCTCGCTTCCCGGCTAAAGTTTTCTGCGCCCGAGAGACGCGGCGAAGAGCACCACGCACAGTGCACAGTGACGATGCCTCCACGGGCGCGGTGAAGAAGAAAGGCACACGTATGGTGACGATGACAACATACGCATGAGGAACAACTGCGTAACAAACGGCCACTATATATTCTCAACCTCGCCTTCGTGCAGCTCGGTCGGAGGGACTGGGCTCGCCGCATGGAGCCCGTCTCCCTGAAGGTGGCGCTGTTCGCCCACAACTCGGCGGCCGGAGCGGAAGCCGCGGCCGGCGACCGTCGGCTGGAGGGCCTCGAGTTCCTCTCGCAGGAACAGCTGTTCTTCGCGGCCGCGTGCTTCACCCGCTGTGCCGGCAGCGGCCGCTTGCCAGAGCGTAGGGGGGAACCGCAGTGCGACTCCGCCTTCAGACACGTCGACGAGTTCGCCGCCGCGTTCGGCTGCCCCACAGGGTCGCCGCGCAATCCTCACATTCTTCTGGCGCATTGCACTTCCAACCGCGTCGATCACTGCAATAAGGCATGAATCGATACGCGCAATGTGTAGCTCCCATTCTTTGTGCTTCCTACTCTCTAGGAATTTAACCACATTACCCCAAGTGTTGTAGCCATCACCGATAAAGAACTTTGTTTTCACATGATGTTAGCCAACATTGGGTAACCAGGTGGAACTGGATGATCGGGATACGGTCCCGTGGGTAATAATGAATATACGTTTTGCATATTGCTAACAGCGATGCGCGCGCACTGGTTTCCCACCACCATTGGTAAGAATAGACATGCGGGCGAGCGCGTAGAGCATACCTAATAAAGATTGTGGTCCCCGCCCGCTCTGCTAGAAGTCCGACTTTGCTGTCGTGTTCTGACGCACGCATAGCGTGTTCCCTGCAAGAAATGGCCCTGCAAGTGCAAGCTTGGCTGCCTGCAACGGGACATATAGATAGAATACCTTGGCAGGTTCCTGCTCTGGCACCACGAACGCGTCCTTGATTCAGTACTCAACGTATATTACAAAACAAGAGCGCTGACGATGAGGGGCCTAGACTGTGGCAGCTACAACTTTTGATTCAATTCCTTCCTGATTCAATCAAAGCAAACCACGAAAAAGAGGGAAGCGAATGAATAAGAGCCATTTTTGCGAATTTTTAATACAGAATCGACGACCAAAAATTTAAAAAAAATTCGAAACCAACAGTCACTAGAACTTTTTCATTTGAATGCAAGAAACCTCGTCAGATTTGGTGTAGTGGTTGCCGAGAAAAACGAATTATTCTGCATGTATTTTGATAGGAGCACCCGAGCTAAAGCTTCCTCAAAGCAGGAGGTCGAGCTGAAACATGACCCCCCCCCCCCCCGGAACGAAATTTCTGGCTACGCCACTGGTATGACGCACTGGGCATGTGCCGCTCTTCAGTGAACTTCTTTGACGCTAACTTCTATATATGTACATGTGTCACAACAGATTTGCCACTCTTCAATTACGAAAACAATCATTTTCTACTTCTCCGGTATTCAGTGGATTCGAACCTGCACCATGCGCAGACTTCGCGGCGGCGCCGCTAGATGGCGTAGCCTGTGCAGTTGGAATAAAGCCCCTTGAACTTCGTAAAGTACTGCCACGCTTTGAAGAATGCCGCCTCCTCCTCCAGCGCTCTGGCCGAAGCCGACGCCGCGTCGCTATTGGCCTAATGGCATCACGTGGCCCCTTGCGCCGGCTTCGTTTGTTTACAGTCGCGCTTCAGTGCCATCTTTGCTCGAGAAGCGGCGCTTGTTGGCGGCATTGCTTCCGTTCGTATTCTGTGTTGTTTTGATCTTGCGAACGCCTTGAAGGATGTTTTGTGGCAAGTGCGATGTCGCTTCACGTAATTTTCTGTTACCATGACCTGCTGCGCGTTCGGATGCCAATATAGATTTAGCAAAGGCAAGAATATGTTCGCGATACCGTCCGGTAAGCGCAACGGGTTAAGAAGAAAGACATGGCTTCACCAAATCGGGAGGGAGAACTTCCGACCAACTTCCTCCGCGCGACTATGTGATGTAAGTTGTGGCTCTCTCAGAATATTGTATGTGCCAGGCTTGCGTATTGTGCTGCGGGCAATAACGTAGTAGATATTGCACAGTTCACTGTGCATTTTGTCATTTGTACGCACGCTTTAACGTGATTTTTACGCAACGTCTGCTTTGCTTATATGCGCACTACGTGGTCGTGTTAGTCACATTTGGTGCGCTTAATCGTTTTGAACGCCAACCGGCGTGAGTTCGCGGGCACGCGAGGTTGCGTGCGATAACGTGATTACGAAATTTTTAAGATTCAGCGCAGTCCTTTTGATAAAATTTCAGTCTCGATCATGAAAGCGCCTCAGGAGAGCAACTCTCTGCCTTTTTTGGTTACTTACTAGCCTTCTTTAGATAGACTAGCTTTGTTTGCCACATTTGTTCGTGTTCCTCGTTGGCGGTCGCCCGGTGGATTTGCGATACAGAGGCACCGATGAAAAGCGTGCGTGCTCTCCCGAAACCGTGCTACGCGGTGCGTTCGTCGTCGAGCGACCGCATCATAGGTAATTGAGACGTATGTGCTAATTCGCGTGAGCTTTAAAGTGTGCGAAGCTTAAGGTGCGGCGGTGGAGCACTCGCAAAGAAAACGTGCGGTCGCCCGCCCGTTCGCTGGCTGGATTAGTCGTCGTTCGTGCTTAGTCGTTTGCTCGTTCGTTCGCGCGCTCGCTTATCGTTTGCTCGCTCGTTTAGTTCGCGCGCTCATATAGTCGTTCGCTTGCTCGTCTATGCCACTATTAGTTTCTACAGTCACTATGCCTAATTGAGACGCGCTTGCTGTAGGACTCTTAGGCTGGTGCGTTTATTTACGCAATGAGACAATAAATGGTGCACATGGACTTGTGACTGCAAAGGCAAATCTGTAATGCATCTGTGCTGAAAAAAAACTGTTAACTTGCAACTCGAATGCCGTTTCATATCATTTTAACCTATGGATAAAACATCATTTCACTTGTCGCAATTTCGGCCGCGTCATGGCGGGGGGGTTTCTTGCGCGATCGTGACTTCACTAATAAAGTCATGTCTCGCAAATGTTACTTCGAAGGGAGTGCAACCGTCCTCAATGCATGCACCTCAGTGCAACTCGGTTCGCGACACGTACATCACTTAGTAAACGGACTAACCAACGCACGATGAAGTGTTATTCGTGATAAGTCATTAACCTGAAGAAATTACTGAAGGCCACAGTGGTCTTGTTTGAGATTTAGCCAAGCATTGTTGTCGCGCTCCCGCTTCGCGCACGAATGCTAAAAGCTCATTTTATTTTCTTGTGTACGCACAGTCCCGACTCGATGATCGGCACGCGGTATTTCTGTCGGCGTTGAGAGACGAGAAACATAATAGCACCAGCGCCCACCTCTGAGGCTTTGCGCGCGCTTAGATTGGCAAGCACGCACGTTGGCGGCACTGTAGCTTGTCATACACTTTCGAACCTCCAGAGCTGTGATCTCCGTCAGCCTTTGTACGTCATAGCTGATACGCGCCGCGAATTCACATGGTAAGGGCGGCGCGGATTCTTTAGGCTGAGGGCTTGCTGGAAGCCAAGAGGTTGTCATTCGATGGTAAACGTGTTATTTACAACCATTCGCAACAAGATCTTGCGACACGCCCTTGACAAATGCTGCGTACCTAATTGTGGGGCACGCGATACATTCGCAGTCGTCAACGCACAGCGTTAACACTCCTTTAGGTACTTTTTTAAGAAATAGTTATAAAAAAATTAAACAAAAGCTGCCGTTACCGAATTTGTATAAGCATCCGACTAGATATTCTATGCTGTACACGAAGTTACGCGGAGCTGGAAAGCCAACGTGAACGCCTAAAGAGCACTGCTTTGCTATGCGTGCATTCACTTTGCGAAAGGTCGTCTGCTGCGCTCGAGCATCGTAGGCGGCGCCATGGTCGAGGAGGGACCGTGAAAGAGAGGAGAAACGAGGAGGAGTGAAGGCGGAGGAGGAGAGTGGCACTACTTTACGAAGTTTCAGGGGCTTTAAGTTGGAAGCGCGAGTGACGCGGCCGCATTACAGATTTCGTTGGCATAGGGTGTCGTTACAATAGTTAAATGCTAATCCCATTAACGTCGGCATTCATCGTGACATGGGTTCTGCTAGAATGTTCTGACGTCAACTTGGGTAACTAGGTATGTGCCAGTTGTTATATGTCGCTCTACATGATAAAAATTGCCTTTAAGTTTATCCGACGCTCAGTGGAACCGGATCCGTGCCACGCGCGGGTCCTTACGGAGGCGTCGCTAGATGGCGCAGCCGGTGACGAGGAAAGCGCGAGAGAGAACCCCGGCTGCATACACGTTTCGGCATTGGTGATACGGTTTATCTATCACTCTCTTGCTTCAGCGCTAAGCGCTTTGAGATCGATATTCATAATGAGGTGGACTCCGCCGGAGTTCTTTTTTTATTGTGCTGTACTTACTCCTTGAAAGATCTCCGTTGCCATACGTGAACTGTAATAAAAGAAAGAGGACGCAAAGTCAAGGCCGCGTTCGCTCGCGGAACCCGGCGCGAGATAGAAGAAGACGAACGTCCCGTCAGCTTCGACGCATCTTCGCAGCCTTCCGCTGTTCCCAATTCTCCGCCATGGCTTCGAACGCCCCCAGTGGCAAAGGCCCCGTGATTGCACGTACATCGACGTGGATAAAGAGCCCAGCGCCCAACGCGAAGCAATCGCCAGCTTCTACTGCTGCATCGACGGCCGAGGGAGCTCCCACCCCCATACATGGGTAAGCTGCGCAAATTGGTGTACGGCACTCCTGCTTTAAATCGATAGCGTTAAGGGCCCCGTGTCGCGGAAAACCCGCTGTCGGCGTCGGCGTCCGGCGCCGGCATCCCCATGAGCGAAAATTCCCGTATACATTTCGGCATACTTATATGCCACACCTTGCTATATAACATGCGTTATATGCGGGTTATATTGCCACACCAGTCTAATACTAACGGTGCTCATACCTTGTCTTACATTTTTGACAACGTTGTTCCTCAGAATTTTCAGAACGACATCCCACAAACTGGGCAAAACACGGGGAATGCGGGAGGTGTAAATTCAAGACGATGAGAAAAACGAGTACAAGGTGAAAGCAGGAGCCAACGTTTCGACAAGTGGACTTGTCGAAACGGCCTTGAAGAAAAGTCCACTTGTCGAAACGTTGGCTCCTGCTTTCACCTTGTTCTCGTTTTGCCCATAGCCCACAAACAAGTGTCACGAAGCGATGCACCGACAGCGCATGCCTTGTACAGCTAATATGTTAAGGGCTAGTTCACAAAAGATCGTGTCCGTATGTAGATACAAAACTTCCCATACGTGGGCCGATACCGAAGATACTGAAATGCCGTGCCCACCCTCGACAAAGGTGAAGCAAGCGCTAAGCACTCCCCATACGTGGGCCGATCCCGAAGATAGTACAACGCCGGGCCTATCAGCGGCATAGGTACACTCCGCCATTAAGGGGCCCACATACACCTTCGCTAGTCATCCTTCTTGGGTTACTTGGGTCTTGATGACTTGGTTCTTGGTTCAATTTTCAAGTGTACAGAGATTTTATGTTAAATCATGTCGCATTGAAATATTAAATGTGTCAAATAATAAAAGAAACCTCAGAATGATGTAATTTTCTTGCGCGGCTGCGCTCTACCTCCGGGATCGGCCCACGCAAGAGGCCGCGTTTCTACCAGAACGCTCGCCTTCATGCATAGCATTCGCCGCCAGCGTTTCCCAGTAAACATTACGATTACATAAGCTGCAGTTTCCGGTAAGAATGAGAAGCAGTCAGGGATCTTTGAATGCTATCACGTTCCACTCTTAAAGGGAAGCTGAAGCGTCCGCCAAACATATTTCCTGCGAGATGTGAAAGTCGTATAAAAATCTACATACTAGCCATGATTCCTATCAAGTCTGAACAATTGCATCAGCGGCTAATTTTCCCCTTAGTAATCCTAGTACGAAGCTCGGCGGCCGACGGGTAGTTTTGATGCAGTGGTGTAATTCATATGGAAGAGCAGCGCAAAATATGAAAAAGCACGAGCAGGCAGCCTTTCTTTATTTCTTTAGCTCTATTCCTTGTTACTCTGCCGTACAAGATGAAGCCAGATTTGGTTAACTTGTCATTCCATTTGTATACGCACCTTGCAATGAACAGAGGGCGCTACGATAAACGCTTTCATTTATGCCCGCGGCTTCGCCGACACAAAGCCGAGAAGGATGTCGATGGAAACAAATGACAACAACCCATGCTATCGTTAGAGAATAACGACGATAGCCAAGGTCAAATTCAGCGATTTCTCGTTTTTTATCAAGGCAACATCTTTACCGTTATGCGGAGCATGCGCATTTCGACATTTTTAGGTCTCTGCAATTTTGCCTCACGATAAGCGATCGGTGGTGTCAGAGGGAACTTGAAGCGCAATTTCGTTTGCACACTCGTATCTTTTGGTGCATGCTGTCAAGAGTGGAAATCTTCAGCGCAATGGTGCTTACAGCTCAACAGCTCTGGAATCAAGCACAGCGCCACGCCACACACACTAGAATACTTTAGCATAGCGTGGCCGCTCTACCCTTACGGATACCATATACAGTTACATACAGTAATTACTAGAGGGAACTATGGGGTTGCGATCGTTCAGCCACCATGGGAATGATGGTTAGTACATGGGTTAATCTGATCTTCATGCTTGTTGCTTCAGACATTCTTGAGGGTTCGTTTACTGCACTTGGTCTGCTTTCATCGGTCTGAATTTCAAAGCAACCTATACTTTTTTTTAGACACAAAAGGCAATAAGGCCCTGCGAACAGGCATAATCGCTGCTAAGTGCGGCGGTTCCGCTTGTCCACGCGTCCGCGTGGCGCAATGGATTCAATATCGGGCTTCCGTGCCGTGCTAGAGGTTCCGTGTCCCCGGTATTTTATTGAAAACGATGAGTTTGCAAATGTACGAAACCGTTTGTTTAAATCAAGGAGGTCGCAGTTTAGACAAATCCATGCACTAATCGTCATTGCCAAGCTGGCTGAACCGCCCTGCTTGCGGGTCCCGTAGACATTAGCGCCACATTTACTTGTAGTAATTGTATGGAACTCTACGACCGATAGCACCTACCCCTAAGTGAGCATGCGTACTAAACCCTACGCTAGTTCAACAGGAGCCATACGCACTAGCAGAAACTACAACGGTGTGTATAACGGTGTCGATATTCAAAAGCACGTATGGCCTCCGATGTGGATGCCGCCGGATCTCAGCGGATACAAAAACGCTCAAACTGTTCTTCTTCGTCGCTCTTTCTAAGGTCTCACATCAGCGACACGGCGACATCGTCCCGATGTACCCTAAGCCCCGCTCCAGACCCCGACGCCGATATCCTCTTACAAATGCTATCGAGCATGACAGCGTCCCCTGCGACGTCCACGCCGCAAGTGGTCATTTCGCTCGCGTCACCTGCAGCCCATGAAGAGCGGCCCGCTCCTTTCTACGGAAAGTCCATCGCAAGCCGTTAAGTGTCGTTTCTGTCTATAAGCAAAAGCGTTTGTTTCTTTAGTGAAAAAAAAATAAGTATAGTAATTTAGCCTGTTGGTGTCTATCCACGCTTAACACAACAACAGCATGTCGGATAGCGGCATCGCAAGCAGCGACTTCTCGCGAGGCTCCATGTGTTTAGCATGAACGCGTTCGGAACGTTATTGCGTTGCTTGGGCGTCCTCTCCAAAAAAAGATTTTAAATAAAGGTCACCGTAGTAAGGGGACCAGTTTCTCTAAATTGTAGGATTATTACCTGTGTTAAATTCGGACTCAACGCCTTAAGATGGAGCCGGCAATGGGCCTCGTCTATGGCATCTCGCAAACGGTAACAGATTGCGGACACACACACATACTAATATATATATATATATATATATATATATATATATATATATATATATCCTCTTCGAAGATATCATATCTCATCTTTGCGAAGCGACCGTATTCCCAGGCTTCAGACACACACATTTTCTTTTTTTCACTTTGACCTCCTAGTACAAACGCATTAGAAGATATTTTCTCGATGATGACGTCGCTTCCCATACCGTGAGGCCAACAGATCTCTGGAACACAGTCATCGCATTAATGCTCCTGCACGCATCACAATATGCCGCATGCTCCGCTGCACAGAACTTGCGTCTTCCAGCATGCGTCCATGGCCGGAAGTGCGTCTGCGCTGCGACTCTGGACAATGAGGCATTCGTGCAGACGTATACCAGGGACGCTATAACGCAAAATTATTCCAATATGTTTTTATTCCAATCTCCTGACGTCAAATTTGCGTAACCATCGACGTATGCATCGGGCGGTGACCCGCACGGTTGTCTGAAGAGACCAGTCAAACGCTCTCCTCATTTATAGGAGGTCACTTTTGTTTGCTTTAAAAACGAATAACGCTGCCTACACTGAGCAGCTGGTCTTATCTAATTGGCTGATAAGAGGCGAGGAGTGGAGAGGGATTCGATGGGGCCGAGCCAGTGTATTGAACATTGATAACCGGGTGAAGAAGGTGGGGCCGGCGTCTGCGATTGGTCCGTCTTCCCTTACTTAGCTTGCGGTGGCTGGTAGAAAATCACGGCGGCATGCAACAGAAGGTTAAGAATCCCGCTAAAAAGGGCCCTCAGCGAAGAAAAGTTGCCTGAGGGAGGTCGTAAACGTGCCGAAAGTGCTGGAAAACGTTACACGGCCACGCAAAAAGATTTAATGTACGCAAATAAACCCATGGTCTCCGACAGGTGCGAGTAGATAGTGCCTGAGGGATCGGCGGCAGCCATCTTTTATTCCTATCGAAACGCGGCAGCCTGCGAAACTGAAGTTTCGCAGGCTGCCTATATATATATATATATATATATATATATATATATATATATATATATATATATATATCTTTTAGAAGGCAGCCTGCGAAACTGAGCTGCGAAACTGAAGTTTGTCTAAGCATAGAGTTTCCTACAAAAATTACTTGAGGGAACTCTGGCGCTGCAGTCGTTGTCCTACCATGGGAATGATGGGAAGTACATGGATTCGTCTGATCCTTGTGCCTGTGGATTCAGACGTTTTTGTGGCTTTGTGTATTACGCTATATAAATCTTATTGTATATTTCAGCGCAATCTATATTCTTCGATGTGCAGAAGACGCCGGGAACGCGTACGCTTGTTATTAATTGCAACGATTGAGTTTGTCCAGGTAGCCAAATCGAAACACGCCAAGCGTCTGAAGGCACTGGCATGCCCGCGATAAATTCATGAGGGCGTTTCATTCGCTTGTCGATACATGCGTCCGTGGCTTCATGGTTTCAATATCAGGCTTCTGTGCTTGAGTCCCTGTGTTCGAATTCTGCCGTCGGGCAATTTTAATGATGTTTATTTATTTATTTATTTATTGCGCAATATACTGTTGAAAAGGCCGGCCGGAAAGACGAGTTTACAAAGTCACAAAGCCGTTTGAAGCCAAAAGGACTAAGTTTAGGCAAATCCAAGTACTTCCCATAATTCCCATGCTAAGACAACCGCTTTCATTGCAGCTCCCGTAGACACTATCGCCAGAGTTCCCTCTAGTAATTTTTGTAGGAAACTGTATGTGTCTAAGAACATAGAGTTTCTCACTATAACACCTAGAGGGTAATCTGGCGCCACCGTCTATGAAAGTTTCTTAAGGGGGCACCGTGCCGTCATGGGAATGACAGTATATGTGTCTGCGAGGCTCGTGTTGGCTGGTGTTGCAAGAGGCTTCGTCTAAAACGTAGATATGGCTACGCAAATAACGCGTTCTCAAAGTAAAATCTTCATAAAATGTTTCCATTCACGCATATTACATCCTTACTCACCCACGATGCATGACCAAGCGAAGAAAGGCAAGAACAGACGACCAACTGTTTCAAAGCGAGCGCGAACCTTGTCGTCTGTCCTCCAACTTTAGCGGCCCGCTGATACTTCTTACGTAACATGTAGTCGTACACACAACAACAAGTTCTCATAGTTAAACAAAACATGTTTTCGCGTTATAATACAGCTAAAACAGCTTTTCACGTGCTGTTTTAGTAGAAAATGAATCATTGTGACAGACGGAACGCTACTTGCCAAGAGCGTCTTCAAGGTGTCCTGTCTCTACGAGAACGATGCCAATCCGAATCCACAACATACCGGCATTCTCATGCATACCACAGAGCAGCAGCGCGAGATTTCCCTCTAGGTAATGTAGTGAGAAACTCTATGTCTAAGAACGTTGCGGTGGAGATCACACCAATGCCTTTGATCAAACGCGCGCGGAGTGAATCTTGGAGGCTACCTTCTACGTAGCGTAGATACCGCGGCCGCCGCGGGGTGCCGCAACGAATCCACTGGCTAAGTGCACTGCGGCTCGCTGAAGACAAACGAGTTCGGCTTACGTTTAGTGCATCGTAAGGACGCCTCGCCATACTCACTGACGGGTTGCAGAATCAAGCATCTTTCCTTTCTTTAGATCACTATCATCGCCAAAATAGGGAGTAGTGGCGTCTACGTTGACATCGAGAAGCAAACGAACTGCACGCCTCGGTGGCAATTAGAAGGCGGAGAGTTGTGGGAACGCCCCGCTTCGCCGTAGGCTTCGCAGTGCGTGACATTCGTGAAAGGAACGTCAGCACAGCGAATAGGGTGTTTGACAATAAGTTCGCTTCTGCTGAACGCACTGAAGTACTTCTTCCGGCAAAGAATTTCTGAAAAAGCCTATATTAACTTCAAGTGCGTTTCTCCTCTTCGATAAAAAGTGGTTAAGCGCCATATTAACGTATCTGTTCTCTAAAATAGAGTGCGCCATTCAGGGAGCAAAGTTACGATGTCATTCGTTGCAATCACAATGAACACCCCCCTGAATTTTGCTGTTTATTCGAATAAACAGGAAACTTCTTGGCGAAGTCCCGCGGTACCGGAACCACCAGAGCCACGGCGCCGAAACAGCGGACCGAGGAGGACACAGACGCACTCAGAAAACTCAACGAATTCGTGAGCAATCTTCAAAAATTGACGCTTATTACAAATTGTTATATATTTATTCTTCGATAGCATTCTTTCCAGCATGAAGATAGGCGGGAAGTTAGACACTTCGAAGTTAAGGTACAAAACCGCTTTGGCCAGACGAAGTCAGTCTCCAAAGCGGATACAGAGATCTCGGGCAAAAATGGCCGAGACCAGGTACCACCTCTTTTGAAGATGTCCCACCGAACTACGACAGTCAATCCCAGTTAAGACACGCTGCTGTCTATGCGGGAGTTTTCCTATGAGGCAAGCATCCATCGTCGTATGGTGTTTCCTTTCCCTGAACCCCAGGTCGTTTAGGCCGAAGAGCCATCCCGTATTGAATAAAGATGCCTGATTCATTCAAGTGACTCATGTCAAAGCCACTCACCAAAACTAAAGCTGTAAATTTCAGGTCGAAAGTGTATATAGGTCGGAATGCTCCCGACGGCGCAGTATTCAGCGTGATCCTTGAATGCCTACCCCGTGGTTTGCTTCATCAAATCTTTTCTGCAGGCTCACGCCGCACCTCCGTCCTATGCGCATTCGCCGTCGCCGTACGACGAAAGACGCCGGTGGCGTGGCAGGTGTGCGGGACTCGCCGTCGTTCTGCTGGGCGTCGCCGTCCTCACCGTCGCCTTAGCGCTGCTCCTGCCGTCGCGCGCGGCGATCGGCAGCGCCAATGCCGGAGTGTGCGTCACGACAGGGTGCGTGGACCACGCGGAGAACCTGGGCCTTTACCGCAAAGGGAGCGCCATCGGACCCTGCGATGACTTCGGCAAGTTCGTCTGTTCCCACTGGGTCGTAAACGGTATCAAGGTAGTGCCGTCGGTGACCATCTATCGCATGGGCAAGTGGCTGTACGATCTGGCGCGCTCCCGATGGTACGAGGCCACCGGCAACAGAGTCGCGGCGAGGGTGACGCGTCTCGTAGACGCCTGCATGCATCGGGAATCCCAGACCGGCAACCACCACGACGACGGCGTCCAACAGCTCTTCGCCTTCATGACCGAAAAACTCTTCCCGTGGATGCTGCACGACACCAACAGCAGCGGCGACAGCGATCGGATACGAAACGACGGCCACCGGATACGAGACGAGGGCGACTACGCCTTCACGCTTGCGACCATCGTCAATATGTCCGTGGTCTGGTATGTGCCGCTCTGGTTTACCGTCGACCTAGTGAGGCCCTCGCTGGGACACGGCGCCTCGCCGCCGCACCGTTCCGTGAGCATCAGCTCGACGGACGTGGTCGACATCGCGCAGCGAGTACACCTAGAGGTCGAAGCGTACAAGCTCTACGA
This sequence comes from Dermacentor andersoni, assembly GCF_023375885.2. Classification (NCBI taxonomy): domain Eukaryota; kingdom Metazoa; phylum Arthropoda; class Arachnida; order Ixodida; family Ixodidae; genus Dermacentor; species Dermacentor andersoni. Next base: position 70,193,255 of record NC_092824.1, on the reverse strand, counting down.
TGCGTACGTGTCACTCTTGCTGGACGTCGTCTTCCGCGGAGGCGAGTTCGCGCCAGACTTCCGTTCCTTCCTACGCAACAGAAGCGCCGAAGTCCAGCGCGACGTCTTGGGAAATCTGTCGTCGAGCTTCGTCGCCAGCCGCGTCGAGCCCCGCTTCCTCCAAATGCGCCACCTGCCGGCGCTGGTGCCGAAGCTCGACGCTCGCGACTGGGTCGACGCGATGCAGTCCGCGTTCGGGGCGAACCCGCTGCTCACCGAGGATGACACGCTGTTCTTGACCGACTCCGGGCTCCTGGACGCCGTGAACGTCCTCTTCGCTTCGTACACGGCCCGGGAATTGACGTTTCACACGGCGTGGTGGTTCGTCCAGGTCATCTCCGCCGTGACCAGCGACACGATGCGCACGTTCTTCATGGGGAACAAGGTGGGCGAGGAAGCCTACCCTTTAGTCTGCGGAGCCCACACCGCCATGGCGTACAGCGTGCTGCTCGCCGGCGTCGACCACGGCACCGGCACAGCCTCCGCGAACCCGAGGTTGCCGGTGACGCAGCTCTTGAGCAACGTCCACGAGACGGCAGTCGGGAAGGTTCGGACCTGGACGAGCGCGTTGGGTTCCCAGGCGATCGGCGCTGTCAGCTCGCGCCTAGGCAGCACCACAACCGTGGTGTGGCCCAAAGCGAAGCAGAACGAGAGCGAGGGCGCCTGGTGGGGGGAGGCACTGTACGGTCCCGACTACGACAACGCGACGCGGGGCTTCTTCGGGCACTGGGCCGAGATTCGACGGCGATTGCGGGCGTCTCTGAACACCGATGCCTACCAATCCAGCCTCCGCGTGTTCCGATTACAGTCGTCCAACGTGGCTACGTACGACGCCGTCTCGAACGCGATTTCCGTCGGCGTCCAAGCAGTCACTGGGCCCTTCTATGCGGCGGACGGGACGAGTGCCATGAATTACGGTGGCCTGGGCTTTCTCTATGCCTTGCAGGTAGGGCGATGACGGAACTGCCTTAAGAAATCTATGAAAGAAGCTGCATTCGTAATTATGCGTAAATGAGTACACGTCACATATACTAGTGCTAATAGTATGTTTATGACCACCACGTTTGCATACATGATCAAAAAAGTTCGCTCCTGAATCGGCTTAAAATGCCGCGCTTGCACACGATACACGTCGCAGGTTCCGATACACGTTCCGTACAAAAGCAGAATCATCGTAGACAGGGCGATATATTTCGCCCATTTTTAACTTTTCCGAGCTGCATTTAAGTAACATACCAGTACCTATGAGAATTCATGTTTTGTTAGCTTTCCGTTTCTGTGCATCTCTTATATTTAACATCCTCGTGGCGCTATATGTAATTTTTCTTCTGTTTTTAGAAATTTCTCGCTGTTTACCATTGTCTAGCTATCCGCTGATAATGATGATGATGATGGTGATTTATCGGCATCCTTTTTGAAACGGCGCGGTGACAAGTATTCACCTATAGCCTACTTGAATGGGACACTAGGGTGCTTCGATGTCTGCGCCGCCTCCCGCCGTTACGGAGAAGCATGGGATCAAGGCACCTTAGGGGCACCAGCTGTTAGCGCCATCTGTGGGTAACATTTTCGGGCCAGTCGGGTCGCTCAATTGGGAATGTCTTTAAAAATTTCCTACGGCGCAACAATCCTGATATAACATCAATGACGTAACCTGGGCCGGGATAACTCAAACCTAATCCACTGCCTAGGACCCGCACATATGGACGGTGCCCCAGCCATTTCGATCTATCATGGAAGACTGATAGCAGATTCGAAGTAAAGAAACAGATTGGAATAGTTTTACGTTATACCGACACTGTACGACATTCCCTCACCAAGCGCGAACTTTACAGCAGAAAACTCCTGCTGTAAAACATCTGTGTAACCACGGAAACTGATATACCGGGTGTATCAGGGTACTTTTTCAACATATATTTAAATTTTACCTGTGGCAGATAGCACAATTCTAATTCATGAGCTGGTCTACTCGAAGAGGCGGACATTACTTCAAGAAATTGCAATGCATAATACACAAATTAACAAAAATTCAATAATTAACGTTCTAACTAATTATCTTATTATGGCCCATATCGCTATTTGCAAATTCCAGCCGTGGAGTTCGCAAGGCGGATCCACTTGAAACGAATTCTCAGGATGACACCAGCATCGAGATATTAATTCCCGAACTGCATTGGCGTTCCAGTTACTTTCATAACAAAACGTCGTTTCATGCATCAAGCACAAAAGTAACTCGAACGCCAACGGTAGCCGTAAAAGTACAGTGAGCGTAGGAATTGTGCATAGAATAATAGCATAGCGCCTGTGACGCCACGGTAATAGCTATCACAGTGTCTGACTCGTCTGACGTCGAGATCGGCCATCCCGGTGTCTGACTCGACCCGCTCGCATCGAGTTCATGTTAACGGAGCCAGATTTTATATAATTCTGCTGGGCCACTTCCCGTACCTGCAGGTGGTGCGAACCATCAATACACTGACGCTCCTGCTCGACGGAGACCGTACGCCGTCGGCTTGGGTTCCTCCAACCAACGATACCGACGCCAGCGGGGCTCCAGGGCAGCCACTGTGGAAGCTTGGCACGTGCCCTTCCTCTGACGCGTCCGACCACGTGACGTCGCTCTACCCCGTACTTCCGGCACTGGAAATCGCGCACGACGCCTACAGGCGGTTCCGAAACGTCGCGCAGGACGTGCCCCTCCGGGGACTGGAGGCGTACAGCGCCGAACAGGTCTTCTTCCTGACGGCCTGTCACGTGACTTGCTGGACGAACAGCTCGGGGCACCGCATGTCGCCGGAGTGCACCGACGCCATGAGCAACTTCGCGCCGTTCGGCGATGCCTTCGGCTGTCCGGCCGGTTCGCCCATGAACCCGCGCGAGAGGTGCCGGTTTTTTTGAAGTGCCCGCGCGATCTCTTATACGATCGAAGCGAAGTCGAAAAATACTTCACATCGCTTTCTTTTTCTTTCATTCTTGCTTTTTGTTAACGTCCTGCTATGTTGTTCCCGCTTCAGCTTTTTTGCTCGTTTATCGTTTTTTTATATATCGGGACTCGGCGAAGCAGCTGCCACGACACAAACTATCCGCGTATTGAAGATAGTATTTTAACAAACCATACAGTGAAAACTCTACGCCATTGCTGTAGTCCCGACACAAGGCTGCTGTAAGGGTCCTCGGCAGATGTTTTTTACAGCGAAAGTACCTCTAGCACGCATAACCCTCGTGCGTATACCATGCAGTTGTGCAAGGGTGCGAATTGTCATCGGTAGCAATCATCGTAATGATAATCATTGTTATAGTTTTCATCACAGTTAATTTAGCGAGGTTCTCAGAATAAGTACGGTTCGTCATCAGTCATCGTGTTTTGTCGTGTTTTTAGACTGCACATCTTCGGGATCAGCCTGCGACAGAGGTTAGAAACAGCTGATTTTGGAAAGATACTACCGCACTGCTGCCGGTCCTTGGGAAATTTCCCTAGATCTGGCGATGTGAGGCCTTGTTTACGAAGATGTTTCCTAATCGAGGGAACACTTGTTCTAGGACGTGGAGGACACATAGACGTGCGAAAGCAGAGCTGCGATGCCGCGATGACCCATACGAGGAACTGCTGACGTCACGCTGTGTTTTAATTTCAGTCAGCGCAAATCACCTTCGCATTGGCACGCGAAGTATGACTTGTGGCCGCACCGCGGTGCAGTGAGCGCCTCCCGCCATGTAAACAAGGAGGTTCGCTAATGAAGCAACGATATGTACTGTTGACTTGTGCGTCTCTTTAAAATATTTGCCTGTAACCGGCAAAACAAACGTATGCTGCTATACCAAACGAAGCAGCACGTGCGAATCTCGCCATAAGCAGACACAACTCTAAGCCCGACAAAGCGGTCGAGGCTTTGCGCACAGCCGCCTATTCATGCACCCGGTACCGTTCATGGGCTGCAGAGCAACTTGCTACAGAGTCACATTGTATAAGCACAGTGGTCACGTGTCTACGTCAGTTTCAGCCTGGATAAAGGAACAATAGGACGTGTAGAAGGATGTTCGAATAGGACGTGTACCTCCGTGGTTCGCTCCAAATTACTTGTAAGCGCGTAAGCATGGTTGTACTACGTCACCGCATGCAAGACAAGTTTGTTCGGCATACTTTAGATTGGCGTCATGAAGTGGCAAACTTTTGATACTGCTACATTCCGTAAGGGTCATCCCGTGCCAGCTTTCTTAGAATTCGAATGAGGTTCCGAGTCAATCTTGGCATTTCGCTCTTGTCCAAACTTGATGATGATGATGCCTTTGATTAGTTTGGCGCATACCCACTCACTGGGATTGGCCATGAGCCGGGCAGACTTCGCTTATGAGTTAATGAATTCAAAAATCTATAATTTTGTCGCATAAATTGAAGCGAGGAAAGTTCAAAATGGTTGAGTAGACTGTCATTCAGTCAAGAGAAAAAAAATTATGTATAATATAAATGTGGCAGTAAAGGAGGAATGAAAATAATAAGGTCATCAATGAAATCAGTTTGATTCAATAATGAATTTTTCTAAGGCGATGCACACGTTCCTGTGTGAATGCCCAAGCACAGACGCTCCGAAAGAGCAGTAACGGAGTGCTCAATGGCAGGCCGAGCTGTCGCACTGCAATTTCTAATGTCATTTTTCTCAGAGAGGAGAAACGCCGGCAATCCAGAAAGTAGTGTTCGATCGTCTCTAATGAGTTGCAAAAATGGCACAAAGGGGATAATGCCAGTCCAGATCAGTGCACGTAAACATTTAGAGATGGGACTCGACAACGCAGTCCCGTTAATGTCCTTTCAGTTTGTCTTGTTTTGCAAAATTTTCTGCTCCAAGGGAAGTGTAAGTGGTGTAGTTCCGAGGATGATTTAAGATTTGAATTTGATGTTAAAAGGATGTGTCTTCTAAACCTGACAGATGTGATAAAACCCATCGTTGGAAGAATGATAAGCACCGGGCCGCTGATAGAAGCCTTGGCCAAGCTGTCTGCCACTTCATTCATAAATATGCCTTTCTGGCCAGGTACCCATATTAATCGTAAAATCCGCAAATGACTTGGAGCCAGTGAGTACAAAGTTTTTAATATATGCGACTCGCCGGGAGCAGTAAGTGAGGTGCACAGTGACAAAGAATCTGTGAATATTACCGGGGTTGTTCTGGAAGATTGTAGCTTAAGTAAAGCTAGGACAACAACTAGGCATTCCGCTAGGTATATTGGAGTGAAGTCGGGAAGCCGAATAGAAAAAGACCAATCCAATGATGATGAAAGAACTCCGACCTTTTCCTTACTCTGCGAAGCGTCTGTTCCTATAATTGCGTTAGTGTGGAGCTGATCAAAGTGACCCTGGAGTAAGACGTTAAAAGTTGACGTTAAAAGTAAGACGTTAAACGTAAGACGTTAAACGTAAGACGTTAAACGTAAGACGTTAAAAGTAAGACGTTAAAAGCTGCTCTGCATTATTTGGGTATAAGTCATAAGTAATAACCAATTATTTGAGATGCTGTTTACCCTGATTACATCATTTATATTTACATATAACGGATTCAATAATGATTGTGATATAATCACTTGTGGCGTGTGAAACCGAGGCCATTTGACTCGAAAATATTGGACTGGTTGCTTGATGACGATGAACTAGGACCTTCTTCTAGGGGATTCATAGAGATTTATGAATCTTTGAACTGTGAGTATTTGAAATCTCATTTCAAGCGAAGGTAATAGTGATTCCTTGTAGAGCACAGCGCTGGCTACAAACTTTGGTAGCCCCAGACATACGCGAAGCGCTTCCCGTTCCAGCAAAACTAGTGGACGTAGCTTGTAAGCAGGGGCGCCGGAGAATAACACACAGCCGAACTCTAGTATAGGTCGGATATATATGCGGTAATTCATTATGAGTGTGTGTGTGCGCATGCCCCATCAATTATTGCTTATCCTTCTTAATATCCCAATTGCACGAGAAGCTTTTGAAGTTATGATGACAGCCAATTATGATTTCCATCACAAATAATTCCAAGGCACTTGACTTTTTCTATTTGTGGGATAGTGGAATGGCGGTATGAAAGGGATATTATGACTGGCTCATATAGAGGGAAGACAAGAATGGCATTTACATTAAGGGACAAGCGAATACTATCCAGCCGTGCTTCTAGCTCGCATAAGTAGTCCCGTAAGCACTCTTATAGTGACTGAACGTCATTTGCTCAAGCAAAAAACGCTATGTCATCAGTGTAAACGTAAGTGCGTACATTCTGATGATAAGGAATGGAGCTGAGCGAAGATAAAACTGCGCCTTGAGGAACGCCGCCCGTCTGTCTGAATTTTCCCGATGAAATTCCACTTTGTGCGCAGCAAAACTCACTGCCCTGCAAGAACTGCAATCTACGTCACGAAGTATTCAGGTTATCCAATATCCTACATCCTCTTCATTAATATGGGGCATTCCACAGTATCGTATGCTTTAGAAATGTCTAATGTAACAACAGCTGCACACTGTTTTTGGTAGCGCGCCAACTGGATTGGCTCTCTGTTTTGCATGTCGACCACATTATAAACGTGCTGACGTCTTCTTCTGTGAACATAGCTTCAAGCATGAGGCTGTGTTATTGCACGTTGAACTCTGGTGTCAGCACAACTCACACTGCAACATTAGGTCTGTTCGATTCAACCACGTTTCTCTGCACCTATGCAGCGTGCGCTGCACCTAGGCCCTCGATGTACCAAGGTACAGCGATGCACCCTGCACCCTTGTCCTTCAAAGCATAGGATGTAAGCTATGGCGCCGCCGACATGTAGTATACCACTGGACCTTGCAGCGTTGGTGCAGCCCGGTGCCTCAGAACCGGCACCACCTGCATATTTAGGCTTTAGTCTGTTTGGATGACAAAAAAAAAACTTTATAAAATACATATTCACAACCTGATTTAGGAGAAACCTAGTTTGGGAAGTTCGCAACACTGTAATGGAGAAAACTGGCGTTAGCTGGTCAACGAAGACTCCGTAATCAAAAGAAAAGCACACAAAAATTGATTTCAAGAAGCTCATTGATTTTGTGAATTTGCGCAAAGTATGATGTGATCAACATAGGTCAAAAAGGTGAATGCGCAGCCTCGATGCATTGCTGCCACGATGAAGACAACTGTTCTTTTTAGAACGCTAGCTCCAGGATGACGATTCTCTTGTTTTGCCTCTATTTATCAGATCAACTTTCAATCTTGCTTGCTTGGGTAAAGCAGTAGTCAACTGCAAATCCTCCCATCGACGAAGCTGATTCCCACACATAACCACTCCAGGCCCAAAATCTCGCATGAGCCAATGAATATTGTAGTTGCACATTTGGCGCACAAATGTGTACTCGCTCTTTCAAACTTTGTGCTTCTGCTACACTGGCGATCATACACCAGCACACGAGTCACAGCTGCGATACAGAAACTTATTTGCCAAGGTTTCCACGTACAACTGTGAAAGCATTTGTCTGTTTATCGAAGTGTGGCTTCAGGAGAACTGTTTCTTAACTTGTAGTATCGACATCATCAGCATCGAAGCATAGCATAGCAGTATCAAAAGTCATGAAAATTTGAGTCAGGATAAGTAATCTGAAGAACTTGTCAAGCTAACCGTGAAAACCATGTCATAAGAGACCTAAAAATGCATAGGCACAAGAAGAAAAGCTGTTTTTTGCATAGGTTGAAAACGTGATAGGAAAGCTCGGCTTTTCCATTTCAGATTGGGCAAAGGGCCCCTACACAGGCTAAATATTATTCAGTGAAGAAGTGTAGAACCTATATACACAGTCGTAATAACAGGTTGCGATTATTGCTGCATTGCACTTTGCACGGAACCCGTAACATAAGCAACGACTCACGCTCTATTCAGGAGCAGCAACGTTTCCCTTGACAGCACAAGGCGGAGTGGGTGACCTTTCAGGTGAGGCGAGATTCCTGTGATGCCCCAGCATTTAGTGAGCAGGACTGACTGTTTGGCTAGTTCAGCTGGCATGATAATTTGAAAATAGCGCAAAATTCGGAAGAACAAAATAAAGAAGTATGTAGTTTTCCAAGCCAAAACAAAGGCATGATTGTGAGGCACGCCGTAGTGGTGCACTCCGGTTAATTTTGGCCACCTATTTTTTCTTTCTTTTTAATGTCCACCTAATGCACGGTACACGGGCGTTTTTTTTATTTTTATTTTTATTTGTATTTATTTATTTTTTTTTGCATTTAGCTCTCATTGAAATGCGGCCGTTACGGCCGGGCTTCGATCTCGCGTCCTCAGGCTCAGCGGCCGCAACGCAAAAGCCACACCACCACCAGCACTGAGGGTCTGCAGTCTCCAGGGCAAAACTGACTACTTGCAACTGCTCTTTCTCCGCGTAGACTTTGTGGGAGGCCGCGCAAAAATGGCAGCCGCCGTTCCCATGGTTTACGTAGACCGATCAGTCATGGTGCAGCGGGATCTCGGTAGCGGCGCCGACACTGTGGCCGCTCGGGTGAGCGTGTTTTCTCGTGCTACGTGCACGTGAGTCTTCTTTCCTCACTGGCTCAGGAGGCAATATGAACGAATGAATGAATGAATGAATGAATGAATGAATGAATTAAAAACTTTATTTTCACGAAGAGGTATCCCGGCGACGGTGGAACCCTCAGTCCAGGACCGCTGTGGCCTTTGCCATCTTGATAGCTCTGTCGGTGAGCTTGAGCTGTTCGTCTGGCTTCGAGCAGGACAGCGCAGCCTCCCGCAGCGGTGTTGGTGTTTTGTGCACTGGCGCTACCTTTGGTTTTTGGCAACCCCTTGTAATGTGATAAAGCGTTGCGTGTTCACACGCATAGCGGGCATTTATTCTCATATGTTGCCCGATAGATTTTGCCGAGTAGACTCAGATTGGGGTACATATTAGTCTGCAGCTGTCTCCAAGCAACCGACTGCTCTCTACTAAGGTCTTTGTGGGGAGTGGGGTAGATCCTCCTTAGGGCTTTTGGGTTTCCTAAAACTGCTCCACAGCGTCTGGTGACTGCGTCCGATTACCCGTCGTGGTGTGCGCCCCCTGGTTGGCGCATGCTCGGGCGTTGGCATCGGCACGCTGGTTCCCTGTCACAGTTTCATGGCCTGGTGTACGCGTAACGAAGCATCTCGAAAAGGTGATTTTTCTCGTCTTCAGTATGCGGATGGCCGCAGTGGATATGCGTCCATTGCTGTACCTTCTGCGCGCTTCTTGCGAGTCCGTAAGTATTGCTGTAGTGGCCTCTTCGCCCTGGTGGGTGAAGGCGAATGCGATTTCCGCTTCGTCGGCCTCGAAGATGATGTTGCCTTTGATCGAAGCACAATTTATTTCTCTAAGCTGGCGATCAATAGCGCTGGCTACCGCCCCGGAGTGTTCTTTGTATGTGGTCGCGTCGACGTCGAACACGTCTTCTCTCCCGGCGAAATTTCTTTTGTGTGCTTCTGATCTTGCCTCTCTTCTGTCCTTGTATATCTTAAGGTGCATGTTTCTCGGTGTCGGGCTGATATCAATGAGTTCTCAAATCTCGTCAAGTATGGTTTCCGCGCTGCTAATTTCTCTCCAAGCATCCCTCATACCCAGTATCTTCAGCGTGTTCTTGTCCGTTGGGGTCAGCATGAGTCATTTTCTGCGCGAGAAGGTGAGCTTCGATGTGTTCTTGCACTATGTACTATGTATATACATACATAACGACATAATATGTCATGATATACAGTACGATACAGAACAGAGGTGTGCTCACTGACACGGACTGAATTGCCATGCTATGTAAGCCAGTGACGGTGGCGCTTTTGTGCGTGCTTTTGTTGTGTGAAGCCCGAACACTGGTAATTTTAACTGCATGACCAAAGCAACAATGTTCTTTCTTTTTTTTTCGCCAAACAAACGTCGACATAGCTTGTTGTAGGTCAACAGATCTTCGCTAACATGACCTAGACACTGACTGCGTAGAGTTCTGTTTATCGTTATATTAAAAATGTGTAAATTGAACTGTGCAGATATATCTGCACAGTTTAATTTATATCTCAAGGTGTCAACAAGCTATGGTCCCAAGGAAGACTAGGCAAGGTTATACGTTACGATAGGCAACATGATGCCTGTACAGTGTAATCTAAGTACGTACAAAGAAAACGAATATAAGTAATTGTTGAATATAAGCTCTCGACAGTATGAGCATGCAATGAGTACCACATTTGCTCACATAATGCTCGACTTTCTTTTTCCACGGAAAATCGATCCGGAGTGAGGGGGTGGTGTAATTACACGGCGAAAATTTTCCGAGCAAGGGTTCTAGGTGCCAAAGAGAAAACGAAATAAAGTTGCTGTAAACTACAGTTCTCACACCAGCTATTGCAATCTCAAACAAAATGTTACTACATACAAAGCAACATTTACCTTTGTAATAAGAGCTCAGGTTCTACTCTGGCGGGAACTGCAAGGACCCTCCATTTGCGAATAGTATGGCTTAACCGGGAGCCAATAAACGAATAAATAGCATGTTTCTGGGCAGACCCACTGTAAGCGGGTTCCATCCCCCTTAGTTCCTAAGTAGGTGCTACGGGAACCAGCAAGCTTTCCAGCACACCAGGCACCTCAGTGATATCGCATTCAGAGGCACAGCTGTGCGCAGGCACACACACGCACACACACACAGAGTGAAAACAAAACAGACCCAACGGTTTGTTATGTCTTCCCAACAAGACGCGCTGGATTCCAGGACGTCCGATGAACGGGCAGGAGCAGCGGAAGAGACTACGGATTTCCGCCGTTTACTACACTATTCAAAGTCAGTGTCAACACTGTAGACACTGACATTTTTATTTATTTATTTATTTATTTATTTAGAAACAGTGCCATCTTGCATCGGCCTTCAGCTTGAAACCAGACATGTAGCTTCCATGTCACCCTATGGCGAAGCGAGACTACAGGCAAACAATGCAGGGGTTGCTGTCAACTTGCTACACAGAAACTTCACGAATTCGCAGAAACCTCCCCACTTGCAATTTAGATTTGATTAAACTGTGATTGCAGGCGTCGATTGTGTGCTCAGCTGCCATACACTATCATCATCACCGGCCAAAACAGGCAGACGACAGTCGGTGCCGCAATTTTCAAGAATGGAACGATTGACTCAGGAAAGAAAAAGAAATTATGTCTTGATGAAAAATATGTGGAGTGCAAGCGCTACGCGAGAGCGGGAATTCTGCGACTAAATACGACATAAGTTTACGACGAATATCGAATATAAGGAAGGCATTTTCGTATTGGATGCGACTTCGTTGTAACAAGGTATGACTGTACAAAGATCACAATGTTTTTTTTTTTGTTTTTTTTTGTCAATACAACCCAAACATAACTGTAGATCACTTCTAAATTCAACGACTACTGAAATGAGAAATTCGCCATGGATCTCCATAAACGAAAAAGACAAATAAATACTGCTTCGCACATATTCAGCAAACAATCTTAGATGTCACATGCAAACGTGCATGCTCATTTAATAAATATATGCGATTGTGGATAGAGTCCATTTAAATTTTACATACTAGCTAAAGAATAATATCCCCGTGAGCCAGTGGGCCTCGGTACAACATATATACCGACTCCAGAGAAGCACAAGAATTACAGCGTACTAAACGCCCCATAAACTTGCGTCAGGTTTCACTTCTATGTCACACAACAGTCTAAAGTGCCACAGGAAATCACCACAGAAATAAATTATGCAACGCCGTCCTTTACGTGATAAATTATGTAAAACCTTCTTAATTACAATTAACTTGCACTTTCACTTGCACTTACAACGCCCTCGTTTTTTTTTTTTTTTTTTTTTTCAGCGCATGCTTTCTTCGTTCGAGACGTCTTTTTTTGTCGTAGTTTAAGCAGTTCGTTTCCGACCCGCGGCCATCACTTTGGGAGATGTTATAGCGACACGCTCAGCCTGGCTCAGGTTCAGCACGACATGATAGTCATCGTGCTCTTCTTTGTTCCAGACCACGACAGTCTTTCCACGCTGTTCACATTTGTGCACCAAACTCGGGTCTATTGACAAATGACCCTCACTTTCCCCCCACACCACTCTCCCCTTCACTACCGGTGTCAATAAAGCACACAGCATTGTCGAGTGCTGTAGGTGGGGAAGCCGCGTCAGCAGTAACCGCGCTTCCATCTGTGGTCGATGGTTCCGGGCCGTCTGCAGTCGAGATGACCGAACTGCACCTCGAGTCGTCACTTTTCTCGTTAAGAAAGGCAGGCCCAGGCAATACGTCACCATCGCACAAACTTCGGCTCGCTTCATTTGAAACATTGTCCATGCCACAGACAGAAACGCCGCCTTCTGCATTCGCATCATTTTTCGTCGTGCGCATCTTCTCCAAGTAGCTCAGTTTTCGAAGCTGCGATGTAGCCATCTTGGCACATTTTTTTTTATGTTGTCTTCTTAGCCATGGCTCCCGTCACCTTGACCCTTTTTTCGGAGAGGCCGATGACTCCGTGACGGGTAACACGCGTTTCACGAAAGAATGCGATGGTGTTTGCCCGTCGCTGGTCACAGCCACTTTCCCACCGGTTCACCGATTCTTTGGTAGTCTTCAGGCGTTTCTGCGGCGCTATGGGTTGCAGTTGTGCTGGCGTTCGCTTCTTGGTCTCGTCAGCCTTCTTCGACTGTCGCACGGGGAACTTGGAGATTTCCTGACACCCACGTTCAAAGCTGTGCCGAAACTTTGTCGTTTCTCATGAGCCTGCCGTGGTGTCCTATATATACGAAGTGTCGTGCTCTGCGGGCACGAACGCGCCTGTGTTATGTACGTACCGCAAGGCAAAATGTTTGATCTTTGGCGAGGGAACGATAGTGAGGAAAGACGCACGGGCGTAGAGGCGTGTACGATGCGAACGACAGTGGTAGGGCCGACTATTCGCCCGTTTCTTTCCAGCGTCTTCGACATGATAACTGGCGGGCGACCGTGCCACGCCAAGCTAAGCACGCCCCATTTGTCCCGACGAGCTACTTGGAATTGGCAGCGGAGCAAATGAGCGTCACATAGTTGCACTAGGCGTCAGCAGCAACCACGATATAAGCGAAGTTCGGTAGGGCTCGCAGAGAAAGCATCGCTTGAAAAAAACTTAATTGTGTTTTGATAGCTCCAGAAAGACTTATTGCAGCTTACGGCCGTCAAGATGACTTGCGCTGACGTCATCCTCGCCGCCATGTCGGAGGAAAGCGCGTATACAGCCGCAAGCGCGAACCCCGACGCAGTCCTATATCGCAACTTGATAAGAGCCCGTCCAGGATGCGTGTATAACCGGCTGCAAACACTGATGCTGTGTTTCCGACAGCGCATGCATAAAGGAATATCACACAGCTTACCAGGCGCGTTGCTTCCAGGCTGAAAAGTCACGCTGCCCTTCCGGACGGGTCCATGGAAAGATACCAACGCCGCGACCGGTCAGCAGAAGACTGTCCACGCGGGCTATAACAACGGCTTACGAACTACCGAGTGCATTAAAAGCCAGGCTAACTCTCAACAGAAGGTTTGATGTGGTTCATGAGACATAGACGTCGCACCATGAACTGCGTCGGGAACGGCACGACTTGGGTTACTTTTTCAACACTGCGTCGCCGTTGCAACACCGGTATCGACTGGAAAGCGTGGCCGCTCGAAAAAGCACAATGCGAGCCTACAGAATGAAACCATCGAGAAAAAGAACGTTGCAGGACCTCGCGAACAGCGTCACAACCAGACGGCTGTGTGCGGTCTGTGTTCAGCGCACTGGCGGACCGCAAAGCCACGTTTCACGCGTTTATTTCGCGCTAGCGGGAGCCTAGGTAACGGCTTTTCGTTCGCTGGTCATCGATGGTTGATAACAGAAGACGATGCTGAGTAACATGAATAGCCGAGCGAGAAACCTTATCAGGTGAACGCTGTATGATGCCTCGCGGAGCGCGTGCCGTTCTTGGCTCACCACGACAACAGGCAGTTTTAGTTGGACGTCTGCAACAGTTCTCCGTACGCAGGAAACCCGCGGAGGGGACAGCGCGCATGCGCAGTACGGAGGAGTGCGCACGGTCTCTTGCGTGCGCCCGCAGCTTTCCTAAAGCTGCGTAGCGTTCGCTGTGGGCTCCGTGAGCTCTGCGGGACGTTCTCGCGTGTTCTCGCGCGTCCACGAGAGCGCATTTGTCTACCTTTTCGATATTTTCGATAACGGCTCTTGCCGAAGATGTGACTCCGGCTTGTGGTTTGGCTTCGTGGCGGCTGATATTGGCTACACAGTTTCAGAAGATAGCATATGGCGGTGCTGATTAGCACACTACCGGCTCCTGCACGTAGAAGTCAGCAATTCCCTTCTCAACCTTTGCGTACCGCCAACTAAAGCCGTTTCATGCGCGCGTGCTTCGCTAAGTACACACGACCTTGCGCGCTGCGTACATGGGTGGTTGCGGACAGCCGACTAAAACTGCCTAATGTCTGACAGAGTTCCATCAGCGATGTTTCTAACAGGCGGTCACCCCTCGTAACCAGAAATGGAAGCGCCGGACGCTGCCAGCAAACCACAGTGCCGGCTCACAAGCGTCCGGCTGTTGTAACGACATGTTTCATTTTCCATTATTTCCTTATAATTCGCGGTGCCCAGTGCTCGATCCCGGCGATAACGGCGACGTGGCTTTGCCTGAGGCAATGACGACGGACGCAAAATAGAGAAGTTGTATAGATGCCACACAATACGGTCATCGATGAACCGTCATCGGCATGCACTTCTGTAAATTTGCTCATGCGGGTCGTGCGAGCGTTGACAAGCGTGTTAATTCATCGCTTTCCTTTTTTTTTTTATAAGGCCAACTTGTTAGTCCAGCATCCTCCTCGTCCAATTCGTGCTTCTTTGCCGACATTTCTCCTCAGCTGGCAGCTCTCGTGGCACCACGAACCAACTAAGCCAGCTCCATGTAACGCTCTGTCATTGCCACGAGACGTGGCCTGCGGACATCAGCACTTTATCGTGAAACGACTACGTTTACAATAATTGGAGACATTCGAACTGCACCCGGCCCGCGCATAAGTCCACAGTCCAATGGAATTTTGAGCTGAATGCCCGCCACGAGTTTTAGCCACCGGTGTAGCTCAGCTGCTATACGGTGTTATTAGATATTATTTCCCAACGTGTGGGACAAAATACATAGGCGTTCCAGTTACGTTAGCGCTTTGATGCATAAAAACGCGTCTTGTTAAAAAATGGGACACCAGTGAATTTTTACGGCGAGTTTGATGGCGCATATCTCCCAACTAGTATCATGCTGGAAATTAGTTCCCAGCAGATACGCCTTACAAACTAACCCGCTACAATTCGTAAATTGCAACACGTACTGCAAAGTAATTAAGAAACTGATTAGCTTTAGCTCGTCGAATATGTTTCGATTTCTCGTGCATGCACCGCCCGCCTCTCTGAACAGTCAACCTCAAGGACTAGAATTACGTCACCTGCGACAGGCGATATTTGAAAATTCCGCAGGTCTTGCGAGTGATCACCCCGTATGTTAGGACAAGAAAGGATTGTCTAAACAAACATGACGCGAGGTCTATCCTGAGTGAGAAGCACCAGAAAAATTTTTAATGTATTTTTCATCGAAGATCCGCAATTACGCACTGGCACATAGCCATTGACCCAAATGGACATCAAAGAGGTTCATCGAATGTGTCGCCCATACCTGTTCTCGCACACCCAGTGAGGCATGTTGGGGGAAAGAGGTTCGTTCAGGATGAATTGTGGTGTTTTATGGCACAAGGACCATGTCTGGCCAAAGAGCGTCATGACAAACAGTAATGATATGGATGAACTGCGGATGACGTGGACAATGAATTCCTTATGGCAGATGTGGCATGGTTGTAAAGGGGCGTAAAACATGTCGCTGTAAATGGCGTGAAATATATGGGTACTAAGATAATGGCACTGATCAGTTAGGCACGTGGGCTACGGAGATAGGGTTTCGTTAAAAACACAATACAACAAAACATAACAGTGACACTTGAGCTTCAAGAGAGCCCTTGAATACAAGGGCTGGTAACCGCGCGCTAATATTTACCTGGCCAAATGATTTTGAGGGTGTCTCTTTCAGCTCAGAACTCACTTTTCAGATTAAAAAGCGGTTCATTGCTAAGAAAAAATGCTGGGAGGAGAGGTATATTTACGCGATATGCAGAAGGTAAATACTTTTTCTTCTCTGCTTTTAATGCACAGCATTGAATAAGAACATGGAGGACTGTGAGATTATTGCCGCACTTACTACAAGTCGGATTATCCATCCCAGTCAAGACGCAAAGTGACTGCCGCAGGTGTGTCGTATTCTTAATCGCCAAGCAAGTACACCAATCCTTAATTTGATTTTTGCGAGCTTCCTTACATTCCTCATTTCACCAGAGAATACGTCGTTTAGAGTGCGATCCATTCCTTTTAGGAACACATATTGACGAAGCATAAGTTACATACGCCATCAAATATGACACTGCATCATCAATAGGGAGAGTACAGATGTCATCCCAGGTCAAGATGTGTCAGCTCTCTGTATCGTTTCGAGTGGGCACAGTCGACATTATGTTAGATACGGGACCTTTTCCCGAGCCTCCGTCGAGTTCACTAGACCACATGAAATTGTGCAACAGCTAATTAAGGAGCGAAGAAGCACGTATACCACATTCCCGAGGCGCGGCACGTGCAAGCATGTTGGCGGCCCCCACCTCGTACGCCGCATCTGGAGCTATTCACTGCTTGACTCTTCCCGAAAGTGAAGCGAGAGCCTGGCACTGTTCCAGGTAACGTGGGTCCAAGAGGCAAGACGGGTGTAATGCACCGTGAAGCCCTGGCAGCAATCCCTCCCGTCCGCCTTTGTCACGGTAGTTGCAGACCGGGAAGGCAAGACCGCAGAGCACTCGGACAACTGGGGACCAAGGAGCGACCCTCTCCACCGGGTGTGACACAATCGCACGGGCGCCTACCATTGGCCGAAAATGGCGTCACCTGAGCGGGCTCGCCGATTGGCCGAACGTGACGTGACTTCGAGACACCGAAGGGCTTAAAAGACACAGACCGGGAGCAGCAAGAAAGCATTCCTTCATTGATCCCTTTCGAGCTTCTTGCCACGGGCCGCAGCGTCCGAGTTGCTGTCGGCCCGTAATGACTCTATGACTGTTAATTTCTTGGTCGTCTCACTGTAAATAATGTAAATAAACCTCCAAGTTTTCATCCCAAAGTCATCCTCGACTCTTACAATTTCAACGGGGCAGACGTGGAGAACACCCATTGCCGTTTGTAAATTTTAAGACGACTGGGAAAAGGTCCTTGCCGTATGGATTTTTGATCACGTTCCACTCCCGGTATCGCACGAGTGCACTTGATGCAATGCTTAACTCTATACATGAGATCGTTTTATTTGCTATGTAGTAGAACGTGGGCTCTTTCTTATTTAGTAAGCATGCACTTGAGGAGAAGAGGAAATCTTTATAATAACCGCCCTCTCGAATCACAACGAGAATCTTCTGAAAGGGTGTTATGTGCATTGAAATCACCTACTACACGATGTAAGGTTCGGGAAGTTCTGTGATAAAGCTCGGGAATATTGTTTAGGAAAGTTGATAGCTGGGAAGGATGTATAGATAACTAATAGTTACTAAGCTTATCAAACAGCACGGCTCTGATTGCAACTGCTTCAAGGGGCGTTTGCCGCTTCAAATGCTGTCAGGCGACACCCTAATATACTATTATGGTCGCACTGTACGACGAGACGAGAGCATCATTGCACTCTTTGCAGTAAATGGCATATCGCAAACGAAAGTTTGTGTGTGTACAATTGAAGTATGTTCCGTGTACACACAGTGCCCTTGGAGTAAACTTATGTAAGAGTTCATTTATAGCATCCAGATGGTGGAGTAGACCTCTCACATTCCAATGTATTATTTATGTAGCATACTGGAAGTATTTTGTGCTATGTGTCAAGAAAAATTAAGTTAGCTTACGAGACCTTTCCAGGCGCCGTGATACGGGATCTTTCTTTTTTCCTGGTGCGCCCCACGGAGCTGCGCCGTTACTTCAGTGTGTGAGACGCCGGAGAAGTGCTGGTGGCATCCGCCATGACGCCCGCTCGGCGGTCATACTCGGAGGTTTTTCGGGCCTTTCAGCACGGGCAGTGGCCCTGGAAGCGAAAGGCCCTGAAGTCCACTGGCCATTTTTGGCTGGGGGCGCAGCAGATCTTGCTGCTCTTGCGGGGGGGGGGGAGGGGGGGGGGCTGATGGCCTGACCGCCGTGACACTCCGCCCGACTTGAGCGGCCGCCGACGGATGTGGCGCTGCCCCCCTAACGCGTCACATCGGTGTAGGAAGGACTGCACTGATTATGGAGAGAAAAACGCTTACGTGCCTCTGGGAAATATAGGCTTTATTTGACTTTCAGTTCTGTGATCTCCTTCTCCTTTTTTCCACGAGGAGCACGACCGCGAGTAGACGGGGTGATCTCCATCACAGTTGGCACAGCGGGTTGCTGAAGTGCAGCAGTCAGAAGCGTGCTCAGTAGAACTACACTTAGCACAAGCAGCGGGCCCTCCGCAGCTTTGCGGCCCATGCCCAAAGCGCTCACACTTGAAGCATTGACGCGGATTTGTGGTGTACGGCCTGACACGAAGCTTACAGTAACCGGTTTCTATTGATTCAGGTAGGTTGCTGGAACCGAAAGTAATGATGATGTACTTGGTCGTTATTTGCTTGTCACCTTATCATTATCCTTTGCACCTTGACGACATTCTGCAAGTCTTGCCATCCTTCAAGTAGTTCGCATTCACTGAGTTCGAGAAGGTCATCTTCCGAGATGACACTGCGCACTAAGTTCATCGACCTGCGCGGGCCCACTGAAACAGGAGTGTCCCCAAATTCTACGAGATTTGAGAGTTTGTCGTACTGCGGTTTGTCGCGACCTCCGAGAAGAAGATCGCCGCTTTCCATCTTCGTTACTTCGTAATTTGGGCCGATTACTTCCGTGAGAGATTTAGCTACAGGAAATTCTGAGATCATTCGGACTGTCTAACTTTCATGCTGGATGTGTACAGCGTGGTACTTCGGAAAAGAATATTTCGGCTGCACAAAAGACTGAATGTTTCATCGGTGCGCCCCATCTTCATCGAGCGATCAGGTATGGGGAGAAAACTGTTTGCCATATAAAATTGGAAAATTCGACGCCGGTGGTAGCCACCCACCACCGAGCCCAACAAGGGGACGCAACAAGTTTCGAAGAATACCTGCAGACGCCAGCCATGTCGCCGCTATAACCTAATATAAAATACCCAAGGTTGGATAACTACCCCGGGTTAACCCTTGTCGCCAGAAAAATCGGAAGTGGGGACAAGTGGAAAGGAAAGACAGAAAAAACAGCGAGAGCGAAAGCAAAAAAGATTGAAGAGGAGGGCACGAAAAGGCGATTGCCGATTTCCCGCAGGAAGGTCAGCCTGGTGGCGCTGTCTATGTGAAGCAGAGGCCGAAGAGGTGTGTTGCCTCTGGCAGGGTGGCCTTGAAGGTCCGAACACCCTGCTTCGGCTCAACCCCCAGGATCCCACTTTCTCCAGCACATGAGGGCCCAACCCTCATGTGCTCGGGTACTTGGTGTCGCAACACACCGAACACCTGATTCCGCAGACGCCCCTGCGGTGGAAAGAAGACCATTGAAGAGCAACACATATACGCCAACGCACACACGGTAACACAAGTTGACATCAGACGGGTTAACTGATGAGCGACGCATACTCAGTGCCACGTGAACATGACAAAAGTCGGCGTCAAAGCGTTTCGCCGAACAACGGCACATACCCAGTCCCGCTTCGAGAGTTACCCATGTCGAGGTGAAAGAGGTTCATTGAAGTGCGGCACGTACGTACACGTTGCCACGCATTCAGTGACCCAAGGTGGCCCGATGGTTGGTTTCAAACCCTCTTCCCTTAACACAGCCCTTCGTCCTGCCATCTGCTAGCCGCCTAGTTAGCTCATATGGTAGAGCGGCTGCCCCGGAAATGCGGTGGTCCCGGGTTCGAGTCCTGGACCAGGACGAATTTTTCTTCAACTGTGAGGTTTTTCTTCCGAGGAACCCGCATGTGTTTCCTTTGTAGCAATTCCTACGAACTGGTGGATGTCTGATTTTTCCTTTATTAATTACTTCTCTCCACCTTGCGGGTTTCCGCAGAATTATTACGTCAAACTCTTGCCTTTGCTTCGTGTTGTCGACAAAATTCGACTTCGCCTTGCCATCTGCTAGCCGCCTAGTAAGCTCAGATGGTAGAGCGGGCTGCCCCGGAACGGTGGTGGTCCCGGGTTCGAGTCCCGGACCAGGACGAATTTTTCTTCAACAGTGAGGCTACAAAGGAAACCCGCATGGGTTTCCTTTGTAGAAATTGCTACGAACGGGTGGATATCTGATTTTCCCTTTCTTAATGTCTTCTCTCTACCTTGCGTGTTTCCGCAAAACTATTACCTCAGCAAATAAGTGTGTTTGAAGTTTTTAGTACGTGCAAGGAAAAGACTGAGGTTTTAAGGCTGTGACATCTAGTTATTAAATCAGCGGCAGACGTGCGTTAGGCGATCATCAGCGGATAGTCGACGAGATGAGTGAACAATGAAGTGTGGCAACTTCATGGAATCGAAATGCTGCCTAGTACATAGAATAAGTGCATAGTCAAAAAATTTCAGGGTGGACGAGGGCGAGAATTTCGAATCGTAGCGATGGCAACTGAAACTTTTCAATTACAATTCGTTTAGAAGGCTCACGATATGACGGTAAAGTTAAAGCTTACCGTCCCGACATGGGAGCCGCCTGCGTAAACCTAAGGGTTGATCTTCAGGACCTGAATGAAGTTAATCATGCCAAACCATACAGCTACCTGTACATTGCCATTTTTAGTGCAAGTAATGCGTGGATCCTCAGAGAACCCATCTTAAGATTGATGTATTCCCTACCTAAAAATAAATACATAGAACAAGGTAGATTGCCAACGTGCCCAATTTAACCTCTCTGGCAGAGAAACACCTAGGAGAAGCGGACAATGAAGAGGGGACAGGTCGAGGAAGCGTTCTGCCCGCCTTTGCCGGATTTTCCGCGCAGTTTCTTTTCTCTGTCTCCTTTTAACGTTTTTTTTTTTTTTTTTTCGTGACGAACGCTATGTACCTGTACCCAACTCGCATATTTCCAACGTGCCAGGAGCTTTGTGTCGCAGCACACGTGAGCATGTGACAGGCCAAAATCAAAAATCGTAGCTCGCATGCTTCCTGAACTGTCCGACAATATTTTCGCTATTTCGCTACGCCAACGTCGGTCGGTGGGTATGTGCCGCTCTTCAATGAACCTCACTGACGCTGACTTGGAGCACTAAGCATGTCCGCCTCGGCCTGTACTGGTCTTCAGTGACTCTATTATTGCGCAATCAGATATTACAGTTGAGCTAGTCGATGTTTGTTCCAGTCATCGGTCCTGATTAGCTAGCGCAAGAAAGGCATCGGACAATTGTCTTCCGCCATTTTTCTTGCTTTAGCTAATGCTGGTTTCAAGTCTATTTAAAGCAATCGGCAACCTTAGGGTACTTCACGCACTGTCAGGGGGGCTGACTGTCTTCCTATAAATCAGTCTGTGTTTCTAACCGTTCTCCTGCCAACTTCGGTCACTGGAAGGGTGTAATCCAGGATCCAATCGTTAGCTCATTGGGCTGTTGTGCTTAGGGAACAGGCTTCAAAACTAACCATCAGACCAACTTGTGTTACTGGGTATGAGGCACTGGGCATGGTGCTGCTCTTTAGTAAACTTCTGTGATGCTAACTTGGATAAATGTGCATGCGTCAAAACACATGCACCACTCTTCAATTTAAAAAAGATACTTTCAATTTCTGCAGTGTTCGGTGGATTCGAACATGCGCCATGCGCAGACTTCGCGGTGGCGGCGCTAGATGGCGTAGCGTGTGCATTTGGAAGCGCGAGGGACCCGGCCACATTACAAATTTCGGCGTTGGCATGCGGTGTCGTTACATTGATTCAGTGCAAATGTTAAATACGCCGACATTCATCATGAGGTGAACTCCGCCGGAGTTTCTTTTTTTGTTGTTGTTGTTGTTGTACTCACTCCTTGACATATATGCGTTACCCTGCCTGAACGGTAATAAAGAAAGAGGAGGCAAAGTCATCGCCGCGTTCGCTCGCCGATAACGGCACGAGACAGAAGAAGAACTTCCCGTCCGCTCCGTCGCGTGTCCACAGCGTAACGTTGTTCCCGAACACCGCCATGGCTTCGAAAGAGCCCGGAAGGAAAGCCCCTGTCACTACTCGCCGGTCGACGCGTAAGAAAAGCCCAGCGGCCGACGCGAAGCGCGCCCTGGCTCCAGCTACAGCTGCTGCTCCGATTACCAAGGCAGCTACTACAGCCGTACTTGGGTAAGCTGGACAAATCGGTACACTACAGTACTATTTTTTTTTTTTTTGAAAGATGTGAAAGTCGTAGAAAAATGGACGTACTAACCAGGATTCCCATGACGTCTGAAGAATTGCATCGGCGGCTAGGTTTCCCCATGGTATAATCCTAGCGCGAAACTCTGCGACCAATGGGGAGTTTCACTGCAGTGGCGTAATTCATATTGAAGAGCGACGCAAAATATGAAAAAGCACAAGCAGGCAGTGCTTCTTTAGCTCTATGTCTTGTTACTCTGTAATACAAGATGAGTCCAGATTTGGCCAACGTGTCATCCCATATGTATAAGCACCTTGCAGCGGACAGAGGACGCGACCATCGGCGCTTTCATTTATGCACCCAGCTTCGCCGACGCAAAGCCGCGAAGGATGCCAATGTAAACATAGATAACAGCAACCCACGCTCTCGCTAAAGAATACCGACCATAGCCATGGCTAAATTGAGAGATGTTCGCGGTTTCGATCTTGACCAGTACGAAATTTTACCCTCAATCTTGCCTCACGATGAGCGATTGGCGCACATGGTGTCAGATGGGAATTTGAATCGCAATTTCGCTTGCGCACCTCGTCTGCTCTGCAGTGGTGCATGGTGTCAAGAGTGGAAATCTTCAGCGCAATGTTGCTTATAGCTCAACAGCTCTGGAATCAAACACAGCGCCACGCCACACACACTAGAATACTTTAGCATAGCGTCGCCGCTCTACCCTTACGGATACCATATACAGTTAGAGTAACTACTAGAGGGAACTATGGGGCTGCGATCGTTCAGCCAGCATGGGTATGATGGTTAATATATGGATTATCCTTCGTTCTTGTTGCTTCAGACATTCTTGTGGGCTCGTTTCGTGCGCTTTATCTTTCATCGGCCTAAATTGCGAATCAATCTACACTTTTTTTAAATACATAAATCAATGAGACTTTGCGAACAGGCATAATCGCTGCTAATTGCAGTGGTTCCGCTTGTCTATGCGTCCGAGTGGCATAGTGGATTCAATATCCGGCTTCCGTGCTGTGCTACAGGTCCTGTGTCCCAGTATTTTATTGAAAATGATGAGTTTGCAAAGTCACTAAGCCGTTTGTTTAGACAAGGACGTCGAAGTTTATGTAAATCCATGTACTAATCATCATTCCCAAGCTGGATGAACCACCCTGCTTGCAGGTCCGTAGACACTAGCGCCACAGTTCCCTCGTACGAAACTGATAGCACCTACCACGAAATGCGCATGCGTAGTAAACTCCTACGGAAGCTCAACAGCAGGCACACGCGGTAGCAGGAAGGGCAATGCTGCATGGAACGGTGACGATATTCTAAAATACGCATGGACTCCGATGTGGACGCCGCGGGATCTCAGCGGATACAAAAACACTCACACTGTTCCTCTTTGTCACTCTTCCTAAGGTCTCCTGTCAGCGGCGCGTCGACAGCGTCCCGATGTACCCCAACCCCCGCGCCAGACCCCAACGCCGATATCCTGTTGCAAATGCTGTCGAACATGGCAACGTCCCCTGCCAAGTGCACGCCCAAAGTGGTCATTTCGCTCGTGTCACCTGCAGCCGACGAAAAGCGGGCCGCTCCCTCGCACAGAAAGTCAACCGCAGGCCGTTAAGTTTCGTTTCTTTCTATACGCAAGGCGTTTGTTTTCTTAGGGAAATAAAAGTTCGCCGACACACACACACACACACACACACACACACACACACACACACACACACACACACACACACACACACACACACACACACACACACACACACACACACACACACACACACACACACACACACACACAAACACACACGCACGCACGCACACGCACGCACGCACGCACGCACGCACACACACACAAACACACAAACACACACACAGACAGACAGACAGACAGACCGACAGAGACCTATATATACACAATCTCAATAAACCGGCGAGTGTCTTTGACCTTTCTGTTCTCCAAAATCGAGTGCGCCGTACAGAAAGCTAAGTTACGATATCTGTCGTTGCAATCGTAACCAAGACTTCCCTGAATTTCACTGCTTATTCGCATAAACAGGAATCTCCTTGGCGAAGTCCCGCAGCACCGGAAGCATCAGCGCCACTTCGCCGAAACAGCGAGCCGAGGACGAGGCAGACGCGTTCAAGAAACTCAACGAATTCGTGAGAAAAAAACATTTTCTCAAAAGTTCACGCATACTATAAACTGTTATAAATTCATCAACCGATAGTATTCTCTCCACGTGAAAATATGCCACAATTTAAACACTTTGAAGTTAAAGTACAAAATGCCGTGTGGCCAGGCGAAGTCAGACAGTCTGACAAGCGCATACAGAGATATCGGGCAAAAATGCCAGAGACCATATTTCACCGCCATTGAAGATCTAACCCGCGAATTACGGCAGTTCAGCCCCATACACGCTGCTCTCCTATAAGCTTGCCCATGAGGCAGGCACCCATCGTCATATCTCATCCCTTTCCCTGCACTCCACTCCGGTGAGGCCGGAGAGCTACCCCGTAAAAAAATGTGTTTCATTCATTCAAGTGGCTCTCATCGACAAAGCGACTCCCATTAAAATCCTCGTATTCTCTAAAACTAAAGCTGGAAATTTCAGGCAGAAAGTCTATATACAGCCGAATGCTCCTGACGGCGCAGTCTTCAGCGTGATCCTCGAAGACCCCGTGGTTTGCTTCATCAAACCCTTTTTGCAGGCCCACGCCGCACCTCCGTCCACTGCGCATTCGCAGTCGCCGAACGATGAAAGAGGCCGGTGGCGCGGCAGGTGTGCGGGAGTCGCCGTCGTGCTGCTGGGCGTCGCCGTCCTCGCCGTCGCCTTGGCGCTGCTCCTGCCGTCGCGCGCGGCGACCCCCGGCGCCGATGCCGGCGTGTGCGTCACTAAAGGGTGCGTGGACCACACGGAGAACCTGGGCCTGCACCGCAAAGGGAGCGCCATCGGACCCTGCGATGACTTCGGCAAGTTCGTCTGTTCCCACTGGATCCAAAACGATATCAAGGTAGTTCCGTCGGTGACCATCTATCGCATGGGCAAGTGGCTGTACAATCTGGCGCGCTCCCGATGGTACGAGGCCACCGGCAACAGAGTCGCGGCGAGGGTGACGCGTCTCGTAGACGCCTGCATGCATCGGGAATCCCACACCGGCAACCACCACGACGACGGCGTCCAGCAGCTCTTCGACTTCATGACCGAAAAACTCTTCCCGTGGATGCTGCACCACACCAAGAGCAGCGGCGACGGCGATCGGATACGAAACGACGGCCACCGGATACGAGACGACGGCGACTACGCCTTCACGCTGGCCACCATCGTCAACATGTCCGTGGTCTGGTACCTGCCGCTCTGGTTTACCGTCGACCTTGTGACATCCTCGCCGGGACATGGCGCCTCGCCAGCGCAGCGATCCGTGAGCATCAGCTCGACGAACGTGGTCGACATCGCGCAGCGAGTACACCTAGAGGTCGAAGCGTACAAGCTCTACGATGCGTACGTGTCACTCTTGCTGGACGTCGTCTTCCGCGGAGGCGAGTTCACGCCAGACTTCCGTTCCTTCCTACGCGACAGAAGCGCCGAAGTTCAGCGCGACGTCTTGGGAAATCTGTCGTCGCGCTTCGTCGCCAGCCGCGTCGAGCCTCGTTTCCTCCAAATGCGCCACCTGCCGGCGCTGGTGCCGAAGCTCGACGCTCGCGACTGGGTCGACGCGATGCAGTCCGCGTTCGGGGCGAACCCGCCGCTCACCGAGGAGGACACGCTGTTCGTGACCGATTCCGGGCTCCTGGACGCCGTGAACGTCCTCTTCGCTTCGTACACGGCCCGGGAATTGACGTTTCACACGGCTTGGTGGTTCGTCCAGGTCATCTCCGCCGTGACCAGCCACACGATGCACGCGTTCTTCATGGGGAACAAGGTGGGCGACGAAGCCTACCCTTTAGTCTGCGGAGCCCACACCGCCATGGCGTACAACGTGCTGCTCGCCGGCGTCGACCACGGCACCGGCACAGCCTCCGCGAACCCGAGGTTGCCGGTGACGCAGCTCTTGAGCAACGTCCACCAGACGGCAGTCGGGAAGGTTCGGGCCTGGACGAGCGCGTTCGGTTCCCAAGCGATCGGCGCTGTCAGCTCGCGCCTAGGCAGCACCACCACTGTAGTGTGGCCCGAAGGGAAGCAGAACGGGAGCGACGGCGCCTGGTGGGGGGAGGCACTGTACGGTCCCGACTACGACAACGCGACGCGCGGCTTCTTCGGGCACTGGGCCGAGATTCGACGGCGATTGCGGGCGTCCCTGAACACCGATGCCTATCAATCCAGCCTCCGCGTGTTCCGATTACAGTCGCCCAACGTGGCCAGGTATGACGCCATCTCGAACGCGATTTCTGTCGGCGTCCAAGCAATCACTGGGCCATTCTATGTGGCTGACGGAACGAGTGCCATCAATTACGGTGGCCTGGGCTTTCTCTACGCCTTGCAGGTAAGGCGATGACGGAACTGCCTTAAGAAATCTAGGAACGAAGCTGCATTCGTAATTATCAGTAAATGAGTACACGTCACGTATACTCGTGCTAAATAGTATGTTTATCACAAACATGTTTGTATACACGGTGAAAACATTAGGCTCCTGAAGCGGCTTAAGTGTCGTGTTTGCACACGATACACGTTTCATGTTGCGATACACGTTCCTTACAAGAGCAGAATTAGCTTGTAGACAGGGCGATGTATTATGCCCATATTTTTTTTTAATTTAAGGAGCTGCATTTAAATAACATACGCGTAGCCATGAGAATTAAATTTTTATTTCTGTTTCCGTGCATATGTTACATTTAACATCCTCGTGGCGCTGTATGTAATTTTTTGCTCTTTCTAGAAATCGCTCCCTGTTTACCATTGTCTGCTGATAATGCATGATGACGATGGTGATTTATCGGCATCCTCTGTGAAACTGGGCGGTAACAAATATTCTTCTATGGCCTACTTGAGTGGGACACTAGGGTGAATCGACGTCAGCACCGCCTCCCGCCGTTACGGAGAAGCGTGACATCAAGGCACCTTATGGGGCACCAGCTGTTAGCTCCATCTGTGGGTAACATTTGCGGGCCAGTCGGTTCGCTCAATGGAACGCCTTAAATATTGCTACGGCGCAACAATGCTAACATAACAATCAATGACTGATAGCAGATTAGGAGTAAAGAAACAGATTGGAATAGTTTTACGTTATACCGGCCCTGTACGTTATTCTCTCACCAAGCGCGAACTTTACAGCAGATGATGATGATGAAGCAACATTTACTGGGCCCGAAATAAATCGGTGGTGCACGCAGGCACCAGAACGGGTGGTTCCCTAGTTGCGGGACCGATATGTTCCCAGCAGCTCCTCGCCTCTGTCCGTCAGTGCGAGCTGAATCGGTAGGGCGGGGCTGGATAACAAGGTCTCCCATCGCTCAAGGGGTTGGGGATCGGGGGTGTTGGTGGGAAGCGGAGGAGGGGGTCTTGAGTTCTGTGCACTCTGCCAAGACGTGCGGCAGGGTGCCCTTTGCTCTTTTGCAAAAAGGACGGAGCCCATCGTGTTCCGCAGGGTACGTGCGGTTCATCAGTACGAGATGCGCAAGCGATCCCGCCTGCGCTCGACGCAGGATCGTCTGTTGTTGCCTGGTGAGTTTGGGGTACACTTCTAGAAGTCTGCACCTTTCCTCTCGGTACATCCGAATAATGTCCCGAAAGCTGGTAATCGGGTGCGGTAGCCCTTCCGGGTTGTGCTCGGCCCGGATCGACATTTCTCGGGCATGGTAGTCGGCGATGGTGTTGCCTGCTACCTGCGAGTGAGCCGGGACCCACACGAGCTCTATGGCTCTTCCAGGATGCTTGCGCTTGGATAGAATGGCTCGGGCCACGGAGGAGATTACCTCCCTGGGGAAGCTTCGGTAGGCTGTCTTTGAGTCGGTGACTACGGTGTCCACGCTCGGCTGTGCGAGTGCGAGTGCCACGGCCGCTTCTTCGGCAACTGCGATGTCTGTTGTCTTCAGGGACGCGCTGACGATCAGCCTGTCTTTTGACGTAACCACCACTGTTTTCGGAGCGAGGCGTCCGCGTAGAGGACCCTGGGGTTCTCTTCCAGCTTCCGGGCTATGGCTTTGGCCCGCGCGGTGCGCCTCTCGTCCTCCTTGGCCAGCGTCATGTTCCGGGGAAGGGGTTTGGTCTAAATGTTCGTCTTCCAGTCTTCCGGAAGGGCCGCCTTGATGGGTACTGGTTCGATCTGCCATCCTGTCTTGCGTAGGACGGCTCGTCCGTGTTCCGTGTGACTGAGCCGGATTCTCTGATTAGAGAGGTGGGCTTCGATGAGCTCCTCCACCGTGTTGTGGGCGCTAATGTCTAGCATTCTTTGCGTGGACGAGTATACGGGCATGCCCAGTGCTTGCTTCGTTGCCTTACGAAGCATCGTGTTTAGGGTGTCCCTATTCGCCTTCGTCAGCTGGAAATACGGGGCGGAGTAGGTAACCCGCGATCTTGTGATGGCAGCGTGTGCCTTCCCGTCGCTCTGAAATAGTAGGCCGAGAATGCTAATCTGCTGTGTTGGCGGCAGCTCCTTCTTGAATTTTCCCAGTTGGATCATGGGCAGCTCTGATTTCTGAGGAGCGCAGCTCAGTCCGCACGACTTTGCGTACTCGAGCACGGTGGTTGCCGCCCGCTGCAAGACTTCCTCCGTCCAGGCATCGGACCCGGCTCGGGCCGTCCACACCGTAATATCGTCGGCGTAGAACGCGTGGTCCACGCCTTCGATTTGCTATAGATCGGACAGGGGCAGGAGGGCCAGATTGAAGAGCAGGGGCGACAAGACCGATCCCTGCGGGGTGCCCCTATCGCCGAGCTCGACAGGGTCCGACTTCTTCTCCCCTAACCTGATGGTTGCCGTTCGGTTTGACAGAAAATCTTTTATGTAGCCGAATGTCTTCCGGCCACACCTGGTCTTGTTCAGATTCTGTAACACGCTCGCGTGGGACACGTTGTCAAACGCTCCCTTCAGGTCGAGGGCGAGTATCCCGCGTGGTGCGTGCCTCGTTGCCGGCTTGACGACCAGTTCGTGGAGTTGGATGATCACGTCTTGGGTGTTGAGACGTTGCCTGAAGCCGTACGTCGTCTCCGGCATCTGATGCGTTTCTTCGAGGTGCTTCTGCAGCAGGCGAATAACCATGCGCTCCACCACCTTCCCACGCAGGACGTGAGGGAGATGGGCCGCATGTTGTCTATCGTGAGGACCTTGCCGGGCTTTGGAATGAAGTGGACCTCGGCGTTCTTCCATTCCTTCGGCAACTGCGACCTCTCCCAGGCTTCGTTGATGTGCTCTAGGAGGCCGCGGGCCGCTGTACCGCTCATGTTACCGAGTAATTTGTAAGTTATGGCGTCCCTGCCGGATGCACTTCTCCTGTTACTGTCATCTATAGCTGTCCACAGTTCCGTCATGGTAAACGGCCAGTCCAGTTCTTCGTTGTCGGGTCCTTCGTACCTCTCGGGCACCAGGTACTGGCCCTTCTCTGTCTTTAGGTACTTCGCCTTTAGGTCTTCCAGGAGTCTGCGGCCATCTCCCTTGTACGTGTTCAATACTTTGGTGAGCTTGCGATTGGTCGCAGTTTTGCTACTCAGCGGGTCGATCAGATGCCTCAAGAGACACCACGTCTTCCACGTCGAAAGCTTGCCCTGCAGACCGTCGCAGGTCTTCATCCAATTTTCCTTACATAGTTTGACCGCGTGCTCGGCGATCTGTTTGTTCAAGACTGCTATGCGCTTTCTCAGCATTCTATTCTGTCTCTGACGTTTCTACCGCCGCGTTAACGAGTGTCGGGCCGCCCACATGTGGCTCAGTCTGGCGTCCACGTACGGTGTCTGCGACGTCGTTGCGATTTCTTGGGTAAATTTATCGAGGGCCTTCTTCTGGTTCCTCGCCCATTCGGTGTAGGTCCTTTGTGTTTCAGCTTGTCCCGATTCTCCCTCGGACGCCTCTTCTTGTTCTTGGGCAAACTTTCTCATGTTGTCCCAATCAGTGATCCGCGCCGTCCCCAGCACAGCCCGATATCGGTAGCCTCGGATCGTGATGCCGATCACGCTGTGGTGAGACACCAGGTCCTTCGCTTCTTCGCTTCTCCAGGAGGCTCTAGCGTGCCCGATAACCACGACAGGTCTGGCGTGGCGTCCCTCACGGCACTGTTGCCTCTTCCGGTGGTTACGTCCGGCTCGTTCAGGAAGGCCCATCTCGTGATCCTCCATTGCTTTGGCCAATGCCTTTCCTCTCTTGGACTGGAGCTTATAGCCCCACGTTGTGTGAGGAGCGTTAAAGTCGCCGAGGATACAGTAGGGAGCTTGGGTGCTATCGTCACTTCTGTGTAACCACGGAAACTAATATACCCGGCGTATCAGCGTACACTTTTAATATTTTTTTGTTAAGTCGCCTGTGGCAGTTAGCACAATTCTAGTTCATGAACTGGTCTACTCGAAGAGGCGGACACTACTCGGAACAAAAAAATGAAATGCTTAACATACAAATTTAAGAAATTTCACTAATTAACCTTCTAACTAATTATCTTATGGCCCATATTGCTATTTACAAGTTTTAGCCGTGGAGTTCACCAGGCGGATCCACTTGGAACGAATTGTCAGAGTGAAACCAGTTTCGAGATATTAATTCCCGAACTTTGCGGAGAAATGCATTGGCGTTCCAGTTACTTTCTTAAGAAAACGTCGTTTCATGCATCAATCACAAAAGTAACTGGAACCCCAACGGTAGCCGTAGGAGTTGTGCATAGAATAGCATAGCGCCTGTGACGCCACGCGAGCACTCTCGCGTGGCCATCCCGGTGTCTGACTCGTCTGACGTCGAGCTCGGCCATTCCAGTGTCATGACTCGACCCACTCGCATCGAGTTCATGTTAACGGAGCCATAATTTATATCATTCTGCTGGGCCACTTATCTCCCCGTACCTGCAGGTAGCGCGAACCATCAATACACTGACGCTCCTGCTCGACGGCGAACGTACACCGTCGGCTTGGGTTCCTCCAGCCAGCGCGACCGACGCCAGCGGGACTCCAGGGCAGCATATGTGGAAGCTGGGCCGGTGCGCCTCCTCCGACGCGTCCGCCCAGTTGACGTCACTCTACCCCGTACTTCCGGCGCTGGAAATCGCGCACGACGCCTACAGGCGGTTCCGCAACGTCGCGCAGGACGTGCCCCTCCGGGGACTAGAGGCCTACAGCGCCGAGCAGGTCTTCTTTCTGACGGCCTGTCACGTGACCTGCTGGACCAACAGCTCGGGGCACCGCATGTCGCCGGAGTGCACCGACGCCATGAGCCACTTCGCGCCGTTCGCCGATGCCTTCGATTGTCCGGCCGGTTCGCCCATGAACCCGCACGACAGGTGCCGGTTTTTTTGAAGTGCCCACCCGATCTCTGAAACGATCGATGAACGCTGGAAGAAAAAAAAAGTACTTTTGTCGCTTCGCTTCCTTTTTCTTTCCTTCTTGCATTTTTCCAAAGCCGTGCTCTGTAGTTCTCGCTTATCGTTTTCCTTTATCAAAAGTCCGCGAAGCTGCTGGCCACGTGGTGTTTCAGACTATCCGCACGTTGAAGCTTTGAAGATACTATGTTAACAAGCAGTACAGTGACAAGTATGCGGCGTTGCTCTATTTACTTCAAGACATAAGGCTGCTAGATAAGGCGGCTACATAAGGCGGGAGCCAGCCACGCTAGCCTCCTTGGAAGTTTATGCCCAAGCGTCGGTACAATATATTGGAAGCAAGATTATACAAGATGCGACGCCATAAATTACCAGTACATCTAAGAAACACTGATCCTTGGTATGTACCACATTTTCGCACTGAATACAAATTACAATCAATTAAAAACAATTTACAAGAAATCCTTAATTACGCCGACACTACTAATTTTTCTCGCAGGGAATTGCAGATGTTCAAATGTAAACATATATTTCATGTATAACGATTCTAATTGTGTGATGCCCTTTGATTTCTTATCAGAGATGTTTGAATGTTATCTGTCTCTGCATCGCAAGACAATTATCCTTTCAATAGGCTTATATTTGAAATGTTACAATTGTTTCTGTGCGGGTTGAACTGCTTTTGAACAATGTGATATTACAAAGTACTCTCTGTTATCGCCCTGCCAAGCACAACAACGTCTATTGGGCCCAGTCAAGCTGTTTATGGCAGCTTTTAGCCCAGGAAGACATTTCTAGTGTATAGTGGCAAAATACTTCAGATGTGCGTGATGATCATATTTAAGCGGAACTCTCTATGCGAGAGGCAGCACGACAGTCAATTCACTCGCTGCTGCTGCTGCGTTTGCTCACTACAGCGCTTTGACAGCCACTTTCCGCGGTCATCGAGTGACACGTGTCCATGTTTCCTTGAGCGCGCGAGACACCATGCCTGTTAATTCAGTTAGTATGCCTATGCTTACAACTTTGTACGGCCGATAAAACTACTATCCTTACTTCGTATAGCTGTGCTGCTGCTGCGTTTGCTCACTACAGCGCTTTGACAGCCACTTTCCGCGGTCATCGAGTGACACGTGTCCATGTTTCCTTGAGCGCGCGAGACACCATGCCTGTTAATTCAGTTAGTATGCCTATGCTTACAACTTTGTACGGCCGATAAAACTACTATCCTTACTTCGTATAGCTGTCCACTACTTTGCTATCGCAATCGATGCTACGCCTTTTAGACGAAATTGCAACTTTTTTTTTCGTTATTGCCTCCACGGTTCTGGTTAACTAAAGGTATGCCTAGTGCGTGTCATTGCACACATCACGTCGCAGCCATCTGGGTGACTAAAGGTGTGGCCAAGTGCGCGCGTCATTGGGCACGTGACAGCGCAGCCAATGGGGACGAGGTAGCGCATGAGCGCGTTCATGCCGTTCTGAGATGTATAAACGGTACGTTTTCGCATACCCACACGTAAGCAGTTGTGTCTGCCGAATTTTTTTAATGCGTACATATTTCGAGAAAATTCGACCGTCCGTCTGTCACGCAAGACGATCGCTTTCAAGATGGGGCCCGCGCAGCAGAGCGAATTCACCTTCGTGCTGACTCTCGCTTCAGCGCGAAGCGGCGAGAACACAGCGCACACGAAGCTATCAACACTCGGTGCACTCTGTCACCATCGTAGATTGCTTTCAAGATAGGGCCCACGCGTCTCGCTTCAACGCGAACTACGCGGCGAGAACACAGTGCACACAAAGCTATCAGCAATCGGCGCACCCTGTCCCCATCGCGGATTGCTTTCAAGACAGGGCCCGCGCGGCCGCGCCATATGCATCTGCCGCCGAAGTACGGTTGACCACTGTTGAGAAAGGTTCGACGCAGATGGATAAGGCACTGAAGAGTGATAACGGCTTATATGATCGGAACGTCATCAGCCCACCTGGCACTGCCACCTTCAGTAGTTTGCCTGCATCAATTTTCCTTGCGCTGCTGTCCGCAGCAGTTCGTGTCGCCGCAATGCTGTCGTCTGTACTGGTCGGATCAAGTTTCATAACATTGATAACGGCATCGGGATGCGTGGACATGAGCAAGTGGCACAATGCTTACGCATACTTAGACAACTCCCCGGGGAGTTTCTGCGTGAATTGTTTTTAATCATAAGAAGCTGTCTTTCAAGTTCAAGATGAGCTCAGGATGAGATTCTAAAACAGCAGGAAGTTTAAAGAGACGAGACCTGCACCAACAAGGTAGTGTCAAAATACGTCCGTCCTGGTAAAACGGTTCTTCTTTATGGCATTTTGTGTGCCAAAACCACGATCTGATTATGTTTATTGGCAGCCATCAAAGCAAAAACATTTGGAAGGTGATTCAACCTCTCGTTGAAATCGATGAAAGACAATGTGTTCCTGGGCAAGTTGGGGGTGAGAAGTGTCATCCGCTACCACCATCATAAAAATTATTAGTCATTGTTATCATTATAATCATAGCAGTCTGGGCGTGGCTCCCCGAATAAATATGGTTCACCATCAGTCACCATGTTTTGTCATATTTTTAGACAGCACTATCTTTGGCATTAGCCCAGATACAACTACACTGCTGCCAATCCTAGGGAAATTATACCAGTTCTATTGATTTTAGGCATTGTTTAGAGGAAAATGTTTCCATTTCTAAGAAAAAATTGTGCTAAGGACGTGGAGGACACAGACATGAGAAACGGTGCTGTGATGCAGCGATGACAGACATGAGGATCTGCTGACAAGACGGTGGATTTTGCTTTCTGTCAGTGCAAATTACCTTCGCGTTGACATGCAAAGTTTGGCTTGTGGCCATACCATGGTACAGTGAGCACCTCTCGCCATGTAAACAAGGTGTCAATGTTCTAGGTTCGTTAATGGAGCAAAGCTATACTGTTGACTTGTCTGTCCCTTGAGTGAAATATTTATCTGTAACCAGCAAAACGAATTTACACCGCAACACCAAACAAAGCAGCACAAGTGAATCTCACCATAAGCAGACCTAAAGGACCTCCATCCACGCGCCACCGCCGCTGGTCGGCAGAAACGTGTATGGAGGGGCTGTAAGCAGACCCACCGCCAAGTCCGACAAGGCGGTCAGGGCGCTGCAGTAGACTATGCACAGAATTCACCCGAAACCATCCATAGACAGAGCAACTTAATTTCTACAGAGACACGTTGCATAATCGTACTGGTCACATGTTGTTTGGGTGAGTTTTGGCACGGATGAAAGAAAGAGAATAGGATGCGTATCTGCGTGCTTCGCTGCGAATTGCTTGTAAGCGCATAACTGTGGCTGCACTAGGTCACTACATTATGGCATGCAAGACAAATTTATTGGACATTTTTAAATTTTTTTAACGCGTACATATTTCGAGAAAATTTGTCCGTCCGTCTGTCACGCAAGACGATCGCTTTCAAGATGGTGCCCGCGCAGCAGAGCGAATTCACCTTCGTGCTGACTCTCGCTTCAACGAAGAAGCGGCAAGACCACAGTGCACACAAAGCTATCAGCTTTATGCACTGTGCACTTGATTACTGGCGTCATCAAGTGGAACACTGTTCTGACATTGCTACATACCGTAAGCATCATCCGGTGCCAGCTTTCTTAAAATTAGAATGAGGTTCCGAGTCAATCTTGACATTTCGCTGTTGTCCGAATTTGTTTTGCCTGTATGTCGAGCAAAGTATAAACATGCCGACGTCTTCTCCTCCGAACATAGTTTCAAGCAGGAGGCTGTGTTATTGCACGAAGAACTCTGGTGTCAGCACAGTTTACAATAAAACATTCGGTCTATTCGATTCAACAAAGTTTCTCTGCACCTATGCTGGGTGCGCTGCACCTAGGCCCTCGATTTACCTAGGTGCAGCGGGGCACCCTGAACCCTTGTTCTCTATTGCATGAGATGTAAGGCAAGGCGCCGCCGAGGTGTACAGAGAGAGAGAAAGCTCTTCATTGAAAATGCAGAGTGTATAGCCAGCATATTTTTACCTACATGCAACTCTGCAGGGAATGGGACGAAGGAGAAGAAAGGCCCTAGAAGAAGGTGGACAGAAGAGAAAAGGAAAATTTAAAAAAATGCAGGTCATGTGGTGTTATCAGTAGCAGGGTCCGATGCGACGCATGTGGATGGTAAATGTAAAATAAAATAAAATCACAGTCTTGGTGACACGACGTGCGTGTCATAGTTATGACGGTGAACCGATTGACTCAATATATGAGAACAAGAAGTCCAGGGCTTTGCACTGTTCTGACGGGAAAGGCCAGGGACCCAGCATCCGTGTCAAGGGGCCAAGGTCGAGCTTTTCCATGTTCTTCTTACATTGATGTCACTCGTCTCCATAAACTGGGCACTCGAGCAAGGTGTGCTCTAGAGATTCTACTGTGCCAGAGTTGCCACATGGATTTGTGGTTTGGCCGTTGCGGAAAATAAGATTGTGTGGTGCACCACTGGACCTTGCAGAGCGTAGGTACAGCTTGGTGCCCTAGAACCGGCACTTCCTGCACCATTTAGTTTGTGGTGCCATGCACCTCCTCTGAATCGAACAAACATATTACTTCAGCTTGAGTGCACCAACTTCATTATCTGAATTTATAAAGACCTAGCTTGAAAATAAATTTAACTTATAAATTGGCAGTCTGTTTGCATAACAAAAAAAAACATACCGTTAGAAAAATCATACTGACAAGCCAAACAACTGCATCTTTAGGGAAAACTAGTTTCAGAAGTTGGCAGCACTGCGATATGAAAAAGTGGCATTACTCGTAAACAAAACATTGACTTCAAAAGAAAAGCACACAATAAATTGATTTCAAGAACCCTTTTAACAAATTGCTGCATTGCAAGGAATCAACAACATTCTACGAATAATTTGTCGTCCCGAAGCATCTTGCTTTGATCCCCAATCTATCACTGCCCTTCCTGGTCAACCTTGTGGCTTGGCTACAGGGAAGGCAGACGCACAGCAATGCACAATGTACCAAACCATAATATTATTACGCAATTATTCTGCATAACTAGCCTGGTTTTACAAAACTGGACAAACTATGATGTGATCAACATTGGTTGAAAAAGTGAATGCTCAGCCTCGATGGATTGCTGCCATAGTGAAGACAAGCCTTCTTGTTAGAACGCTAGTTCCAGGATGAGGCTTCTCTTGGTCGGCCCCTCTTTATGAAATCTCAAGAACCTGCTGGGTGAAATCATCAAACTCTTTTCAAGCTAAATGTTGAAACCATGTCTTAAAGAAGCTTAAAACTTCTAAGCACACGAAAAATGCAGTTTCTTACAGGTTATAAACGTGATAGATAGAAGAGCTTGCTCTCGTATTTTGGATTGCTTAAAGCGCCACTAAACAGACCAAATATTATTCATTGGACAAATGTAGCACGTAGATGCATGGTCTTAATTATATGCAGCGATTATTGCTCCATTGCACTACGCACGGAACTCATAACATAAGCAACAATTCATGCATTTTTCTGCAGCAGCAACATTTCCCTTCGCTGCACAAGGCCGAGAGGGTGGGCTTCAAGTCAGGCGAGATTCCCGTGATGCCCCAGTATTCAGTGAGTAGGTCTGAATGTTAGGCTGGTTGGTCTGGCATTATAATGAGAAAACAGTGGAAAATGCAGCAAAAACACTCATGGGGTTTTATGCGCCAAACCCAAGATGCGCTTATGAGGCACTCCGTAGTGGGGTACTCTGAATTATGGCCACCTGGTTTCCTTTAATGTGCACCCAATGCACGGTAGACAGGCATTTTTTTCCATTTTGGCTCCATAGAAGTGTGGCCGCGGCGGCCAGGATTCGATCCCCATGCCCTCGGGCTTAGCAGCACAACACCAAGGCCACTACACCACCAAGGTGGGTCTAGAAATCTGCAAGGCTAAACTTTGTACTTGCATTGGTCCTTCTCCATGTAGACTTAAACTGCTTGTCATTGCTTAGTGTTTCAGCAGAAACAAATATTCTACAATTTTGCACACTAAATCATTAAACCGAATAGCAAGGACTACCGATATGTATATTAGAAATGTTGAATATTTGCACACTGCTAAATTAGCAGCACTAAGCGCTTTAGAGATGCCCATGAGCTAACTATGTTATACATACAGGGTGTTCAAAATCAAGCTTCATGGTTTTCTTCAATTTAGGCACTAGGAGGCATGTGAAGACCACCTGTGCAAATAAGTTGTGTGGCTAGGGAGACACAAAGTGAGATGATAATTATTGCTGTCAGCAGCCCAATTAACTAAAATTCAATAATTAATGTTTTGTTGACTGCAGTAAGTGAACATGTTTGTACTGAAAATTTAGAGCCAGTCGCATTTCTACACAGTATCAATGGGAAGAATTCTAGCGTGTCTGTGCTCCGAGATATCCGACTCCAAGTTTTAATTGTCGTTCGCATGATTACACATGCAAGAGTTAGGATCGGTGCAAAGCTCCTCCCTGATGTGACGCAGCTGTTGTGTGCGGCGTTTGGTCTAACGAGGCAGAGGCATTCGCAAAGATGATAACTGTTCCCCTTCCCCTCTCAGCTGGCGAAATAAAAGATCGAAGGACCCGGAACAGCTCTTGTAACACGCAACCGCGCAGCCTTTAACGATGGCAGCAACTGCCATGCAGAGATAATGGCGCGAGTGAAGAAGAAGCCGGAGGGCAGTGCCTGTGTGTAATGGTGACTAGACGAGTGGGCATGGCCCTTGCCTGGGCTACGCAAATAAAGTGACTGCTGATTTCCAAGTATTGTAAGTTTTATTGAAATCAAAAGCAACAACCGCACGGCGCACTGCGCTGTCATATCTTCATCTCACCAGCTGAGAGGGGAAGGGGAACAGTTATCATCTTTGCCAATGCCTCCACCCTGTTGCCAAACTAAACGCCGTACGCAACAGCCGCGTTACATCAGGGAGGAGCTTTACGCCGATCCTAACTCTCTTGCATGCATAATCATGCGAACGACAATTAAAATTTGGAGTCGGATATCTCGGAGCACAGACACGCAGAATTCTTCCAACTGATACCGTGCAGAAACAGGACTGCCTCTAGCTTTTCAATACAAACATACCCACAGGCTGCAGTGAACAAAAAATTAATTATTCAAACTTAGCTAATTGGGCTGCTGACAGCGACAATTATCATCTCACTTTGTGTCCCTTTGGCCACATAACTTATTTGCATAGGTGGTCTTCGCGTGCCTTTCAGTACCTAATTTTAAGAAAATTATAAAGCTTAATTCTGAACACCCGGTATATACATACGCACACGTCATAATATACTGTATGATTACAAAGAACAGAAGTGCGCTCACTGGCAATATTTTGTGGACTAAAATGCAGTGTCATATAGACCGTTTTTTCGTAGGCACCGCCATATTGTGAACGCAGTGGCGCCGCCTATGAGCAGCGCCATACTGGCTTGGGTGAAAGCGGTCTTTTGCATGGCAGGTATACGCTCGGCGGTAGGTTCTAGCGTTTGTTTTCGCGGTCGTGCGGTCTGTTTAGTATGACATGCGTCATCCACGTGATAAACGGTTCTGTGAGACGTGCTGGAGTGGTTTAAGACGTCATGGCCGGAATTTCTGCTGGCGTTGAGGTGGACGGAACACGCAGCGCGATGTGTGCGCACATATTTGAGCCTGAAATCAGCCTCGGAGATCAATTGTGTATTTCCGAATGTTCCTATCACTAATGTGACCTATTGCAGTATTATCCTCTATTTCTAAGCTGCGCGGTTTAGGAGCCATGAAACATACGCGACGATCGTAACAGCGTGCACATGGGTACCGTTCTGCTACGACAGGAGCTGTGCTGTTATACTTTGACAAGCGTTGAAAATGTTCACTGCAGGTTACATTGCGTGACTACTTGGTTGGATGGATGAGGTTTCCACCCACGAATAAAACAGTTTTGGCTAGTAATAGCAGCATACCTTACAGTCTGAATTAAGCTTGTCCAGCAAAGCGACGGTTCATGAACTGCGCGAGCGTCCTAAGCAGTAGTAGGTGCTGGATTACAGATATCTTTGTTCGCTACAGCGCATGGTCCGAGCATACGGCATCAGCGGTTATATATTTATAAACGTTGTGCGGCGTTAGCCCGTTTTCTCTTGCTTTTTAGAGAAAGAGGATGATAACAGAATTTATTTTTCGGTTGTGTTCGTTCAGTTCTCTATGACACACGTATTACGTAAATTTTGCGCTCAAAAATAGCTATCGCATTCTTTTTATGCGAACCCTCTCATATATTATGGCTGTATACAGGCCAAAAAGGTAATGCCGAAGCACAGCTTATATATGTATCGTGCTGGCTCACCAAGCGCAGTGATCGCTGTGTTGAGCAGCGCCATGGGCTTCATGCAGCAAGGCTAGCGTAGACATATGGTAATTTCAAGCATACTAGACTTGAAATGCGTGAGAACGATGCCAGTGTATCACAAATATGTGATAGCGCCTGCCGCTCTGATGTTTCGTGGTTGCCTTAGGTTAGCCGTGCACGAGCATGCGCTGTTATGTTTTATGTTTTACTCCCTACGCCAATCGATCAGACAGTGAGCTGATTTACCATTTAATGCTGGTAATACAGAGACGCCGGTTTTCTTTATTGAATTAAAATCGATATAAGCAAAATAGCAAACAACACATACGCGCACCGCGACTGATAATGCGCGTACACCGCGGCTGGTTGTGCGCGTCACATTTTTCCACCCCCAAGACAACATGGCGTAAATTTCACAAAGTTAGATCTAAAACATCTCGAAATCATTCCGCAGCACGCGACAGCAATAATTTCAAGCAGCGCCGCGCCGGATCGCCCAAGCCAGAGAGGAGGAAAGGCTCTCCGCGTGCCCTATTCTCCTCGCCCGATGAAACGGTCTATAAGCCAGTGGTGGTGGCACTTTCATCCATGCTTTCGTTGTTTGAAGTGCAAACACTGGTAATTTAACTGCATGACCAAAGCAATAATGTATTTTTTTTTTTTTTTTCACCGAACAAACGTCAACAGAGCTTGCTGTATGCCAACAAAGCTAGGCCATGACCTAGACATTGAGTACTTGAGGATGCGTTTACAGTTTCATTAAAAATCTGTAAACTGTGCAGATATTTCAAGGTACAAACATGCAATAAAGGCTAGGCAACGTTACACATTATGATCGGCAACAGGATGTCTATACAGCGTAACTTCAGTACGTATAACGAATATGGATATAAAGACTTATTTATTATAGGTTCCCGCCAATATAAGCAAGTAATGACTATTGTATTTACTCGCATAATTCTCGCACAGGGAGTGTGATAATCATGTGGGGAAAAAGATTTCGAGGGAAGGTTTTGGGTGCTAAAGAGAAAATGAAAAATGAAGTGGCTGTAAATTGCAGTTCTCACACCAGCCACTGCAAGCTCAAACAAATTATTATATATTACTACTCAACAACATTTACCTTTGTAATAAGAGCTCAGGTTCTACACTTGTAGGAACTGCAAAGACCCTCTATTTGCAAATAGTAGCTGAACTGGGAGTCACTAAACGAATGAATAGCATGGTTCTTGGCAGACCAATTGAAAGCGGGTTCCATCCTGCCTATACTCGCAGACGACTTTGTGTGGCTATGAACGGAAAGCTACGGAGGCAAAGCAGGCACAAGTGAGAACGCTTCTGAAAAGAGTTTCACATTTGGACCACATTAGTCTAGGCTGGCGAAGATAAAACATAAACACCCGATTAGCAACAGTTAAATAAGACAGAAAACACTACTGAGTGTAAAGGTTTGCTTATTTTGCGGCTTTTCCGTTCCGCGTCTGGGGAAACGCGAAACCGTCACACGTGGAAGCTGCATCGATTCAACGTCTGTTCCGAGCAACTGCTGCCCGACTACTTGGCGTGGTAACACACGTGCAGCAGCCGCACACCCGTAGCATTCCTTTCATAGCCACAGAACGCTTTCCGCGAGTATAGCTCCTACGTAGGGGCTACGGGCACCATGCACCTCACTGCTACTGACCTCGGCGGCACACCTGCATGCAGATACAAGCACAACACACAAACACAGTGAAAGCAAACACAGACCCAACGGTTTATTCAATCTTCCCAAGAAGATGCGCTGGCTGCCAGGACGCTTGATGAACAAACAGGAGGTCCGGCAGCAAGAAGCGGGGATATTCATCTGTGCTTAATGCTGCAGACTTCGTCACTCGGTGCTCTTGGTCATGGTTCTCAGAAAAAGTTGATTCCAGCTGCTTCGACTCCAGTCAGTGTATCGCCGTCGCCTTCCTGCTACCTTCTTCGCGCGCTGGCGGCCCCATCCAGGACCTTTTCTCCCCAAGAATAAGGGCAGAGAGGGAGTCCGGCAACATATATTCGCGTGTCTCACAATGGGAGTGACAATGGATTTCCACAGTTTCCCACACTATTCAAAGTTAGTGTCAACACTGGCATTGCTGATCGCTTCCTTATCGCTAGTCGCATCACCACGGTTGACGCTGACATATTTATTTATTTATTTATTTATTTATTTATTTATTTATTTATTTAGAAATAGCACCATCACGCACCTGCCTTCAGCTTGAAACCAGCCATGTAGCTTCCATATCACCCTATGGCGAAGCGACACTAAAGACAAACAATACCAGGGTTGCTGTCCACGTGCTACACAACTTCACGAAAGCGCGGAAACCTTGCCACTTGCAGTTTGGATTGGATTAAATTGTGATAGACGCATCGACCGTGTCTCAGCTGCCATGCACTATCATTATCACCGGCCGAAACAACGAGATGACAATCGCTGCAGCAATTTTCAAGGGTGCAGCAATCAATTGAGGAAAGAAAAAATATTACGTTTTGATGGATAATGTTTTGGGTAGCGAGCATTATGCGAGTGTAGGAATTACGCTAGTAAATACGGCATATGATATCGAATATCGAATATAAGAAAGGCATTTTCATATCAGACACGACTTCTTGGTAACAAGGTATGACTGTACAAAAATCACAATGTTTTTGTCAATAGAATCCAAACATAATTGTAAATTACTTCTAAATTCAACAACTGGTGAAATCAGACATTCAACAAGGATCTCTATAAACAAAAAAGACAAGAAACAATACGGCTTTGCACATATTCAACAAACAATTTTAAATGCCACATGCAAATCACTGCACGTGTCACTGCAATGTCACTGCATGCTAATAAATATATGCGATTGTGGATAGAGTCCATCTAAATTCTTACATACAAGCTAAATAATAAAATCACCGTGAGCCAGTCGGCCTCTGTACAACATATACCTGGTCTTCATAAGAAAAGCATAAAAATTACAGCGTACTAAAAGATCTATGAACTTGCATTAGATTTCACTTCTATGCTAGATATCACTCTAAAGTGCCACAGAAAATCACCACAGGAATAAAGCTATACAAGGCCACCATTCATATCTTAAATTACATTTTTTTAAATGTCATAATCGCAATCACGAGAAAAAGTCTTTCAACGTCCTTGTTTTGTCAGCGCATGCTTTCTTCGTTCGAGACGCCTTCTTCGTTGTCGTTGAAGCAGTTCGTTTCCGACCGGCGGCCATCACTTTGGGTGATGCCATAGCGGCACGCTCAGCCTGATTAAGGTTCAGCGCAACATGATAGTCATCGTGCTCTTCTTTCTTCCAGACCACGACAGTCTTTCCACACTCTTCACACTTGTGCAACAAACTCGGGTCTATCGACAGATGACCCTCACTTCCTCCTACACCACTCTCCCCATGACCATTCGCATCAATAAAGCACACAGCATCGTCGAACGAGGTAGATGGCGAAATCTGGTCAGCACTATCCACGCTTCCAGCAATGGTCAAAGGTTTCTGGCCGTCTGCATTCGATACGACTGAACTGCGTGTCGAGTAGTCACTGTTCTCGTTAAGGAAGGCAGGCCCAGGCAATACATCAGCATCGCACACATTTCGGCTCTGGTCATTCGAAGCATTATCGATGCTACTGACAGAAACGCTTCTTTCTGCACCAGCAGTGTGCACCAAGCTGTCCACACAGGAAGCTGCTTCTGCATTCGCATCACTTTTGGTCGTCCACATCTTCTCAAAGTAGCTCAGTTTTGGAACCTCCGATGTAGACTTCTTGGTGCTCTTCTTCGATGTTGTTTTCTTAGCCTTGGTTGCCGTCACCTTCACACTCTTTTTCGGTGAGGCCGATGACTCCGTGATTGGCAGCACGCGTTTCACCTCTTCCACACGATGTTGCTCTGCCACTGTGGGTGGCGAACCATCACTCTGCTTCCTAGAATCTCGGGGGCTTTGGAGGATCATTGCAAGCTTTTCTGAAAATGGAAGGGTGTCGTTGAGCTCCTCCTCTTTCTTGGGCGTTACCGAGGAATGTGACGGTGTTGGCCCCTTTTTAGTCACAGGCCCTTTGCCATCGTCCTCCGATTTTTCGGTAGTTTTCTGGCCTTTCCGCGGCTTTGTGGGTGGC
Organism: Dermacentor andersoni; assembly: GCF_023375885.2. Classification (NCBI taxonomy): domain Eukaryota; kingdom Metazoa; phylum Arthropoda; class Arachnida; order Ixodida; family Ixodidae; genus Dermacentor; species Dermacentor andersoni. The sequence goes on along the minus strand of NC_092824.1, from coordinate 70,148,761 downwards.
AGTGGTGCTAATGTTGGCTTCTTCGACTCGTCGGACTCCTTGGAGTGTCGCACAAGGAACTTTGAGATTTCCTGAGACCCATCTTCCAAGCTGTCCCGAAACTTTGTCGCTACTAATGAGACATTTGTCAACGGTGGCGTCCTATACGGAAAAAAATTGTCATTATTGCACACAGAACTGGTAAGAACATAGACGCACATTAATTTTGACATTTAATAAACTTTCATTGCTTTCCGATTTTCCTGGATTATGCAAACAGCCTCAACATAATAATGTCACCGATTCGGTTGGTAACTTCAGTATACCAGAAATTTTGTTATATCAAGGTATCTAATGAAGAAATTTGTATATCTGTATGACGGCCAATCATTAGCAGCATTTGCTTCCGATTATGACAGATGACAGTTAGCCATTATAAGTCATGAGATTTTACCATAGACGGACACAATTTTGTCCCGTCCAACAAGGTGGCCATCTCCAGGTCACTGTGGTCAGCAATGCTGTAAGGTGACTAGCACTGCATGTGACTTCATTCACTGTAAAGTGCTGCCCTAATAAATGTGGTATATAGATGTCAGAGAGAGGTTGATGAAAACAAAATTGCACAACTAGCCTGATGGAACCAAAATGTTTGTCTATGGCAATCCGAAGCTGTGTTCTCAAATACCTGACGCAACCTGTATTTCAAAAATGAGCCAAACCTGTTTGTTCCCTTTTAATATTGATGTTTGAAACACACCATAGGAGCCTTCTGTTAGTATCCGTGTGTTATTTAAATTTCTTTTCAAGGCAGTAGCCTCTAATAAGGATTTCATGTAGAGTGGTCATTATGATCTTTTGTGTTACAATGATAACCATGCAAGCTCCTCAAAGTAAAGACACAGAAGACTGCACAAAGCAAAGCTTTAAAGGGACACTAAAGGCAAATACTAAGTCGACGTAGACTGTTTAAATACCATCCCAAAAACCTCGCAAAGCTTGTTTCATGCCAAGAAAAAAATTGTTTACGAGAAAATTGCATCTAAGGGTCCGAATACCTTTCTCGAAATTCAAATTTCCCGCCACCCAACCGGGGGAGTGGTGACGTTCCATGCACCACTGCTTTGCTGCCTGCCGTCGGTGAGCAAAATGGCGCCCGACTGACGGCGATACCGAGCCAAGAGAGAGCGGTGGATTCACCACTGCAGCTGCTTTTTCGTCAAGTGGCATAGACAGTTCGGGCATCCCAAGACATCACATGGAAGTTGAATTCTCTGCTACTTGCAGTTTGTGCGAGTTTCGCAAGCCAGCAAAACCAGCGCAGCACTATGCGATAACGAACTACTGAAACGCGAAAGCATGGATAGCGCGGAATCCAGCGAAAACGAAACCTTTTGACTTCCCGTGTCGCTATCAAGGGTAATTTCAATGAGTTCTTTTTTCTAAAAATGAAATGAAACTGGGCAAGTAGCATTTTATTTCGTCTTATAATAGAATATAAGGCAGTCTTTTGCAACGAGTACTTGAGTGCTACTGTTAACCGAGGAGTACTTTTGTCATCGGGCAAGTACTTGTACGTCCCAAGGGAGTCCCTAATTATGTCCTGCATTTACCTCAATTGCTCGATTGTTAAGGCTCTGTTCGCAATAATATTGAAGCCTTAGAGTTCCTAAAGCACTAATATATCACTATAGCTTGACTTTGTAATGGCTTTGTAATGACAAGTGGCGTGAAAGTCTGGTACAAGCTTCAGGAGGAACGAGGAGGTGGCACGTTGCTGTCTGGCGCTCAGAAATCAACACTCGTGGGGAAACTTGCTTTTTAATCACTGTTTGAACGGATGCAACCACCATCTACCAAGATCTTATGCGTGCCACCTGGCTCGAGCGCAGATGACATGCGAGAAGCAGAGGCGAGGGTCTGAATATGAAGCTGCAATGACAATGCAACGACCATCACGGCATCATGAACACGAACATATAAACAGTGACCATAGTTAACAGACAACTTGGTCCACTGGGTCAGCATAAGTTCTTGTCATGGTAATGTCATGCCTTGCATGCATGCATGCCATGAATTTGTCTCATTTTTGTCATGTATGTCATGACATTCAAGATAATCGTTTTATGACACACATGCCATGGCATGTCATTAATGCCATATAGGCTAAACAGGCGTTGGAGTTCCGAAACAATTATTTGCACGGGAGCAAGATTTGCCCTTGAGTGCTAATTGAAACGGAACTGATATGGTGAAAAAAATATTATTTTTTTATTATATTAAAGGGTGGGAGGAACACGTCACAGTAAACAGACAGGCATGCAGGAACAAGGAGGAAAACATTGTCTGCATCTGTCACTGTCTCACATGCGTATTTTATTCACAGATTTATTGTCTATTGTTGAAGAAAACAAGCCTACATTACTGTCGTTGCCACAAAACCCTTGCCTCACATGTAGCGGCGAAGAGCAGTGGGAGGACATCACTAAACTTGGGTAAAAGCGGCAGCTATGCTGTCGAGCAAAAGTTTCGTTTTGCCATGCCCTAGACAAGATGGCAGATGGCACTTCGCTGCAAGTCAATAGATGGAGCTTGACATTTTGAATATTTTTAATATGGCCAAGTGGACTGTCTATAAACGTGTGAAATTTACATAACTTCATTCCAATGTATGTAACTTTCCACTGCACAAAAGGCAAGGTCGTAAGATAGTGCTCTGCACATTTTCGTAGAAGTCATTATAAATAGAGTGATTAGTTGTGTTTACTGTGCTTGTAAGTAATGCTTCTTGCAAAAAAAAACATTCAATCACAGGCCTGAAGCACATGTAAAATTCCACTATTGATTGCATACACTACAAGCAAAAAAATATTATTCTTTTTACATTGCTGCCGGAACAACATGTTGAACGTCCCGTCAAGCATGATAGTACCTTCAGCAAAGTGGTGAATGTAGCAGTACAAAGTGCACTGAAAGCGAAATGAAGGCACGTGGAACATGCAAGGGGTTCGATTCACCTGAAGCTCAATGTCTGGTGCTTTTTATTGGCCACAATTCACCAGAACCAGCAAGGATAAGTCGTGTCCACAAGTGTGGGCACAGCGCCTGAAGAGGGTGAGACTGACGGAGATCATGGGTAGTCGAAAAATGCCGGGAACTTTCACTGGCTGTCCTATCTGTGAGCCACGCAAACCTGCCTGCACTGCATACCATCCTTACTCACCAGGTGTCTCTGGATGCTCCAGCAGTCGTGTTCAGCTTCATCACAGTGGCCAATGCATCCTTTGTAACCCTGGCGGCGTCATAAGCGATCAGCTGGCAGGACCGTGAAGTGCCACCTTCCTGTCCCGCTTTCCGCACACTAATCACCAACAACTGGGCAATCCGCTGGTTCTGCATGCATTGAAAGCAGAGGTTTCTTTACCGAACAGCAGGGATCAGTACGAATGGGAACGCGTGAGGCTACTTCTACAGAGCATCGAAAAATGGTGTTGCAGCATGGCATAGACCATTTTATTTGCCATTCACGAGTGCCGCCATCTTGAGCTCTTACACAAGGAATTTCTCAGTTTTGTGTACAGTGACATCAAATTAACATGGTCGTGAAACACTGAATGCGTCCTTACAACCAGTTTCATTCATACAAATCTAATTGTAGTGCCATGCACTTAATTGTTACAGATCAAAAACGGCAGCGTTTACAGCCCAAGGTTCCAGTTTATAAGTTTTCAATTTACAGCCCAAACCTTCCGTAAAATAGTCCATGCAACGGTTGCAGCATTGAGATAAGTAGAAGGTACGAAAATACGGACCAACTTTGACAGAACTCCTGAATGTCACTTTCGTGATCTGTAAGCTCCCGACTGCTGTTATCACACTCAATGGCAGGCCAAATTACATAGTCATAAAATAATTTTTCCGTCTTTTCAATCATTGCATTAAGTCTCTTCAGCAGACCATGTTCACACAAACAGAGCACACAAGTACGTGAACCAGCCATCATTTTACATGAATCCGGCTGAGATCTCGCATCTTGACTGCAAACGAGTTTTTTTTTTTTTTACCTTGTTCTTATCAACGTAACCGAGCAATCCATTTATAATTATCTTGCAACACTTTATTGAGTCTATAAGCCCATGAGCAAGCACTGCATTTTTCGTTCAAGCACCCGTTTTTCTTATTTATATCTCGCACGGTCCTCCTGATACACCGAAGCTCCTGTAATTGAATGGCATTACGACATCCTATCGCTTGATGATTGTCTATCAACATCCTCATGAACTTCATCCCCCATCCTCCCGTCAAACGTGAGTACAATGTTATCATTTATTGAAGCTGCCTACCAACCCATTACAGCCTTTATCTACTGACACAGCTTGCTTACTTCTCTTTACTTTATAATTATGGTTCCGTGTTCTTAGCTTAAACAAAAAAAAGCCAAAAAACATGCACTGGTCATTTTTTGACGATTCGTATTTATCATAAAAACCCTGGTTTTTCAACTGCAACAGCCGGGGAAAAAAGATGACCAGCAACGGCCCAAAAAAAGTCAAAAGACAAAATTCGAGGGTGTTTTGGTTTGAAGATAAGCAACATTGTGACTATGCCTTTCGGCATCAGCATGTTTAGCACAGGCCTTTACCAGCACGAACTTCCAATTCCATGGTGCGTCAGTGCTGTACTAATGACGTCATATAAATACTACCTATATTAGGCCCTATTTTGCAAAACCAGGGCACTTTTCAGATATTTTCGAATGGAAGGAAGACCTAAAAATTGGAAGGCACCAAAAGCTTCCTAGCGACTACATCAAAGAGCTTGAACAATTGTCATCCAACGAAAGAACCCTTATTCACAAGTTTTGTCGAGTGGCCATAAATCTTAACCACGGTAAGAGCGTCACACAAATCGGAGAGCATTTTCAATCTCAATGGCACATACAACTGAAAAAAATCTTGCCTTGACACAGTTTGGTCAACTTTTAATTTTTATACAATTATTTTTTTTTTTTTGCATATGACTGCAGAGAGATATATGCGACTCAAAAGTCTTATACTCTGTTTCAGTAGTTCCTTGCAACAGAGCCAATGCTACAAGGCCTGCGAGCACAGATTGTTGTGCAGCGAGATTTAGTGCCGTGGTTCAGAACTTGTTGCCCGAGTAAATGGACTTGACGAGTGGTCTCGTCAACACATGTTTACTTGGAAGCTTCTCTGGAAGTCACAGTTGCAGTTCTCTACACAATGTTGCCTCGCATTTTGATAAACTATTTAATGAGGCGCCATGATAGTGAAAATAGAGTCCTCCATTTCTACAAGTAAAAACATGTAAAGAAGAAAAGAAATCAATGCAACGCTGCCACATATACATTAATTTACATTTAACAAGCGCAAACAATGAATTGCTTTGGCACTGACTAAATTCATGTGTAGTCAGCACAGCCACAGCACTGCGGAGAGCTTCCGTCTGGGTAGCGCTTCGTCCTTCACGGAAATGGCGCCCACAGGCTTGCCCTGTGCACTATCGTTTCAAGCTGCTCTTTTATGCAAAAAGAATAAAGCAGCTGGTGTTATACATGCTTGGCACAGTGCCGAAAGGGTGCAATAAATGTGCAAGAGTAAACTGTAATTTCGAGAGAATGGCTGCACTTACGAATCAGCTAGCACAACCTGTACAAATTAATCCTACAAGAGAGATTGAGAGATAGCGCCACCATCCCATGTAATGAGTGCGACATTACACGCTGGCCAAGTGTTTCTTTTGAATGCTCCGTCTCTGTATCTGGAATATGCACGTCTTATCAGTATCGGAGTGAAAGTCAATGCTGCTATCACAACAGCTGATCTCACTACAGTTGCAGAGTGCTCGCAGATGCTGCCACCGCTAGCAGACGACAAGGTGCAGAGGGGCACCTTTAAGATGTGTTTGCCCTTTTGATTGGTCGAGCAAGCCCGTATCTTCCACTGCGCCGCGAGAAGCTGCTGAAACTGGTCTCAGCCTTGCAATCTACACGTATTGTCGTAGTAACTGGGAAACTATACATAAGGCTTTCACTTCACTTACGATCCCTTTCATTAAGTTTATTTAACCGGCTTCACCTTGGTATTTTTGAGGAATGCATCACTCATGCATGACCTGGCAAACAAGAAGCAGACAACATTCCACACAAGTTTTTTCGTGCACTCCGCCATGCTAGCATTCCCCTGCACCAGGCTGACGGACCTATTGGCAGCCTTTTCCAGAGCAAGTGTCTGGCGGCACACACGATGCCGGACAGTGATCAACTCTACCAGAAATACTTGCATGAGATCTACAAAGGGACACTGACACAATCAATCCTCTTGTCAAATATTGCCCAATCTTCATTGCCGCTGATGAAACACCCAAACTTCGTGGTCATCTAACATTCACCACACAGGCAGTGCTCTATGACAATCAACCTTGACAATCAACCTTGACAATCAACCTATGACAATCAACCTATGACAACCTTCCTGATGATAGACTTTCAAGTAGCTTGGCAGTGCAACGTGAGCTCCATAACCATGCTGGCACAAGCAGCTCTGCAAAAAGTTGAAAAGACTTTAGCTGACGATGCTGTGCTCTGCTGCGATACTGCCTCCTTTCAGCATTCTCAATGCATTTTTGTGTGGTTGGTGTCCCTGTTTATAATGTGTAACCATTCAAAACCCCAAAAAATAAACTCCGCATTTTGGATAATTTGAGCAAAAAGTAAATGCTGATAAAGACCGCATTTCTGAAAAAAAAAAAAAAAAATTACGAACACAGAAAAGCACCTGCCAAATTTAGTCAAAAATAAGCAGCTATAATGCAGAACCCTATTTATAATGTAGTAGTTGTCTACTTCTGGAGCATCATCTATATGCCTCTCTACCAGAGCGGTTATTACTAGGAGTGTATAGCCAAGTTTACATGAATGCGACAGTGTGGCATCGCATCGCATTTCTAGCGCATCGCATTCATGTAAACAGCGGTAAAGCGCTAGGAAGGCGCATCACATTAACGCGCCAGGCGAGGGTAGATGTACGGGCGCGAGTCGACTCTCGCGGAGCATGTAAACGCAGGATCGTCGCACTAGGAATTATGGGAAGGAATTAGCTGCGGGACTGCCACACTGGTGAAGCTGCAAGACAGCAACGTTAGTCCAGGCCGACAAGAGTAGCATAAGGTGGAGACGGAACGCTGCATTCCGAAGGATTTTGAACAAGCGTCAGGCTCTCGGTAGTCGGTACAGTCGGCACTCAGCCACCAACGTGCACTCGGCCCACTACCAGAAACCAGTTGCACCGGAAGTCGCCCTTATACGACACCATGTGGTGCTACATTCTCGCGAGAGTTAATGCGCTACAAGTAAACGGAGTTGCATCGCCTTTCCCAAGTGCGCTTGGAAATGCGATTGCGCCACTGTCGCATTCATGTAAACGGGGCTTGTGAATACTGAATAGTAGATTCCAAATCAAATATTGTGTCGAATCAAGGAATGAAAAAAGCCAAATATCTAGCCAAATATATAATATCGGAATATTTTCACAAAATTTCATGCTTACAAATTTTGGGCAAGGAAATATCGTGCTGTCTCTGAAGTCTCCTAGCATTGCATAACAAGAATGCATCAAGCTCTCAGTAACGTGGGCACATGGAAATCAGGAAGTACAGTACAGTCTACTATTATTAAATGGAACACCAAATTAGTATGCCAACTTATCACAGCTCAGTTCTAGTATATGGAAGGTCTGCAAATTTCTTTCTTGTCAAATAAAATTTCTGATGAGAAAATTAAGTGTTGTTTTCTCTGAAACTAATTAATGAGTAAAGGTCTGTTGTACTGAATATGTACCAACAAGGTTCTCAGTTTAATAGTGTACCTGTGTTTGGCAACAATCTTTTATTTATCGTATGGATAGCTTCGCATTCGTTTTTCTCTAAAATGCAGAAGGGCTGTCCCAACTTTATGGCAGAACTGATGAAAGGACCACGCATCACGCAACTCAATCACCCCACCGCACATTGCTGGCACGAGCGACAGCCATTTTTGCAAGAGTAAACAGCAGGTGCCATCTGCACCGTTTCATTATCAGGTTCGGCGTGATTTGCCACCTGTCAAGTACTAATCTGAAATATGAAGGGTCACGGAAATTTCACAACCCAGACAAACCCTGTACCAACAGAGACGACCCTGACCGACACAGCGCCATTCTGAAAATTGTGGCGTTTAGGCACTGTGTGTGCTATCCCTGCATCAGGCCGACACTGGGGAGCACTAGCAAGGACAAAGGCCACTACCGCATTACCCGGAGCAGCCCTTCCACAGCACCCTTGGCGCTCCTCTTGCGCCGAAAACGAAACGAAATGCTCGGTTAGGTGGCATCACCAATGAGGGGCTCTGCGGCGCCCGCGACACGTGGCAGTGCACGGGTCTCTACAATACATCGAATATTCAAAAAACCTAATAGCAGATACTTGATTTACCAATCAAATTATCCAAAAGTTTATCCGATCATATTCGGTTATATTCGATATTTGGATACCCCTAATTATTACAGACTCCTGCCAGTAGCCCACCAGTAACTGAACTTCTGTTCAACACACAAAGTGTGTGATCAAACACTCCACTTACTATTTCTCATTGTTGGCGTCACTATCACATTGCAATCTTTGCAAGAACATGTAATGTGGACTGGTAACTAGTTTGGCTTACCAATGCTTTTGATTACACTGCTTCTGGGATTGACCTGTGTTACGAACCCGGGTAAAATGCCGATGGCCCAGTTTTCACCTGTACAACGCTACAGCATCAATATTGCCAGTGAGTTAATTGCATGAGCAAATATCACACAATAATCTGCAGATTTGTCAGAAAATTATTTGTCACAAGCAGACATAATGACCGAGCTTCCCATTTTGAATTTAGCTCCCACATAACAGGGTTGATGGCCCTACAGCATTGATGCCAAGAACAAAGGCCTGAAACTGTCGTGTACCTCCTTTACAGGTCTTTTATAGCTTCGAAGATTCAGTTGTAAGACCAGCACTAATCTCTCTCCATTCTTTTGCTTATGTTCCATCTCAGTGGGCAACAGTGTCAATAGTCACTTATTGCCAACTCCCTATGTATTCTGTCCTACTCAAAGAGCATGGTATTTGATATGTTGAATGTCACTTCAATCAGGCACCTGAAATGTCAGACTGAACTGACCTGTTCCCGATCCCTCAGGAGTCGTTCGACTAGCTCTTCAGACAGCTGCTCCAGCCAGTGCTTCACCTGGGAGAAAAAAAAGAGCCCCACAGAGGGGACAGGAACAGTACATCAAAAACGCTGAGCACATAAATGTTTCTTTTTTTGCATACTGCAGGCATTATGGCAGGAGCAGTAAACATAACAGCTACATGTAATCACACCTGGCCACAAATCTTTGAAGTATGGCAACAAATTGTTCAGATTCAGTGCCAGTAATATGTCGACGTGTCCGGAGCCAAGTCCGGAAAGGCTCCATGAGGTCTTTGCACGGCCACAGAGCTCGAGGTGTTGTCAATACAGTGCAGTCCACTTATAACAATATCGAGAAAGACGAAAAATATGATCGTTATAACCGATGATCACTATATCTGGACTGCAGTTATCAAAAAAAAATTTTTTTTTTAACGTGTTTGCGCTCTTTACCTTTGCAGCTCTGAACTCGAATTCGCTACTTGCTCTAAAGAATAGATGATGTATACAGTAGGCCGTGAAAAACAAACTTTATTTCTAGCGCCAATGACCGTGTCAAAGATTAGGCGCGCCGAAATAGTCCGAAATCTGCACTTGCTTTTGCGGCAGCTTCAGCTTCACAACCGCGGTGTGCATGGATTCCAGCTGCTGCGCGAACACTGGCGGCAATCCTTTAGCATGCATAAAATCAATTAAGGAGTCGATCGACGACAGTGCACTTTGCGTGGACATCGTGGTCGGGGTCAAGGAGCCACTGTCGATCTCGTTGTCACTGTCGCTGATGCCGTCGCCACCGTCGCACAACTTTGCGTCTGTCGAGACAGCACATCATCGGCGATCGCCTCGTCGGTGACCTCATCGTAGAACGAGGCAGCACTGTCTGCAGTCAAAAACTCCTTCGACACACCTGTGTCACCAGTAGGAATGAGCTCCCAGAGCTCGGTTATGTCAGCGACTTCCACCGGGTCGGTCTCAGCGGGTTGGGGAAGTTCGTCCTTACGCACAAAGCCCGCCTTCCTGAAGCAATTGGTGATGAATCACTGGTAAAGCGCCTCTTCAATATCGGCGTACAAAGGGTCTCTAACCCCTTTTCCGCTGATCGGAATGGCCGCTGATAGCTCCTGCCTTCACAATCGCGGTGCTCCCGGTTTTCAAGATGGTTGATATCGTTAACTGGACGAGCTCATACTTTTTCACGAGGGCGCTCACCTTGAAGCCGCATCGAGAGTCCTGCAAAATATGCATCTTCGTGTCAAGCGACACAGCTTTGCGCTTTGTCGGTGCCATCTTCGAACTGGGTTGAACCGTTGGTTGCACGCTGCTTCGGTGGCGTCAGCCTGCTATCGCGAGAGAGACGCGGGACGGGCGCCACCGCGCCGCTTTGCTGTTTTTCTTTCTCTCTCTTTCGGAGCGACTGTGGCCGACGCGCATGAAGCAGCTAGCGCCATCTTGTGGCGCGCTGCGCCAACGTTGGCTGCGCCTACTCGTGCGCGGGCGGGGCGAGACGCGCTGCGCGGTAATGGCGGCAGATACGAACTTACGGAGGTAAACATCGCCTCGTCTCGACATCGTTCGTTTCAGGGAACTAAGCAACGCAAACGTTACGATTATTTGGCACGGAAAACGCCGTCCAGACTGCAAAATTTTGATCGTTATTTCCGATATGCGGTGAATAACCTATCGTTATAAATGTTTTTTTTCCCCATAGACCTAATGCATAAAATGACACTCTCATGTCGACCCATCGTTATAACCAATATATCGTTATATGTGGTATCGTTATAAGTGGACTGCACTGTACTACGCAATACACTAGCAGCGTTTTGTCTGGAATTTACTCCTTAAGTGATTCATTTTCATGATTTCACTTATCTTGAAATTCCACTTATCTAGTAATTTCTGGCTGTTACAACGTTAAGTTAACAGGTTTTTATATATACACATGATAAGCAAAACTGCCAGCACCAGAAGAGATTTTCACCACACACCACAGAATTTTTAAAATTTAATAACTCAGTGCATTTAAAAAATACTACTAATGATAAACTAAAAACATCACTCGTAGAAGTAACTCCGCGTAGTGCACAGACAAATAATAAACACACAACTGCTAGCCGACAGATATGTTATTATGATAGCAATGCCATGAAACAACATACAAAATGTTCATTAAAAAAATAACGTCGAATGGCAAGTGACATGCGAAAAGTCTTAGTGACTGTTTCATCTTCATTATGTTTCATAATTAAATAGCCTGTTCAGCTAAGCAAGCAAGCTCTTCAGTACTACCTTCATGTATTTACAATATCTACAGTTCATATATAGTATTGGCCCCTATAATGGAGGGGCACAAAGTGACAACCTTACCTTGGTTGTTGTGTCAAGGGCGAGCTTGCCCCGGAAGTTCTTGCCACAACCGATGGACTGGGCCAGCTTGCGGGGGGTCACTGGCTCAAGGTCAATGCCACGAACAAGCTGATACAGCCATGTACTGGAAGTGTAAATGTTTCCATGATTTTTTCCTAACCATGTACTATCGGTCATAGCATCGCATGAAATTCATTTGTTGACCTTTCTCTTTAAAGAAACAAAGGAATCAGGTGGGAGTAACACGGCACAATTTGGCACCCAAAAGAAATCGAAAAGTGCCCCAGCTCTCAGAACAGGCTGGAACCTGTGGCAAACTGATAAAATGTGGTTGTTCACACAACTCAAAAATTGGATCACATGTGATTTGTACCTTCGGTCTCCTGCTTTACATTCGGTTTCAAAATAAGATGAAATTGAATCCTACAATTTCTCAAACTTTTTTTTAAGACACTCAAATTAATGAAATCTACTAAAACTGAACTGTCATGCAATCATGTACTCCCTGCCCTGGTTCGGACAAGCTGGGCTTCCTGCAGCCTTGTCTTCTGTGCTGTTATTAGAATGCATTGTAATATAACCCACATTAAGCGTGGTCACTGATATGTTTCCGCAAAGTAATCCACATATGGCCTGGTCACGTAGGAAGCAATCACATTCACTTGTGTGTGTCCTCGCTGTTACTGAACAACTACAATTAAACCTTAATAGAACAAACTTAAATATAATGAAATACTTGATATAATAAAGTGTCCAACTTTTCATAACTTCTTGTCAATAGAACACCATGTATTTTGAACTTGAATATAACGGAGTATGGTTATACGCGATTCCAATATAACGAAATTTCACTGTCCCTACATAGAAATACTCAGGCAATAAATGAAAACTGCCACATACACAGATGGTGAAATGGCAGTTGAGCACACATTTCCTCTTCTACGTAGCCCAGCCAGCACGGCTGTCAGCGCGGCTGAGCGTGTGCGCGCATCATCTTGGAGCTAATCCACGGTAGGCGCAAAGCTTTGGCGAGCCCAGATGGCTATGGTTTGCACTGTCTTCTCGTGCATTTAGCTATGGAGGTGACATTATCTTGCGTTTCAGAGGCTCGTTGAAGCGAGAAGCAGACAAAGTGTTGGCTCCCCTCTGCCTGCGTTGTTCCGATGCAGGACACTATACGGCACGCGGGCGGAATGAGCACGAAAGCTTCGCAGGCTTCACTTTGTACCGCCAATGTGAAGGTATCGTTAACACAGCATGAAACGCTATTTTTGTTTGCCAACTCTCAAATTTAGCAAAATGACATGTCTTTTTTTCCTCTTGGTTACTATTTTTATTTTTTTGACTGACCGATAATTCAGAACGTTTGCTGCCCTTTTCGTGCAAGAAAAACCCAGCGGCGACTGTACTTGATTGCTTAAAAGGACGAATTTCAATAATAACAAAATTTTGATACAACGACGTAAAGTGCCGATTTTAGTGACTTCGTTATATTGAGGTCTAACTGTACATCCAATAGCTTGTACACGGCTGCGGAGCCGGCGAGGTCGGTCAGACCATGTTTAGTTTTTTCGCATGTTTCATGGCAGGAGAAATAGGAAAGGTGGCGGTGCCTTGGCTGCAGCCGCACCAGTTTAAGAGCTGGCTTTCGTTTTCTAACACGTGCCTCGCATTCCGTCTCAGGCTGGTGGCATTGAGGCTGCCACACAGCAATTCAATGTGAGCACCACCATGTCTGTAATCGTGCACTGTGCTCCCAAAGCAGACGGCACCTAGAACCACACGCAGCCAGGCTGATGCCTATTCACCTTACGTGCAAGGAGGAGAACTAAGTCGTGCAGTTTTAAAACTAATAGCTCTCTTTGGCTTCCATGAATGAAGGAAGGGTACCTCACCAGTGGAAAGAGCAGTGCTGCAGCGAGTGCGCAACCCGAGTTGTGAAATGTCAGCTGGCTCTTTGAGATCCTCCCTCTACCATATCCAGAGGACCTTGACCCCAGAAGCCTACAAACGCTTAATAGAGAGAAAAGAAAGGCTATTCGCTGGCTTCGGTCTAACCGTTGTTCTCCCCCTGCCACAACCAAAACTTTCTCGGGGAGACAGCTCACTTTGCGGGGCTCCACAGACCAACTCCCATCTCATTTCGTCCATTATATTCAGGGCGCCGCAGGGCACCTCCAGTGCACACACTGTGGCTGTTATCCCAATAACGTGCATATCTTATGCATTTTCCCTACTTTCCAAACATCCCTTAAAGCCTCACTGTCGAAATGCCTTACCACCTTCTCCCCAGTTCCCTTTGCAGCTGGCTCAATCCCTCCGCTGCCCTGCCCTCCCTGTAATCTTCCAGGAAACCCTGGTATCACATATCAGGGCCATCCTGGAGCCATGAGGAACAGGACTAAGTGATAAACATGTTTCTCTCTCTCTCTCTTTAAGATGCACATGTTGCCCTGCAAAAACATTGTGGTGCTCGAAAGCTTAGACGCTGTGGCTCTGTGGCACGCTTCACCAATGCCTGAGCTTACGGTAGTGGGGCATGTTCATCGCAATAGTCTGCCACATGTCTCTTGCCCATGTACGACTTTTCGTTTTGGCAGCTCAGCACACTTTCATTAAAACAGACTCCCACAGTCAGGACTCACCCCGTCTTGTGGCCAAAGGAGGAGGAGAGCTGATCCTGGGAGAACCGCAACACATCGGCCACCACTTCCACCTGGAGGAGCTTCTGAATGTCTTGGCCCAACTTGCCACCAAGCTTGCGCCTTTTGTGGGAGCAGACATGAGGAAAAAAAGCACATCACTACTTTCTAACTCTTTGCAGATTGGATTGTCAACCTATGTTGAGCAGATGGTGGTCAACCAGTAAAGAGCAGATCTAAACGCTCTTAGAACATAATGAAAGCAGTTCACGTGGCAACCAAAGTTACTGCCAACCACAAAATCACACCGTGTATTATTTTCGGTGAAATCAAAGTGAAATATCAGACAGAAAGTACACTGCAAACAAGCTCAGTAAAGAAGCTAGCACTGAAAAATATCATAGCTAGTACCACATTACTTTTGTGAGTGACAGTTATGTGACATGCAAACGCAATAATAAACAGTTGGCAGTTGGCGCATTACTGTGTGTATATGCATGAATATGCAGTAAAACAGACACTTTTAATTCTTCTGCCCTTCTATTCGTCATCCCCTTAAGGAACGACCCTCTCAATATACTAGTAGCTGAACCTAACAAAGTAAAATTATATCTCCACCTAAACACACATTTCTTTAAGTTCTTGTCTGCACTTATGATCTTGTCTTTTTGCTCTTATGGTTTTTGACTTTGAATACACTTGATTCTTCATTGTTCAATTATTAACGAAGTGTTCTTATGATTTATATAATTGTATGGCTGTCTATACCTGTAAGGTTTTTGGAATAAATCAATTAAAAGCATATTTGCATCTTATTTTTCTGCTAAGTAAGAAAGAGCAACAATAATGGGTGATTAACTTACCTAATTATAGTTAGGTAACAAAAGTAGAAGACTTATTCTGCTATTTCTTTCTTTAGTTCAGTCCTCCCCAGCTATCATTTGTTTCTCAACAGTAAAGGCAAAGGTACTCCAAGAAGATTCAAGACCAATATCCATTCAGGAAGGCTTCATAGTTATTTTTTGAACTTAATTAAGACAGTAACTTATGGACATGTGTCAATTTTGCAACACACAATCATCATCAAAAGAGAAATGCTGGTTAATAAGCCTCATTCTGTCTTTGTTGCCACCAGTCTGAATGCATATTCACACTGGCAATCGACAGATGTTGGGTAACCAATTCGGACTGGTAACCAAAGGGTGACTAATGGCAGCTGCTGTTCACACCGGTAAATGTGACCTGCCTGTAAACACACTGAAATGTCTTGCGATTGATGATGTTCCCACCTAGTTGCACCACTGTCACAGCGTAAAATAAGCGTCAACATACACAGACATCCTGTTCCTGCCCCATTGATCAGTTCAGTAGGTCTGTGGCTACAGTCGCGCAACTGAAACATTAAGCAGCGAGTGACTGATCCACGACATCCGCTTTTCGACTATTTGCAACCAACTTGGTCACAAGACCTGTGCAAGTCATTGGTGCGAATGATCCCAACTGTATTAACTAACCCACAGATACATTACTGAGGCACCACAGGAAAAGATTAAAAGGGCAGTGAAGTACAAGTTAGTTTAGCTTGGTGAGGTATCTGTGGGAGACTCAGTATGCAGTTATATTTGACCAAAAACGGTTTTTCATTATCAAAGAAAATCAACAGCAAGGTTGCCCTTTTTTTAAATTTTGTGCCCAAGTCACAATGTTGGTGATACAAGAAAAGTTCCTAAAAGCTCACTGGAGTTACTATGTCGTTTCTACATAATGCAATATAATCCTTCCTCATCAATAAACTAATAACTAGCCCTGGCCAGGTGGCCAAATCTCATTAGCAAGAACTTCAAGCCCGTCTTTTGTTGCTGCATATTTTCTGGCTTCTGCTTAATGACATCTTGCGTCCTATGTATAACTGGAAAAATGTTGCGCCTCCGGTGATAAAAATAGGTAATATCAGAACAGCTATGCTGCATTTGAAGACGGAATAAAACGCAGCTTGGTTCATTGTATCAATTTCCCTGCACAGCTCCCACTGATCGCTCTCCCTTCACATTGCTCTGTCCGGACCATGTGCAGGAGTGTTGACGCCCTCTTTTTGTGACCCTCTGACTCAATGAGGGCAGCGATGGCTTCCAGAGCAAGACCTCTCATATCACCAGCACAGCTTACATCAATCTAAGAATGGCTCATCGACGTCACACACTTACGCACACTATTTCACACTTACGTCACAAAGTGAGCTAAAATGGTGCTGGAAAAAAATTTATGCAGAAATTCGGGAGGTTAAACAAGGCACGCACATGACAAGACACATGCAAGAGTTGCACAGTACAGCTCTACTGTGGTACAACCTATCGGCTGCTTCATTCACACTGACATTACACATGGGCATACAATGTAACACAGTGTAACATGAAAAACCACCACAGCAGGAGTTTAGGGAGTTCAATACAGTGCTCATCATACAAGGAAGTTCAAAAATTTAATTTGGAAAGGTAACTTGAGCTTAGGAAAGGGCAAACAATACGTCCAGGTATGTGTGACATTAGAAAATGTAAGACTCGTTCACTCTTACGATTACGGTACATTCGAAACCGATTATAAAGAACTCAATATTTCCGTGAAAAGCGGTCATTGGATGGGTAGTTCATTACATGGGAACTCACCCTTCAAAGAATTAAAAAATTGACAACACCAAAGCTGGCGTCAGCAACAATTTGACACCACTTCACTTATTTCTTTATCATTTTAACTTCAGTATCTTCATTCTTGTTCCCAACATGTTCCCACATCTGGCTGCAAGTTTGCATTAAAAAAATGTCATCTAAAGAATGAAATGCAGTTGCTTAGCTCTTTGAAAATGGCGCCTGGCCAGTTCTGATTACCAACAATTTCGTAACTACAAGCGCAGCAACGACAATTTTTCTTCAAGAGCTTGTGATACATTTGACTATCAGCGGGACACAAGTGGATTCTACATACAATCAATAGCGAACTGTTTTAGTTGGCTGGAAGCATGAACTACTGGGGCATGCCGGCATTTTGCAAAGATCTTCCTGTCATGGCCGCAACATCAGCCACATGAAGAGCCGTGAAGTAAAGTTTTCTATGTCGCTTCGGCCGAAAAAGTATGCGGTTTGTAAGGTAGAACACCATCGCAAACCATTATCAGCGACAACGTACACAAACTGTAGAGGAACCAGATTCAAAATCTGGAATATTCGTGCACCCTTAGTAATATCCAATAACACTTGTGGCAGCACTACTGATGAAACAAGAAATTATTCCCACACAAAACCTTATTTCAAGTTGAAGAGGAAGTTAAAAACAACTGAAAACCCACACAACAAAGCTCATTATCGCTGCCCGACAGTTGGGTTCAATGTTAAACACTTTCTTGGAGTGGTTGTGGCCATGAACCACACTAAATTTCCACCTGGCCCTTGCGTTACATCTGGAATCTCTCACATATGACTTGAACTACAGAATCATTGTGCAGCCTTGTTAGTTGTAATTTTCTTGGTAACTAGTCATCTTCTGACCCAAAACTAATGTTGCAAAACCCAGTAGAAGTGCCATACAGCTTCTAAATTGATTCAATTTTTGCAATTAGTGTCCCTTTAACCCTTTACAAATGAGACATAAATACTAGGAAATGTTGTTTATTTTCTATCTGAATGTGCAAAACATATTGAGAACAAGCATATTCAACAAGAAGACAAAAATATCTTGCGCAAGCTTTTCCAGCAATAGGTAGGAAACACCAGGCAGGAAACTGTAAGTAGACTTTACCTAAAGCCACATGTGGCTTTATTTAGCATTTATACAGACATCTGTCATCATATATGAACCATAGGCGCAAATTTCACTAGCTTTACATCAGGTGTGAAGCGCCGCTGCAGCCAGAGGCGTTGCATCACTTTGTTTCCTATGACTGTGCTGTCAAAATAAAGCCCGTCACATGCCAAACTTCTTCCTGGTCTTTTGTTCTTGCTGTAAACCAACAAATGGCCCTCGCTTGCAGCATTGGCCAAAGACATTTAGCCAGAAATTTCATACTCAATACCGAAACTCGGCAAAAAAAGTTTTTTATTGGTACGTTGCCTGTCTGCAACTTCAGGCGTACTCGCTACCTCTCTGGTCCGAAGGATTTTTCCAGCAACCACACTATAACCAGTATTTCGTCTCGCGCGGCGGCTCCACTATAAGCAGTATGCGTATACCAGGGTGTCTACCAAGTTGACATTTTCAATTTCCCTTAGTTTTCCAGATTTTCCCTGAGTGCCTTTGCAAAATTCCCTGAGTGATGCAGAACTATGTTTTATGTCAAGACGGGCTGAAACCATATCACCCGATGCTGTCACTCTCTAGTAAGCATATGAACAATTTTAAGAAAGACAACTTAGTCCAATTTTAATACTAAGGAGTAGTGTTTATGTCATTCAAAAAAAGAATAGAAGGCAGGAGTTAGTAAAATGCACCGCAACTAAAATGTCTTCAAAAAAAATTGCAGATCGAGTCGAACCTTCTCAAATACAAATAAAAAGGAGATGCATACAGAAGCAAATATTTTCAAATATGAGCTATTTCTATCAACTGATAGCAAGCTCAGTGGTATGAGGCCCGAACTTTGTCACAATTGAGATTTTCTCTCAACAGCTCGTAAGTCAACCTCAACTGTCCTCACATACTCTCAGCCTGCGCATGACGCCTCAGTGTTGTGTTTCACTGCTTTAAAAAGTTTATTTTGGTTTGGCTATTTCGGCATCAGCCAACACTTAGTTTTTTGAGCTCAAGCTCCTTCAAAACGGCAGCAGCACGCTTCCTTTCCTCAACAGCTCGTAAGTCAACCTCAACTGTCCTCGCATACTCTCAGCCCGCGCATGACGCCTCAGTGTTGTGTTTCACTGCTTTAAAGAGTTTATTTTGGTTTGGCTATTTCGGCATCAGCCAACACTTAGTTTTTTGAGCTCAAGCTCCTTCAAAACGGCAGCAGCACGCTTCCTTTCCCGTGACAGTGATCCCAACGTACTCTGACTTACTAAATTACCATAGAGGCACGAGGATCAGATATCCCCCGCCTCACAATACACTCACTCAAGAACAGGCAGTTTACTGGCGAAAGCTGCAGACAGGAACGTTCCCAAATTTACATAAACTATACAAAATGTTCCCAGGTCAATACAGGGACACATGCCCGTGGTGTGGCGCAATACCCACACTTTATCACGTCACGTGGGAGTGCAATACGAATAAGGCATTCCACAAAATAGAAAATCCGAGTGCGGAGCAGTGGGAGAGCGTGCTCTCCAGCGGCGACCCTAGCCTCCAGCGGAGGCTGGTGGATCATGCCCGACGAGCAGCCACGCTCAGTGGTGCCCTGGAATAGGGGCGCCAACCATGCAGGCCGGAGATCGGCATCAACCAATAGAAGATGAAGACATCCGGCCCGACCGCTGAATTACTCTTTCTAGGGCATTAAAGTTTACTTCCTCCTCCTCCTCCTTTCCCGTTCATTCCTCAATGCGTAGGTTCTTTCTGTTCTTGTCTGCCTTCCGCCACTTGTTCCCCCCACGGACCATTTGAAGCATCTTCTTGGTCAGATGCACAGTCCACGTCCGATTTTTCGAACTCCCTAGGGGCCGCAAAAACGTCCGAAAAATCAGCCGGTTTAAAAAATAAATGCATGTCATTTACTGTCCTTAAGGGCTCAATCCGCCACAGGCACATTCGAAAACACTCTGCAGGCCTGTTGGTACACGTATTAGGCATATCGGTGCTCGTACTGTGACAGGAAATACCGGGTACACGCGTGCATAATTAAGGAATATATACTGTGTCCCGTGGCAACAGCCCCTTCCATGGCTTGTTATGCTTCACTGCAATACTTTTGCGTATGCGTCACCAAGTAACATTTCTGTACAGAGGCAAAGCTGACTTTTGGCATCCGGCATTATGCAACGCACCGTGATTTCCAAACTTCTAAGCCAATCGCGAGGACCACAAAGGCGGAGTCCGTGCCATTTCTGACAGCAGCGAATCTTTCAATAAAAAACGCAGTACCCAACGGCAAGAAGCCCCACAGCGAACGT
This sequence comes from Dermacentor andersoni, assembly GCF_023375885.2. Lineage (NCBI taxonomy): Eukaryota > Metazoa > Arthropoda > Arachnida > Ixodida > Ixodidae > Dermacentor > Dermacentor andersoni. The sequence goes on along the minus strand of NC_092824.1, from coordinate 70,128,455 downwards.
CGAAGCAGCTAGGCCTAGCGTTGCAGCAGTGGTGGCTACGGCTGCCAGCGGATCTGCGTGTGAGGGCGCCGGTTCAAGGCGGCGAGGTAAAATGGCAGCGGTGGTGGGTTTGATTAATGCCGTTTTGGACTTGCGGTCACGGCAAAACGTCCGGAAAATCGGACAGCGAAGAGTTCTTGCGTCCGAAATTTCACATGTTCTGATACGTTGACTCTATGGGGTACGTGGCGGTGCCGCGAAGCCGTCCAAATTATGGGGAATCCGGAAAGTCGGTCGTTGACTGTACAGTGGCAACTCCTCCAGCCGACGACAGGGCATCAAAGACGATTCATTACGATTCCTGTCTGTTACTTGAGCCAGCATTACCGCGACTTTCGATTTTTTCAATAAAATTACAGCTAATTCTCCCTGATAGAGGCACAAATTCCCTGAGTTTTCCCCGAGTTTTTCCAGACTACTCAAAATCCCTGAGAATTCCCGGTTTTCCTGGTTGGTAGACACTCTGGTGTATACACAAGTTCCATGGGAGGGTGAATAGGGGTTAGAAAGAAAATGCCTTATATCCAGTCCTTCCTTATAATCGAATACGTTATAATTGGTCTGAGCTGTAGTCCACCTTTACCAAAAAAAAAATGACGAGGACCAAGCAGGCACTATCAAAATCCATCACGTTACTGCAAGCTGGTGTGAGAACAAGTTGGCAAGGCCAGTTTCACTATTTTTCATTTCTGGTTTACCAAGCCTCGTGCCACAGTAAGGGTGGCTTTATTTTTTATATTGTAGAAGGGTATTTTACTAACACAGAACTCACAGCTTGTGAACAGGAAGCGTGGCAAACAGGACTGGCACCCCTGCCTCAGTCAGGACTGTTTGCTTGTTGGGCTTGTGCAGACCACAAGCCAGTTTCGCCAGCACCTGCATGCAACCAACCGCCCAACCATCTAAACACAATTTTATTCCTATTAAAAGCAAATCTGTTAACACTGCCCTGAATATTCCCAGCTACACGAATAGTGTGCCTTAAGACGATCACTCTTCATTAAAATGAGGTTCCACTGTACGACAACAAAACTCTGCACAGACAATTCGTCCCGGGTTCGAGTCCCGGACCAGGACAAATTTTTCTTCAACTGAGACACTTTTCTTTCGAGGAACCCGTATGGGTTTCCTTTGTAGCATTTGCTACGAATGGGTGGATGTCTGATTTTCCCTTTATTAACAGACAATTAAAGTACGAATTCTTTATTTTGGTTAACCATATACAAGCGTCCTTCACAGGGGCACATTTGCTGATGTCGCAGCATATCCTGATTGAAAGGGGACAAAGGTAGCTCGTTGATAAATCATCAGAAACATTCAGATTTGTGCTCAGCCATACGCCTATGTGGCGTACGTTCAGCTGGTGTGTCCACTTCATGTAACATAATGGTATCATGCCTTCAACCACTTTATATAAGAACCTTCTGAAACTCACTACAAAACTCACTACTCACTACAATCTCTCTCTCTCTTTCACAAACTTTATCATCATGATCATTTGCGCGACGACTTCTTTCAGTCACCCCCTGTCATTTTCCTTCGCCGTGATCACCCCTGCAAAGTCAAACGCCCAGCTTGCCACTCGGCCCATTACGCACAATCATTCATCCCCAAAACCATAGCTGACTGGAATAACCTACCATTTGATATTGCCACTGAAGTTAACACCGATCAATTTCATCAAATTCTGTGGTCTGATATCAGAATTTGACGTCTCTGTGCGTCTTTGGTGTTAGCTATTTTTTTTCAGGGCTAATTTAATACCTTTGCATCTTGTTTGACATCGTATTGCAGTTTTTTCTCTTTTTGTGTTATCCTTGAACCCCCGGTGTTTCAATTTTCACACTTCATTCTTATCTTTATTCGAACTTTAATCCACTTCCAATATTGGTGTATGCGTATTTTGTTGTGTTCTTACTATGTTTGCTGAATTGTTTATTCTTATTTTTTTTTCGCATATTCTTAGTGTGTTTCGTGTGCCCCCCCTATGTAATACCCTCTCCTAGAGGGCCTTTAGGGTATTTGAATAAATAAATAAATAATAAATAAAAAGAAGAAAACACTTCGCAGCTCACAAGTGGGGCCCATACACATTTATGTACAGCACATTTCTACAGGTGCTCAAATTTTCCATGATAAATCTAGGATCCCCATTTCCCAGGTTGCTAAACACTGGAGCCTGAGCACATCTTATGAAAGTCCCTCCCGTCTGCAAGTGTTTAACACCACAACAAGTTTGTTGTTCTTTTCTGTACTCAACAATGGTCTCATTTGAATTAGTTGGTAAACAATTACTGCAGTGTACAGTCTAAAATTGCATGCAGGACGTACAGGGGTAAAAATGACACACAGCTACAGTAGACTTCCGTCAATTCAGCTCTGGCTAATTCAATTCCAACCAGAAATGCCAGCCAGAACCCACGCATTTCTGTGGGCCCAAGGTTTCGTTATTTTGATCCTAAAATTGGCCTTCGCCGAATAATTTGAACTTGGCCGGTCAGCAAGCACGTGGCTGACCCCTATGGAGACCCAAATAGCAACGTGGCAGTGTCTGTCTCAGCGAATATTTGGGGACAGTGAATGCGCCAACACATGTCATCTACCATCGAAAACACCTATTTTATATAGGCCCTAGGAAGATTTTCGAGCATTAACCATAGCTCACAATGTCCAATTACGGTATTTACCCTAATCTAGCACACGACGTTCTGTATTTTTCCAAGAAAATTGGGCCGAAAATTGCCAGCACGATGCAATCGGAACCTGCAACAAACCTCGTCAAATTTGGTGCAGTGGTAGCCGAGAAAAAAGAATTCCCCTTAGACATGTATGTAGATAGGAGCACCCGAGCTAAAGCTTCCTCTTAACAACGTTCATATGCTTTACCACATGATAATGTATTGCAGCAAAGTTGACATTTGGAAACTGGCCACCATTTTGCAACAAATATATTTTTCTTGCTAAAAAATTGGGTACGTGTTAGATTTCTACACTGTTTAGGAGCTTTAGTGTATTTTCAACGTTAGTGCTTTACTTTAGACACACAGGAAGTGGGCGCGCATTTGATTCGGGGGCATGTTAGAATCGGGCAACAAGTGCCAAATGAATCAGTGGTGCGTTTGGGCATTTTCCTACATCTTATTAAATTCAACCTACCGGATAATTCAATCAATTTCATCAGTCCCGTAAGAGCCAAATTAATGGAAGCCGACTGTACGCCACACATACTGGAAACATGAAGGTGCCCAAATAATTTGTTATTCGACAAATACTTGTGTCCACAAATTGTGGTCGTAATATTATGAAGTAGCTAATCCGAAGAAAGCGATGCAGGTCAAATACAACTGCACTGCAACATGCACGAAGTGAGACTTCTGTGACCGCGCTACTTGCGTATCTTCCACAATGTTGCCTGCTATGCGTGAAATGGAGTACACAGACTGTCCAGACCAGAGGAGCGATGACACTGCTGTGAGACAATAATAGATTTTCTCTGACTTCCCTGATTTAGCTCATACTTCTGCAAGAAAAGCATACGAAAACGAAACTTTCACCACTGAAATATTACATGTGTAAGAGGCCAGATAGCGAAAAGAAGGACCAGCAGTGAGAAAATGACCTTGTTGTGCGCAATCCCAGCAGAGCAGCGAAAGCCAGTCTGAGCGAAGACAGCCGCCCGTATCTGCTCTGTGAGCGCAGCCGCTCGTGCCAGCAAGGCATCCGGACAGTCGGGGTCTTCAATATCGGACAGCCACGCCACGACCTCAGCTTCTGCACATGGCAGCAGCAGCCAGACTTCACACTCCGCCCTCCGGACATATGAAATTCACAGTGAGCAGCTTGCTTGCACCAATTACAGCTTGAATACACTTGAGAAGAACTAATCAGAGCTTTGACCTTGTTGAATGAGTGGTAAGCTACACCAAAAAAAAAGAAAGAGAAATCAGCAGACTTCAGCGATTCCTCCTGCTCTTCGCTCATTTACTGCAACAGCAACAGGTTCTCACAGTGAACAGCACCACCTCGTCAAAAATAAGTGCGTTGTTTTATAACTAATTTCTAACTAATAACTAACTTCTCTGCAAAGCACACCTCCACCTGCTGTGGCGTTTGAAACACAAACACACATGCCGCCCTACTTGGAATCTGTGTGACATGTGAAAGCTTACACAAATTACCAAACGAATGTGTTATCCAGTTAGTGCTTATTTCTTACTGGCAGCGATAGCGGGCAATGCTTTATTTTTCTTCACCACATGGCGAGGGTGAAGGCCTGACAGAAATGGCATTTGTGCCGTCCTTTCCATTCCTCTTATGTCCACATTTTGTACACCTGCGTTTTCAAACTATAAATCCCTGCCAACTCAGCTTTCCAGCGTTTTATATTGAGGGCTTCGCGTCTGTGGACCAGAGTTTAAAGGGCCCCTCACCAGGTCTGGCCATATTAAGCTGAAAAGTGCAGTGTATACAATGCACACCAACGATTGTGTCTGCTAAGTACTGTATTACATCACTACACACTGCGGAAAGAGCTGATATTTCAAGCAACACCTTTTGCCCTTCTCCTCACGGGTGGCACGCGCCCAGCTGAAGAGGTGACATATATGCACAAGTGCGCCTACGTACATGTATGTGCTGTGACGTTACTCATAGTGACACATGACTTCGAGGATTATTCAAGGCAACATCTGTTATTTGTGCAATCTGTTGCTTCAATAGACGAATTAAAGTTTAGAGAAATAATAAAACACACAAACCGAATGTCTGCGTGTTCTTGTTTTACTTCGTACCATAGCAAGAGATGTGTACTTCCGTCTCATCTGCTTGTTCCCATGTTGTTCAGAAGTGCGCGCAGACAACAAAACTATCTAATTTTCTACTGTGTTCCAGTGCACAATCATGCTCTCTGATCCCGTTGTGTCTGCCTCAGTATTCGTATGGCACTGACTTATACCACCAGTCAAGTGCTCTTGTGCACAGTGCGCAAAACTGTGTGCTGTGCGAAACGAGACAAACGCAACAGCTTGCGCGCAACAAAAGAAGGTGGGAAAAAAATAAAGGAAGGCGGGGCCTGGGATGTATGTATCACGCAGTCCTCGAGCAGGGTCTAGTGGAGGAATTTCGCTAGCGGATGTGAAGAAAAATAAAGCACTTGTACTTGCAACAACAAAAAAAGTGGAGAGGGTGCCTATGTCGGCAGTGAAGCTCGCCTCCTGAAACCGTGGGTTCACGGCACTGCAATATTTCTATCTCGGCTATTAATGAACCAAGTTGAAAAATTCTTGCAGTAGAACACTCCGTAGAGGGCACCTAACAACTTCCAGCATGTAACTTAAATTTTCTATATGGCCTGGTGAGGGGCCATCTAAGGAAGGTAGTTCTAAAGGGGCACTAAAGAGACCCGTTACATCAACTCACACTGATAAAGACTTCTTTCGAAACACTGTTTAATTAATTTCACGGTAATACCATATAGACTCACGTAAGGGCCGCACCTTTTTTTTCACACTTTTGACGAGATGCAGCCCTTACACAGGTCCAAACCTTTTGGGTCACCTCGGATGCCCGAATGTACCATTGCATCAGAGGTCAACATGCATCTCTCGCCCTCTAGTAGGGGCAGGCAGAAGTACGCAGCGTGTGCACTGGTACCCGCACGCAGCATCGAGCACCCAATGCAATTGCTTCTTCTATGGAAATTTTTCTTCCCAAATTTTGGGTTGCCAAGTTGGGGGTGAGAACCTTACATGGGTGCAGTCCTTACACGAGTCTATGCGGTATGCTCAATACTAGAAGAGAAAATGAAGGTCCAAGTTCCATGTGTTAAACTTTGCACTGGAACCCCAGAGCCGGTAAGCCGACGTGGCGTCATAGACGTCAAAGCATTTCCTTGTATTTTGGCTGTTGTGGCACAGTAAGACTTCTAGAAACATGCCAATTTCATTCCTTAGCTCACTTAGAATACAGTGCAGTCCATCTTTACCAATAAAAAGTGAACTAGGCCTGAGCAAACATTTTCAAAATCTATGTCATCATGGCAAGGTAGTGTGGAAACTTCAAGCAGACTTGTACATAACGAATTACATTTAATTAATTAATTAATTGTAATCTATTACATTCCTTGGTAGTATTGTAAATTAATGCTTACATTTTTTACTCAGTAATGCTCACTGCAATTCAATTACATTTTTCAGTAAGCAATTACAAGTAATTAGTTACTTTACTGACGAGACAAGCTGCAACAAGTGACGCAGCTTCAGTAAACTGAATTTCGCAGGAACTACTGTAGAACACCCAAGATCGTGCCACGCAGTAGCCTCGCGGACACGCATGTTCAGGCAGACAAACCTGGGAGCTCAATATTTGTTTCCTCTTGAAAACGCTCCGCAAGATGGCCGATGAATTGAACCAGTGCTGGACCACTTAGGACGTTATCGCATACAGACAACTTGCACAGCTTCTCAATGGCCCAACCAGGAGCGTTTTCTTCAAGTCCCAGCAACAATGAAACAACAAAGCACTGCACTTAAGAGGACCCAGATGCTGAGTAACAGCAATCTTGTCCGCAAGATGTCCGTATGTTACCCTAACCCCCAGCGCACATATCATGCAAGTTTTCATTGTAATAGCATGTATTCACAACAAAAATGAGGAATGATAACCAATGACATTTTTGAAAAGCATTTCTTAGCAAAGATAAGCAATGCAGAAAGTGCTGCTGATCACACACTGATTGCGTCAGGACATCTCATTCTGATTATGGCATCTGTGCAATTTTATAAAAAGTTATAAAAAGTAAAAATAATCTATTACTTTTAAGAAATTCCTCAATTATTTTCGTCTTGGAGTTATTGGTAACTAATCAATTACATTTCTGAAGGAAGAAATTGTAATTATTTACTTTTAGTTCTGTAATATGTACAAGTCTGACTTCAGGGCAACCGTCACCACTTCTGTTTCGTCGTTGCGTCTTTTCTCACTTACCACACCTCCTCTCATGCTAAGAGCAGCTTTTTCAAAGGGTAAGGTTGGTAATTTACTACTACAGATGGGATTATTTTTCTCTATAGTAGTGTCTGTTGAAAGCGATGAACCAAAAGACACCTGCACTCACTGGCATCGTCCACCCCACTCTGCGAGGCAGTTTTGGGCGTCTGGCCCAGGAATGTGTTGGGCATGGCATCCACGCTCTGAGGCAGTGGCACCGCCTTGCACGCTTCTGTGAGGTCCAGATACGCTTCGTCCACGCTGGCTCGTTCCACCACTTCGCTGAACTGGCACAGCACAGAGAGGACCTCGGCACCTGCGTCCCGATACCTGGCAAGATGTGAGCGCCAAAGCTTGTGCAGACTTACGGGCTCAAAATATTTTTTTTTTGTCCCTAAGTTTCTATTGCTTTCTCAAGTAACTGCCAACTTATAGTGGCTGGTCGATCCCAGCTGACAGATCCAGCAGCTACCCCAACCCAGGAAGGAGGGATAACATTCCAGCCAAATGCGCATCTACTTTTAAAGCTCAGAAATCCTGAGGTGGATGCAACAAAAGCTGGTTTCTTATTAAGGAACAAAACAATTAACATAATCCAGGCACCTCGCCAGAAAAATCACAGCGGTTGCCTTTTAATATATGTACATATTCTTGTTTTCAACTAATAAATAAATATCTCTCTCTCTCCACTAAATAAATATATATCTCTCTCCACTGCTGCATAACATGCCGACCGCAGTATTCTATAGCGGACTGAAGAGCAATTACAGTGAGAAGTATGCAGTTTTTGTAGCATGACAAACCCACTTAGGCCTTGAAGTCAAGATGTCACTCTTGGCAATGCTCTCGGTGACACAAGCTGTCTTCACTTTTGACATACGCAGTAAGGAACAAGTACGACTTTTGGTTAAACCTCAAGACTTCTATAGTTCAAATTTAAGCCATTCTCAGACAAGAAAGCAAAAGCATTCAGAGCCAACACTCTCATTAAGGGGATTCAAACTCACCTGGTGAGGTCAGCCTTGCCCCTGACCTCTGGCACTCGGAACAGGTGCAGATCCTTGGCCAACTTGGCGGCCTCCTCGCCCCTCATGCCACGCTTGACCCCACATGCCCTGGCCTCATAGTTGACCGCTATCAGCCTGCGAGTTACACCACTCATGGAAAGCCTGCACTCCTTCTTCGGTGCAAACATCAGCAAATCTGAATCAATTAAGAAGCTTTGAGGTAAGGGTGAGCAATGTAGCAGAGGCTGGTAAGCATGACGTCAGCCAGCCGAGCTTTAAGCACCATGTATGCGTGACCTCTTACATCACATTTTGTCTGTCTTTATAATGGTATTTGCCAAGTATTAAAAGCTTGTTCATCACCCACCTGTCAGTCGGCTCACATGCAAAAAGCGATTTTTAAAAAATGAAATCCAATACAGCAATTAAACAAACAGAGGCTTCAAATATCAAATGAAACACCAAATACTTTTCCACTTCACAAGAAATAATGTGGAAAAGAAAGGTATGAAAATCTGGTTTATATCTTTCAGCAGACGCAACACTACTTTGTGAAGACAGTTCAGCGTTTAAATGAGCAAGAAGTACTACATGGTCACCACAACTCTTGCACATTGTGGGCTTCTCACCCTGCAAGCATACCGGCCGCCGCAGTAAAGCCAGACAGTGAAGCTGAATTACAGGAGACGGGAGCTATACGAGAAAACAACATATCAGGGGTCGCGTGAGAGTCTCGCATCCCGACAACATGCAGTTGAAGCAGCTTACTGGCTGTATGCATAAAACTTTTTTCATTGCAAGAATTTTCCACTAAATCACAGGATACCTCTACACCCACAAATAACCAAATATCTGTAAACAAAATTTATAATCAAATTTTTGAAGACTGTCATATGAGATAAGTGTATATTGAATTTGCATCAAAAACTTAATGTACACACACACATACTTTCATTTCTTTGTTTCTTGCTTCTTGACCTTGTGCAGTCATGCAGGCATTGTAGTATCATGTTTGGGTTTAAGCTTTCCAGTTTTGGCTACATTGCTAAACAAACATTGCAAGCATTCTAGATATGTTTCACTTCGCAAGGCGAATAGTAAAAAAATTGGAACGAATTCACAGGATGACACCAGTTTCCAGATAATAATTCCCGAACTTTGCGAAGAAATGCATTGGCATTCCAGTTACTTTTGTGCTTCAACCGTCTTCCATCATGTGCAAGGAACCAGGGGAGGGGGGGGGGATAGTACTTCGGCAGCAACTGCGTATGGTGTGACTACGTGTCATCGTGCGGGCTTTATTTTGAAATGATCTGCTTTGGGAACAGAGTCGAGGTGGGCCGACAGCTCTTAGCTGTGCTGTGTACCCCCCACTCAGTTTGCGTTGACGCGATAGCACAAAGGTCACTTTGCTCGTTCCTGCTCCCGCGCTTCTTCACGCCACCGTTTTGACAGCGAGTGCCCGCGATCATGGAGTGTGATGTGTGCATGTCTGCCTGTGCACGCTGACACCATGCTTGTTAATTTAGTTAGTAAGCGAGTGTTTACAGGTTTATACGGCCAACAAACCTACCATCCTTACTTCTTATGGCAGTGTACTAATTTGCTGTCACAACTGATGCTTAGCCTTTCGGGCAAAACTAGATTGTATTCTAACAGAGCCGAGGACTGAACTTGGAAAGTTTGAAGAACTTAACTGCATCACAACAGCCCATACATATACAAGGACATACTTTGAAATTCGTAACGCTACATTGTCATGACAACACTGCAATTCCAGCGCCAAATACAAAACATGGAAGTTCGGCTTTCATTTCTTTCTGCTAGTAATCAAGCACTTCTCATGAAATAGATGACAATGAAGTTTTGGAAGAATACTTCGGCAGTTTGAACTGATTTAATGATTATCTTGAACGTCCCTTCGAGCAGGAGACACATGGAATGATGCAGCATTAGGTATCATATGTAAAGCATCTAAAAAATGGCTACTTTAACTGCTGGAGCATGTTTTAATTGTGAGAAAGTTGTTGGTCATGGCTGATGATTCAGCAACTAGTATGCTGCAGTGGTCGCCGAACTATACTGAGCATTTCCTACTTCATTATGCTACGATTTTTTTGGTAGCAATACGGAAGACTATGCGCCTATTCCACAAAACATTCCATACTAACCCTCCTCCTTGGAAAGTGTTGTACTGTGCCACCGCACAGGGCTTGCCGTTCCAGTCGGGAGCCAGCCGCTGCTCCACTTGCACGTAGAAGCAGTCCATGTCGACAAGCACCACCGCGCGGTGTCGAGGTGTAGGTGCAGTTGCCATGGCCTTTGCGGCTGCATTTTATCATCATCACCATCAGCCTATTTACGTCCACTGCAGGACGAAGGCCTCTCCCAGTGACATCCAATTACCCGTTTTGTCCCAGCTGACCCCATCTTATGCATGTAAATTTATTGATTTCGTACCACAAAGTACTCTGGTTGTCATTGACTGCACTTCCCTTCTCCTGGCACCCATTCTGTAACTCTGGTAGACTCCCATTAGTACTGCTTGCTTGAATGATGGAATGTAAATGATAGGTGTAATGTTCAGAGAGAGAAGAATACAGTGGTGTGGATGAAAGAGCAAGCAGGGGTGGCGATCTTCTTGTTAGCATTACAATAGGGAGAATTGTAGCTAGGCAGGCCATGTAATGCGTAAAGTGGATAACCGATGGCATTTCATGCAAACAGACAAGAAGGTAAGCAAAGGAGTGGAGATCAAAGATTCAAGCAATATCAGGTTACATAAGATTATCTGGTTAAACCACAGGTGGCAAGTGTAAGTGCTTACTTAGGTTGTCTAACTATGTTGGCACTCTCAAATTCCCCGATTTCTTTCTGATTTTCCCGAACTTCTTTCATGCAAATTCTTCGGCAGTCTATGACACTGGAGTTGAGGCACAAGAAGGAAAAAGATGCTAGTTTATAGCCTGCTAAGTTATTGTGCAAGCAAATAATTTTCAACAGCTGCTTACTACCTGCAAGCTGTAAATCAGGTGGGACCCACTGCAAGATTTGACTGAATCATGTGTTCCATGATAGACCAACCAATTGGCCAGTCATTCACTCACAACACCAGCGAATGACGCCACTGTTCGCAGACTGTGCAAGCTCAGTTGAAAATTTCGCTTCCTTCGGACATACCGCTAGCTTTGCGATCTACTGTCGGCAGCAATTTCCCTAAATCAAAGCAACGAAGGTGAAAATTCATTGTTCTTTCACTGAATTTTCCAGAATTGACACAACAAATTTCTAGAAAATTCCAGGTTTTCTCTGATGGTAGAAACCCTGTTATTTGCACAGATTATTGTGCAAAAATAATAGAGGGAAATCTCGCCCTGCTCTGTGTCATGCATGCTGCATGTATGGTGGGTTCAGCCAGCATGTGAATGACAAGTAGCATATTAATTTGCTCAAACTTGCAAATCGATCATTTGCAACAAAATACTGTAGATGCAACATTTTGCAATTATTATGCACAGAAACATATTGCCTTAACATGCTTATAAAAATAGGACTGATTAGAAATTAGAACAATAATGCATTATACTTTGTACGACACGTATGTCTGGAGCAACAAGCAGGCAGATTAGAGAGATCCATTTACTAACGATCATTACCATGGTAACTAAACAATTGCAGCTCCAGAGCTCCCTCTAGTAATTTCTGTAGGAAACAACCGTATTCATTCAAATGTAGGTCGACCTTTACTTTTTTTTTAGAAAATGTTATCTAAAGTCAACTACTGACCTATATTCATGACCAAAAAATCTTGACCTTTGCTTGGAACAAAGCTAGCAAAATTACCAAGCTAACTGAGTTCCTCTGTAGTGCTCACCGTAGATCCAATCTGGAGATTATATTCATGCTGGATTTAGAAAATGCTGCACATCCAATACACTCGACGCTTGCTAAGCATCTGACGAAGACGACTTTTCTGGCAGCACCAACAAAGATGCAGCTTGTTTTATCAACTAGCAAGATTTAGTAGCCAAGCTTATGATAAATAAAGGTGAGTCATGTTCCAATTTCATCATTTTTCTAAAAAGATATGCACCAACCTGTATTCGAACTATATTTCTTTTATTCCTCAGCATGTTCAACATATTCAACATATAGGGGTTGACCTAGATTCTCATTAAACCTGTTTTCAAGTAAATATGGCATACACCTTTTTGTATGCTGTTGCCAACTGGCTCTTCATATTTAGCTGGACGTAGAATCAGCAGCCTCGACTAGCCTTAACCAGATGATGTACCTGTTTGAGCACACCGAGTGCATGTGCTTTGCGTGTCACACGCTTGCAATTCTCAGGTGACAAAATACCTGCAAAACCTCTTTCTAAAGCACACCACATCAGTAGGAAGGAGCAAACATTTGTTCAGCACTTACCCATTCCCGTGCATGACAAAGAGCGTACGAAAAGTTTTTGTGAAAGTAAACGAAAGCCATTGCTTTAATTAATGCAACTGACACTGCCGCTTAGTTGGCCTCCAGGGCTCGTATTCACAAAAACACTCTTACGCTAGAATTGCTCATGAAAGAAATTCCAGTCAATCCTAATAACTGACATTAGAGGTACTCACTCACATACTCCCATCTAGTCCCACCCTACCTATGCTGGATATACTAACGAAGGTGACCTGACAACAGCAAACAGTACTAACGACCTAAACGTTTTGTGCATTTAGCCCCCAGTTGCCTCTGCACTGTTTAAAAGCTCAGAGGAGACGTGTTGTCCTCACAAACCAGTTACCTAGCGCCACGTATTCCATGAGCGCAACCATGATGCGGCCAGAACCCAACATTATTCTAGTTTTTTTTTTGTTTCTTTTCTTTTGGGGGGGGGGAGGGGCTATGTCCACCTGCAGCTCACTGCACCCTAATGTGATTTCTTCTCGAGCACACATTGCGCCTACCCTTTCCGAATAAATTTAATTTTGAGCTTCATCCATATTGTAGTTTACGCGTTTACATCTCTCGCAAACACAACCCGAATTATTTCGTTCTGCACTCGTACATTAAGTGTGTGTGTGTGTGTGTGTGTGTGTGTGTGTGTGTGTGTGTGTGTGTGTGTGTGTGTGTGTGTGTGTGTGTGTGTGTGTGTGTGTGTGTGTGTGTGTGTGTGTGTGTGTGTGTGTGTGTGTGTGTGTGTGTGTGTGTGTGTGTGTGTGTGTGTGTGTGTGTGTGTGTGTGTGTGTGTGTGTGTGTGTGTGTGTGTGTGTGTGTGTGTGTGTGTGTGTGTGTGTGTGTGTGTGTGTGTGTGTGTGTGTGTGTGTGTGTGTGTGTGTGTGTGTGTGTGTGTGTGTGTGTGTGTGTGTGTGTGTGTGTGTGTGTGTGTGTGTGTGTGTGTGTGTGTGTGTGTGTGTGTGTGTGTGTGTGTGTGTGTGTGTGTGTGTGTGTGTGTGTGTGTGTGTGTGTGTGTGTGTGTGTGTGTGTGTGTGTGTGTGTGTGTGTGTGTGTGTGTGTGTGTGTGTGTGTGTGTGTGTGTGTGTGTGTGTGTGTGTGTGTGTGTGTGTGTGTGTGTGTGTGTGTGTGTGTGTGTGTGTGTGTGTGTGTGTGTGTGTGTGTGTGTGTGTGTGTGTGTGTGTGTGTGTGTGTGTGTGTGTGTGTGTGTGTGTGTGTGTGTGTGTGTGTGTGTGTGTGTGTGTGTGTGTGTGTGTGTGTGTGTGTGTGTGTGTGTGTGTGTGTGTGTGTGTGTGTGTGTGTGTGTGGTTGCCCACCTTATCAAGCTGCCATAGGCAGTTCGGAAAAGCTCAAGTAAAACGTAGTGTTTTTTTTTTTTTCCTAATGATTTTCATGTCACTAAAGGGGGTGTAAGCAACTGTAATCGCACGCGAAAGTTTCGGCAAACTCACGTCCAATGCTCTCGTTCGTCAGAAAGCAAAACACCGCCGCGTTAAAGGTTTCCGCATGGCGATCAATGAACATAGCAATATTGCTAAGGAACGGCCTTTTGGATAGGCGACAGAAACTTGAGAAAGTTCCGACAAATTTTCGAAAAGTGCAACGTGGCCGAAGTTTAGATATGCAGCAGTTGCAGTTGCAATAGCACCGTTCAATACGAAAGAGAGCGGCTGATCGCGACAGCGCCAGCAGAACTACGAGATATCGTGAAACGCAAGGGAGGAGACAAGAGCGATCTGCGTACGCAAACACTCGTTTAACACACGGCACTGAAAGAACACAAGAAGTCGCGCTCGCATCGGACGAAAACAGTTGAACAGAAAGATCACTGGCACTCGCAAGTCTATCGCGGAGTTGCAATATATGGCACGGCCTACCTTGAAACAACAATGTCAGTCTTCTCATCGGTTATTTCTTGCCCGTACTAACCGCTGGCATGTTCGTCCTTGCTGTTCTATTGATTGGCAATGTAGTCGAAGCAGTTGAAGTGGCTGAAACCACGCTGAAACCATAGAGAAAGAAATTCTGAAACTGGAAGCAGCGGGCAACAGCAGACCAGCAGCAAACTGAAAACGCGGGCGAGGCGGGCTTTTTGTCAGCAGCACGTTCGAGCATGTTTGAGCATGGTTGCCAACATTCGGCTGCTGTTTCGCTAACTGCAAATATAGACGTAAGCAAAGTTGTTCGCAGAATAGGATGTGCTAATGTACTAAATCGTTAACTTTACTATATAATAATTTAACGTGAACAACACTGCATTTTCTGAAAGAGATATATTCTGTGCAGCATCGTGGAGATGCGGTAGCGCTTGTCAGTTTCGGTATTCGCCGCTCCTGCAGTTCTGCAAGCGGTTCTGCAACTTTAACGATGTAATCTCTCCAGAATTTATCCCACAGTTCGGCACAGAAATATCAACAGGAATTCTACTGTTGTGCAGGTCAATTATAGTTGCCACATCGAGGCTGGGTCCCTCAAGCGTTCATAAAACCCCTTAAAATTCGTAAAGTAGCGACACTCTTCTCCTCCGCCTTCACTCCTCCTCGTTTCTCCTCTCTTTCACGCTCCCTCCTCGACCGTGGCGCCGCCTACACCACTCGAGCGTAGCCAGTTTGTATAGGTGTTCTGTGGCAGCAACGGCGCCAATATGCGCTTCTCGCCACTCCGTAGACGCTTCTGGAGCGAAAATGGCTCTGAAGCACGGCGCGAGGGTCCACGTGGTGCTACTCGGCCAATAGCGACGCGGCGTCGGCCTCGGCCAGAGGGCGCGAGGAGGAGGTGAGTGAGTGAGTGAGTGAGTGAGTGAGGAAACTGTTGTGAACGCCTGCAGAACGGTTACCCTTCCCCTGTTAGGGAGGCGTTACCGTGACGCGGCCATGACGTCTACGCGGCGTGTGGCGCCTCTACTTCGGCCGCGGCCGCACTATTCCCTTTGGTCGACCGCGTCTGCCCCTCTGTTGGGGTGGCAGCCTCCCTCCGGTTTCGCTCGGTCGTTGCCTTTCGAGGGCCGCCGAGATCTGCTGGACGGCCTGGGTTTGGACATCTTGGTCATAGCATCTCGTTGCGGCCTCGAGCCGCGGCGGGATCGTTGTTATTGTTGCAGCTTCATGCGGATTCTTGGCACAGTCCCAAAGGATGTGAGCTGCAGTGGCTCTTTCCTTTCGGCACACACAACACAGATCACTTTCATAAACACTTGGACACACGTGCCTCATCAGCACCGGGGTGAATAATGACCCCGTTTGAAGTTGTCGATATAAAACCGCCTCCTTACGGGTCAAGCCCGGATGAGGTGGCGGCATAGTCCTTCGCTCTAGTCGGTACCATTTCACAATTTCGTTATAGGAAGTCATTTTGTCCTTGGTTTCCCACCACCACGACGGGTCGGCTGTAGTAGCAGCGGCACGGTTGGTTAGTCCTCGCGCCGCCGCGTTCACCGTCTCGTTGTGGTTAGCGTTGCCGCGATCCGACACATCACTGCCCATGTGGGCCGGAAACCACTTTATCACCACACACCGACTTTCACTCGCGAGATCGACCACGCGCAACACACGCGCGGCTTCACCACACACCCTTGCTCTGTCGTAATTTTTCACTGCCGTCCTAGAATCACAGAGCACAGTCGTGCACTCGGGGTCGGCGATGGCCAAAGCAATGGCCACCTCCTCGGCTTGATGCGCGCCTCGAGTCCGCACACTCGCAGCTGTTCTCGTTGAGGAGGTGGCATTCTTCAAAGCGTGACGCTACTTTACGAAGTTTAAGGGGTTTTAAGCGTTCAACCGTGGTTCAACCTAAGATGCGATTTCGTCATGCGTGGTTCGGTGGCAAACAAGAGAACTAAATTATTATAAATGTCAAATTCTTCACATCAATAGTTCGTGTCAGTTCAAATTGAAAATTTTAGATTGTGTATGTTCCCTGATCAGAAGGGCGATGAACTTCTTAGGCACGGGCACCATTTCATGAGTGAAGTTCCTTCGTGCGTTCGCTGAGGGCCCTCCGATTCGAAAGCACTCGCTCGTCCGTCGTTTGAATCTAGCTTTAGCGGTGTATATAGTGCGATTCACGTTAAGCTCGATGGTGAGGGTTCGACTCCAGCCGTGGCGGCCGCATTTCGAGGCTCGTGTACTTGCGTGAGCGTTCAAGAGCCCTAGGTGGACAAAATTACTTAAATGATATTGCGCGACAAAAAACGACACGGACGTGAGAGACGACACACCAAGTCTCTCACGTTCGTGTCGTTTTTTGTCGCGCAATATCATTTAAGTAATGGATTACCAACTTGCCCGGAATGCTGCTCTCATTAAGGACAAAATTAACCCGAAGTCTCCCATTACGGCATGCCCCTCGATCATAATCAGATCGTGACTTTGGCACGTAAAACCCCAGAATTTCTTTCATTAAATACCTGAGGTACTAACGCGTCTTCTCCGATTCGCAGACCTAGCCACGAAAAGCGTAGCCATACGCTTTCATTTATATATATATATAGACACACACCACACACACACGACTCATAAACATTTATATTCAGATCCCGTACCGTTATAGCTCTCGCGTTCGGATCAGTCGTCCGACTCTTACGGTTAATAACTTGATTAGCCTAATTTTACTAATTACTTTTTCATCGCTACCCGAATAAGTCGCTTAAGCATCGCACGGAACATAGGACGCATTTTCGGAAGCATCCTCTATATGGCAGTTTTTTAACTCTCATATGTTTGTGCAACCGTATCGGCGACGACGTAATAATCATCACATAAGTATTTTGTAGATTTTTTTAAAAGATACCCCGAAGGCAAGGAGGTCAATCGGTATAAAGTCGATTCGCTACTACCCTGCTTACTATCCTGCACAGGAAGAGGAGCGAATTTGGAAAGAGAGAGAGCGAAGAAGCAAACGCTCCTCGCGCGTTGTCCTTGATCGCTGCGTCACAATTAGTTATCGCAATGAGTACAGCTGCAGTTCCCGAATGCCACCGAATTTCGACGCACCGCCACGATAAAACCGTCTGTTTACGCGGTAACAATAAATGTTCGCGAGACCTATTTCTTTCCTCCATCTTTCTCTTTTACCCGCCAAAGCGAATGGTTGAACATCTGCGCCAAAATATGAGTATAAAAAATTCTGCGGATCCCACGGACTGTGGGAATCGATGTAAGCGAAGCTTTCTGTGCCGTTTGCTTTGATTGACGATAATTAGCGGTGATGTTGATGGCGAATGTGTAATTTTTTCAACATTTAGTCCAATACGAGAGTGGCGAGTTGATATTGAATGTTAACTTGTGTGCACCACTGATGTTTGTCTGCGTATAGCACACAGAACACACAGGGAGACGTGTTTGCTTGAGGCGTTGTTGTGCATCTGTTAATAATCTCTGAGAGGGTTGAGCATTGATTCACATGGCACATCGCATCGTGGCAGAAGTCGTAAACTTTAATCCAATTATGGAGCTGTACGTGCCAAAACCACCAATGGATTATGAGGCAGGCTGTAGTGGCGCGCTCCGGATTAATTTTGTCACCCTGGTGTTCTTTATCGTGCACCTAAACGCAAGTACACTAGCGTTTTTTACAGTGAAGCTGTATATGGCTAGCCGATTCGTCCGTCCGTCCGTCTGTCGGTCCCTGTACGCCGAAAACTGCTCCGGCGCAACCCCATGTGCATGCGCGAAAAAAGTAAAGAGAGTGAGAGAAGAAATGAGAAGAATGAGAAGAAGAAATGAGAAGAATGAGAAGAAGAAATGAGAGGCGCGCGGTTAGCCCACAGCACCTAATAGCACAAGGCCTGTTTACTCCGATCCATGACGTCACGCTACCTGGCCCGAAATTCCCGTCTACGAGGCTCGCGTGATGACAGTGGTGACGTCAAAATCATTGTTGTCTACTCGGGAGCATCCCCACTTGACGCCATGGATAAGTGTGAAAAGGCCTTGTGCTATCTAGGTGGTGATTAGTTGCGCCAGTAGTAACGTCGTTGCCCTCCGTCGCAGCCGAGCGCGCGCAGTTTCTCTCCGGCCCCGAAATGGGTAGGCCACGCGTCACACTTACTCCTCAGGAGCAGGCAGCTTTCGATCAACAACGCCGTGAGCAGAACCGGGGACGAGGTCGTCTACGCCGTGACGATGCTGCAGCCCGGGCACAAGAACAGGCTCGTGAAACCGAGCGCAAGCAGCAACTGCGTACCGAGGATCCGGCAACCATCTGTACGGACTGCTTGGACGGTGATTTTTTCAGAAATAGCAGAAGCGTACCGTACTGTACCTTCCGTTTGCCCGCAACCGCTGTTTCATTGCTTTTCCAAGTCATCGTTTCCCTGTCCCGCTCTCTCCCCCTGTATGGGAACTGCAAGCGTGGCAAAGCTGTGCGTTGAGCTGTCCCATTTAAAACCCCTTAAACTTCGTAAAGTAGCGACACTCTTCTCCTCCACGTTCACTCCTCCTCGTTTCTGCTCTCTTTCACGCTCCATCCTCGACCGTGGCGCCGCCTACACTGCTCGAGCATAGCAACGGCGCCAACATATGCGCTCCTCGCCACTCTGTAGACGCTTCTCGAGCAAAAATGGCGCCGATGCACGGCACGAGGGCCCACGTGATGCTATTAGGCCAATAGCCACGCGGCATCGGCCAGAGGAGGAAGCGGCATTCTTCAAAGCGTGCCGCTAATTTACGAAGCTTAAGGGGCTTTAGTCCCCATCCGCTGCCTCCTCTCCCTCTGCTCTCTACAGTTCTATCTATACTCGCTGACAACTTCCTGTGGCATGAAGGGAAATTTGCTACGGAGGCAAAGCGCGCACAAGTGACAGCGCTTCTGAAAAGAGTCCCGCGTTTTAATCCACGTCCGTTTAGGTTGGCGAAGACAGAACATACACACCTTACCAGCAACAGTTAAATAAGACAGAACACACCACTGAGTTTACTTATTCCCTTCCGCGTCTAGGGAAACGCGAAACCGTCGCACGTGGAAGCTGCATCGATCCAAGCGTCTGTTCAGAGCAACCATAAGCACTTTCAAACGCTGGCAGACTACTGGGCGCAGTAACACATATGCAGCAGGCACGCGCCCGTAGCTTTTCCTTCATTGCCTCAGAAATTTGTCCGCGAGTATACCTCCCCTCTGGACTTGCACGTTAGCGGAAGGGTAAGCGCCGCACTTTCTGCAAGGGTTTTGAGGAAGGGGGGAGGAGTCACGGATAATTACAGCTGCCAAGAAGCTAATGTGGCGACACCCAGGCAGTTTCAGAGCGTATTGTGCCCATGCCACGCGATGGAAAGGTCCAAACGAGTTTCTCGCGTCGACTTTCCTCTCTGCCACGCTCCTCCCTTGTATCACATGCTCTGAACCACCCGTGTACCATGCATTGGGGTCACGTTAAAGAACCCCAAGTGGGCAAAGTTGACCCGGAGTCCCCCCTACGGCGTGCCTCCTTATCACGTCTTTGTTTTGGCAACCCAAAACCCCAGAATTTGTTTTTTTAACTGTTCTGCAAGTTCTGAAGCGGCACTGTCTTGCTCAGAGATATGTCGGGTTGCTCTGCGTCTCATCTTGCAGCTTCTTGCGCGCGCACAGCTGACCACTGCCATCATATCGCCTATCCGATACAAGGGTTACATGGTAACGTACAAGGGTTCCATACAAAGGCCACATGGTAACAGAAGGGATATTTATTGAGGTCCGAGTGCCTGCTAAGCCCTAACAAGCTAATCTGATCTAAGCTATGAACATGCTAAGCTGGTCATTCTGAAGCCCAGGCGCTAGGAGGCGTGTCGATCAAGGGTGTTTAGTTTTGTAAAACGCTAATATGCGCTCGGGCCTATAGCCGCCCCCTGACAATAGTAGCCGGTTGTTCATAGTGATGTTGATAGTGCCCAGTGGTTAGCTCTTATGTCCACATATACTACACTGCCGTTTCAATGGTGAATCTACTGGTCAGAAGGAGACGAAGGCGAAGCAGGCGGTAGAGAGAGAGAGAAAGGAAAGGAAGGACAGGGAGGTTAACCAGAGATTATCTCCGGTTGGCTACCCTCTACTTGGCGGAGGGGCAAAGGGATGCAATAGGTGAGAAAGAAAGGATAAAAAAAGGAAAAAAACCTAAGCACACGCAAGCAGGCGGTAGCGGCACGAAGAGATTATTGACCTCTTATAAAAATTTTACCGTCTCAAACTGGTAATCTTCTTGTAATATCCGCCTAATTTAACCACCAGATTCATGGCCAATCCCCCACTGTGGGTATGCGCCACAGCCACTCAGGTTAACAACAACGACATATTACCTTTCTTCCTATGGGTAAAAAACATATCACCTAGTAAGAGACGGAATTCGCGAAAATCTTCAAGGTATTCACGATGTCCGACCCAAGGGCAAGGGGCGATTACCCTTTTATTTTGCTGAGCCGTGAACGCGAAGGGCCGGAGAAAGGCAAAAGCCAGGTGGAAGCGGACCTCCGCAAGCTAAAGTGGGACTTGATCCAGTTGCAGCCCTTCGACAAGAACATCTACCGGGAGCACCCAACCACGGCAAGTCGGTCTGCCCACGATGTGGACTACTATCGGCGCGTTAACCGCATAACGGTCAAAGGGTGCGGAGCGGCCAAGCCAATCCTGGGCTTCGAAGAGGTGTCGTTTCCCGACTACATCATTGACGCTCTCCGGGACAAGCGGAACAGCGGTTCGCCCAGCTGCATCGAGGCCCAGTGCTGGCCCATTGTTCTCGGTGGTAGAGACTTTTTGGGCGTCGTTCAGGCGGGGTCGCGCAAGACGCTCGCCTACGTCCTTCCCGCCGTCATGCACGCATTAAGCATCCAACGGCTCCGGCAATACGGCGACCAGCCCATTGTCGTCGTGCTGGCACCGACGCGGGAGCTGGTCCATCAGATCCACCGCATGCTCGGCGACTTCGGAGAGTTATCGGGATTGCGTAGCGTTTGCGTCCACAGCGGCGTACGGAAGGACACCCAGCACACCGAGCTCGCTGGGGGCTGTGACGTCTGCGTCGCGATGCCCGGCCGCCTCCTGGAGTACATTAAGGAAAGGAGGGTGAACCTGCATGGGTGCACTTTCTTGGCCATCGACGAGGCGGACCGGATGGTGACCATGGGGCTAGAGTTGCAGGTGCTCAAGATCGCCGAGCAAATCCGGCCGGACCGCCAGACGGTGATGTGGACGGGCTCCTGGCCCGAGGGCATGCGGCCATTCGTCGAGTCGCTGCTCGAGGAGTACGTCCAGGTGACCTTCGGCTCCGCGCAGCCGCGAGTCAGCCGAGACGCAAGACAGACCGTCTACGTCGTGAACGAGCCCGAGAAAGAGCGCATGCTCACGGAGCTCCTCGACGACTTGCTCAAGGACAACGGCGACAGGGCGATAGTGTTAGTAAGGACGCAGGGCGCGGTGCACGAGCTGACGTGGAAGTTGCGCCAGAACGACTGGCGGCCCGTCGGCTTTTGCCGCGGTATGACGGATCAGCAACGCCAGTGGGCGCTAAGCTCGTTTCGTTCCGGAAGCTCTCGCGTCCTGGTGTCCACCCACGGGTCCGGGCGGGACCTGGCCATCGAGGACGTGCGATCTGTGGTCAACTTCGACTTCCCGGAGAGCTTGCACGACTACACACTGTGCGTCAACCATCTGGTGAGCGTCGCCGACGGTGGCGAAGTGTACACTTTCTTCACGCCTAACGACAGACGCCACGCCGACGACCTCGTTGCCATACTGCGGGATGCCAAGCAGATGGTGAGACCCTCTCTGTTGAAGCTCTCGAAGGAGTCTGGTGCCCGCGGAATGCGCGGTCGCAGAGCCAAGCGGTGACAGCGATCTACACACTGGCAGCTTCAATTACGTTCATGCGTCGATGTGGTCCACGCCTCTTCATGCTTTCGGAGAAGCTTGTGCTGGAATATACTGCACCCGATTATCTGGCTTCGTGGTCAGTATAGAAAAAAAGACAGTTCTTGCTACTCTAGTAAAATTCACAACTTCCAAAATTAAAAGTGCACTACCAAATACACTAAGACTTAGTTGCCTTCAAACGTTCACGAAGCTGACATCAGTCACATTCTTATGTATTTCTTCGCGTTTTTGTGATCACTTCAACGGCCAGTGTTATCTTTCCTGGAACGTTATCGAATGCTTAGTCCACGCACCAGCGTGTGTAGAGGGGGCTTTAGAAATGGCAGAAAGAGAATGTGCCTACGTTAATTGGCTGTGAAGCTCGCCTCTTGGCAACATGAGAACGCGATATTTATATTTCTCCAATCTCCTCTTTACTGAAGCAATTTGAAAAATTATTGCGCTTAAAACGCTCCTAAGACGATGCTCTACAACCTCATGTTTTAGGCCGGCTAGGTAGCAGCCTCCTATTGAGGCACCCTATTCTGCGCATGACTAAATTCGCAGCGGGGCCTAGCGAGAGGCCCTTCAACGCGTTGCGCATCATTAAAAAAAAAAGGGGGGGGGGGTCGGAATCCACGGTGTAAACTATCCACGATATTTGCCCTTTCCATTACCGCCAATACACACTATAGCAGTAAGATCCTCCGGAAACGGCCTCATTGTGCACGTAACCGTCACCACAATGTTTCTCCCTTGGGGTCCTGCAGCGAATTTTGAAAGGAGCCAGCTCGTACATACGAAGCTTACAAAACTTAATCGCATGTGCTCGTGTGAGAGCCACTCAATTTACCACGTTATTCGGATGAAAAGACGGCGTGCGAAAAGAAATACACGCAATTTCGCTCCACGTACTACTCGGCGCTTGTCACGTCTGCGAATATCATACATATGAGCAGAACTTCGCTGGCGGGCCTCTGTGTTTTCTGTTCTAGAGGCTGCAGTAGCCTTGAATGACTCGGCAATAATCCGCACCAGCAGGATTTCGGGACGGCTAGGATGCGCTTGCCGTCGCACAAAACGCAACCTCACGCAAAAGGGCGCGTGGTCGAGTCGGCGCAGTCAGCGTTCCAATCTGCCCGCTAGGGGAAGAATCGGCGTTGGTGGCGCGGGCGGGACCTTGAGGTTGCATCGACTCCATGGCACGGTACGGACGCTTGCTGGCGGCGTTCGGCGTGGAGCTTCTTTTCGAGGCGTCTCACCCGACTGAGCGTGCGCCTATCGAAGCGAGCATTGTCCTGCGCTTCCTTCCGACATAACGGCGCTTCCCGCGAGGAACGATGGACGGCTGGAGCTACACGCTGACCGGGTTCGGCGACTTCCTCGAGCTGCGACGCGTCACGTTCGCCGAGCCCATGCCGGCCAGCCGAGTCTGCGGCGTCTGCGGTCTCCTGCCTTCCCTCGCGCTGGCGCTTCCCTGCGGCCACGTTCTGTGCGACCTCTGCGTGGCGCAGATCGCCGCGTCCGAAGGCTGCCCTCTCGACGGGAGGAAGTTCTCGCTCGCCGACGTTCGCTCGAACACCTTCGAGCTCTCCGAGCTCGACCAGTGCCGCGTCTTTTGCGCAGCCGGCGATGGCAGCGGCCACGAGTGCGGCTTCGCCGGCAAGCTCTCCGAACTGAAGAGTCACCTGACCCTGTGCGGCAACGGCGAGGCCAAGTGCGGCAAGTGTCATCGACCCGTCGTTCGGGGCCTAGCCGTGCACCATTGTCGGCATTGCGCGGGCGATACAGTTCAGCAGAAGGCGGCGGTAGGTGGCGCTGCCGTCGGACGACTCGGAGGCACCAGGAAAGACCTCGACGGAGGCTGCTCGCGAGTGAGGACGCCGAGCAGGAACGCTGCCGTTAACGCCGTTAACGCCGCAAATGCATTGGCCGAAAGAGTGGCCGGTCTCGAACGCGAGTTGCTCGAGGTGCAGAAAAGGTGTCGCAGCGGCGGCGGCGACGACGACAAACAAAGATCGTCGTCGCTTCGGGCTTCCGAAACCACGTCGGCAACGATAATCCCGGGACCTTACCGCGCCGCTTCGGGACCCGGTGTCTTGATCACCACTTGCAAGTTTGCCAACGTTTACGCCGGCCACGAGTCGCTGAACGAGGAGAAGAAGGAGCTGAGGATGTCGAGCGACACGTACACGCTCGGCGGTTACACGTTCCGGCTGGACTGCGAATTCTCCAGATGCGAGGGCGAGACGTGCGTGCGTTTCATTCTCTTCTTGCGCGACGGCGAGTGGGACGGTCACGTGGAGTGGCCCTTCGGCAAGAAGGTGACCTTGATCGTCATGCATCCCAGGGACGCTGGCAACGACGTCCGTCTGCCGCTGCCCATGGACGAGTACAGGATGGTGAAGAAGCCCAAGGCCGGCGCTTGGAACTGGGGCCGATGGACGGACAAGATACGCTGGGAGAACGTCGAACTGCGGGGCTTTGTCGACAAGGAGACCCTCTACGTCAACGTCGAGTTCGAATGACGCGCGTTTGGGTCCGTGAGCTCGTCTTACACGTTGGGCGCATTTCAGTCGCAAGTAGGTTTGGTAACGCCTTGCTCGAGCAGTGTAGAATGCCCTGTATAGTGGTCTTATAGTTAGTCTCAGCCTTTTTTTTTTTTTTTTTACGGTTGACAGCCGAGTAGGAAGAACAAGACCAGTGTGGTCTCCGCGATTTCGCAGCTGAGGGCATATATAATGTATAATAGCATGCGTCCTATGTTCCCATGGCATTTTATGTTCGTCTTGTAGAGTTGGCTGCTTCAAGCTCGGCTAAATGGCGGCTTTCTTTGCTGTTTTAATAAAACTTTCGAGAACAACCGTCTTCGCCAATTCATCTGCGTCGCACGTTGGCCGCTACAGCGCCTGTATAGTGTTCAGTTCCGAATGAGTGTGACTGCAGTGCATAAGCGAATTCTGAAGGATTTGGTTTGACACGTGCCAACGCGACGCAGGGGCTATGATGGCCACCACTCGGTGTACCACGAGCGTTTTTTGCACTACCCGACACTCGAAATGCGGCCGGGTACTGAAGCCACCACAATTAGCACGAGGTCGCGAACTCTCGATTGATTCTACAGCGCGGACGCTCTTTGAAAGGCAGGCCCACTTCAGTTGCTGGTTCCACCGTAACACCTCTTTTTTTCAGGTAGAATTCGAGATGCGCGATAAACGTACTTGCTTGCCAGTAGACACGAACTCGGCAAAAAAAAAAAAAAAAAAAAGGCGGCGCACACGATCCAACCATGTACGAAAACAAAAGGTATACATGATTCAAGCATATATAGCTTGGCAAATAATTGCGTCGTTACTTTGTGGCATTCGCCCGCGCTGTACCCAACCTGTATGCACGCCTGCAGCATAAAATGGAGACAGACAGTCGTAGAGTTAAAGCCGCAGTGGAACTCCTCAGTCGACAGTTGGGCTGTATGCAAGGACAGCTTGAAAGCGTTAACTACAAATAGGATATATTGGGGTCGGTACAAGTGCTGTCGATGTTGGCTGCACTATATTATATAAAGTATCATTATGTATATAAGCTAGGAAGGCAAAGCAGCCTGTTAGATGACCACTGACAATCTGCTTAAACCTGCCTTTATGAGGGCGTACGCACGTAACGTTGATTGGCTCTCCACACTGCATGTCGACTGCGGAGCACAGCCGTCCGACGCGCTGTCTTCGACGTTTTTATCGTTGTCCTGTTTGCGCCAGCGGAAACGAATAAGCATGCCTATTCTATATATTCCCGCCAACTTGGACATCAGACAAAGCGAAAGAGCATGGATGGAAGATCCGAAGGCCAATGTAAATGATGCTTCTTTGACACCTACACGGAAAAATCCACCGGTCTCCGGTCATCACTAACCTGGGCATACTTATTGGCTCCGCGTATACGCCACGTCAGGAGAAAGAAATTGGGCGCGCAAAGCAGCGACAGCAGTCTTTAACCTACTGTAGACTCATAAAGCAGAAGAAAAAAAACGGTATTTCGAAATTTCCTTCCGACAATTACGCGTTGGCTGCGCCGCATAGACTAGCCAAGCCAAGACGAACTCATAAGCGGACTGTCTACTGGTTTCATTCAAACGGGGCATGACTCTACTCCACCCTGCAACCCCACCCCTCCTTCCAACCCAGAAGTCACTAAAGAAAAAGTTAACAATTGAAATTCGTAATGGCGATTATCGCGCAAGTGCTAATGCCCGCCATTGCTATCTCAAGAACTGGACGTTTTATAGACATCTGTGCTGTCTGTGTTCCTGAACGCGTTCACAACTTCTTGGTACCACAGCGAGGTACTGAAATTACGGCATCATCACTTTACAATTGAATATATAAAACTGCTTATATATAAGCGCGCTGACGTAAAAAAAATTGTGCAAACTAAGCTTTCGCACTGCGACAACATACTTCGATATCCTGCTGTGTTAGTCTCGTTTTGTCATGGGTTACTGCGTTCTTATATTTATGGTTGCAGTCCGACCTCATTGCAGACGCTCACAGTTAGCAAATTATATAACCACAGGCGTACAAGGTCATGAATTTCAACGCTTTATTAAGCGCGGAGATTAATGATGACTGATCACCTAATTAGATAAAATTAGGCGCCAGTCATACTCGTACTTTCTGCATATATATTGCCACAAATAACGCTGCGGAGAATGATTAACTTTACGAGCCAAATGCGTAATCTTAGTTTTAAATATAAGCGCATAATTAGTGCATGGAGATATAATGTGACCGCACAATTGATTCAGCCAGCAAACACTGTGCTATTTTAAGCGCAGCACATGACGCTCTTAGTATAGCGGAATAAAAACGGAAGCATTTTGAATTGCATGCGTCTCAGCCCATGTATGCAGAAAGCAGAAACTTTGAAACTCCGCTCATACATCAACTAACGGTCGCTAGGGCTTAGGGAGTCCAGATAAACAGCAATGACATGACATTGTTCTGACTAAACAGCGTACCACAAGGAACCAGTCGTGCACAAGGTGTAATAAATACACGAATGTGGAAGTGGAACTAGACATTTCTTTAGCAGTGAATAGCCACTGTGTTCATCCTTTGTATGTTGATGATGAATTCGGTGCGTTGTGGCGCAAGGGCCAAGTATGGCCAAAAAGCCTCAGTACCCTTTTAATGTTACATTTTTGCGCAAACAGACCAGGGACGTCTGTGTACAGATAACAGTACAAGAATCGCAACTCCAGGAAGAGGAAACAGAAAAAAAACATTTTCTAAGACATGTCCAGTGCCAGGTCCCTTTGCCCTTGCAAAGGTAGCCTAATGGCTACGACGTTTCACCGCTGAGTAACCTGTGCTTGCCTGCCGTCTTTCGGGAAGCGAAAGAACCTGGCGGCGCTAAGACAGCACAGAGCTTCTCGGGGAACGTGTTGGCCCGACTTCGGCATCTCGTCTCATGTAACGTTTCCTCTACGTCTTGCCGTTCTTACAGACGCCTTTATATATAAAGGCGCGACTACAGTCCGGCGTAAGGCGCCCGCATGCCACGCGCGGCGCTGTTATACGCTACGACGTCGACGTTGAAGCGGACGCGCCACATCCTAGCGTCACGGCGCAACCAGAGTTGTCGGCGGGCGCATTTGACGCGTGCAGGCGCGCGGGCATAAAACACGTCCCATCTCACGTCAGAGACGCTAGACCAAAGTTCATCGCGCGCTATATATCTATGGCTAGCCGGCAGCAAGCTGAGTTGGTTTGGATGCACTGAACCCTTACAAAAACAAGTTTAGACGGTCTATAGACTTAGACTTCCTATAGACGTCTTATAGACGACCTTGCCTTTCTATAGATTCGGTCTTTTGTTGATACAGCCTATAGACGAAAGTCGATAAGGTTTCTATTTCTTTTTGTCTACTCACATTGTATAGACGGCCTATAGAAATAAGTCGATAAGACGTTTGTTTCATTTTGTCAACTTCTCCTGTACAGACTTTCTATAGATGAAAGTCAATACAGTCTCTATTTACTTTTGCCCATTCTTTGTCTATAACGAGAGTCGATAAAGTTTCTATTTCTTTTTGTCTACTCGCATTCTATATACAGTCTATAGAAAGAAGTCGATAAGGTGTTTGTTTCTTCTTCTCTTTCCCCTCTATAGACTACCTATAGACGAAAGTCCATAGTCTCTATTTTTGTCTATTCTTTGTGTATAGACGAGTCGATAAGGTTTCTATTTCTTTTTGTGTACTACCGGTTTATAAGTTGTCTATAGACAAAAGTTAATAAGCTGTCTGTTTCTTTTTGTCTGCTTCTGCTCTATGACTACTTATAGACAAAAGTCGATACAGTCTCTATTGACTGTTGTTCATTCTTGGTCTTTAGACTGTCTATAGACGAGAGTCGATAAGGTGATTATTTTTGCCTATTCCCAGTTTATAGACTGTCTATAGACAAAACTTGATAAGGTTTCT
The DNA here is from genome assembly GCF_023375885.2 of Dermacentor andersoni. Classification (NCBI taxonomy): domain Eukaryota; kingdom Metazoa; phylum Arthropoda; class Arachnida; order Ixodida; family Ixodidae; genus Dermacentor; species Dermacentor andersoni. The sequence continues at coordinate 70,099,679 of NC_092824.1, read as the reverse complement.
ATTTTTTTGTCTACTCCCAAATTCTATAGTCTGTCTATAGAAAAAAGTCGATACGATGCTTGTTTCTTCTTGTCTACTTTCGCCCTATAGATTACCTGTAGACAAAGTTCGATACAGTCTCCATTTATCCCTATTGATTCTGTCTATAGACGAGAGTAGATAAGGTGTTGATTATTTTTGTCTACTCCCGGTTTATAGGTTACCTATAGACAAAAGTTGATAAAGCTGTATAGTTCTATTTTTGTAGACTGAAGTCTATGGAATGTCTATAGACAAATGCATGTAGATAGTCTATAGACATTTTATACATTTCAGTCCACAAAACTAGAACTGCTGTAGAGTTCTATTTTGTAGATTGCAGTCTATGCAATATCTATAGACAAATGTCTATAGTCTAGACATTTGCTCATAGACATTCCATAGACTTCAGTCTACAACAGTAGAACTGTATAACCCTATACACTTGTCTATAGACATTCTGCAGATTTGTCTAGAAAAGTGAATTTTCATGAATCTATAGACAGCCATAGAATGTCTATAGACCCAGACTGTCTATAGACTAGCCTATAAAAAGTGTAAGACCATAAGTCTATAACTAGTTTAAAGAAATATCTATACACAGACATGTATATACTAGTCTATAAAAAGTAAGGCCATAGTCTATAGACTAGTCTAAGGAAACGCCTATAGACTTCATCGACAAATGTCTATAGACTTTCTATAAAAATTTTGTAAGAGAAGAGAGCGTGCCGAGTTTGCGCTTTCGTCAAAGGAAAAAAGGCGCGCGATCGCCGCACACTTGTGCGCATGCGCTGCGTTAGCTGCAGCCGATCGCGGCGTTTGCTGCGGGTCACGCTCAACGCACCGAATCATGGGCCGATATGTATAGAGTGCTTGGCAAAATTTCGGCGAACCTGGCGTCGCTGGGGCGACGCGTATATGCGAGTTCGCCGGCCCATAACCGCGCATTAATCTTTTTTTCTCGGCTTCACGTTAACGCATCCTCATGCTCTGCACATAGGCCCGCCCTGCAGACGCCTATTCACGATGCCGACGAACGTTCCCCGCGAAAGTGGCGCGATCGAGCGTGGCGAGGCCATGGCGAGCCGACGAGCGAAGACAAGCGATAAAATCCCTGCGAAAACCGGCAACCACGGTCAGCGACGCCCCATTCCGCGAGTTCAAATGCCGCGAAAGAAACGATAAAACATACAAAAGCAGGGGGGAAAAGAAAGTATCGAAAAAAGAACGGGGTTGTGGAGCGTTTCTTGTCGTGGTGCGCCGCTCTGTCGTAGATTCCCACAGTGCGTGGGATCTGCCCAATTATAAAAAAAAAACTGGAGCCTGCCCTGCCGTCTTAATGATCTATCCAATCAGTGCGCGCTGAAATGCACAGTCCACTTAGTGGGCACTGACAGAATAGCACGCCCCACTCACTTTTTTTCCTGCTTAGTTCAACCGAACCATAAAAATTAAATTGTGGGGTTTTACGTGCCAAAACGATATGATTATGAGGCAAGTGAGGGACTACGAATTAATTTTGACCACCTGGGGTACTTTAACGTGCACCCAATGCACGGTACACGGGTGTTTCTGCATTTAGTCCCATCGAAATGCGGTCGCCGCGGCCAACCAAGCGAACTCTCTCCATTTCCCAAAAGTGTGCCGTACTGCGGCTTTGCCTCAACACGTCAATATCTACGGCGGTGCACCCTTTACAGGGATTTTGTTCGATGTGGTTAATTTTCGACTACATTGGCACAAACTATGCCCGTACAGTTAGGTTTACCTACTTTGTGTCTAATTCTCGCTTTTTGTCCTGTTGGGACCTACATTCTGACAACACTTGCGACCCGCTACAACGCTTCTGGAGGCGCGAAAGGGCTATCTCTTTTTGCGAAGACCACTTAAAGATACTCAGATGCGTGTGAAGTCAGCTAAGAAAACCTTGCTGAATAACCCAGAAAGTGGATGGGAAAACGGCGCCGTAGTAGCTCAATTGCTAAGAGCATCGCACGCGTAAAGTGAAGACATGGGTTCGTGCCCCACCTGCGGCCAGTTGTTTTTTCACCCATTTTTATTTCCATTTATTCATAATTTCTTTAAATCAATAAGTACAAGTAATTTTCCCTATGCTGTCTTAGTATCTTTGTTGGCTTCTTGTATAACATGGCTAATAAAAATCGAGCCCCTCGGTGTCCTTTCTTCTCGCACACGCAAACGGGCAAGCACACACACACACACACACACACACACACACACGCACGCACGCACGCACGCACGCACGCACGCACGCACGCACGCACGCACGCACGCACGCACGCACGCACGCACGCACGCACGCACGCACGCACGCACGCACGCACGCACGCACGCACGCACACGGTGGTCTGCTCCGGACCACCGGCAGTTGCACTTCGCTCCTCGAAGAAGCAGGACGCGTGTCGATCGAGCTCCTGAACAATGCTTTGCAAATCTTGTGGAAGCGGTTTAAATCACTGCTCCGGCACCTCAAAGATGCGCACCGTAATGCCTAACGCATTTCTCTCACATTTGCAGCTAAATTGCCACTAATAATTATTTTCTCCCCCCTAGTGCCTGTTCTGCTTTGAGAAAAAAAAGGGCTCCCGACTTGCACAGCACACTCGAACGAATGCCAGCGTGGTCAAATAACGTCGAGACAGTCAGGATCGTGCAGACAGCCGACACTATGCAGGAATAGTCGCGCACTTGTCGGCGACCGCTACTAAAATAAATTAGCTTCAAGCGCTCGGAGCGTTAGCTAAGCGACGTCCCAATCGTTGCCAGACAGCACAGGTCCCCAAGTGCTCTGCTCCGGGCACGGGGGGTGCCACCAAACTTCAGCGGCTCGATCGCTTACCTCAACTCGCCCTTCAAACATCTGCACGCACAACGCAGCGCGAACAACACTGGCGAACACTTTTCAACTCGTCCAATTCGCACTCCCTTTCGTTCACAATACTCACGCGCGAGCGCACTAGAACGAAGAAGAACCGAGCCGATAGCCAGCAACTCGCATCAGCAGTTCATTTATTCCCTCGACGGGGCCTTCCTTCTCAGCAGGCCTATGTACAGCTGTCAACTATTTACAACGCGATAAATTGCGTCCCCGCTTTGCTCCTGTAGCCGGCCGCAGCACACATGCCTACCCTGCCAAAAACCGCCGTGCTGCAAACCAAAAGCACCGGGGAAGACTTCAAGCACATGCGACGGAGTAAAGAGCTGGTCCCGAGAAAACCAAAAATACGTCTGCCCCAAGCGGTCCACAAAAGTGCGTCAGCTACGGAGAAATAAAAATAAAATAAAAAACTAAACAAAAAAAGCCATTGCGGAGTGCTGGAGTGTCATCGATGCGTTGCTGGGCGCTCCAAATGCACAAAACGAAAAGCTTGATCCCGGCTCGCGAAACGCCAACAAGCCACCCGCCGGTCAGTCCTTGCGCGTTCCGTTCTGGAAGATGGGCTCCTCCTCGCTGCTGCTCAGAAGCACGGGCGGCACGAACTTCTTGTCCTTCACGTAGTCCTCCAGACCCTGCGACAGCAAAAAACATTTTTCACACAGAGCTTCACACGTGACGGAAATGCGCTACAAAAGAGTGTCAAGCGGCCACTGTAGATTGAACGCTGAATTTGTTTATGGTGATGAAATACTGTCGAACGTCGTGATAACGAAGTTGCCTACGACCCGAAAATACATTCGTTATAACGGATATTCGTTATAGAGACACATTCGTCAGGTGCTGATGGGGGAAATTCTTTATTTTTCATTTCATTTTTATTCGACATATTCAGAAATGTTCCCTAAGAGAGGCAAAAGGGTACTGTGTCCCGATTTGGCCCACTGTTCGTGCTACACTTTGGATATCGCTATATCCGATAATTTGTTACATGCGTGTTTGTTATAGCGAAGCTCGACTACATTTTTCCTTACCCGAAGACTTCAGCACACAAGCCGACAAAGACGCCATGCGCAGCCGCACCCGGACTATGTGTTGCCGCGCGACTGGCCGCTCAAGGTACGTTGCGTGAATTTGCGGGCTTCTTTCACGCTTTTGAAGAACACTATTGTGTAGCACGTATTGAGCAACAGAAAGCCGTATCGGGAGTTTTTCATGTTGCTCTAAAATTTTCTCATTGACACTTTTCATCTAATTATAATATTTGAGAAGTTAATAGGTCTAATTATGAAATTAGGTAGAATGAAAAAATAATCCGAGTATCTCCAAGCGACGGCAAACATTACCTTGGTTCTGTCTAGCTATGTGGGATTTGCATATTTTTAAACTCTGGCTAAAGTTAGCTGGGACACCATGTATGTATGTATGTATGTATGTATGTATGTATGTATGTATGTATGTATGTACGTACGTATGTCTATACACAAACAAACAAACAAACAAACAAAAACTACAAGGTTGAAAATGTTTCACAGAGAACTCCCCAACTCTCGCACACAAGTTTGAGCAACTATAATATAAGAGGCACCAAAGGCAGCGGATGCTGCACAGTCAAGTGCTGGCAGACCAACTGAGGGCTGTCCAGAGGGCCCGTGTGACGGCAGAGGGGCTCGGCCTCTCTGTCCTGACGTGGGAGTGGCCCGCATCAGTACCAGACTGATCCCTCAGGACCTAAATAAAGTTCTTCATACCATACCATACCATACCATACCATACCATACTAAAGGTACGGTAAAAGCCTTGTGTTACAAAATTTGCTTGTGCAACTAATTGCATATGTGCCTTCATTTAGAGTCATCTGTACTCACAAAGCACTGAAGAGCAGAGACAATGAGCAACACACTTACCTCACCGTCGTACGAAATAAGAGCGGATATCTCACAGGCAACTGGGTGTTCATACTTGAGGTCTTCTTTTTGACTGGAATCACGAAGGAGAGCAATGCATAAACATCGATGATCAAGAACAAGATGTGTACTTGTAACGCAATAATAGCCCTTTTGTAGCCTGCTGAGAGGCTAATTACAGTTCATAAGAAATTATTCAAAACTATCTATTTAGAGATGCCAGTCGGCTCAGACAAACATTCAAACAACGTCTGAAGATGGCTGGATGTTGAAAGGAGATTCCTGAATCATGAGTAAGAAAAAGTATGCCTAAATTTTAACATTCAAGCTTATTTGAATGTTGATGTGCACTGCTATGAGATAGCACCAGTGGCAATGCACTCACAGAGAGTTTCTAAACAAACACTCTCTCCTGCCGGTCGTGGAATTCGAAGGTGAGCAGTGGCTTACTCTTAATTGTACTTGACACAAAACCACCACGTGAGAGTTTATTTGAAAGGAACTTGCTAACAATTCAGCTTTGAGGAGTATTTCTTCACTTTAAATAACTAAAATATATGTAGTAGCCAAATGTTAGAATAAAATGTGATTCAGCCACATTTAGAAACAACAGCTTGCACTGAGGTAGTGCAGAAAAAAATTTTTGCTTATAACTTGAATGAGTTTCTGTTTTAATATTGCCTGGATTGAGCATTCAAATTTGAGCATGAATATCTCGAATTGGGTGGATTTTTCAGGATTAAAAAAAATGAGAATGCCTTAAAATGCCACTGACCCCAAATTTTCCATACAGAAAACTGCCCGTTCTAACAAGAAAGTTAATTAATGAATTTGTGTCATTTTAAGTAGCCTTCTCAACTTAGGTTAATAGCGGCAAAGTATGCTTGCCTTGCCTTACAACTCCTCTGTGAAATGACCTGTATAGCCTGCAGAGTAAATCTGTAAGGCCTAAAAAAGAGACCTTGTGTATACAACACAATGCCTTGAAAGCTAAAACATCAGCTAAATGGTGAGGGCATGTCGACAATGGTTCAATCGGACCTAGCTAGTAAGGTGAAGAACAGAATATCAGGATATTGTTCATGCACTCGGGGAGGTGATAATGGAGTCTCTAATGCTGTTAACTTGCATGTCGTGGTCAATGTTAAAGCAAACTTGAATGTAGCCAACGAACAATGCTCACTGCAAGTGCAATTGCCCTCAAATTCTAAGCACCCGCATCGGATTGAAGGCCCTACAGATTAATACTGTATTTATTTCAATACAGCCAATTGTTTCTTTTAAAAATGAGTTATGAAACTGCTAGTTCGGGTTAGCATCGAAGATTTCGTTAAGGGGTATTAGAACTGGAGAAGTGGCACGCCGCTAATGCCAGTGCCACAAGACAGTACTGTAGCCATCACTATCCGCTGCTGCAGCTGTAGGGACCGCATTGCATAAGTGCAGTGTGAGCTCAGTCATTGCTTTCTCAGAGTTTGCATTGGGTGAGACACTAACACAATGGAACCGAGAACGCTGCGTCACTACATACAGCGAGTTGGAGCTAGTGCGTGGCCAGCACTGGACATTGGTAATAAACGTCATTTGCTTTTGTGGTTGCATTTGAGGAAAGTTTTTCTTTCCCCCCTGACCTTTCGAATTTGGAGGGTCAGCTTAGAACTGAGGTCCATCCAGAATGGAGCACATATAGTATACCAAAGGTTCCTGTGACAACTGCCTTGGATTATTAGAGAAAATGTGTGTTTCGAGACAAAACTGTAATGTTTCACTGACCGGGCTTAGAGCAGTGGCAGCAATCATAATTTGCACGATAACTGCCAATACGACTAATAAGAAAGTTTCCCTGAATGTTAAGACTTTAGGGGGCATGCTATAACTGCCGAGAACTACATGCTTTGCACCATTTTTTTCAGAAACATGTACTCAATATTCAAAGTAAAATGCACTGCTGTTCAAGTTAATGATTCCAGATTATGGAAAACTACCACAGAGTTAGTATAAGTAACTCACACCAGGGAAGAAAACAATGGGCAAAAAAAGTGACAACTGTAAAAAAATGCCACCATGATGCAGTTCTCATAGTAGCCACTGCAGTTACTCTCAAGATGGCTAAAGTTAACCTTGTGTTACTCTAGAAGTACTCAAAATATGAAAATAACCATCTGCACGTGGCACATAGATATGAACTGCATGTAAAGTTCTTTTTATATATTTTTGAGAAAGAGCTGATGACTAGGTGGCGCCACTGACTCATGCAAGGCTTAGGATCACACGTGCCGTGTTCAACGGTCTAAATCACATCTTGTCATCTGTGCTTGCTGTTGACTCCTACTGAGAACTGTTTTACCTGTACCGGATGCGACAAACACAGTATCGTTATGTCATGTACTTTCTATTGCTCCACTTCATCAGACAATCATGTCATATGGGGCGCTAGAACGTAAAGCTATTCCAAACTTTTCTATTCCAAGTTCTGCAATCAGCCCTCTGTGATGGACCAAAAGCTTCTTTAATCAGCCCTCTGTGATGGACCAAAAGCTTCTTTGAGCCACCCATACAACGCTTGTCTCTCATGCGACATCACAAAAACCGCGACAGCTCCACATCTCATATGACATGTACATTGATTATGCATGATTAGACCAAAAAACAAAATCATTATTATTTCTGATTCGATGCCTTTTTGACATTAGCCCTCTGCTATTGGTCAAAAGTTCTCGGGCTGCGCCCACTTTGCCTATCTATCACACGACGTCACATACAGAAAACCTCACATAACGTCACAAACCGCGTCACAAACGTCACATAACCGCGAAACCTCACAATGTCAAAGTGACGTGTATGCGTTAAAAATTTTAAAAAATAAAAATTAGGTTATGGGGTTTTACGTGCCAAAACCACGATCTGATTATGAGACATGCCATAGTGGGGGACTCCAGAAATTTTGACCCCCGTGGTTCTTTAACGTGCACCTAAAGCTCAGTACACAAGTGTTTTCGCATTTCGCCCCCATCAAAGTGCGGCCACCATGGCCGGGATTCGATCCCGCGACCACATTAAAAATACATTAATATGCCAAACAAAACTGAATTTCTTTATGAATACCCAGAGACAGCTCCATTCTGAAAGGAATAGAACATGGCTGCTCACCGATTGCTCAGGCACTGGCTACTCACACCTGCCGGAGAGCATGGGTTTATTTGTGCATAATAAAACTTTTTGCATGGCTTTATAACGTTATCAAGCCCTTTTGGCACATTTACAACATCGTTCTGCAAACTCTTCTTTGCAGAGGATCTGTTTTAGCGGCATTCTTAAAACTTTCGCTGCACACCGCCGCGATTTTCGACCAGTCACCGCAAGCTGGTTGAAAAGCACAGGGGAAAGCGAACCAATCGCAGATGCCGGCATCACCCTCTTTATGTGGTTATCTATTTTCAGTGTGCTGGCTCAGCCCCATAGAAGCCCTCTCCACTTGAGCGTGCTAATCGCCTTTTGCCAGGTAATTAGATAAGAAAAACCACCCAATGTAGGCAATGTTATTCGTTTGGAAAGCGAACAAAAGCAACCTTCTTTAAACAAGGAGAGTGTTTTATTGGGCTGTTCCCATAATGCTGCGGGTAAACACTCCATGCTTACCGTTGGCAGTTACGTAAATTTGACGCGTCAGGAAATGGAATGAAAACACATTGAAATAGTTTTACGTTATAGGGCCCATGGTGTTACTTTTCTTAGAGCTTACGTTTGGCACATGTCTCAGCAGCTGGAAAGTATCAAATCAATATTTCATAGCAGCACCCATGCAGTTGCTAAATCTATGCATGAGCGCTATGGGGAGCTTTTTCTGTATAGCTAGTTACAGTACTAAGAAAAATGTACTATGCAAAACGTCTAACTACAACAGAAATACATTTCATACCACATTATGAGTCTGTAATTTTCAAAACTGGCGTAAGGTACAGTTTTCTTTTATAATTAAAATCTTTTTAAACCCTACACGGCATGTTGAACTATTCTACTTCATGTGTAAGAAATGCATAATATTTTAATAGTCCAAATATCGCTAATTAAGTTCTAAATTAATTACTTTGCAGTACATTTTGCAGACATTAGCCATTGAGATTGCAAGTAGTACTGATTTGGAACAAATTCTGAAGTTGACACCAGTTTCAAGATGTTCTAAAGGAGCGCGACAAAATGCACTGATGTTCCTGTTACATTCTAGCTTCAATACATAGAAGTGTTTTTTGTGAAAAAATGCAAGCGGAATAACAGTGCAGTTATAGTGAAAGTTGGACGGCGCATATATCAAAACTGGTACTAACTTCAATATTCGTTCCAAGAGGATGGACCATGTGAACTTACTGGGCTCAACTCGTAAATTGCAGTATGTGCGATAAAGTAATTAGTTAAAAAGCATAATTGTTGAAATTTTGTTAATTAGTCAATTCTTGTGCAAGTAATGCTGGCCTCTTCCGAGTAATCCAGCTCATTGTGTATATTTGTGTTATTTGCCACAGGTGATTTTTAAAATCCTCTAAACGTTCAAACATGGTTAACAACATTTTTCACCAATTTTATTATGGAGTACACTTACACCTGAATTGAAATAAATAATGCCTATTCATGCATTTAGGCTAAAGATGTTTTTAGTCAATGTTTAACTGCTGCGTTCCATTAAATTTGTTGTTTCACGATTCTCAAGCTTGCCAATGAAATTTTTTATGCTGTTTTTGTTACTTTTAACATACTGATTATGGTTTTTATTATATGTTCGCTGTAATACCTTTTCTCCTGCATTAACATAAGAAGTCCTTCCTACAGTTTGTAACCTTGAAACTTCCTTCTGCATATTTCCCTATGTATCACTGCTTCTGTATTGCTGACAAATATTGATTGATTGATTGAAAAAAATACAATAGTTAACAACTCATAAAACAAGTCCATCTTGTTCAGGCACATGATGACACACATCCGAGTGCACACTGGCAAACCAATGTTCAGACAAGCCCAGCCACCGCTTTCGAAGTCATGCTCGCAAAGTATTGAGGCGGCAGTACCTTTTGTGGTCACCGTGTCCATTCTCAGTTTCCTCCGCACTGTTGAAGAACATGGTGGCAACAGGTACGTGCAAGAGAGAACGCATGCAGTCTTCAACTAGGGTGCAAGCATGCTATAGCACACGAGAGAGACATGCCAGTCAGCAGCCAGACTGCCTACCACACCTGTCGCATGGGCGCAAAAAGAGAAACGGCATCCTCGTGTGGCCTGTTGCCCTCCAAAGTTTGTTTTGGCAGTAAACGCCACACGCTGCATGCTAACGTGATGAATCTTGCTGGACAATCCGCAGAAGAATTTTTTTTTCTGTCCCTCTACAGAGCATAATTACATTTTTCGCTGCTCAATTCAGAGTGGGTCTGCATTTTCTGCTGGTTGTTGCACATCTCAAGAAATGCAACATGAACAGAGGCAAGGATACTGTTGTCGCCCTTATTTATACCCTGTATTTATACCAATTCTTTAGGTATGAATTAACATAAGGCTTCTGAAACACTTTTAGAGCTATATAATTTGGCATATTTCGCAAAACAGGAGCACTGCACCACGAGAGGGCCCCCTGAAGTATCCACAAATGCTTTCAGGAAAACCACAATTCACTTGCAAAGATATGAACGAGTTGTGGTTCAAACGAGCTCACAATATTGCAAAGTCGTTGGTTTTGCAATAAACATCAACCTGCATTAAACGAACTCTTAGGAGCAACCAGCAATTACCAGATCCGCGAGTGACAATTCATTAAAGACAAAAACTTCTATTGACTATTCCCGTCATTTCCTTTTCTGCCCATGGACAGGTGTGTGTCCCATGGGACTGGCCGAAATGCAAAAATCATCTCAAAAAGCATACGTACAGCATAAAACAAAAGATGGAGACAAAATAACAAGTGCAAAAGCTTTTTTAGAACTATTGGTTGGCTTGCTTTGGCTATGAATTTATCTTGCATCGTGCATGAAATGAAAGAAATCAGGACGCACAAACTATTTAAGTGCAGGCCACACAGCACAGGCAGGTGAATATAGACATATACAAATGAATAATACGATTCATTGCCTATAATCAGGTGCTCCAGCAAAGGTTTGAAGTAACCCTTTAACAGTGACATCAAAACACCTTCGCTGTATTCTACATTCAATACAAGCATGTATTTGCTGTATGTTAAAATATTGGCAGAAACATTTTTGATTTAGCTCGTTACATCTCATGATTCATTATATCCATGTATGTTGCACCGAGTTTTCCAACTTGATTCTTTTTTCTTTGGGCATTTACGCGAACGAACTTGTGGTATTGGGCATTGCGGAACTTTGCAACACTTGCACATAAACTCTTTAAAAGGATTAATTAATTAATTTAAGGAGTTTTATGTGCCAGAATCACCATCTGACTGTGAGGCATGCCATAGTGGTAGACTCCAGATTAGTTTTGACCACTTGGGGATCTTTAACACGCACCTCAGTCTAAGTACATAAGCGTTCTTGCATTCTGCGGAAGCAAAGTGTGGTTGCTGCGGCTGGGTTTGAACCCGAGACCTCGAGCTCAGCTGTGCAATGCCATAGCAAATTGGCTATTGCGGCAGGTGACAAAGCCGTGCCAAGGTCCTCACATACAGTGACATCAGGTAAGCGAGGTCGTTGTTCTGACAGAGTATCTGAGACAAAGTCTCTCACCTATCTGCCATGGACTCTGAAGATGAGCAGTAGCTTACCCCTGTACTTAACACATAACTACTGCATGTGAATTTATCACCGATAGCAACCTGAAAACAATTCAGCTTCAAGCAACAACACAGCAATGTAGCCATCACAGTGTGACATGATGATTTTGACTTCCAAATTTCTCTTGCATCGAATGAAAACCCAAGCCTGGTGAACCTCAGAAAAGAATACCGGGAAGTGTTGGAATGCCCGAAATAATTAACTAGAAAACCTGTTTCCAGGGGCATGGCCAAGAGGGGCACACCGGGTGCCTGGGATGTTTCCGGGTGCCTGGGATGCCTGGCGTAAGACAACGTGCAACCACAACGCCGACACTTCTTCCGTAGGTCTCATCTCGTGTACCACTGAGGTGCAACGCTCGTAACCCCACTGTCAGTACGCATTAATCATTGTGCTAGTGATGCGACATGCCTGGTACCTGCCTGGGCCTGGTCTCCGCTGCAGAGCAGCAGTTGTCTAATGTTGGCCTCCGCATATTGTTAAAACACCTTGCTAGTAGCTTGAACACAGTTAAACTTTGAGATCGCTTTTAATGCTTTGCCTTGGAGCAAAACTGCCAATCTTTTTGCTTGTTATGAAGGTTCCTCCTCCTCCGCCTTCCAGATTCCTTCAGAACCAATTTGCAAATGTTCAATTCAGGCTCAGAGATCCCATGGAGGCCATTTGGCGCACACGTGATCTGTCTCTTGCAATGTGTCACAGACTCGCGAAATAGGAAGGAAGGAATAACACTAATGAAAGTAACGAAGCGCTTCATTACTAGATTAAAGGAGCAGAACCACTATCTTCGTTATTGTTTCTTCCTTCATATTTTTGAGGGTGTAACACACAGCAAGTTTACTTACTAAATTTCGTGGTTTTACGTGCCAAAACCACAATCTCATTATGAGGCACACCGTGGTGGGGGTACTCCAGATTAATTTTGACCACCTGGGTTTTTTTTATCGTGCAGCCAATGCACGGTACACGGGTGCATTTCGCGCCCCTTGAAACATGGCCGCCGTGGCCAGGATTTGATCCCGTGCCCTTAGGCTTAGTAGTGCCCCGCCAAAGCCGCTGTGCCACCACAGCAGGTTACACGGCAAGAGACTGTATTATTAATCAGCAACCCTTTGTAAACAGACCGTTTGCAATTGCAGAATTCCTGACACCCACTGTCACAAATGTGCTGCCAAGGAACTTCATCTGTAATGGACTGGTTCCACATCATGCTTAAGTCTTAGCTGAAACACCATGGTACAAAGAACATATAGAATTTAAATGCAAAAGAATGCTAGCAAAACATGCAAATGTTGTAGATCGTACAGTGCAAAATAATAATTTTAAATTTTAAAACATGTGCAGCCTTCAGGAATACACAGATGTACAATATCAAGGTAGAGCAGGCAGGCATGACTTGAACGCAACCATCAATGAGCATTCTGGGTAGTTTCACCTGCTCTAAATAACAAACACAGAGCTGTCAACCCAGAGGTGTGTGGTCCGCCGACCTGAAAATGTTAGGGACTGTCCGGAAGATGTTCAAACGTATCTTCAGTGTCTGGAACATGGGAAATTCTAAAAATATTTATTCACTGCGAAATGTTTCACGCAATCTGTGTTGTCACAGTGCGACATGGCACAAAATGTAATTCAGGTCCGAGCCACTTCCTTAGGAAGCTGCCAGTTCAGTTCCCAGAAGTTCATTCTTTACACTGTCATGGTGAGCATGGCTTTTAGCAAGCTTTCTTATACACAGTGATCAACGTGCTTGAATGGGCAGCTCTCTTTGCATTTGGTAGCCAAGAACCTAAATCTCCCTCATATGCTCCAAGTGAAATTTAATCGTTTCCTCTGTGAACAGAAGTGGATTGGTTGGCTGAATCTGTCTAATGTCCCAAAGAAACGGCTGGGTTACAAGAGGTGTTGCAGCAGAGGCCTTTGCAATTGTTTTGACCCACTGGGGTTCTTCAACGTACAGTAAAATTTTGCCCCCATCAGGATACAGCTGGTGCAGCCAAGAATTAAACTCAAGATCTCGCAATGACGAACTCAGCAGTAAAACACTACAGCCACTTAAAGGTGTTACGGGTTCAGTACACAGCTAGCGAGTTGTCCTCACCTGTGTACTTAACTAAAATTGTCGAATGCATGGCCTGTGGGAGTGCACTGGGAGTACACCGGAAGTGCACTGGAAATCTTGAAAGATTTCAGGTGACAGTTACATGCTGCTGACAAATATCCTTACCAGATTTTTTTAATCTTTTAAACACTTAAGCAAGCACTGAAAAAGTATTTTTGCGAACTGCATAGGACACGGGAAGGCAGAGCATCGGAGCGCAGCACCCTTAGCTCCCCTGCCAGGCACAATGTTGCAGAGTTGACTAGGCTTCACACAAGAGTGCACTTAACTCGAAAGGACTGCACACGGATGCATAAAGATTGAAGGTAAAATGATACTTCGCTGAACATTGCTGTCAGTGTCAATGCATGCGCATATCCGAGGGTTTTTGTATTTGCTGACAAATCAATTAGGAATGCAGGCACTGCCCGTAACTGTCCTATCAGAAAGGGGACAAAGTCAGCAACGTGTAAAACAAGAGTTTGCACTTCGCAGATGACATCTTTCAACGACATCTTTTGACATGACGACGCTTTCGCTGTCAGTGACTTCGCATCTTTGCTCCCCAGTAAGGCAAGTCAACTAAGTATGCCAACAGTCGTAAGATACTGTTCAAAGAATTATGGGCATGCACAGCTGCAGCTCTCCTGAACATCCCTGTCAACGAAGAAAAGTAAACAGGGTGTGCTGGCCATTGAACTTGCCTCGGAATGAGTGGAATGGGGCAGCCGTCTTCGTCGACGAGTTTACCGCCCGCGCTGAGGATGTAGCGGTGGTGCAGGCTGTACAGTGCGTGGCGCGCGGTGGTCGGCGTGTCCTTGGTGGCCCCCTCGGCGTTCTTGAGGGGCGAGAACTCGTCCTCCCGCAGGACCTCCCACACAAAGAAGTTGCTGTAGGAAATAACAACCAGGTTTGCGTGTTCACCATTGCCATAATCAAGCGATTCGAAGTAGTCGAGAGCAGTTTAGTGCTCGTTGGTCACTTAACAACAGGGTAACGGTGCAAAAACATGAGACACGGACAGAGGAGGCAAGACACAGAAGCACTAACTTTAAGAAATTATAAGGTTTACGTGCCAAATCCACGATAAGATTATGAGGCAGAAGGCTCTGAATTAATTTTGACTAACTGTTCTTTTAATGTACACGCAATGCACGGTACAAGAGCATTTTCGCATTCCGTCTCCATCAAAATGTGGCTGCCGCAGCTGAAATTCAACCCGAGCTAAGCCAAGTTTCAACAAATGTTTAAAATTTGACAAAGGACACAAAATATATGAGCACACTTTCGCAGCGAGTATGTCCCACCAGCTAATGCTTTAAAACCTTTAAAGCCAACTGCAGGGCAAATGCAAGCTTGCGGTGAACTATAGATAGCTCGGCTACCTGTCTTGATTACCCAATCAGTCCAGTTACCCATACTACCTTAACCAAGCCAAGCAAGGCCTGCATATTTCCTCATCTCACCCCTTCATCTAAACCTCTGCCATCTCTAGCAGCATTCCTCCTTCCCCGGCACTGATACTGTTACTCGAATAGACCACCAGTTATTTTCTCTAATCATTCTGTAACTTGCCGAACTCGAATTCCTTACATTAATTTCAATAAAAATGTGAGCAATAAAGTTGCTCTCTCTCTCTCTCTCAATCAAAATGTCATCCATCCACTTTCAATGTCTGATGCAGAAGCTTATTTCTACAATGTCCAACTTCTTTTTCAAATTCCATTGCTATCCTTCCAGTTACCGTCCCACAGGGTAGTATGGGCTGAATACAGTGATCGCACGACTTTCTTTTTATGAATATGGGTAAGCTGCTATTCATGACTCAAGAGCATTGCCAGTGGTAGCAACTGGTAAAGCCCAGACTTGCAAATAACTTAAACGGTCTAGTTACTCTAAACTGAATCCTGAAACTCCTGCAAGCTTCTTGCACAAACAGCAATTGAAGCTATTGGTGTTGGGTAAATGTGTGCAATGGCTCCTATCACGTCTTGTGCGCCTGCGCTCGCTTTACAGCCACAAAAGCTTATCCTAAAATCTGCACTCCATTTACGTGACAGCTTCTTTGAGCTGGCCATGTTGTTGAACCATAAATTAGCACTGCTAGAGCTTCGTGCACAGCACTGGTACTGCCGGTGTTTCCTCGGGAAACTGACCCAAACTAGACATGTCTCTAACTGCCTGTTACCGTGCAAGCTCACTTCTTGTGTAGCTTGAGTACATTGCATGCATTTGTACTACACAAAAATGGGTCACTATATATAACACTTATGTCAGCTGGAGTATAATGCTATGCATATGGCCAGAAAGTATTTGGTGCACCCGTTAAAACATTGCCCCGCGCCACCTCTTTCTCTCTAAAAGTCTGCACTCACTCTCTTCAAAGCAGGCTATATACTTGCGTACAACTTCCTGTGGCAATGAAGGGGAAGCTACGGAGGTGAAGCACACACAAGTAAAAGCGCTCCTGAAGATAGTCCCACATTCTCACCACCGTTAGATTAAGCAAGGTGGGAAAGAGAAAACATAAAAGATCCTATTACCAGCAACACAATAAGACAAAAAACACCACTGAGTGTCAAATTCGACTTTTTTTCAACTTTTCTCTTCCGTGTTTCGGCAAATGTGAAAACGACGCATGTGGAAGCTATGCTGATTCAGCATCTGTTACAAAAAACTAGAAGCGTTGTCAAACGCTGCCAGACTACTTGGCGACACACATGAAGAAGGTCCGTCCCCATAGCTTTCGGTTCATTGCAGACGGAAGGTTGTGCGTCAAGTAAGGAAGACCGGAGCCTAAGTAGCGCAGATTCAGGCCATCGACTCACTCGGCGTATTCGAAGACGTCGAACACGAACATCTCCAGCTTGATTCCGTTGGGCTTCTCTGGCTTGACCAAGTTTCCAAGGTCGTTCACGTGCGGAATCTTCTTCTTGGCCACGTGGTACTTCAGACTCGTGCCTCTGCACCAGAGACAGAGAGAGAAGAAATAATTACCTAGCAGTGGAGAAAAAAAAAGATTTTTAAAAAATTACTTTTGAATAATCATTTTCGAATAGCTGCACAATGCACAGTTACAATCTTTTATTTTATTTTCTTTTATCCCCCATATGCCTCGTGACAAATCCTCCTGAAATAAAAGGACCTTCGCTGGCTACTCATTATTTCGCAAGCTATAGCATTCTACAAGAACTTCCTTCAGAGTGACTGCAACGTTGCTGTCTGTGGTGGAAACAATTATGCGACACCTAATTTAATAAAAACTCACAGGGTCTGTTATGTTATCGCTAAGACAATTTGAAGGCAAAAGCCCAAGTGCCGATGCCTTAAAGGACGCATGACGTACACATCCCTCTTAGTTCGCTTAGTATACATCACTTAGTCATCCCTCTTAATTCCAAAGGTTGAGGTTTGTACTCCCACCCAAGGTTGTGGGTTCGAGTGCCTTAATTAGCTCCATCTTAATTAACTTCACCGTCATTAGCACCAAAGGTCATGGGTTCGACTCCCACCAAAGGTCATGGGTTCAACGGCCACAAACGGTCACAGGTTTGTAGCCTTTTTGTACCTTTCGGGTCATAGATGGGTTTTCGCTCAAGGTTGTCTGACTAAAGAGAAATATAAGGCTTTTTGCCTCAAAAAGAAACCTTTTTACAGCACCATGAATCTTGCACTTTTCCTCTCAACACTATCCTCACCATTAATAAAGCTTATATGTACACGACCTCTGGTTTGAAGTAGACACCAGGTATACACTACCTCTTGAAACTATCCAGGTCCAGCCTTTGACTTTTCTAGAAGACAATATAATCCATTCTCGCTGACAAAAAAAATTAATTAGGCACAAGCAGATGTCCAAAGACAGCGCTGCCATCAGTCTTTTGTTTTGTGTCTTTATTAGTTTACGGAGCCTCTTCTTAAGGTAAGAGTGGCCTTTTTTTTTAATAATGTAGAAAAGTAATTTAAACAGCTCAAATCATTTTTTTCTTCTCTTTTGCGTTCTTTTAAGCAACACAAACTGGTAGAACACTCCCGTCTCACTGCCCCACCAAGCGCTAATGAAAGAGGTCCGGCCACTCCCTTACACGGACACCCGCTTGAGGAAGTCGAGGGTGAAGAAGTGGTTGCAGATGGAGCCTGCGTTGAAGGTGAGCCGGCCATCAGGGTTGCGACGCTGAGCCGTGCGCAGCGACACCTCGCTGTACTCGACCACCTGGAAGCGGCCCTTGACCCGACAGACAACCCCGACAGCTTCCGTCGGGAAGGCCTTCTCCACCACCTGCAGCAGCGTGCAAGAGAAGACACTTCCATGTAAGACGAGAGGTGTCTGTCATAATGCAACCACGATTATTTACGCGAACGCAAGGGACTCTTTTCCGTGGCTTAAGAAAGGAGTTAACCCTCTAACATTCAGGTTTTTCTCATTAAGCATACAACATTTACTGTGTTTATTTTATTCAAGCAAATTCATGCACATTTTATCCAAGTACAAGAAGTGTTCGGTTTATATCTTATATTCACCCAAAATATTGATAAAACACACTTGCTCCGAAAGAGACTTCCCTTCAGTGCGCGTACTGTAAGGTACTGGTGTAGTCGTTTGAGGAGATGATGACAAAATGAATAGAGAGCATAGAGGAGTGTGCTCAAGTGCCGAAATCCAAACGCACGACACGAGCTGAGCTGACAACAGCGACCTGTCTCCGGCAATCAAAGCATAAAAAGCTGTTGCCTGGATGAACACTCATCAGGCTTGGTAGTTAAATGGTTAGCAAACAGACAAAGAGAAAAGAAAAACATTGATTGGCAAGTTGGTCCAATTGGTGACATGCTCAGCACAGACTAACGGTTTCCATCCAAACTCTTATACATCTGATATGTGGGTCACGAAAGAACAGCTGAACAGAATGACATCAAATACTGCACTATTCCTTACAATGAGATAACTAGATATGGAGCATTTATGTATCAGCATTTATGTCGCCTAAAACCCGAGTACGTAGAGCAGAAGAGCTCTGCTTGAGAAGCCATAACGAGGGGAGCCGAGAGTGCCATGTAGCCTGTCTATCATCTACAATTTCTTTACCACTGCGCTGCCCAGACTGCTAGACATACCTAAAATGTAAGAACCTTCAAACTGCAGTTGTTTGTGCCTTAATGTACAGTATATGAAGTAGATTCCGCTTGAAGTGTGACACTACGACAGAATTCAACTGTACAGTTTCAATACTGAAACAGCAAAGTAGTTGAATTAAAAAGGTTAGCCTACATTTAATATACATGTAGAGTGACTAGAGCCATGAAGATATGCCTAAGCCGAAGTAAAATCCACAATGAACTGCTTCTCCTTAGAACCTGAAATACAGTGAAATAAACTGGCAGGATATATTTAGAATGAAAAATACGAGACACACCTTCGCTGCGCAGTCAGCGCCGTTGGTGACGCAATATCCCACAAACGTGGGGTCGGCCATCTTGACCAGAATGTTGTCTACACAGTAGACATGAATGTAGCTGACGCCTCGCCGTTCCATGTCCGCCAGGATCCCCTTCCTTTGCAGGACGCTGTAGAGGCCTCCGTTGCCGTCTGGAGACATGGACACCTGACCAAAAAGAAGGTGCCGAGCTTCTCAGCAAAGCAAGAACCACTGACATATGATACACCCAGCACACGAACAGGCAGCATGCTTCTAACTGACGCTTTGTGATGTAGGGTTTAGTCTGCACTGCAAGCTAAACGAGCACTTGCCCACACTTTCATTTTGCACTCCCTACAAATGCTGCTTAACACACAAGTTTATATATCATATACAGTTGACTCCCATTCATTTGACCTCACATGACTTGACATGAAACAAGCAGGAACACATGGCTTCACAGATAGAAGAAGCATCGGCAGCTAAATGATAAGAACAATATTAAACAAGACGGTTTCACGCCTAGGGTAGCAGTACGGCTGCCTGCTGAATTTCTTGTGTTTTCAAGCTTTTGGTAACCGGGGCAACTGGTGTTTGTAGAATTAAATGATGCGGCATGCTTTTGAGTTTGAACTAACATTTTTTTCCATAGCAATGTATGGTTTTTCGCCGGGGCTTTCCGGTGGGTTCAAATCAAGGGAAAAGCCATATTAACTGAGGTCGAATAAATGGGAGTCGACAGTCCTTCGGTTTCACTATACGCGATACGCAAAGCGCCGACAACGCCGCCTGTCGCTAAGGCTGCGAAGCATAGGCGGGCTCGGGCGAGCACTGTTCCCGTCAGTGCCTATGCGCGTGCTGTCATGTTTGAGTTCTTCATTGTGATTTAACGTTTCTGTCATCCTTCAGCGATGTCTTGAAACAACTGTTTCGTAGTTGGGTGCTTTAAAACGTACAAAAACTTGCCAGGCACACACTTAGTTTCCGGTGCTGGTTCACGAGCAAGAGCAATGGCGGGAGTGGATCGCGGCTGTTTGATGGGGAAGATAAACAATCACGCTTTGTTTACTGCAGTTTTAGAGCGATTACTATGTTTTTATTTTTGCTTGATGTTGCTGTGCTTTTAGTGAATGTTTCCACGTTTAAACTTGGATTAAATTATTAGATTATGGGGTTTTACGTGCCAAAACCATGATCTGATGATGAGGCACACCGTAGTGGGGGACTCCGGAAATTTGGACCACCTGGGGTTCTTTAATGTGCACCTAAATCTAAGTACACGGATGTTTTCGCATTTCGCCCCCACGAAATGCGGCCACCATGGCCAGGATTCGATCCCGCAACCGCGTGCTTAGCAGCCCAACACCATAGCCACTAAGCAACCACAGCGGGTCGTTTGAACTTGGCCGCCTCGTCTGCAGTCCAGAAGATCAAATAAACATTAGGCTGTTCTTACTGATGAGGCAGGATGGCCGCCATTAACAAACAAAGGATGCGAAAAGTCAAGCCAGAGAATGTGGAGTAAAGCTGTGGAGAGAGAGAGAGGGAAAAGGCAGGGAGGTTAACCAGAGGAGAGTTTCCGGTTTGCTACCCTGTATTGGGGTCAGGGTTATAGGGTTTGTAAAGACGACAAAGAGCGAAAGGAAAAAAAGTTGGAAGCAGAAGGAAAAAAGGAAACCGGTAACAGAAAAGGTGTTCGAATCACAGTTGTTCACACAGGCCAGTCTATCTCAAGAAGCGCAGTAGCGCTTGCACGGCCTTCTGGTGCAATGTTAAGTTGCATCAATTCGTAAAATTCTTTCTTCTAACAGAGGCTGGTCGCCCAACTGGTTCAGCACGACGGCATGCAATTGTCTTTGCACACTGCACTGTGGGCACTGGCATAGAACATGACGAATGGCGAACATGGCGAAGCTGTAAAGTGTTCATTGGGTTTAGACGCTTTGAACAAAGGGCTCCATATTAAAAAGCAGGTTACGGTGCCTTCAAAAAAGCGTCATGCAATCTCCCATGCGTTGCACGGAATCTGCTGTTGATCTACCTATCGATGGCACTGCAATGCGACCTGCGGTGTAGAACGTTTGGCGTACGTTCGCCTCGGCTATGTGCATATTGACTGTATAAACCTGGTGTCTGTAAACATTACAAGCTTTTGACAGGGCATTCAATCTCGTTTTGAATGCCTTTTAATATCACTTCGCGGTAATGGGAAACCCCTGAACTTCGAATCTCTGATGTCTCCAACTAATGCGCATTCACTTTACCCCAGTAGTGTCATGCGTTGTGTTCAATTCTGAAACCTTCATGTTTTTTTCTTGCTAGTGGTGCCAGCGAGTGCTTCTCTTTTTCTTCTTTTGCATGAAATGGATCAATATATGGTCATGTTGCTTCACTGTAGTTGTTTCTGCTTTGAAAATTATTTCAATGTAGCATGTGGTTTACAAGAATTATTTAATGCAGTGCTTTGCATTTGCTTTCAAACTGTTATTATTGTGTCAACATACTCTCTTTCAAATAATTAAAGAAGCGCTGTATTGGCTATTCAGACTCGGGGCACTACAAGAGGCGATACAACATACGGTTTCATTCTGTATTTGAGTGCGAGGATGATACTAGTAAAAATGGTGGTGACACTAAAAAATAACATAATATATAAAAGCAGTATGCTCTTGACTGACCAGGGAGGCAAATTTTCAGCTATGGCGTCTTCCGATATCTCACTTGCATGCTCCCGTGAAATCACCGAAACACTCTGCTTGTTTAACAATGGAACATGTGAAATCCATGCTGTGCAGACAGTAGTAAGATGCAAGCATAAAAACAATCAATCCTTAATCGTTGCCAGAGTCCTATATGTACTATTTTTCTCAAGCTCATCGTACTGGTTTGCAAGCTTTACCGTCGCTGGCTTCTCACGTGGCCACGCCTGTATGAACCATGCATTCGAAGGTGCGACGGCACTCCCTCAACCTATTATAAAGATATACGGCATGTAAACGAAGCTAGTGTATGCATAAAGAATGTTGGTTCACGGGCCAACAAATGAAACCATTAGAGGTCGGGGCATTACAATGAGAGCGGTGTTAGCAATGAGCTCCACTTCGTAGGCAAGCTTGTCGATGCTCCTCTGCAGCAAATACTTGACACGTGAGGAGACAATGTCGTCCTAGACAGCCGTGAAGTCGGACACATGTCCCCTGTTGTACAGTGTCATTTCCTTGCGCACACCGACATCACAGAAGTAACTATTTGGGATGCGCACAAGCGGCAAATCGAACGCACACACTTCAGTCATACCTGCAGTGGAAGCAGGCATCTCCGGTGCGAGGCCCACCTCCGGTTCCAACGGCCGCGGCTACGCAGCTTTCAGTGGCGCCCCAATAGGCGCTGTGCATGGCGTATATGCATATGCTATATAAACACATTTTGCTTTCTGCCTGTGGTGTCCATTTTTACAGGGTTAGTACTGTTATGTTGTCCCTCAGAGCAGGGCATATCTTACAACATCCAAAATTTCTTTAACATGTTCGCTGATCCCATAGCAACAGAGGCCCGTCTGATCAGACTGTGCGTGCGTCATGAATAGTGGTGTACATATGCGGCACAGATTACTCTGGAATGTACGGCGAACACAGCGAGTTAGCATTCCGTTGCATGGGTGTTACCCAGCGGCACCTTACATTCCCCAAAACTACATTTTCCTAGAAATTTAGGCCAGCCCAGTCTTCAATCATCCAAACGTGAACACCTGGAGACACACACAAAAACAGTAAGATGTCTCTGCTTCAAGAATATAATATTTGACCACTAAGCTGAGTGATAATGTAGTGCCTGAAGCTTTAGCTTGCCAAGAAGGTTTTTTTTTTTTTTTTTTTAGGTTCTTCACTAACCTTATACGGAGTCTCCAGGATTATCTTCCCATCAAATGTCAAGGCCGGCATCATGTTCTGCTCAAACACAACAAGGCTGTCCTCCTGAAGGCCAAAGAAGTCGTGCTTGGCGAAGAACTCGAGCGTGGGTTCCTTGGTGTGCTCGCTTGTCATGATGTACCTGAGGAAGGAGAGCAGGTGAACATCATTGACCCTGTAGCACAGTAGTAGAAGTTAGAAGTTTATTTTATTTTGAAGGAATTGAGTTACAAGAGACACAAGGCTTTATGCAAAACAGGGCCTAAGTTACCCATTCATAACTGGCACTGCCTGCTAACTTCTGCACCAAACAGAGTAATATAACAATTAGTGTGGTACACACAAAATTTCTCAACACAGCAAACAAAAAAGTGTTATATTTGCTTTAGGCATTGAAAAAGAAACTAGTTGTTGAAAATGCTTTCATACACATAAAATATAAATGTAGTATCATGTATTATTTTAACTAAATGAACTGGTAAAACATTTGCCTAAGATACAATACCTCGAGTTTTCCAGAGATTTTCAACATTCACTTCAGTAAAGAACTGTTTAATGACCTTATTAAAACGTTTTGTGAACAACTAATATTCAGGCAGAGAACATTCGGAAAAGCAGTCTCCAAGTCAGTTTCGCTAGACACGCTCGCATTAGAGTTGATCGCGGCTGCTTCCACATTCTGATTTGATTGTACGTGGATGACTTTTCGAACAAGTTTACTTGCAAGTCTGTCATAAAGCTTGCCTAGAATCTATAGGCGACAGTGGCTTATTAGTGCAAAGGCCGTGCTGCCCACGAGGTTGAAGGTTCCACAGACTTCACAAAGCTTCATACTTCATTTGAAAGACTACGCTGCATTTTCAAAACTAAACTGAAAACACAGTATAATGAAGACACTTAAGTACTAAGCTGCCATTCTCTTGTCGGCGTCACTTCTAGAATCAGATGCTGCACAGCAGAGTATGGCAAACAACACTGCATGCGGAAATCATAATAGCCATTTTTCCACTTTCCTTTCTTTTTCTGTGGTGAAAAAAACTTTTAAAAACTTGCTTTTCCCCCCAATCTTGTGGTTTCTTCCCCGGCACTTCTATTCTGAAGGTATTGAGGATGATGAGCAACCATTTACAGCCTTCGGTGGCACGGGAGTTGATGGCGGATCACGAAATGCATCTTCAATGTAATAAAGTGGATCAGGGACTACGGCATCTCCCGCAACATGTTCGCATCAGTTAACACCTACAACAACCGGGAGGAACAAGTGCGCCGGGGAGCGCTCATTACCAGGGAATGTTTCCCCGCTTGCCGGTGAGCTCCTGCGCCAGCTGCGTGAGGCGGCAGAGCCGCTCCCCTTGCAGCTGGTAGAGCGTCTTGTGCGAGGGCAGCCCCACGTCGTACATGCCCTTGGGGTAGGGCACGCCCAGGCGGGTCCCCTGCCCACCGGCCAGGAGGAGAGCGGCCACCTTGCCCTCGGACACCAGCCGCAGGCCTGGTGAGAGGAGACAGAGAAGTGAAATGGTTCAGTGCAGCATGAATGGCTACCTGCCCAGTGTCTGACCAGCAGAGTCAGGTTTCAATCCAATTCGATCCATTTAATGTACCAAAATATATTGTGGCTGGACTCCTGGACTAAAAGCTGCAAAAAGCTTGATGGGGCCCAGGAGAGCAACACAAGTCAACATGTGACACTTCAGTTATTCACAGAGACAACAAGAACTTTGTGCAAGAAATAAGTAAGTTCACTGTGCAATAGTAGCCATAATATTATACATTAGTTGAAGCCTGTACTATAACTAGTAGAAGAGAAGTATACACAATGTATTTGTACCTTAAATTTAAGCACGAACAGTAATGCATAAAAAGGCAATGAAAAGCTAATTATACAATATGATAGTATAATTAAGACATGCTCTAAAGGGGCCATGACCATCACACTCTAACTATTCTTGGTTTACCATTGTAACTGGGAGTAGAGGGGCCCATGGGTATGGCACACAAAAAACTGGGCTCTCAGGGCACATTGCAACTAGAAATTTCAATTTAAATATTGCTGCCTCTGAGCCTCTCCCACCAGCAGTGACCATCATTTTGGCACGAATTCTGTATCATCAGGAAGTGTGTGGTCATCGCTGGGTGGACAACTTCGAAACAGTCAGCAAACAATGTTCAGACAACATGCTCTGCACACTCTGGTGCCCAATGGCACAGCAAGGGCATCACCATTGAATTGTGCCCTCAATTCTTTCACTCATGCTTTGAAAGCAGCACTAACCAGAGAACATCTGCGGGGAGCTATCTCTGCTGCCCACCGAGATGCACGTGCAGAAAGCAAACCTACACAGGGCAACCATGGCATATTTCCGGTTCTTGCGTTCACTTCCGGTGCTTGTAGTGCCCAAAAAGGCATGGCCTTCAACATCGGCTTCTGTTAACATTAAGGAAGCCATAGCTGGGCATGCAATTCATTGCATCATCAGTTAATGTCGATGCAGCTATGTTACCGGACTGTTCTATGGTTCAACTGCAATTTTTTTTAATTCAAATTTTCTACTAAACTGGATGCACCCAAAATTTTGCCTGCTCGCAGTGGGACATGTACAGTTCAACACGCAATGCATAATTCAAGCTTGAAAATTTGGTGTCATGGCCCATTTTAAGTGATAGGTAACACATAAGAACAGTGTCTTGAAGTTGCCACTAAGTTCCTAGACAACCAACAAAGAATGGCATTCATTTAGTAGTTTCACAACCCTTGCTGCATGAATGATTTAAAAGTTATCTCGGCAAGGCTTGAGTAAAATACTGAGTAAAAAACAAAACACTAGTACAGAAAGTCAGTGCATGCATGAGTGGGTTGACAATTTGGCTGACTGTACATGAGGGCCTATTGAATATTTCTGCAAATTCGCTAAAAGTCTAAGAATTCCTAAATAAATCTGCCCAAAAGAATAATATTAACTAAGAGCACACTTTCTCTGCTAAACAAGTAAAAAAATTTGCTAGATCTAGCGGGAGATCCACTAAAACGACAACAGAGGCTGAACTGAAGGACTGTGTACAACAACCGCAGCAAGTGTTGCAATCATTACGACACCGTGACTGCGCCCGGCCACTTGCCACACCCACCTTCGTTGCGGTATGCCTCGAGTTTCTCAGGCGAACACCGAGACACAGAGCCATGCCGGTCGGTGGGAATGGGCTCCAGGAGGTCATCCAAGCTTTCAGCATCACCCGATCCTGCGTCTGTCGCCTGCTTGAACGCCGATGACGTCCTCGCAAAGTCTATGTACCTGCGCAGTGTAGGGCCCAGTTCCACTCCTCCGTGACCTTCTTCCTGACATGAAACGAGGGCTTCTGTCGAACCCACCAGCCCTCAAGAGGACAGATCAATCCAGCAAATTGGCGGCCGTGAGGTACTCGCAGACCCAAGCTGCTCCTTCCCTGTAACTGCCATGTGTGCTGTCATGGAAGTTCAGCATGACTTATGGCCGTGCTATAACAGAAATTATTGCTTCCACAAAGCTTGAAAGGCAGTACTGCTAGTTAGCGTAAGAAGACGCAAGTCCACTTCCAACTCTCATCAATTCTTAAATGAATGTTAAAGGCAAATGCTAAGCCAAACCAAAAAAACAGGTAGGAGTTACAAAGTACCCCAAATGTCATTTTTAATGAGTACAGAGCTCTCCAAAGCCAGAAAATTATCCACACAATGGACACTGCAGAGTTGGCACCACCTCTGTAATGCAGTGCTTGCTCTCAATAACATTCTTATAATGAGGTTTAACTGTAGTAATGTGATAAAGTATTGCTGCTTGTCTGTTATGAAGTTGTTGATTAAATGCTCAGCTGGTTAATTGTTCAACTGTAACATTGTGCTTTAACTGTAGCTTAACTGTAGTATTTAACTATAGTAAATAATGTTTGTCTTTACTGTCCCTTCAAAATTGGCAGTCTAGCTTTGATTTAAAATGAAACATGCCTGATAGTGCCAAGTTTATTGTTTTCACATCATAAGTAACCTTGAAAGCCAACAATCCCCACAAAAAAGGCACAAAACAGAAAGGGCACACTAACAAAAGCCACTTGAAGAGCCCCCGCGAACCAGGTGCTACATTTTTTACGGCAGCATTATTTCGCACAGCTGTTGCTGCAGCAGTAGACAAGGAAAAACAGGTCGCAGCAAAATGCTCTTCCGAGCAGCGAGCACACAAAGGCACCTGAAAAGGGCAATAAATATTCACGCAGTCGTACCTTGATTTAACAAAACTGGGAATTTCTGAAATTTTCTACTGACAGTTCTTTCAATTCCCCAACACACATTCATATATGAGCCTTATGTGTTAAAAACCTTAAAACAGTGAAGTCAACTCACAATCGCAGCACTTTGGGCCTGTTGGTATCCCATGGTAAAAGATTTTTGATAGCACAAGGACATGGGATGAAAAACAATGGTGCTGAGCTGCGAGATGCCTGACTGGCCCATGCCAGAGGTTTGTGGTGAGGCACTGTAACTTATCACCTGGGGACAAGATGTTGATCACGTACACAAATGATGCCAGATGACTTCGAGTACTACTGGCTCACATCCCAGGAAGGTTACCACCAGACCATACCGAACTGGCTGGGCGACTCTGGTAAGCACCTGTAATCTAACTATTTGGAGGCCTCAGTATGGAGTCGCGCTCCTTGCAAGAGAGTTAAATGACCACGCTGTTAAGGCTAGGGGGGGGTTGGTTGCGCACTCCTGTAATCCAGTTCATTGGAAGCCACAGCACAGATGTCGGGTCTCATGAGTCAGTCCAAGGAAGTGTCCGGCGACCATAACTCGAAGGCGCCTGAATGTTGCAGGTGGTTGCATACCCATATGATCCAGCTAGGGTGGAGCTGCAGCCTCTGGGTGGGAGCTATCTCCACCTCCACGGAGTATGTCACGAGCAACGTGCGGGTGAGCCGGATGCCTGCACGGCTGAGAGGGGGAGCTCATGCTGCATGTCGAGAGTCAAACGCCTGCAGCTGCAGAGAGGGGGGGTGGGACAAGGCGAACCTCATACTTAATCAGGCAGCCAGCAAAATGAGCGCAGGTTGTCAACCGCCTCCTGCAGTGCCGATACGTGGAATGTGGCATGGCGAGAAAAACTCGGCCCAAGTCCGCAAGAGCGGTGAAGTGGTAACTGCTTTGCGAGTCATTGTGGTTACTCTGAAGCTGCGAGAGGCGATTCTATGGTGGTTTTCAGGAACGGCAGCCCAATGTCTCGCTGCGCTGCTCAGTACAGCAGACAGGCGTTGGCGTCGCTTGCTTTGTATTTTGTTCCAGACGGCCAACTCCTAAGTCGGAGAGTGTGGGCCTGGCTGCATTGTGACACATTGTTGACAGCTGAGCCCGAAAAATCGGGCCAGTTTCACCCATGGACTTTAGTGTGCCAATCCATGTCTGGCCTGGGGGCCTCCCTGCAAAGCTATGCGCTTGACTCGACTATCTCCGTGTGATGCACTGGGCCGCTAGTTCGGTCTTGGGGCACTCGTGGACTTCGGAAAATGGTGAACCACACATCTGTGATGACGATGGCTTCACGGATAATGATCGGTGACCACTACCGCTCACCTGAGGTGTTGCATATACTCGGGTGGGTTTTATTTGTTGCTGCACAACTATTTTGGGCGCAATCCCAAGGAAAAGGGTCCCCAGAAGCCAGGCTGCAAAATCGTTGCTGCAAAAGTCAACTCGGTGTCCTGCTCTATCTAACAAAGTTTTGGAGGAAAACATGGATAATGAAAGGCCATGCATAGGCATACAAAACCCACGTTAGCAAAATTTCCTTTCTTTGTGTGTGTGTGTTCTTGCTCATAAAGAAGTATGTCGTTTGTCTGAGTGTTCTAACTGTTTTAAATGTAACAATACAGTAAAACTTCATTAAACCGTACCCGCTTAAACAGTAGTTTTGTTTAAAAAGTAGTAAAGTCAAATCCCCGACTCAGTGGCCATTTAACATAATGTGTTTTGTATCCGCATAAACCGTACCAGCTTATTGCGTACGTATCGGTTAAAACGTAGTGTTTCCACTTTTCATCGCGCAAACGTGGCGGTGCATGTCAGTGTTTCACTTGCTCAGGCACCGCAGAGAACTGCATTGGTTTCACTATTTTAGCAGGCGCCTCTCCCTAAGACACAAGCCGGTCAACTTGACTGTAAAACAACTAAGAAGCCAAGTAGAAGTACTGTCATGCTCCACTAAATCAGCACAGCATCGAACCCAGGCCAAAGTTCCCCATTCTGGTGCCAGCATGAGCGTTGAGCATCGTGCACATGCGGATTAGCACTCCTGCTGAGCGGCTGCGCGCAAGGTGTAAGGATACACCGGTCTGAGCAAAGCGGGCGGCAAGTGCTCTAGTCTGGGAGTTGGTTAAAAGGATGTTCCACATCCACCACCACCACCATGGCCGTGAGGGGAGCGCTGGCTAACACACCACTGCACACACTGTTGCACTCGCCCCAATGGCAAGCGGGTGTACCGGGCTTCCCACTTTGCATCAATGACCCCCTGTGAAAAGCGACCACCCTGGTCAGGGAAGATGGTAAAGAGTCACAGGGAAACACGAGAAGCAAAGATGGTCACTAAGAGAAAAGAATAACCACAACCCCATACAGAATGGTGAAGGATTGCAATGTTGCACTTCACTCGTGGCTTCATCTGTACTACATGGACAACTTCACAGCAGTATGTTGGTAGTCTGCACATTGTACTGTTTGCTCTCTCTTATCCCGTCTTTCTTTATGCAATTAGCATACTTCGCCTATTTCTTTACCCACTTTGGCGTGCTTCTACTGTGTGTTGTGTAGTCCCTGAAACATCTCCCTCACTCATGAAACAAAACAAATTTTATGTCCAACTGATAAAAGTGACAAAGTATGCTACTCTTCTGAAATGAAAATTTAGGTTCTGCCCTTCAAAAATACACCTATATGCATTCACAACATAGTTCATTCGAAGTCAGTTATGCTGATTCTACAGGGACAGTGGGACAGAACTGACTGTAGTTTGGAAGCCGCATTTTAGTGATGCTTTCCTTATGGCATCAGCAGCTGCAGACACTGTGGCCTGTGATTGGCCAGCGCAATAACACTGACGGTGGTTGGGAAGCCGTGCTTACCAAAGCTTTCTGGTGTCCAAAGGTGTAGACTCTGTAGTCTGTTGTGGCACTGTGGCGAGTGGGTTTATCATTGCAGTTAGCGTTTTCAGCCTACTTCTCCTGCTACAGATTTTAAACGACGGTGTCTTCAGTAACACGGTGGGCTGATACATTGCATGAAGGCTAATCCCATTAAAATGTACCAACGATCGGAAGATGGATTCTGCCAGAATTTCTTTTAATCAACGCCTTCTTTGGGTCTTCACTGGGGTTCGGCATTGTTTCTTTTTCCTTGCCAGATATATATGAATATATGTACAGACACCTTGAGACACTACGTATGTGCTGGATGCGGTCTGGCCTAGTAGACGAACTGGGGTCACTGTGTATGCGCCAATGGGCATGTGCCCATTTGTGGCCAATTCTCCAGAATGGTTATGTGCCACTGTCGTGCAAGTGGTATGAAGCCTCAAATGTATTTAGATGCGTGTCGTACTTTGCTATGCATACGCCTCTCATCAACATTATGCCCCCAACAAGCATCATACGTTGCCCTTCGTCCTCGTGATGCAAATGGCCAACAGCTACAGCCTACAAGGTTGCTCTCATGTCATGCGCTATTAATGCTACCTCGCTAACTCAAACTAGCTTCAAGTCATTCAGATTCCCACACTGTGCTGGATTAGTGCAATTTCTTTCAGAACTGTTTTTCCATCATGACAGCAGACATGCTCATGCAGCATTATCGCCTGTTCACCTCAAATCGGTCATCAGCTGGCATCTCTGCTCCTCAGTGAGCTGCGGCCAGAACCTGAGCAGGTGCTCCTGGCTGTGAGCCTTGAGGGATGCTCGCACTTCCTCATACTCGGCGTTGGTGTATCTGAAAAGGAGAGTGAGTGGGATAAGCAAACGGCGCACAGGAAACCAACAGCTTCGAGTGGTGCCACTACAAAAAGATTGCGCCCTGGCGGCGAGAAGAAAGCGGTCACGCTTACGACCGCAACACTGGCTCCGTTTATCGGCAATCTGATTGCAGAACTCCTGGACCTGTTCACATTCCCAACGACCATTTTCACTCGTTTGTGCAACATTACGGCAGGCGGTACTCTTATCGGTGCAATATTACCCGGGCAGGATGATTTTGTGATGATAAACTTTTTATCTACAACAATTTCCTGCAACTGGTCAGTCAGAAATCAGGCACACGTTACGCAATTATGCATCATTCATGCTCTGCAGGACTTATAGAATCTACTGGAATCTGTACGGTGCAAAAAGCTACACGCAAAAAAAGAAACTGTACAGAAACATTTTTCAATAGTGATGTTTGTAAGAAAATCGAAGTGAGCCTCTGCCATATACCCCTAGAGCCAGGCAGATCCCTATTTGTCTTTACATGAAACTTAGTTTATATCATCAATCTTCACAGACCTTATTTGAATAGTTCATTTGCTTCAAGTTTCCAGCGTTTCATGTTAGTTATTCAGGCCTTGCACCACCATTTGTGAGGCTCCTTTTTTAATTCAGACCGCAGAGCGACTGCCCCACAGAAGCAGTTGCCCTGCAGATCTCCAGACAAGGATCAATTTTTCTTCAAGTGCAAATTTAGCTTTTTGATGACACTGAAACAAACCCGTTTGTAGCTTCTTGCTAAAATGGGACAGATTTGCAATTTTTCTTTACACAGAATTACGTGATGTGTCCTGCAGTTGGCCAAATTTCCGTCATTTGAATGCAACCTTGTTCAGGTAGTGTGTCTGCATGTGAATAGACATCTGCATTGCTTCTGATCTCGTTTCTCATTACAGTAGTCTAAAAAAAGAAAAGCATATGACTTCCTTGCATTTTCTCGACTACAGGATTAGTCAGAAAGTTTTTTTTTGCACCTCTGTGTCTTTGTTTCCCGCTTTATTTGTTTTGTTGACTCATGTCTTTCATGCGTCAAAGATACAATTGTGAAACAGCAGAAGGGCATAATATGACACAGGTGATGAAGTCCAATAAAGTGGACATAAATGACACTCCACGCACTTAATTGAAGCACTTGTAGTTGGTGAAAGACCTCTGCCCATTTCACAGCGTTCTCACCAAGATAAAATTCCATTTTGGTATAAATGAAGCTGCTTAAGGTTGTACCAAACAGAGGCACACCATGCACTTTTTATGCAGCACAGTCAGGCATCGACACTAAAAAACAGTCATGAGCTGGCATCCCTGTTACTCAGTGATGTGGAGTTAACCAGGCAGGCATATAGTTAGCAATGTTTGAAGCCCATTTTGATGAACTGTACTTCTTGTACGGCTCTGCTCCATGTATCTCTATGTATCAAGAGAAATAGCTAGACAGGATATAAGTAACAAACTTTTGATGACCATAAAACATCTGCAACTCATTTGCAAAGGTCAATTTTATGAACCAGAAAATCGATAAGGACACAGGTCTGTACACAACTGGTATGCTCGTTAAGAAGTTATCTTTATGAATACATGTTAGAGTGAGTGCAACACGCAACATACAAAACATGCAGAAAGCATGAAATCTTAAAACTATCAAATTTTTCCATGTTCACATGCCCTCTTACCATTTTTCGTATTTAGAATTTTGTTTATGGGTGCCATGGCCAAGACAATGCTCAACCATGTTTATCTCAATTTATTCAACTTGTGCCCTTGGAACAGCTAATGTGCAAGAGTGCCTCACCAACTACTACTTTTCTTTTTCTGCTTCATGTATGAATAGCATCAGGACCTGCGTACATACGAGCTATCAACCAACGATTATTCACTACCAATTGCAGCTTTAACAGTTATTCCAACAGAGGCAATCACCAGAGCAATCGTCATGACAACCAACAAGTGCACAGCAAATACCGGGTTTGCTCGGGCTAAGAAACAAAAAACAAAAAAGGAACTAGTAATAAATAGAAATGAAAGGAAACCATCGTTGCGCTCTGTCGACTGAAATTGTCATTTTCAAACAACGAGGCGGAAAAAAAAAAGCCAATTCCGTGCCTGGCCACGCTATGCATGGTTGCGGTGACTCACGCCTCAAGCTGGCATGACTCAAGCTGGCAACAATTATTAATCGATGTTCACGCGGACTTGGGAAGTCACAGGCCCAGCTACGCACAACACGCCCACACGCAAATCAACAACGGCGCGCGTGTGTGTGTGTGTCCATCAAGCACGTACGGTTTCGGTGTCCGCCAGTCGTCGTCGTCGTCCACATCAACAACCGTCGGCGCGGTCAACACCCGCTCGAAGCGGCGTCCGCGCACCACGTACAAGCTCATGATCGCGATCACCCGAAAGCACTTCTGTCGCTCGCGGGAAGCAGAAGTTCGACGCGCTCGCTTTCAACTTCGGCACTCGATCCCTCCGGGGTCAGGTCAACTTTGTCCAACAAGTACCGACGAAGAGAGATTACGCCGAGATGCCAACGCACCGACGACTCTCCAAAAAAGCGCCGCGCGAGCGTGGAGTTTCGAGAGGGGCGTCGTCCCAACGCTGCCGCTTGGCTCTTTATCGCGATCGAGGCGCCCAGCGTAAGCCCAGCGCGCGTGCTAGCGTCATCAAACGGCCGACGCGAAGCCAGCGTGGCGGAAGAGAGTGGGGTCTTTTGTTTTTACTTGGCCAGCCCAGCCGACGCTGAGCACGCGCGCGGGTTTTGTTTACTTTCTCGCGATAGGAGGAAGAGGCGCGCGTGCGCGCGCCAGCGAAAGAAGCAGCTCGCAAAGATTGCCACTGGACGAAAAAGAGCATCGAGTATCGATCAACCACAACTGTCACGTGCGACGAAGGGCCAGGAGGCGACAAAACACCGCACGACGAATATTATCTCGAGTGGCCGCAACCGCTTTGACGAAGGACCGCGTCGCCGACGACGACGACAACAGCGCAGCAGCCGCGAAGCAGACGACCCAACGTTGAGGGGACGCCTGCTGGAAATGTACCGTGACTAACGTAGCCCGAAAGAATACAACAGCTAAAACACATGCAGGCGGCGCGAGAAAGTCTCGGGGCAGTTTAACCGGTTGGCGCTGAATACTGCAGTTCGGAAGAGAAAATGAGTCAGCAAAGCCATCCCGTATCTCGAAATACCCGAAACAAAAATGGAAGAGCGGAAATGCAAATGTTGACGCAAGAGGGCGCTACTAAACACGCTAAAGCCATACCTTTTGTAGTAGGCTGCATCTAAGTGCATCGTAAGAAGAAAACGCGGGAAGTTTGAATGGTTTGAGCGTGTGATGTGCGATTTAGCGTTTATGTTTCGAATCAAATAGGTCGAGCAAATACTAATGCCCTCAATTCAAACAAACATTCCAGTGGCGAACTCGGTATTGAATTTTTTTTTTTTACACTCGATCATTAC
This sequence comes from Dermacentor andersoni, assembly GCF_023375885.2. Classification (NCBI taxonomy): domain Eukaryota; kingdom Metazoa; phylum Arthropoda; class Arachnida; order Ixodida; family Ixodidae; genus Dermacentor; species Dermacentor andersoni. Next base: position 70,065,153 of record NC_092824.1, on the reverse strand, counting down.
CGAATACACGAGGTTAAGTAATACTATTATTGGCGCTTGCATATATCACGAAGGAAAGGTCCATCCACATGGTCCAGGCTAACTTGGTACGCTCGTCGCAAGCCAGTTAGAAGCTGCGGCGACCGTTTACTCTTTATTGATTTACAAGATGCTTAGCCGAACAGGCTTGCAAGTAGAGCAGCGCGTATCGAAGGAAATAAACAATATTCAATCTTTCTTTCTTTTTTTTTTTGGGGGGGGGGGGGCACTTTCCCTCTTTCTGCACATTCGTAAGCAGTGAAAAGTTCGGTATTCAATTAACAAGTATTACTGTTTAACAGCCCTACAAAATGCATGAAGATAAATAGAGGTCAGATAAAATGTCGCAGCTACGGATCACGGATTCGCAAAGCAGTGCGGAGTTCTTTCTTTCTTTCTTTCTTTCTTTCTTTCTTTTTTTCTTTCTTTCTTTCTTCTTCGCCGCCCCGTACGCGCGACGAGACGTGGCAGTGCGTGGCCTTGCGAAAGCTCCAGCCTCGCCAAGCAGCGGGCGCTATCGATAGGCAGGACACCGGACGCTAACAACGGCACGTACGCGCTACAACACATTCTTCGCGTGATCCGGCTTCCTATTCTAGACACGACACGCAAGCCGGTCGAGGCCGGCCGGCTTTTTATTTATGCCGTGGCGTGCTCCGGGCCGTTATAAGTGCCGCAATTCCAGCTCCGTGCGTTTATCCTTTTTCTTTTTTTTTTTTTTGAACTCTCTGTCGATCCTCCTATTCCACGCTATCGAATTTACCGCTTCGAGTTTCAGAATTCCTACTAAATGCGCATGTCTTGAGCGTATTACCGGCTTCGATACCGCAATCCTGTCCGACAAATACGTTTCTTTTTATTTATTTATTTATTTTATTTAGAACCTACTACAGCCAAGTAGACCAAACAGGTGGGGTTACACGAGAATACATTGCAATATCGTTCATACGCAAACGCAGCGGTAGTACTAATCCAAACGTAAGCAAGTTAACACGTACAGGATCGACCCCCCCCCCCCCCGCCCAATTATCATAAACAAATGCACGGCGCTAAAGAAAAAATGGAAACAGTGATGCAAGGACAAATCTTCAGTTATACACACCGGTATTGCAAAAGAAATCTGCACTTACGCCAAATTTCGCGAATGCCTAGTGTGCTATAAGCGAAGTGCAAAAGGGATTACGCACCCAACAGTGACTCCACTGCGCGCTCAAAAAGCACTAGCACAATCAGATGTAAATGAATTTAAAATGGCACTGTAACATAAACACTAAATCAGCTTGTACTGATAAAAGTTATCTTTAAAAAAAAAACTATTTCCGTAACTTTTTCCGTAAAGGCTCACTCACACTAGGCCGACCCGACACAGACTTCGGTCTGCCGACTGTCGGCAACAACGTTTTTTTCCTTCGTGTCGGCACCTCTGTCACGCTGTACAGACACCGAGCTCTTCGGCGACCGTTGGCAGATTGTTGGTGTCGGTACAGTGTGACAGAGGCACCGACACGAAGGAAAAAAGCGTTGGTGCCGACAGTCGTCAGACCGAAGTCGGTGTCGGGTCGGCCTAGTGTGAGTGAGCCTTAAAAGAAGTAGGTTACTAAAGGGGGGGAGAGAGAGAGAGAGAGAAAATGAAGGCCACACTTCCACGTTTTGAATTTTGCGCCGGAAACACGGCGCTGGTACGTCAGTATGACGTCACGCTTTTCGAAGTACGTTCCCTTATTAGAGCTGCTGTCGCGCAGTAAAAAAAGAAAAAAATATCGAAACTCGCGATGTTTGGTCCATTGGCTCCTTTGGAAAAGAATGCAATCCGTCTTTACTGATAAAAAGTGAACCATTATAGGCTGGATCGCGAGGAGCTTCCGTCGAAATCCATGACGTCAGAGCGGATTGATGCGGGAACTTCAACGCGGCGTCGCCACCCGTCATTTCTTGTCTCTTCTCTGGATATAAAGATTTTTTTTTTTATTGTAGAAGAGTAATTTACCAATACACTAAGAAAAGTTTACACCCTTCGAGTCGCATCTTGCCACACAACAATAAACGTCATCTGTCTTGTCCACATTTCCTTTCTTTAACGCTGCGAGCCCGGTACTTCCCAGTAACGAACGGCATGCGCGTTATCAGCATGACATAGCATTCCCGACAGGAAAGTAGCGGGCGCGGCGTTTTCAAGAAAGGAAACGCAAAAGGCAGATGACGATTATCGTTGTGTGGCAGATATACACGCCAAAGGGTGTAAACTTTTTTTAGAGTGTAAAGCTTAGCTAAATTGTATCTTCAGTATCCCTTTAATGTTCGCTATATATGGTTCTTGCTACGCTTCGCAATGCGTTCCAGAACGTTTCAATGCTTTTTTTTGCCATGACTGTAGGCTATATGCTATATTTCTGACCTGAAACGCGTTGTATTCTAAAAAAAAATATTAACAGACTGAAGCACGTTTCAAAACTTTTTCTACTTTTTCCTGCGCCTAAACGGCAGAAATGCTAGGAAATAAGAAATCGGTGACGTCACACTGAAGGATCGGTGCCGAAGTTGCGGTGTGCGAAATTCAAAAGAAAAAAAACAGTTAGGGCTTAGTTTTACTTGGGTAATAACAAAACGCGTTTCAGCCCAACGAAAAATAAGGTTGCAGAGAAGCCAGTTCAGGCTGGTTTCAAATTGAAAGGGGACCTAGGCGTCAAACTTGTTGACGTCGGAAGGCGGAACTTCGGGCGTGTATTTCGCCGTGAAACCCCACCGTGTCGCGTGCCAAGTGGCGTAAGATGACAACTGAGAGACACAGAACAGGCAGCCTTGCAGAGAAACTTGGCACCAGGCGGAAAGTCACCTCAAACTTCACGATAGTCTAACTGTAAACTTCGTGCAATGACCTCTGCAAAGGATTCGGCGTCGGGCAAATATAGGATTCCGCAGTTCCTGCGGGCATTTAGTCGAATAGTTCGTTAGGTTAAGTTAGCTTATGTGTGAGGAGTCAAAAGGGTTTGATTGAATAGCTCATTCGGTAGGACGGAATCCTAGTCAAAACTGCAAATAAACGCCGACCACTACCAAAAACAAGGCATAAAAGTTTTTTTTCTCTCTCTTCTTTCTGCAAGTGAATGGGGCCCATCCACGTGGGCAATCAAGGAGAACCGTCGGCCGAAGTGAAGGAAGAGATACACGAGGCGCGTCAACTGCGCTTGTATTTGACAAGATAGCTGTCACGAGGGAGCAGGCAGGCAGGCAGGCAGGCGGGTGACGAAGCAAGCAAAAATAAAGAAAAGTTAACTGCATGAAATTCGTTACATGTCTCTTTTTTCTTCGCGCTACTCGGCCTATTCTTACGAGAGGAACCAGTTTGCCCGGACAAAATATTACGAAAGGAAAATTGCTTGATCAACACTATCAAACGCTAATTATCCCCTTCCGTTAAGCCTCTTCGTTTTACCGTCTCATAGCACAAGGAAAGCACCCAACTGCAATTCTAACCTGCCCAAATGTAACAATGTGTACGGTGAATGCCTGACCGAGTTCAGTGGTGTCAAAATATGGAACTACCGATAGAGGTTAACGCAGCGAGAAATTTTAAAATGACCACCAAACTGCACTACAAGTGTAATGAAACTGTCTGAAACTCTTATGTGAATTTTCTTTTCGTGTCATATTTTTCTCTTGGATTCGTTGTGTGTATTTCGTAAACATGTTCTATTACAGTTATACATTATAGTGTTGTATACATCTCAATTGTTGTTCAGCCCTTCGCGCTCTGCGGCTGAATTCCTTGTAATTTTTGTATTGGACTGGTCACTAGCCTTTCCAGATATCGGTCCAAACAGTGTTTGGTACATAATTCATGTTTAATTGAATAAAGGTTCACAATTTTTAAAAAAGTTGCTTTGGTGTGCACGTTAAGGACAACGAGAGTGACGACTGCTGGTTCGTTGCTTGTTCATCCTGAAACGATCGAGCTGCAGCGCGGACAAGGAACAAGGATACAGGAAGGCACGTGCGTAATTCTTTTGTGCCTTCTCGCACCCTTGTTCTCCCCGTCCGCGCTACACAGCTGGCTCATCTCACGTTGAAGAAACCCGGGTTGTCGACCGGCCCTGCAACCCGAGCCCTCCTTAAGAGTGCACTTATTGAGAGCATGGCACGACGGTGCGCGTCAAGTACTATCCACCTGGACTCGCCTTCGCACGCTTTCCCTTGAGCCCGCGGGATACGAAGCGCGGAGCGCGATGGGATCTCTTGTAGCGCTCGGATTTGATACGGAAACTTTACACGGCGACGCCGACGACAATAAAGTTCGGCCGAAGTGTCAATATAATTGCTATAACAATAAAAAAAAAAAAACTTAAAAGCGGGGAGCGCGGCAAAAGAACGGAGTTTCGGCGAAGCTGGCTTCTCCACAGTACGTGGCGTTGTAAGGTGAAAACAACTATCATTTCCATCGTTTTACAAAGGGGTTTTTATCTATCTATCTATCTGTCTATCTGTCTGTATCTATCTGTCTGTCTATCTATCTATCTGTCTATCTATCTATCTGTCTATCTATCTGTCTATCTATCTGTCTGTCTATCTATCTGTCTGTCTATCTATCTATCTGTCTGTCTATCTATCTATCTGTCTGTCTATCTATCTATCTGTCTGTCTATCTGTCTGTCTGTCTGTCTGTCTGTCTGTCTGTCTGTCTATCTGTCTGTCTGTCTATCTGTCTGTCTGTCTATCTGTTTGTCTCTATCTGTTTGTCTCTATCTGTTTGTCTCTATCTGTTTGTCTCTATCTGTTTGTCTCTATCTGTTTGTCTCTATCTGTTTGTCTCTATCTGTCTGTCTCTATCTGTCTGTCTCTATCTGTCTGTCTGTATCTGTCTGTCTGTATCTGTCTGTCTCTATCTGTCTGTCTCTATCTGTCTGTCTCTGTCTGTCTGTCTCTGTCTGTCTGTCTCTGTCTGTCTGTCTCTATCTGTCTGTCTCTGTCTGTCTGTCTCTGTCTGTCTGTCTGTCTGTCTCTATCTGTCTGTCTGTCTATCTGTCTGTCTGTCTATCTGTCTGTCTGTATGTCTGTCTATCTGTCTGTCTCTGTCTGTCTGTCTCTGTCTGTCTGTCTCTGTGTGTCTATCTATCTATCTATCTATCTATCTATCTATCTATCTATCTATCTATCTATCTATCTATCTATCTATCTATGTCTCTCTGTCTGAATGAGTGAGTGAATCAGCGAGTGGTGCGTGCACGCGTGAGCAAGCGAGCGAGCGAGCGCACGCGTTTTCACGCATGCACGTTTCGGCGCTGCCTCCCGACACGCTGTGTCGTCCTTGCGACGGATTAAGGGCCCGCGCTCGACACGCCGGCGCGCTAACGGCACGCCGAAGCAGCAACGGCGCGCATCAGCGTCATACCGACGCACGTTCCACGCTCCCGGCAACCGCCTCTCTCCTTTTCGGGCCACGAAGTGCTCCTTCCACAGTTTCGAAACGACAGGTTGAGAGAGAGAGATAAGAGGGACACAGTGCCCCGCATATCAGGCGTGCGCGCGACTTGGACATGCTCGTTATACGCCCAGCCGGAACCCGCACTGCAAGCACGCGTGAAAACCGGGGGCGGGGGGGGGGGGGCAGGAAGAGCGGGGAGGGGGGAACATAACGTGACGAGATACACTGAAAAGAGAGGAACGAGAGAAAAAAAAAAGCAGGAAAGCTCTCGCTTCATAAAAGAAATGAGAAACGAGCGAAGCCAGCGCTTTCTGTTCTCTTTCCGGCACGCCGGATCACGACGAAAGAAACCGGAGAGCGCGCTCGCCGGTTAAACCTGCTTTCTCCTGCGGAACTGCGTACTTGCTTGCATCTTGAGAGAGAGAGAGAGAGAGACCTCGGCAATTTGGGACCAAGGCAGACCGGTGTCCGCGCGCAGCGTGCGAGCCGGCTCTGCAGGTACACACACACACACACACACACACACACACACACACACACACACACACACACACACACACTGCTTCCGCATAAAATATATATGAGGGGGGAAGTAACTACAGAAGGACGCTCATAGCGTCGACGCGAGCAGGAAAAAGGAAGGAGAAAGAAAGGATTCCCCAAGAAATAGTCAAAGGTGTAGAAAAATAGACCTCTAACGGCGTAAGCGAAAAGAAAACGCCACAGATTGCATGTGTATGGCCGGCTCTTTCGATCCGACGATGATCTGTGAAGCGGAGACGGCCCTACGTAATACGAAGTAAAAAAGAAAAGGAAAAGGGGGTAAAAAAGGGGGCCAATTCTGAAGAAGCCTCAATGAGCACGCAGACAGCTTGTCAACGACAGTCTGTTCTTCCTGTCGCTAACGGGTCTCGGCGCTCAGGAAGGAAATGACAAAATGCATGTGTGCGTGAGCCGTGCGCAGTCTCGATTTGGCTGGTTTGATTTTGGTTATTTTCAACTAGATGTAAGAAAGGATCGATCAATTGCGAACTACCAGTTCGTCAGAAAGAAAAAGATTTAATTGCCGTCAGTCCCGTTAAGTAAAATGAACTGACTTCCCATTTTTTCTACGACACTCGGAGAAAGACAGATAATAAAAGAAAAAGGAACTGCAAGTGCATCAACACAAGACTGCAGGGCTCAATTAAGAGCGCACGGTCCATCGGATGAGAGGCGAGGAGGCTTGTGGTCTGCCATCATATATTGTAAGCCTTTGTCTGATTGTGTAATATATATATATATATATATATATATATATATATATATATATATATATATATATATATTATATATATATATATATATATATTCGAATAGCGAAATCGGAGTTAGAGAGAGAATAATTTATTTACAGAAAGGCAGAGAGGTCGGCCTGAGCTATAACTTGCTCTGGCCTGCTACTCTAAACTGGGGAAAAGGGAAGGGGAGGGAAAGGGGCTGATGAATGATGATGGTATAAGAAATCGGAGTTTGTCCCAAGCTAACGTTTTGAGACATCTGGGTGATGTGACGCTGCACTGCCTCGAAGATGCGCACACGGTACGCAGGTGACGGGAAAAAAAAAACAACCTTGCGAGTACAGAATGGTATCGTGGTCGCCCTTCCGAATCATCACGTTACGTTACAACCAGCTGTCAACCTCCGACTTTTGTGTGTGTGTGTGTGTGATTCGTGAGAATGCCGCAAGACACGGCGAAAAAGGTAGAACAACATGCACATTTTCGTTTTTTTTTTGTGTGTGTGTGTGTGTGTCTGTGATTCTCTTATTTTTTGCGCATACCTTTCGTGGGAACATACGCGCTTCACCAACGATGACTCGTCTTTAAACGCAGCACACAAACAGCAGCAAACACGGAGAAGCAGAGACTGACAAGCAACACTGTTTCTTTTTTTTTTTTTTTTTTAGATGACAGTGACGTATCGAGCGCCTAATTAGCGTTGCCGATTCGTCCTTCTTCGGGAACTTGTGCGAATAACTTCGCTCGGAGCAAATGCCATTCTTGGTAGCAACACATTTATTTGGGCGAGCTGGTTCGTCTCGAATGTAGCTTTATAGCATAACACCTTTAAACCTCTCCTGCGAACAGAGTTTAACTTTCGCAGAACTCGACGCAACATTCATAAAAAAAAAAAAAACGTTGAACCCGCGGCTAAAATTCGTAACGGAAAATTGGGGAAACTCGGCAGAGACGTTACATAACCCACACGTGGGGGGGCATAGCCGGGAGGAAACGCGCGGACGCGTGGCAAGGCCCACTCGACGGGCCATACACCGAGTGCAAGAATTGCGCGCCTGTGGACTACAGCGCGGAGAAAGCAAAACTACGCTCTAGACTACACGTGCTACAAAGTGAGGGGGGGGGGGGGAACGCCAACAAAAGCGTAATTAACGTAATCAATAATCCTTAATTTCCGGAGGATGCGATAATCCAAAAGTCAACCACGCCCGAAAGGCGCGCTTTTCTTTTTTTTTCCCCTATCGTGTCGCGCAGCAACGGGTAGACGGCCTTTCATACAAGGCGCACTATCTCTCTCTCCTCGCTGATAAGCTCGTTTCGGTGCCGTTAGAACAGCTTGCCGCGTCCACAGATGGCGCGACGGCGGCGTTGAACGCATGCCGATGAGGCGAGAAAGCGCTCTCTTCCAATTCGAACACTCTGCGCGATTGAGCCCGTGTACGCCTCAAAGCAAAAGTGTACGCGTACAAGTGATAACGGTGATAAGGCCGATTTTGTCACGTAACCAGATGTGTGGGGGGGACTGCAGTGCAAACTCGGCATTGCGAACCTTCCCAGCGCGCCCGTCCAACTGCAGTTTGCGCGTCTGAATTACGAATAAATTTGCATGTTGTTTTAGGCCACGGCTTGTGGTCCTTACATACTTATATGCTTGCGCAGAAAAGGCAAGTTATACGAGTTGCCGTGTACTCCCGGCAAACGACCCCGTATACACACGCCGACATCGCTGTATACTTACACGTATATGCACATTGCAGTAAATTTCGTATTTCCTATTTCCTCCCGCTACAGCATTCCGCGACGTCATGAATTTTCACAGCACCTTACACTGTTTGGGACAACATAGGTTAGTGGCTTACCTCTCAACAGAAATTACATCGCATGCTAGCGCGGAACTAGGGGTTAGAAAAACGAATGAACTGCATTCCAGATGAACTGAAGGCTAGAGAAACGGGCGATGCAAGCACGGGGTAAATAGACTGTTGCATCGATCTGATTGAAATGTGGGAATAATTAGGGCAAAGGCAAACGAAAGTGGGCGAAAGATACAAGCTTGCCGAACCGACATCTCGCGCATTACGCGTTAGGTCCTCTACTAAATTAAGCCACTGCGGCGATCATGCGATCGTCATTTCGCCCACTGTTTTCGACATCGGTTCCTGTGTACTAGATCTATAGTTCCGGGAGTGTTAGCGAGCGCGCCCTCATGGCCAAAGCAGCTCTCTCTCTCTCTCTCTCTCTCTCTCTCTCTCTCTCTCTCTCTCTCTCTCTCTCTCTGTGTGTGTGTGCGTGTGGAGAGAGAGAGAGAGAGAGAGAGAGAGAGAGAGAGAGAGAGAGAGAGGCAGCCGTACTATTGACAAGAGGCCAACAGAAACCTCGCACGCTTGGCAACAACACTGCCAAACGTTGTGCGTTTTCCCGCAGAAAAAGACGCGTGCCCCGTGCGTTCGTAAAGACACTGCAATGCATCCAAAGGCGCCTTGAAGCGAAGCCGGACGGTTCCTGCCGTTCTACAACACGTCAGGTCGTCTCGCGTCAGTTTCCACGAGGATTGTACTCAGTCAAGCAATCGCTCAAATAAGACCATTTCATCAAAGACGTTTCCCCAGGCGTGCACAGCCGTGAGACGCGGTCGAGCCGCGACGCCTTTCGCTACACAGACCACCTCGTTATAGCGAATTACCTGCAGACACGCCGAAGTCAATCAGAGCGCCGGCGCAGCGGGCGCAGCACTGTACAAACCGTATAAGCAAATACATGCTTTGCACTCCCTGCGGCCATTTGCCGCCTGTGGGTAAGCCGTGGCAAGGTAGTCACGACGCCTTTCGCTATAATATCGGTCATCGTGTTATAACGAATTACCCGCAAACAAGAGCAACGCAATCGGCGCACGGCGTCTGCGTGCGTAGCATTTTACAGGCCGTATATTAGTCAACAGAAGCCTCGCCCTCCAACCACTTCCGACACATGGAGAGCCGTGAGAAGGTAGTCATGATACCCGTAATTTCGTTATAACAAATTCCTTGCAGACAATCGCGAGGCAGTTAGCTCACACGGCTCAGTGGGCGTGTCACTTAACAAGCCGTATAATCAAAAGCCCGTTCTGCAGCACCGCGCGATCATTTGCGACCCACAGACAAGTTGTGAGAGGGTATAGCCACGACCCCTTTCGTCTACCGGCCATTTCGTTATAACGAATTACCTGCAGACGCGCGGGCAAATCAGTTAGCTCAACGACGAGGCGTATCAAATTACAGAGCCGCATAATATAGAAAAGCCTGCTACCCCCTCCCCCCCTGGAACCCACTGATAAGCCGTGAGAAAGGCAGTCACGAACGCCTTTCGCTATATCGGTCATTGCGTTACAACGAATTACCCGCGCAGGCACCGCGCGACGCAGTATCGCCGGCACACCGGGTGCATGCGTGGCATTTCACAAGCGTCGCGCGATCGAGACGCCCGCATGTGCTCTCCCCCGAGGCGCCGACAAAGCGCAAAAGAAGCACGTCGTTGTTTCCTCCTCTCCACACTCGCTCTCTCCCTCTCTTCTCCAGCGAGGCCTCCGTTCGTTTCGCCGCCTGCGCGTGCCACATGCATAACGAGCGCGCGTGTTCCGTAGACCGATCGAGGAGATTATTCATGCACGCCATACGGAGCTGCCGCACTTCTTGAGCTGCGTGAGAAACTCGCCTTGACGAGAGCGAGCGAAAAAAAAAAAAGGGAACTGGTTCTCCCACGTCTGTCGGGACGCCAGCAGCAGCTCCAGACACGGCATAGGATATCACTCACTGTACTTTTTTTTTTTTGCCTTCCTATCTGCCGAGCAAAAGCTTTGCAGCTAGTTGGTAAGGCCGAAGAGGTGGGTATATATATATACACGCGATGTCAACCGCATTCCACATGCGAGGGGCGCACACATTTCGTCGAGATTCGCCTGCTCTATAGCTGTCGAGGACAAACCACTGTGCAAATGTGGGAAACCCGTTTCCCTACATGTGTACACAGGGTGTCCCAGCTAACTTTAGCCAGAGTTCAATTACATACGAATGCCACGTAGCTTGACAGAACCAAGGTAATGGTGCTTGCCGTCGCTTGGAGATGCTCAGATTATTCCTTTTTTCATTCCACCTGATTATAGAAATAGTCTTAATTAAGTTCTCGAATATTATAATTAGATGAAAAGTGTCGATTAGAAAATGGTAGAGCAACATGAAAAACTCTCGATAGAGCTTTCTGTTCAATACGTGTTACATGAAAGTGTTTGGAAAGAAGCCCGCGAATAGACGCAAAGTGCCTCGAGCGGCCAGTCGCGCGGCAATTTCGTGTGCTTCTTTCACGCTCGAAAAAACATTTTTATGTAGCACACATTGAGCAACAGAAAGCTGCATCGCGAGTTTTTCATGTTGCTCTACAAATTTCTAATTGACATTTTTCACCTAATTATAATATTTGAGAACTTAAGACGAATTATCTAATTAGGTGGAATGAAAAAAGAATAATCTGCGTATCTCCAAGCGACGGCAACCAACATTGCCTTGGTTCTGTCCAGCTACGTGGCACTCGCATATATATATATATATATATATATATATATATATATATATATATATATATATATATATGCGAGTGCCACGTAGCTGGACAGAACCAAGGCAATGTTGGTTGCGATATATATATATATATATATATATATATATATATATATATATATATATATATATATATATATATATATATATATATATGCGAGTGCCACGTAGCTGGACAGAACCAAGGCAATGTTGGTTGCCGTCGCTTGGAGATACGCAGATTATTCTTTTTATATATATATATATATATATATATATAATATATATATAGATATATATATATATAATATATATATAGATATATATATATATATGATATAATGGAAAGAGGGCACAACACATGCGCCTGTGCTGGATACCTTCCACTTTCGGTCCCATTTCTTTGCGCTGCTTCACTTAGTTGCACTGTGTCATACCAACAACACCGAATTTCTACCCTTCTCTTGTTGCTGAAAGTGACCCACTAAGCGATCACTGAACTTGAACAGCTGTCCTTCTACAAGAAATTATAGAAAGTACACAGCCAGCCACAAAAGTATACGGGTGTCACTCCTAAACGTTCAATCTAAGAATATTTTACACCCTATGGGCCGTACTTTTGCCCTCACAACAATAAGCGTCATCTGCCTTGCTCCCGTTCTCTCTCTCTCTCTTAAACTCGACGCACGCTAATTTGCGGTCAGGAGTGCCACAAGCCCCGTTGATAACGCGCATAAAACTGCTTAACAATGGCAGAACAAGGAATGTCGCTGAAGCTAACGCTTCGAGATTAGAGAACTTGTCAGGTCAGCAGCCACAGTTCATGTCTCCATCATCCTACAACCTCTCTTGTTTTTTCGCAACGCGCATGCCATTGGCGACCTGGAAGTACCGACCGCGCAGCGTTAAACAAAGGAAACGCACCAATTATAGACGAATATATGTACTGTCGTCGCGGACAAAAAATAAAGCACCTCGAAGGTTGTAAACTGGTTTTAGAGTTGACAATCCAAGGCCGCAAGGTCACGAGGCGGCCGAAAGCGTTCGGCAGAAAAGAGCCTTAGGCATACGCTACACTGAAAGCATGTTACAGTCTTCTTCTAGGGCGTATAAGTTCCATTCAGATGATGCAGATAGACGCGAAAAACACATTGAAGGTCAGAGGATGGGAGAAGCAGATACGAAATCGGGACGAAGTGTCACGCCATTCAACCGTGCACACACTAAACTCGGCTACCAGGAATAAAGAGCGGCGCTTATCTATCACGTCCACGCAGGCCTTTATCATTCGCCGCCCCACGCGCGTTTCGGTCATGCAAATAAGCACGTGCATAAAAAAATTCACGATGGCATCCCGGGACCGTGAGGCCATCACGCGCATGTGTTAGCGATATGTGGAGATGCGAAAGAACAACGTCCTCGGTGTGGCAGTTCGCCATGCGCCACATTTCGCGCTGCCCATGCGTCACAGGCGCATCTGCCAATGTTTACCTGCACACAACAACACAAAAAAAAACACGTTAAGTGGCTATGGCGTTGAGATGCTGAGCACGAGATCGCGGATTCGATTGGGTTCCATCGCGGCCCCATCTGATCGGGGGCGGAATGACAAAAAAATCGCGGTTTCACCCGAAAGGCGAAGCATCGATTGCGATAGCGAATTAGTAGACAGCTATAGGAAGTAAAGTTAGTATAGTTTCATCGGCCGCATAAACTTCCAAAGGTTCACTTACTAACTAAAGTAACAAGCGTGGTGTCGCGCGCGCACAAGCAAACCTGAACGCGTCTCGCTCAATGACCGCGGGAACTCGCCTGTCAATAAACGCTGGAGCGAGGAAGCGCGGCAGCTGCATCGAGCGAATTGACCCTCGTGTTGCCGCTCGCATCAGCGCGAACCAAGCGGCGAGAACACAGCGCACACTAAGCTATCAGCACTCGGCGCACTCTGTGCCCATCGCAGATATCTTTCGAGATAGGGTTCGTGCAGCCTGCCCTCCCTGAAGCCTGGCGTGTGACGGAAGGCGGCGCGCTTCCTCCCCGCTTTCCTCCCTCGCACGCGCGAGATTGCATGAGCCGCCATAGTCGACTCACCCTCGCACGCTTTCACTCGCGCACACAGCATACGACGCGCGGCGACGATGTTGCCGCCCTTGGACTTCGTACTGTACATCACGGCTACGCCGACGGCAGAAATGCGCCTGGAGTGTCCATGTACTTGCTATCGCAATAAAAACTCGTGCACCGTGCTTTGGGTGCACGTTTATTTGTACATTAAAAGGAAAATTATTCTAGCTGCTTTTGTATATCACCTTTCCAGAATAACGAGAAGACACTTGGTAAGCCAAAAAAGACGCAAGAAAAGAAACAAGGCGGGTGACGTCACACTGACGTATGCTGGCGCGAAATTCCAAAAAGTTAAATTTTTCATCATTTTTCCCTTTTGATAACCAACCTATGGGTATACCCCCAAAACCAGCGAAATTGGAGTTCTTCGAGAATGTATTACCAATCTGAATTGATAAAGAACACAGGGTGTTCAAACGTAATATACACGCGCTCATGTAAACGCGGACGAGACGGGTCGGGTCGGGTCGCACCCAGCACCCGGACGCGTATCTCATCATCCCTGGCCTCAACGCAGGCTGTCGCAACAATCTCGACCCGTCAGGTACGAGTTGGTGCAAGGGCCGTCGAGTCGGGCTGTCTCTGCCAAAGTTCCGACTCGACACGCTCCTGCCGGGTTCGTGTAAACGTATAGACGAACGATCGCAGCGCCAGCGTTCGCTCCAGCTATTTTTGCAGGAAACTCCACGCCACAGCCGGTAGTCGTCACGGGCATCGACCAGCAACAAGTTCAAGTGCGCCCGTACCACGTGCGGCCCCATTCACTTCGCGCGACAACCTCGGACGGCGCAGCCAAGCGAAACGAACAAACGAACGACGCGCCGTCTCGAATTAAACAGGAAATAGGAAGACGCCTCTGCGGCCTTTGCGGCTCGGCCGCAAAGGGACGGCGTGCTCCGCTCGCGTCACGCAAACAAGCACAAAACACACACACGCACGCGGAGATCGTAGAAACCCGGTGGGGGGACGGCTCGCCTTCCGTAGAATTAGCGCCACAGGTGTCCCGACAGAGAGAACACGAGACGCGCCAAGAACATAATAGACACGAACGCGCAGCGGGCGCCTCGACAGACGGTGACGTGCAGTTGCGTGCAGCGCGGATCGAAGCCGCAGCCAAGCTCGCGCCATTCATTTCGGGGGAGCGAGAAATGCTGTATCACTCCGCGCCGGCGCAAACGCGAAACCCAAATTCCTCGCAAAATTTCATCTTTTCGAGGCACTCGGGGAAAGTTTAACAGCTCCTCTTGAAGTGTCGCGTTTGATGTTACGGACTAACCTCTCGAGAAGGTGGCCTCGAGCTCGCTTTTCACGGTTCAAAGAGCGTGGGGGGACTACATTTCGGCGCGGAGAAGTCACCGAGTTAGATCACTCCGCCGTTGCTCCGCTACGCGAAGTGTGAAGCACCCTCGGGAGCTGCACATTCCCCCTCCACCTTCCTCACCGCGAGAACGGAAGGTGCCCGCCCACTAGTGCTGCTCGCTAAAGCTAAACTAACGATTCAAAGCGAAAGTGGACTCAGCCGTTTGAAAACACCGCGGAACTGCATTCAGGCGCGTAGGAGCGCGCGCGCGCCCTGGGACCGAGGTGCGCCGACGCTGCGTTCACTGCACGCAACTGCTGCGGCGCCGCGCGCCCCCAACTGCGCCGCCGTACACTGAGAGCCGGATGGGTGCGTTCGCTAGCCGCTCGCTCCAGCCAGCGACGACAAGGTTGTGCAAAAGGCGATCCCAGCCAGTCTGAAAGCAGCAGTCCTCGCGGAGTCGTAAAAAGTAACAACGCAGAGTGAGAGAGAGAAGAAGAAGAAGAAAAGCGTGCATTATACAGCCGTGCAATAATAACGTATAGCCCTAGCGAAACGAGCCGATAACGGGATCGTCCGTGTACTTGTCGAGGACTTCCCTCTTCCACTCCTTCTCGTCAGCGGGCCGAAAAAGCATGCAGCGGGATTCGATGGACGACAGCGACGAGGCACCGTCGCTACCGCTCACAGAATTCGTCGACGACGAAGACGACATGACGTAAGGAGACGACTCTTTTTTTACGTGTTTTCTTTTTTACTTCCGCTTGCCACTTAGGGCACGTGCGTATCGTATACATAGCATTCTCCTATTTATAGAAGACGATGTAGCGGTCGCGTACGCATACGCATCGATTGCGCATTCATCCAATTACGAGAGCGAGCGCAGCGATCAAGCCCGAAGAACAAGGGAATCCACGGGGGATTCTGCACGCAAAAGTTGCGCAAGCGATCGCCCGTTGCATTATAAACTGCACAGTGGGACGTAACATTGCCTCCGTATAACTGTGCAGCGCCGAGCAATTGGTGCGAGAAAGCTGACGTCAGTCGTGCAAAATTTGCGAGCTTACTATATATATACTACACTGCGGTGGACGCGCATGATCACGAAGCAGTACACGCAACCCTTTATACGACAACTTATGCCCAATACCCAATAGCGCAGTCACACACAGCGCGTATTACACGAACCCGACAGAAGCAGGCCGAGTGGACCCAGTCGGTCTGTCGAGTTCATGCAAACACCATGCAGCGGGTCGCGTTGAGCCGACCCGACCCACTTGCCGGGTCGGATGCAGCCAGCGTCGAGACTCGCGAGAAACCACTGAGGCGTCAGCGCTTTCTTATACGCCGGCAGCTGGAATGGTATCAGGACAAGGAAAAATACAAGCACTGTGCAGTGCAACTTCATCCACATAACGGTAAGAGCCTGGAAATAGAGCTGTTACAGATGGCTGCGGGAACCGCGGAAGCCCCGTTCGATACGCGTTGATGTCTCGACGGTATACGTCTCGTCTGGCGAACTGCGCGCATGCCGCACTTGTCCCTATATACACCCGTCGGAAGCGAGTCGGTGTTAAGCGCGGTCACGTCGGGCTCGGTCAGCTCGAATTTCGAATCGACTCGCTCGCATCGGATTCATGTAAACGTAGCCATAAAATCATATAGCCCGGTCGCACGCAATCGCCATATATTGTCGTGCGCGACAGCCAAAGTTTAGCCAACCTATAAAAAAAACAAGCTTACAGTTCGGCCAATAGTTCGAAAGAGCGATTGCGATTACTCGTGCAATTCCGGACACTTGCCACTGCGAATCTTCCTCCGTTTTCTTTTATTAATAACCGGGATCGCAAAGCCTCAGCTTCGTACAGCACACAACCTTTACACGGTGGCTGCACAGGTCGTGCGACACGGACTGATACCTCACGCAGGCGGGCCGCCTACATGGTTTATGCTCGCTTACAAGCATGCGTCGTAAATCGCGTGCGTTGACCCAACCTTTAAGCACAACGAGAATGAACCTGGATACTAGCCTACTGACGCCTATGTATTCGGCAGCATACGCATACGTAAAGGTATATTACACTGATCGCGAACAGTAATGGTTATGAACACCAGCGTGATCCTGCGCGTGCCGAACTGGTATGTGACTAAGTACGAGACAGAAACACCCATGTAACAAATACGTCGCTGCAGCAAACAACCACTCTGGTGCGAGTGACGGCAGTTTCGAAGAATGCGAGAATGTGGTCCGTAGTTGGCGGCTGCAGGCTTTGGCATTGGCAATGCTGCACGGATTTATTGCAATATAACTGTAGAGGGTGTAAAGGATGTTGACAAACGGCCTGGGGACTGAGAAGCAATTTCGCCCCAGAATGGTGGAAGATCGCCGTATTCGGGCTTCGCCGAGAGCGAAACCAGCTGGGTGCTTGGTTAGTGAGTCAGGAGGCGCTCTTTGGCGGCAAAGGGCCCGCGTCGCCACCTCGGGACATCGTAACCTGTCGCACGTGCGGTCTGGAAACGTGGGAAAGGGTGCGACGTTGGGGGCCCTCTGGCCCGGAAGCGCGGACGGAGGCGCCCTGTCTGGGACGGGCCATGGGTAGAGCGTCATTGGGGCGTCGATGGGCATGCCCGGGCGACAAAAGGGGCAGCTTCAAAGCCAGAGGGATCGATGACCCGATGCGCGGTCTCTTGAAAGACAGGCTGGCACCGGAGACAGTCCATCACTGCACTTACAGTTTTATGGGCCCGCCGGAGGAGACGAACCACCCACAAGACGGCAATCGCCAGAGGGATTGTTATTTATTAAAGTTTATCACCACACCTTAATTCTGGTGAATCCATGGGTGCGCTTCGGCAGGGGTGCTCTTTGCGGCATGCAGTACTCGATGGTTTTAATTAAGGTGCGAGGACGGGGCGACGCAGATGCTCGTTCCCCCTAAGTGTTCTTCAAGTTGTCGGGAGACCTTACCATACATGTCGCGGAGCAGGTTGGTTAGGATGTTCTTTGTTTATTTGTTGTTTGGCCGTTCCTTTCTCTCCCTCTATCTCTCTGAATGTGCCGAGGAACGCAGGGAGGGGGTGAGAGAGAGATAGTGACCGGTGAGTGACAGCCCAGTTGGCCCAATCAGGTCACTGGGGTGTCATGGTTTGCCGTGAGGAGATTCGGGAGGAGCAACTGAAGGGTTAAAACCTATCTCCGGACCTCTCACGGAAGTTCCGGGCGCAGGAAAGGTGCTCTGAACTTTCGGCTCTGACGAGTGAAGGCACCAGTCCCAGTGTAACGGAAGTGTTATCCGGTATATCCGATAGTGTTATGCACTATCGGATATGTCGAGTTGATACGCCAGACTCACCGTAAATAGCTGTCGATGTAAATATTGTGTAGATAAAGTCTATTCTCCAAGTGCAAACGTCTATGGCGTCCCATCTCTGACGGAAGAGGAGAAGCGACGACGACGGCAGCTGAAAAGAAGTTTCTCTACCAAGTAATCTGGTTACGCCAGCTTGGAGCACTCTGGGCTACGAGTGTACGGAGGTGGAAAATTTTGTGAGGGGCTGTCCTGAAGTGTCCTGTGTTTCTACATCCGACAAAGGCGCCTCGCAAAAATTCGAAAGCGTCACACTCGACGATCGTAAAGAGAGAAGGGACGGGTATCCACGTCGTCGAGAGTTATATATACAAACCTGAAGGTCGCAACGTACGCGACAGTGCATGCCTCATCGCATAGAAAAGATTGCCGAGAAGAAGATTTGTGCTATTAAATTAGTATTAAGTAGTAGTATTGAAAAGAAAAAAAAAAATTATGGGGCTGTACGTGCCAAAACCACTTTCTGATTATGGGGCACGCCGTAGTGGAGGACTCCGGAAATTTCGACCACCTGGGGTTTTTTAACGTGCGCCTAAATCTAAGCACACGGGTGTTTTCGCATTTCGCCCCCATCGAAATGCGGCCGCCGTGGCCGGGATTCGATCCCGCGACCTCGTGCTCAGCAGCCAGATGCGACGTGAGAAGCAAAAATTGCGGATTACAGCATTTTTTTTAACGTCCATATAATTTTTCGACTTGAATGAGATATACAGAAGGTAGCTATGATTTCATAGTTAATAATAATAATAATAATAATAATAATAATAATAATAATAATAATAATAATAATAATAATAATAATATTATTATTATTATTATTATTATTATTATTATTATTATTATTATTATTATTATTATTATTATTATTACTTCACTCCCGACGTGATCGCGCTGACCTTGTGTTTCTCTTCAAACTCCTTCGCGGTAACCTCACCTATCATGTTTCGTATTTCGCGCAAAATCACGGAAAAACATGGACCTCTCAATGTCCCTGCCTGTCATCAACAACACGCAACCAGGGGCGTAGCCAGGGGGGGGGGGGGGGGGCTTATGGGGCTTCAGCCCCCCCCGAAATTTTTTCGTGCTGTCATGCGCCGCCGACCAAAACAACTCCCGGCGCTGGAAATCATGGTCGATTTTGTCTAGAATGACCTTAATTCACGCTCGAAAAGACATTTTAGCGCGAACATTGCGAAATCGGGCTGGGTTTCGCAGCAACGCCCATGCTTCGGGAGTCACATATCGTAACGCAAGGAGCCCCACCGAGCACAAAATTTCGAGGGCGTTTTGATGGCGAGCGGGCTCGTCTCGGCATCTCGCGCAGGCCGCGGAATCTACGGAGCGCTCGGATTTCAATTCTGAAACGTTGTGGGTAGGAAGTTCTCATAACATTTTGATGCGAAAGGTGCATTGACATTTCCAAAGTCGTGCTTTAGATTTTCAATTACGGTACCTTGTGGGTTTAATGCTGTTGTAAACATTTGACGCCAAAGGTGCATCGACTTTTATAAAGTAGTACATCGGGCCATACAACGAGACAAGCCAAATCAACATACTATCAGACAAGTTGACAAAGCACGCAGCGAGGTCTGGTGAGACAAAGCGTTTGTGGTGGTTCATTTGTGCCGCCAGGTCACAGAAAAGAATATGAACATTTCTTTTTCACCTGCGCCAAAGCATACATGTCAAGACACTAAATCCACCATTGTAACTAAGTTCTTATTTATTTTTCTACCTAGACTTTTATTCGCGAGGGTACATTGAGCCTCTTTCTCTTTTTTTTTTTTCTTTTGTTCTCGTAACCCGCGTGCTGCCGATCCAGCCAGAGCGCATTCGTTTTTTTCGTGCTGCATCGACAACCGCGCTGCGCACTTGGATGCGCGTTCGTTTTTCTCTGGCCGAGTGCATTTTCGCATGGCAGAGTTTTGGACGCTTTCTGGCTAGCAGACGAGAAAAAGAAACAATGCATAGTCGCTCGCCGCCAGCACTGCGGGGACTCGACGGATTGCAACGCGTTCGCTTGAGCGCAACCTCTCCGGAAAATTTTGTCTCGCCGGTGTAGGATACCGAGCAGTATGCGTATGGTTTTCTGTGGACCAAGCGTCACACGTTTTCTTCGATATTCCTTCGGCAGCCACACTAGGTGCCCAAAGTAAGCATTTGATTGTAGCCAACATGATTTCCTTTGCGTTATTATATTTCACCGCACCCCGCCCCAAAAAAGAAAAAAAGAAGACATTGTTGCGGCGCAGCGAATTGTCGCATGGTGAAAGTTCGATTTTGTTACTTCTTTTGCGGAAAGTAACGGGCCACGGGACGCTTCAGTTGCCGGATACTATTGCGATAGCAGCTATATGAAGACTCCAGAAGCATTCCTGCCGTTGCACTCATGTTCCGTATAAATAAAGGCCAAGGGCGATAACATCGTGGCCGCGCGCCGCATGCTCTATGTGCGAATGAAAGCGGGGGTGGGGGGAGGAGGAGGGGGTGAGCTGACGATGAGTCTTGTGTGCGCAAGGGAGAAAAGTGGGGAGGAAGCGCGCCGCCTTCCGTCGCACACGATACATTTTGGGAGTGAAGGAAGGGGGGGGGGGGGTGCTGTGATCTGTGAATCTGTGGTTGCGCGACCAGTTTATTTGCCTTGTTTGACGCATTATATACAGTGACTTTTTCTTAGGTACGTAGATTTATTGGAGACTTATACGTATATTTAAATATCTTGTTGCGAGGTTTTGTGTATATGCGCAGTGAACTTTGTTTCCAGTGACAATTTTTTGCCCTGTATCAAGCTGTATCTTCACATTTGTATATTCCATTGTATCTTCGCATTTCTAATGTACGAAGGCGAGTCAAGTGAACGTGAGACAACCCGCCCCGCGCAATAATGGTTCGGTTCATTATTTTCGAGGCATGCGCGTAGCACATTTGCATCTCATTTACAAGTGACATGCAGAGGTAAGGTTAAATGTTCTTTAATGCCCTCATACACTGGGTTGAACATGGTTGCGTGACATAATGGACACTCCAAAAGTTGAACAGCTTGGTGTCGTGAGGTTCTTGACAAATGAAGATGTTTCCCAAAAAGAAATTATTCGCCGTATGGCTGCCGTATGCGTTGAACATTGTGTTTCATTGGCCACTGTGAAGCGTTGTAGCAAACTGTTCAAAGAAGGACGTGAAAGTTACAAAGACGATACATGGCCGGGCCAAAGCCACCGTGCAATCACCCCCAACACAACTGAAAAGGCCGTGGTTGCTCAGTGGCTATGGTGTTGGGCTGCTGAGCACGAGGTCGCGGGATCGAATCCCGGTCACGGCGGCTGCATTACGATGGAGGCGAAATGCGAAAACACCCGTGTACTTGGATTTAGGTGCACGTCAAAGAACGCCAGATGAGGGTGGCGCCTTTTTGTCTGCAATTGTGACAGGGGATGACTCATGGTGCCCCTACTACGAGCCTGAAACACTACGGCAAAGCTTACAGTGGAAACATTTGAATTCACCACTCCCAAGGAAAACAAAGGCCGTCATTTCTGCCCCAAAAGTGTTGACTTCTTTTTAGATCATTAGGGGGCATTATTGATCGAATTTTCTAAACCTGGAGAGACTCTAAATCGTTTCAGATATTGTGAAAGGTCGTATCGGCTGCCTGTCGCAATCAAGAACAAACGACGTGGAAAATTGAGCATTGGGAACATCTTGCTTCACGACATTGCCCGTTCCCACGCCGGTGATGTGGTTAATACAAAACTGGCAAAGTTCAAGTGGGAAACGCTGCAACATCCCTCATGCAGCCCAGACCTTTTGCCTTGCGTCTTCCACATTTGGTAAAATTTAAAAAACTGCTCAAGGGAACCAGATTCGTGTTGGGAGATGACGTGTAGTCAATTACAGATTTTGGAGGCAGCAGCCCAAGGAGTTTTATGAGACGGGAATTACGCGACTCGTTAGTAGGACAAGTGTCTAAATACTCATGGTGACTACTTTTCAATAAAGTACCCCGTTTGTCATATATTCGCATTGGCTCACTTTCATTTGACTCGCCCTCGTATATCTTGCAGAACTCCTGCTTTTTATATGTGCTCTCTGTTGCGACTATAATTTCCGAGCAATTACTCGCAATACACAACCGGTGACAGCTGCTCCTGCGCAATATATTCTAACAAAGGACAACGTCATTGAGATTTTCCCCTGGTCGTTGCATATGTACGAAAATGTAAACAAGGTTGTTGAATGACACACACACACACACACACACACACACACACACACACACACACACACACACACACACACACGCGCGCACGCACACGCACACACATATATATATATATATATGTATATATTTATCCCTCGACTAATTCTATAAGGGGAGGCTGAGCTGCAAAGTGAGCCCCCCACGAACGAAATTTCTGGCTACGCCACTGCACGCAACCGTGCACAGATTACGGTGTCGTTATAATGCCTATTTTCATGGCCTTGATATTTTTCATAACTCGCTGTCATCGTTCCTTCCCGAGCTTTGCCTTGTTGTGTCATAGCTTCATGCGTCGATAAACTGCCCTTCGCCTGCTTTTCTTTTTGTATTTACATCGAGCTATGCTGTACATTTTGTCTTTTCACAATTGTTTTTTATTCATTTCCTTTTTTTAAATTATATTCCCCCCGCAGTTTTTGTGTGTGTGTGTTTGCTTGTGGATGTCAATGTATGCGTGCGCCAGCACTCAGACCTTAGGGTTGTCCTGGGCCCGTTAAGCAAACACGACTGATTTATTTATTATTATTATTATTATTATTATTATTATTATTATTATTATTATTATTATTATTAGTCGT
This sequence comes from Dermacentor andersoni, assembly GCF_023375885.2. Lineage (NCBI taxonomy): Eukaryota > Metazoa > Arthropoda > Arachnida > Ixodida > Ixodidae > Dermacentor > Dermacentor andersoni. The sequence continues at coordinate 70,042,240 of NC_092824.1, read as the reverse complement.
AATATAGTAGTAGCATTAGTAGTAGTATGAAATTAAAGAAGTTGACACCGTTATTGGCGCCGGCTGCTACTCTTCACAGGGCAAGCAAAAAAGGGCAAAAATAAATATAAGCACTGGAGTCAGATACGGCGGTAAGGTTAAACCTTACTGTCCCGACGTGGGAGCCGCCTGCGTCAACCTAAGGGTTGATCTTCAGGACATTAAATAAAGTTCATCATACCATACCATACTGGAGTCAGATATACCGCGAACACATGCAAAGTTCTGCGCACAAATGGGGGCTTTACTTTATTGTCCTTGGTCGTTACGTTTCAAGGAAATTTCGGCGCTCCGACACACGTTCCGTCGCATTTACGTTCGTTATCGAACGCGCCGTCACACGTAAACAGTCGCGGAACTCCCCTCAACAGCGTCGCGTTGAAGAACTCGAGTCACTTGAGTATCCTGGCGTGAGTTGAATGCGAAGGCATTTCGAGCTCTCTAATTAATGGGTTACGTCCACGATACGCGACGTCATACGCGGTCACGTGTTCTTCACAACTCCACCTTGATCCACCTTGCTCTAATTTGTACCAACCTTAATGACCTGTTGCAACTTTAACTCTGCATTATACTGACGTCGCGCAAGACGCTAACAACGTCACTCACGATGATTTCGGTTACCACTCGTTGCGGACAACGCCGACTTCTCTGCCACGGTACTGCGCATGCGCAGACCCCTACGTCTGTGTCTGCGCATGCGCAGTACCGTGGCCCCCTAGTTCTTGCGTGCGCAAGCCGCTTGCGCACGTGCCCTAATCTCAAGCTCTCCAATAATAAAATTTGCACTGCGCTGCTACAGAGACGACGACCAATCTTGTTAAAGGCCAGCTGCAGACCTCGGCGCCTGTGACGCATACATGCTTTATTCGCGCGACGATCGGCGATAAGTCCCGGCGAGGGCAACGCCCGACGTTAATGACGTTCGCACTGCGAGATAGGTTAAAAAAGACCCGCGCTACGGACGGTAGGCATTATTATTGCTGCTGCCGCTTGAACACGCCTGCACAAAGGTCGAACAAGGGTACGCGTGGATCAAGCGGCGGACATGCTGGAATTTTACAGTTTCTAGAATAGCAAGCCAGCCGGTGCAGTCTTAAAAAAAAGAAAAAGACATCTGCGCAGTGCAGCGAGAGCTCTGGCTCGCGTTCATCCCTGACAAAAGTGATCACCGAGATTTTGTTGTTTTTCTATTGACTTTTTTTCAATTGCATTCAATATAATGTATGTTCGGGTTCAACAAAATGTCACGCATCATTTTGAAGGGGGCAGACAACCAATAAAAAAAAGAAGCGAGAGCCAGCATGCGTGTTCCAGAGATGACAGAATGGCTCGCCTATTGTACGCTACTAATACTTCAAGAGAGTTTGCTGTTTGAACTATAGTTGGTACCATCGGCAACAAGATTCTTCACATAAAGGCCGCGGCTTCAGCAAAGAAAAGAAAAGAAAAATATTCTCGCACTACCGTTTAACGTGAAATCGTGTCATCGCATTACATTGGTCAAACAAGCATGTGTAGGTTGTGCCACGTGATTCTAGCTCGCACTGACCTTCACTGAACTGAACTGAATTGGTGAGGTCATGGCAACCGTCTTTTTTTTTTTTTTATGCGTCAGCATAAAGAGTGCCGAAGTGGAAAAACGTGTTTGCGTGAAGTGAAGCCGGTCACGTGGCAAAGGTAGAGTGGGGAAGGTATAAAGCTTAGAAAAGTATGAAATTGAAATGAAATTTTCATCCACTTTAATTTCCATTAATTTATCGTTTCTTTCATTTATTAAGCACAAGTAATTTCCCCTATGTTGTCCTTGGTGTCAGTGTTTGTTGGCTTCTTATGATATGACAATATATATATATATATATATATATATATATATATATATATATATATATATATATATATATATATATATATATATATATATATATATATATATATATAGAGAGAGAGAGAGAGAGAGAGAGAAACGAGAGACGAAGGGAAACCGAGGCGCTCTATTTTTATTGGTCATGACCACACAAAGCCAAGCAAATTATAAGGGAAATCAGGTGCGGTAGAAATTGAAATGTTGAAAATAATGCAAAAAAAATTAAATTATGGGGTTTTACGTGCCAAAACCACTTTCTGATTATGAGGCAGGCCGTAGTGGAGGACTCCGGGAATTTCGACCATCTGGGGTTCTTTAACGTGCACCTAAATCTAAGTACACGGGTGTTTTCGCATTTCGCCCCCATCGAAATGCGGCCGCCGTGGCCGGGATTCGATCCCGCGACCTCGCGCTCAGCAGCCTAACACCATAGCCACTGACCAACCACGGCGGGTTGAAAATAATGCAGGCAACGGCAAATGAAAGTCGACGAAAACATAAATTTTCGCCGGTGAGAGTCAAATCCACAGCTTCCGCATTACGCGTGCTTTGCACTGCTAAGTGTACGACTTTATATATATATATATATATATATATATATAGACGGTGGTATGCTCCAGACCATCGTCAATTGTACTCGAATGAGCTCCTGAAAAGCACTTTGCAATGGCGCTGAAAGCGGTTTACATCAAGGCAAGGATCCGAGACTTCAACGAGGTGCGACGGCATGCAACCGCGCATTTCTCTCGCATTCTCCGCTATATAGCCACAGAAGCTTTTTCGCGCAAAGTCGCCAGGTTGCTCTAAATTACTCAATTCACGACGACGAGGACTTGCTCAGAATGTTACTTTTCTTTTGTGCAAATTAATACAAAGTATAGCACAAACGTATACACGTATCACATACAGGTCATTCAGGAAAAAAAAATAACATGTCCCAGAATGTCTCTACAACTAGGCATAACTGGTATAGAGTAAAAAAACAGAAACATGAACAAAATAAAGAGTGAGCAACAATAAACTACCAAACACGTCCGATTCATAGGTCAACCGATACTGTATAGTCTGCCCTTTAATTCAAAATTGGTTTAGTGTTCTTTCCTCGCAAGTTCTTCACGTAAAATGCGTGTCATGTATATCATATTCGTTGTAAGCACACCACGCATGGTACGATTGTCCTGTTTGCTAGCCGCAAATTGAACGAAGCTAACCTGTACCAGATGTCGCCTATATACAATGCAATTTTCTCAAAACCATAGGCAACAGGAATACCGAAAACCAGAACACAGTCGAGCCCGGTTATGACGTTCTGTATTTAGTTTTACTGCCTCAACAAACTTTTTGTTTTGTTCAGTTGCGAATGAATGCGCAGTTCGTTACGAGGGAGTTAGTTTAAGCAAGCATCGGTCAGCAAGTTTCGCGCGTTCGATATAGAGAATAATTCGCTTTATCCGGGTTCGTTACATCCAAACTTCTACTGTGTACACAAGTGTGTTCCCAGTTTCGACAGCCTTCTTTTTTTTTGGGGGGGGGGGGGGGTGGGGGGGCGATATCCGAGAATAAACACCAAAAAAAAATCGTCGCAGTCTATAAGGTCACCTTCGAATCGAAAAAAAAAAGGCGTAGCTGTGTGCTTTCCTGTAAGACGTCCGCGTTGGGAACCGCAAGGCCAGGTTCATGCAATGGCGAAGGTGCAGCGAAACGTTTTTTTTCCTTCTCCGCGACTTCCGTCCTTCGAAATATTTTGGTTTTTTTTTTTCGGTCGGCTCTAGACGCCTCCACTTCTGACCGCGGACGTACTAACCAGCGTAATTGCTACCGCATTCCTACGGAAGTTGCCAAACGGCGCACCATTCATTCTTACACCTCGTTTTAGCTGTGACGTACAGTGACTATGCTGGTGCCCCTTTGAGAAAAAAAGCGAAATGAAAAAAAAAAAAACCCGCCCTGCACAGTTACTTCTTCGGCGTCGCTCCAAGTGGACCGCTGCTAGAGAGAACTATTAAAAAAAATTATGGGATTTTACGTGCCAAAACCACGATCTGATTGTGAGGTACGCCGTAGTGGAGGGACTCCGGAAACTTCGACCACCTAGGGCTCCTTAACGTGCACCTAAATCTAAGTACACGGGTGTTTTCGCATTTCGCCCCCACCGAAATGCGGCCTCCGCGGTCGGGATTCGATCCCGCGACCTCGCGCTCAGCAGCCCAACACCATAGCTACTGAGCAACCACGGCGAGTAACAGCCAAACAGGTGCCATCGAGCATATACGTGATGTATAATTTTACTATTGTTTATTAGGGCTGCTGCGGAATGCGTTTTCTCTCTTCGGCACATCCTGCATTACTATGTGTGAGGCAGTCGAACCTGCTACCTCCTTCACGCGACTTACAGTTGCAACGCAGATGCCAGACCCTATTCCGCAATTCAACTGCGTGTCAACAGAAACTCAATTAAACACACCAGAAATCAATCCATCAATTATAGCCTTTTATCTTCACTCGATAGAAACACGATGCTCTTGTTGATTGCAATTTACTCTTTGTTAATATGCAAATGAATACTGTGCATGACTTTTGTAAAGGCTGCGGGGTTGCGAAGAGCATGCTCACCGAGCATTGAAATTATGTTGCCTTTCTATGCATGCCTATCGAGAGGCAGTGAAATATCGTGGCCCATATTTTGCGAAGACAAAGCGGCTACTGCATATCAGGCTAATCAAGCACTGAAATTATGCTGCGTTTCTGCTGTCCTTTCTGTCGAGATGCACTTTTTTTTGCGCAGGCAATGCGGCTACTGCATCATAGGCTGCTCACCATAACACTGAAATTCTGTTGAGTTTCTAATGACTTTCCGTTGAGATTCCATTGAACATCGGGAACTATATACGGCAAAGGGTAGCGCGCGGCTAGCGGAGATCAACAAGGCTCACCGAGTTCCGTTGGAAAATGCCGGGGACGTCATGACTCGGGCCGCCGTGTAATCGCCGGTCTTCGCGCGAACGGGGGCAAAAAAAAAAATCTGCGAGAGCAACTTTCTCCTCTGCCAAGTAAGGCACACCGCCACCACCGGTCGATCAGGTCGAGCGGACTCTTGTCGGACGCTCGTCGCACGTCACCGCACTGGAACGAGAGGGACAGTGCCTTCGAACGCGGGGAGGTCTTCGCCACGAATGCAACAGAAGCACCACCAGCTGTGCGTCGCAAGCACGTTGCACCGTGTGTTGCTTCGGCAAGATCACGGAGAGATACTCGGGGCGTCTTCGGTGCAGGGGAGGGGGCGCGAAGAAGGCACTATGAGGAGTTCGTGCAGCCGCTAACTCCTGCTGGCAGAGTGCTTGTGTAAGCGCGAACGGCGATGCTTCAACGACGAAGACGACGTAGCGCCCGAGTGTAAGGGTGGTGGTGCTGTTAGGTGAGCGGCGAGGTGAGACACGTAGGGAGCGAGAAGGCGTTCGGCGTTGAGAGGAAATCAAGGAGGGATATAAGCCGCGAAGAAGACGATGCGACACCGTGCAGTAGTGGAATCGAGAGAGAGAGAGGAAAACAGAGCGGGAAGAGGGGGGACATACCCACAAGCCGCGGAACGACACCTCTCCTAAACTCTCACCGTGCAAGGCAAGCAGACGCGGGAGAGCCGCTTGCTCGGTAGAGAGCAGCGGACGGTGAACGACGAGACAAAAATCTCGCTTGACCGACTTCGGGAACGAGAAAGTTTAGGAGAGGGGGGGGAGGGCGAGGAGGTAAAGGAGTCCGACAACCCTCCACGATTCAACCGCTGTCACCTCCCTCCCCCCTTCACTTCTCTTTCCTACTTCCTCGCATGTTCTCAGTGGTCACACGCTCTTTACCGTTCTCGTTCTTTTTTTTTTATTTATTTCTCTTCCTTACGTGATACGGCGCCGGCCAGGGATAGTGGGTTTCAACTGTCCCGCAGACGAGGGCAAGAATTCGTGCTCCCAAACGAACGTACGCAAAAGAAACAAGGACTCGAAAGAACGCAAGGTGTACTTCTCTCTCTCTCCCGCCTCACAAGGTTGTCCACTCAACGAGACGGCAGTGCACGAGGCAGGTCGAGCGACTTTCCCGCGCAACCCCCACCACACACACAACACGCAACAATACATTAGCAAGAACGGACGTACGGGCCCGGGGAAAGAAAGGGAAGGGGTGGGTGGGTTAGTGTCAGTGGCAGACCTAGGAAGAAGGAAGGAAGGCGTGACAGGCAGGCTCTCAGTCCAGAGGAAAGTAAAGAAAGAAAAACAGAAACACGGGAAGAAAGACGAGGCAAAGAAAGCAGAGAGAGAGAGAGGGGGGGGGGCGTCGGGCGGACCCGTTATGCCGTCGTGTCGGCGCGAACGGCGGCCGGCGCTTAATGGCGTCGCCGCCGCCTCGCACGCCCCCTCGTTGTGTAGCGCGCCGGGTCGTTATAGTGTAAACGCCGCCGTCGTTGCGTAAGCGGCCGATTGTTGTAGCGCAGCTGATTGTTTGCCGAGATATATATACGTGTGAGCGGCGGCCGCATGCGGCCGAACGGAGAGGTCGAGAACCCGTTTGACACCGCGTAGGAACGAGTTTTTGGAGCGCGGCACTGCGTATACGAGCGCAGCTGCGCTAAGGAGCTTCTGGGGCGAGCGCCTCCCCGAAGGCGATTCTGCGTCGCGCTTGAGGACTCAATTATGGGGTGGAGGGAGTGTTGCCGCCTGACACGCTGTCGCCCATATGGTACGGGCGTGGTGGCGCTAAAGGTTTAATCTTTCACATGTGTGTGTGTGTGTGTGTGTGTGTGTGTGTGTGTGTGTGTGTGTGTGTGTGTGTGTGTGTGTGTGTGTGTGTGTGTGTGTGTGTGTGTGCGTGTGTGTGTGCGTGTGCGTGTGCGTGTGCGTGCGTGTGCGTGCGTGTGTGTGTGTGCGTGTGTGTGCGTGTGTGTGCGTGCGCGTGCGTGCGTGCGTGTGTGTGTGTATGTGTGTGTGTACGCGTGTGTGTACGCGTGTGTGTGCGCGCGTGTGTGTGCGCGCGTGCGTGCGTGTCCTTTCAGTGTTAAAACGCTGTCACCAATCGAAATATCCTGCTCCAATTTCCGGAAACCATTTTAGTCATAAAAGATGAATCATATACACCGGAGGTAGACCATATACTCCCTGGTCCCCGTGCGCTACAATAAGTAAGGAAGTGCAGGAACCGCCTGCATCGCGCGAGTGACCGCTATCCGCCGAGTACCTGGACATGTTTTTAGGTAAAGGGTCCTCCGGTTCGGAAGAATCTATAGTTTCTTTTTCACTCGGCTCACTCGACCACATCCACGGAGCAGTATATATATATATATATATATATATATATATATATATATATATATATATATACGAAAAGCATGGAACTTAAGCAAGCGACAAGCAGTTACACCATGCGAAAAAGGAGTTGCTGGAGCACTTGTCACATATAAAGAAAAAGCTTCAAATGAAGCCAAGCAACGCGCAAGAGAGTGATGGAGGGAAAGGCCGTAACGTTAAGAGACAGCAAGACAGTTTTGTGGACTGTATAGGGAGCACGCGTTTTTAGCCGACATCCTATGTAGTTGACATTAAGGGCTATACAAAGTAGGGCAGGCCATGCGATGCGCAGAAGACAACCGTCTGTCTATTATAGAGTGGCACAATGGGTGCGAAGGGAATGGAAATGCAGGCAGAGGGCGCGACACACCACAAGTTGATACAACGAAATTAGGAAATTTGCAGGCATACTGTGGCGTCAGTTATTTGACGAAGGAAAGCGGGGGGGGGGGGGGGGGGGGGTAAACTGCGATCGAATCAAGGCTGGGAAAAAGGCCTTCGTCTTGCACTGAACGTATAGACCAGGCGGCTCAGGATGCCCGAGTTTCGCCGTATACCTGCAGTCCGACAATTCTCCGCCGCTGTTTTAACTCAACCCCAAGTTCCCGCGAACGCCAATTAAGAATGCGCTGCGTTTTTTTTTTTTTTTTTCTCGGCTCCTTAATGCGTATACGCTGTTAAGGCCGAACTACACGTACGCTTGCCGGCTCGCCTACACGCATGCGCAGATCGCTCGGGTCGGATCGTGCGCGTCGAAGTGCGGCACCAACACGCGGAGATCTCTCCCCGGCAAATAAATATGGGTCCAGCTGGCTCGCTCACACAAATACGAAACGATGTCTACCACGGCGAAAATAGTGAGCCAAGTGGGAGCACGCCTCGTGGGTTCAAACCGCCATTCCTCGCGAGGCGTGGCAAACGCAGGCCACGAGCTCATGCGCGCCGACAAGCATATGTACGCGTATAGTTTGGACTTTACGTGAGTATGTGAGATTATGAGTGCAGCTGTCACAGCATAGTGTCTTGAGCTGAAAGGTCGACTGGAATTCAATTTCGTCTCGACGTTCTCCCGATGTCTGCACTTGAGCTACGCATACATGCTTCGGTTAGCGTTTCACACGCCGATGACATGGAGGCACTGACCGCAACGAACACTATATACTGCTGTGTGGTGTATACGATGTCGTGATCACAAACGAAGACGGACACCTAGGTTGCCCGACTGGCTGTTGAAAATGGTATGCTGTTCCCAGTGTTCATTCATATTTAGTGCAGAACTTGCGCTCTGAGACTTTAGTGCACTCAGCCTCTTCAGACGCCCAATTAATTCTGTTCATTAAGAATTTAAGATTCACTGCATTTTTTTTTGTATCTTCAGAATCACTTCAAAAGAAGCGTACAGTCGCAGAACGAATTTAAAATTTTCGAGCCTTCTGCGAGTTCTGTCAAGTTTAGAGAATGTGAACTTAAATTATGGGGTTTTACGTGCCAAAACCACTTTCTGATTACGAGGCACGCCGTAGTGGAGGACTCCGGAAATTTTGACCACCTGGGGTTCTTTAACGTGCACCTAAATCTAAGTACACGGGTGTTTTCGCATTTCGCCCCCATCGAAATGCGGCCGCCGTGGCCGGGATTCGATCCCGCAACCTCGTGCTCAGCAACCCAACACCATAGCCACTGTGCAACCACGGCGGGTAAATGTGAACTTCATATATGCGAGAACTCTCATCGGGAACGCCAGATACGAGAGCATAGACTAGATTTAATGTCTAGTCCACCTGGAAAACACCCATTTATATAGCCACTTGAAAAAATACGTCTCGCGTGAAACATCGCGAAAAAAGAAAGAAGGTTGAAAGAATTGAGCCAGCTACACGACAGCGTATAGTTGAACCGAGTGCAAACGCCCAGCCGTCAACTTCCAAACTCGTTTTACTGAAACACACTTCGCGCACTTTATTCAAACTTGCAGCACAGGTTCATTCGGAACATGCTTCAAATGTCGTCGCTTTCGCCGGTGCACGATTTTGCTTTTGACGAACTGCCTTGGCGTGCACAAATGTACATACACACAGCACTATTGAAGCCAGGGGGTCAGATTTGCACACCGAAACGCGCCCAGCGTTGCTACGGCTGCCACCAAACCCGCACTTCCTGCTGCTCCCATCTCGGCGTTCCTCCCGCGGCCACCGAAATCAATCGTGCGCGGTCTTGGTGATAGGCGCCCGCATCTGTCGAGACAGCGACAACGTTCACGGGCGGACAGCGGCGCTCGGCGAGACGACCGGTTTAAATTACGCAAACCATGCGGGTCACATAATCGAGGCGTACGGAGTGAAATCGCCGGCTAAGCTGAACGAGGGAACATATGGCGAGAGTCGTTACCGCTATAAGACTAAAAACCATACTGAAACATTCCGTACGTCATTCCAATAATTCCGTATATTTTTTTTTACGGAATCTACGTGGATTCGGTATAAATTCCGTAAAATTTTCCTAGGAGTTATATGGAATTATTGGAAAGCGTATGGAACGTTTCAATAGGAAATCCTCGTTATAGCGAAACCGCCTTATACGAAATGTTGCTTTATTCGAACGCTGAAAGAACAGAGGACGACCAGGATGAACAAGTTGTTAAAAACGACGTTTCGGCTAGCGCACGGGAGTCTATGGTTGGCAAGGTATTTTTTTTTTTTTTTTACAATTTCTGCATCTTGGTCGCCGGCTGCTTTGTTCACGATTCAGGCGACATTTCGTCGAACTCTCGACTTTATTCGCGGTTGTAATGCATGCTCTTTATGCCGGATATTTCAGAGTGGCGCCAGACTCTGCTTAGTATACGAATACGCCAATCTCAAACGAGACAGCTCGGGGCAACACACACGGTGACACTGCGTTTTTTTTTTTTTTTTTTTCGTGTCAACCTGGAATAGCGCTGCAAAGGCCACTTCGCCACGTGGCAGCAGATCCTGAGGACTGCGGCTGCATCACGCGATCACGAGAGACGATGGCAGCTCCTGACGGGCATCACTGTCCATGCAGAATCTGACAGCTTTCATGCACGTCGCCCCTGTCGGTTGCAACTTCGTTCCAACGTATTCAATATCGTGCATAAATGAAACATCCCAGGGAGGAAACATTTATGAAGCAGAACATTTCGTAAACGAATAGGAAAACGAGAGCGCGATTATGCACCGCTTCTATCGTGTCGCCTCCCCGATGATGGCGCCGGCTTCCAAGCCACGCGTAACAGCCAAAATCATGCACACATTACGCGGTCTTCAAAGCCGAAACAGGAATACGTGCACTACGTATCTGCACTACCTTGTTCGCGTTTCAAACTTCCCCGATCATATACGTCCAATATATGTATGTATACGAGCCGCGCGGGCTGTCGGAGTGCGATATTTCGAAGCTAGCACGCTCCTTCAAGAGCCACCCTTCCTTTTACCGAAATGCCGCTTATAACGAACTCAATTTCCTGTTCCGACGATCTCCTCATACGAGGGTTTGCTGCATATATACAAAACAATCGAGAAATGCAAAGGAACCTCGCTTTACATTTACAACGCATTCGCGTTGCTGTCTCAGAACGCTCCCTCCCGTTGTATGGCGCAGATTATAATACGCGCTCAACGAAAACGAAACAAAGAACAACGAAATGAAAACAACACGATCGGCTTTCAAACCAAGCGCGCGGCCGTCCCGCGAAAACTGGACGGTCGAACCCTCGACACAAGTGGGCGACCTTTGGTTCTCGCCGATCGATCGATCGACCTGCCTTCGCAAGGAACGCGGAACGGCTCGCCTGCAACGCCGGCAAAAAAAAAAAAAAAAAAAAAAGTCGAACCCGCGACCTTGGCGCATACGTGCACTCGCCACAAGGCTGACGAGAATGCATCTGTCCCGGTCCCCCGGTCCCCCCCCCCCCTTCCCCCCGGACTCGAGAGCAAACAACTCTCCAGAGTCCGGTCCACCCGGCGACCAAAACGAAAGTGGTTCGCCTCGCCGCGCGCAACTCGTCCAACGGGTCGCTAGGCCGCCGCCGCCGCCGGCGACGGCACGCACGTTTTGAACCGGACGAAAGCGCACGTGACCCCCTTGACAACACACACGCACTCAGAGGCGTGTAGCGGCAGCTGCATAATCCGTCGCGGGAGACGTGAGTGACCCCTGACCCCGAAAGGAGGCTTCGCCGACCGACCCCTTCTTCGCAGGGAGTCGCGCTCTGACCCGCCGTGAGGCGAAAATCGTTCGACCCCCGCGCGTGGTTCATCGCACGCGAACGCGGTTTGCGGCCGCGCACAATGAAGTGCCCTGTACGAGTACGCGCGCTTGCTGTTGCGCGAGAAAGCAGAAAAAAAGTTTTTTTGCGCGTTCGCACAGTCGGATGGGCGGCTTTCTGTCGGCTCTCTATTTCCGGAACGGAAGTTCCCGAGATTGAGTTTGAGGATGAACAAGAATAACAAGACGAAGAAGAAAGAAAGAAATCATGAATGAAAGAAGCAAAGAAAGAAAACAAGGACACAACAGACTTGGGCGACCCTACAGAAGCGTAGCCCAGTCGCAGTCCGATTTCCAGCGGAGCTGTCTTGTACGAGCAGTTTTCCAGTGGCAATCGCCAATTGCTCGTATGGTCAAACCACACACTTTTGTAAAACGTTGCCCGCATATCACGCTCCTGAACTCTTGCGTAAGGAATTTCTTTTTTTTTTTTTTTTTGCGAAATACCTTTCTTCACCCATACAAATTTAACTTCGCCGCACACGTCAGCCGTAATGTTTTCCCAATTTTCGCCAAATTTGAACGAAACGTTTCCGATGCCTCTTCGTCCAACGAGGCACAATAGTTCTTGGTTTGCTCGAAGAGGCATCAAAACTTTTGTTGATTGTGTAGAGCCATGATCCATAGAAACTGCTCAAACAGAGCGAAAAAATCGACCCGCAGAAGAAGGAAACACACACCGCAGTGCTTCCAGATAATTTTTTTTTTTTTTAACAAACCGCCCTTTTATGCATTGAAGCACAAAAGTAACTGGAACACCAATGCAGTTCGCGGGACACTGAAAACTAATACCACGAAACTGGTGTAGTCCTAAGAATTGGTTCGAAGTAAATGCGCCTTGCGAACTCACTCGACATTTGTACATTAAAATATGTGCCGTAAAATAATAAGCAACATACTAAGTTTGAAATTACTAAAGGCCCCACCTTAATTTGATGTTTAAAAAAAATTTCTTAGCGCTAAAAAAAATACAGAAAGGTTAAGAACACTCCGCATATGTCTCCACACCCTTGCAGTTCTACGAACCCCACACGCTGAAGCGTTCACGGTGGGCAGGTGATAAACGGCACAAAGTGTGACCGTTAATTTCGCGGTGTCTGCCGCACCGGACAGCATCGTACAGACGATCCCGGCACTACGCAACTTCTGCTTCTCATATATATATATATATATATATATATATATATATATATATATATATATATATATATATATATATATATATATATATAGCAAGCGATCAGCGAGTTCGCTCGCTTGTCAAACATCGTCGGCGCAGCTTTCTTCCTGCTAACTCTCACAGCGCCAGCTGATCTGACAGCTGGGATTTGCACTAACAAACGGCACGGTTTTACGTGTACGTGCCAACGCAACTTCGGCGCAGTAAACAGTGACAAGTTCCGGATCCAAACTTTGTTTAGAATATGCGCATTATTTCAGCCTCTCCTGCCGTTCGTCTTTCTTCCTTGCTTTCTTTAGTTAGCTCTCTCTCTCTCTCTCGCTAGTTCAGAACTAAACGTTCATTTCTCTTTCTCTCTCTCTCTCTTTCTTTTTCCCCGTTTTTGCTTGTGACAGCCATCATATTTCCCGCTTACGTGCAAAGCTGCGTCTCTCACACCGTCCCTCACCTTTTCTCCGTGTCTGCGTGGCGCCTGGCAGGCTCCAAACGGGTCTGTGTAGTCGGCATATCTGCGCCCTGTGATCCGTTATCCGGGTTTCTTCTTCTTCTTTTTTGCGCCCCACCCAGTCTCGTCACACCTTTCCGAAGAGACGACGAACGACGGAGGTCGTGGCGATTTCGATTGTCGATGACCACAAAGGGAGGATGGGAGGGGGGGGGGGGGGAGGCGCACAACCGCGGGGTCACGAATCGAAATCACCAAATTCACCAGACGGTGCAGTATGGGCACGGCCGTGACAGCCACGCGTCACACAAGTCGAAGATCACCGCACGCATGCACGCGCGCGCACACCCACACGTTGCAGGCGCAGCAGAAGAGCAGACGACGCCGACGCGGCAGGGAGCAGACGACAGCAGCAGCGTTAGCAGACGACCGAACACGTAGGCGCAGACCAAAAAAAAACGGGGGGGGGGGGGAGCAAAAACAATAAATGCAGCGACAGGAGCGCCTCACGTCACGGCGCGGTCGTTTTCGTCGTCGCAGTCGGCAGCGAAGTCGTCATCACTCCTCTTCCACTCACGGTCTCCGTATCACCAGCCATCTGTGCAGATAAAGTGGGAAGGGTAAAAAAGAAGACAAGTTGGAAAAAAAAAACGAACAGAAAACATGTCGCGTTGGCGCGCTCGTCGTTTTTGTCGGAGGCTCCCCTTCCGTCTAAGGTCAGATACGACTTTCCGCGACATGGCTGAAAACACTTCGGACACCCAAGCTGCCGCACCAATACGAAACACGGCCCGAAACTCCCCATTTGAGCGAAGACGTAAACAAAGATATTCTTCAAAAAGAAGCGCAGCCGAGACAACGAAGCGACATTTAATGCGATAGCGTTGCCGGACACTCGCCAACGTTCGTCATCGGCGTGCGCGAAAGATAAACAAGGGTAATTCCGGAGTCGAATGCAACAAAAAGACGTGGGTGAACCGATCCCGGCAATGCTATCGCGTTAACAGTTGCTCCGATTAGGCACGAGAACGTCTTTCGAGCCAAAACATCATTCTCGGCATCGAACCAAGCGAAATGCGCACCACTTACTTACCTTGGTTAATAAATCGGGATCCAGTAGTTGCCATTCTTTACAGATTTGACATTCGATGTCTAGGATGACGGGTTTAAACGCAAATATTTGCTTGTATAAGGCCCTGGTCGTCACCAATACGCTATCAATATTGTTAGTGCATTAATATTATTAATATTAACCCCACATAGCTCAGAGTATCATTTTCGATACGCTCAATTTGACAGCTCCAAACACCTGAGCGGGAAAGCTAACGCAACACCCACAGTAGCTTTTTTTTCTTCTTATACTGGAGCAAGTTTTGAGTTGTAAGTTGTCTAGGAAGCCATTACTAATCAATTTATTATTTACCAATTAATATTACTCAAGACATTTAATTGTTCTTATTTCGTACGAATGTACACTCCATGCCCACAATCAAAGGTCAACAAGTTCCACCAATCCTTGACGCGGAATAGTGCTGCTTTCCGGGGCGAATAATTAGCATTATTAGCAGAATATTCGCTGCTTTGAACACGAGCCCCAACGGCGGAATAGAAGCCTGCCAGATCTCACAAGGCGTGTGTCTTTTTACTAGGAATACTGTCAACTGTCTCTCGACCACGAATGAGAAAGACTTCGCAATAAGTGGACACTCCTTGAGAAGCAGGCCTCTGGCTTCTGTTACGAGAAGCATGTCTAAATAATGTCAAGGTATGCGACCTTTAAAGCAAGCGACGAAATATGCACTGGCGTGTCGGCCCTCTTATTTAGCCCAACAATCTCCCTCGCACAAGCACAATTCTAAACTTTGAGCTAATTGACTTGCTGAGGAGGCCATTACTTCTACGAGAAATAAAAATACATAATTAACAGAACTGAACTAATTAAATCATGTTCATTAATTACTTTACAGAACATATTTCAATCTGCGAATTGTAGCCCGTGAGTTCGCAAGGCACGTCCACTTGGAACAAGTTCTCAGGACTACATCGGTTTCGAGAAATTAATTTTCAAAGTGGTCCGATGAGATACGTTGGCGTTCCAGCTACTTTTGTTCTTCAATGCATAGGACAGCGTTTTCTTTAAAATGTAAGTGGAGCAACAGCGTATTTTTACCGCAAGTTTAACGGCGCATATCTCGAAATCAGTGCGATCCCCAGAGTTGTTCGAAGTTGATATAGCTTGAAAACTCACTGGCTACAATGAGTAGACTGAAATAGGTGCCGTAACGTAATTAGATAAAAATATAATTGGTGTAATTGTGTTAATTCGTCGATTAAGCATTTCGATTTCTCGTAGACGTAATGGCAGCCTCATCGAGTAATTTACTACAGATCAATGGTTAGAATTGGGCTATTTGCCAGAGGCAAATTTTAAAGTTTTGTTGCAGGTAAAAAAACAAAAACACCCTATCTACTAAATGTCACTTTCGTCAGCTTACGAGAGGAAACGCAAAAATAACCGAACTTCTTCAAAATAAACTATTTTATTCACGTTTAAGGGGAAAACAAGTTAGTCGCCTTCAAAGTAGTCTCCCAGAGTTACAATGCACTTGTCAATTAGTTTTATTGCGATAGCAATTATAACGACACTCCAGGCACACATATGCCGTCGCCGTGATGGTCTCTATAAAGTCCAAGGGCGATAACACCGTCGCCGCATGTGCGAGTAAAAGCGTGTGAGGGGAAGCCGGCGATTGCCGCTCAATCTCGCGCGCGCAAGGGAAGAAAGCGGGGACGAAGCGCGCCGTCTTCCGTTGCGCGCATGGTGCCGGGGGAGGAGGGCCCCCTTTCCCCTTCCCCGGTACCATGCGCGCGACGGAAGACGACGCGCTTCGTCCCCGCTTTCTTGTGGCTTAGTCGCGGACTTTAGCTTGAAAGCGATCTGCTTTGAGGACAGCAATCTAGGTGGGCCGACGGCTCATAGTTTTGCGTGTGCTGTGTTCTCGCTGCTCAGTTTGCGTTCAAGCGATAAACAGCACGAAGGACACTTCGCTCGCTGCCGCGCTTCATCACGCCAGCGCTTTAGCAGCGAGTGTCCGCGGTCATCGAGTCGCAGTCATCGAGTGTGATGTGTTCATGTTTGCCTGCAGGTGCACGCTGACATTGGGCTTGTTAATTCAGTTAGCACGCGAATATTTACAAGTTTATATGGCCGATAAAACTACTATCCTTACTTCGTGTAGCTGTAAACTAACTTGCTGTCGCAATCGATGCTTCGCCTTTCCGGCGAAACTGCCACATTTTTTTTTTTTGCCCCCCACACTGTTCGAAGCACCCCAGGAACTCTTCATTTATGATGCTGTCGAGAGCCACTTGCGAAGCTACTTTTACGGCCGCTACATCGTCGAAATGCTGCCCCTTCAATTTTTTTTTGTTCATTCCATGAAACAAAAAACATGTCGCAAGGTGCCAGATGCGGGGAATAGGGTGGGTCGGGGAGTGACTGTCCGTCGCTGAGTTGCCAGATCTGTTATGCGATGCAGTGGAAAAGTGATAATGCGAAGTGATTTAAAAGATACGCTCACTTGTTTCGTTCGCCCCCCTGACATCAGCATTTTATTACTTTATCATCCTACAGGCTTAAGCCTGTGGTCGCAGCAACGTCGTTGCGGCTCTCGAACCACAGTCATCTTTTCGCTCGCTCTCTCTCTTTTTTTGACGAAGTGGATTGGATTTCTGACGGGCAGACACAAAGGTAACGTCATAAGCATGATGTTTCTGACGTCACGAACGGCGCACGTCTCAAAGTAGGTGGAAGGCCTGATTTCGATTGCGCTCTCTTATGAGCAATCTCAACCGCGATTTCCTTTATCAAAACGCATATAAAACGAGGCTAGACCTGATCTCGCTACACGGACCGAAATTGCGTTCGAATGGAATTTGTTGCAATCAAACGAAAGCGCCAGAATTTAACGCACAGGACAATGGTAGCAGAGCTTTTTTTTTTACTGAGGCCTACACCTTCAAAAATTTTTTTACAAAAATGCGTTTTGAACTAACCTGCTACAACAACAATATACCAGAAGCTGCACCTGCTGGGACACTATAGCAACATATTGAGAACGCTAACATGAGCAATAAATTGCGACAGTTTACAAAGAAAACAGTTTACAGAGCCATGTGCAGTAGTTAAACAATAAAACAAATTAAGGGGGTCCGAAAGGAGTGCGTAATTATTTCAAAGTCACACTCCCTAACCGATGCTTGTTATTTCGCAAAGTACTAAACAGTCTGGGCTACTTGTTTTCTGATGTTCATTGGCCGTATATTGTTTTGTGTACGTCAGTACTTTCCCCAAGTTTCACCATGACGTCATAGCAGCGTAGATGACGTCATGCAGAGCACGCAGACGGGAGACGTCTATATAAAGAAGTTTCCTGGCATTCGAGATAACGCTGGCATAAGTCGCGTACTTTGGTTTCTTTTTTTTTTTTCCGTCCGAGCAGCTATTCAGCATTTTTTTGCCACCCCCTTTGCCGTAACAAGGCTGCGCCTTCTTCGAAAACACGGAACGTGCGAAAAGACGTAGACGAGCAGTTCCGTACTGCCACGTACAGCTGCAACCAGCAAGCAATGAAATAAAAAGAAGCGCCGCATTTCAGAGCTATATCATTCGCTACCCCGACAGACCGTGCAGTCGCCCAGTTTTACGGCGTCCGTTTCGTTCAATTTTACGTTGAAGACACAGCTATTAGCCCCGAGAACGACCTAGAGTGGCGCTGCGAGCGCCGCTCGCGTGACGTCAGCAGGGCACGGACTCGCGCCTATCGTCTGCTGCAGTTCGGGCGGTGTCCGGGCGCATTCTGCAGTGTTTCCGCTTGTTCGCTCTCGTTCCCAATGCTTGCATACTTATGACGGGCCTCTCAAATACATATTTTGCGACGTCTTCGTTCGCGAAAATGTAATCAAGGAGCTTATTTCCTAGACGAAAATATATTTCTCAAAGGCAACGCTATAGTGCCACCCGAGGAAGCTCAGACCAGCCCATTACGGGTTTTTCATGCGCGGATCTACACTTCCCAGTGGTAGCTCACGTGAATAATAACAGCATAGACGCAAAAGCACAGCACATAAGGATCCAGTTAAGATTCCATACCCACCATGGCACAACATGCGTGTCACAATTAAACGCTGGCCGTATATGACTTTTACAACATCTATCTTGATTTTAACCCGCTAAAACATGTTTGCTCACGACAAATAGTTCACGGTATGATATCGAATTTTTCTAGTTCTTCACAGAAACGCTCGGTTGTAACACGAGGACTTAACTATTACTACAGTTTAGATCTGGCCAGCACCCCTTGCGTTCTTTAACTGGTTCTCAAAATTAGGCCGTTCTTCACCGGTTAGATTTAAGTGGCGGTAACTTGAAGCAAAGCTGATCGAGGCTTACAGCTGTTTGCAGCACACGGACAGGAATGTAGCAATATTGATTCCCTATCCGTGCTACATGTTCAACTCACTTGAGCAATTTACTGGTGATTCTTGCTTGAGGAACAGACATGATGAATCTGTTTGGAGAGCTGACACAGGCTGCTCGGGTCAAATATTTGAGTGAAATGTGCCTTTTGGACCGGTTCGCTGCAGCCAGCAAGAAGCCGAAGCCCCATTCATTAGTAGTGTGGCACATATTGAAGATATTGTTTCCCAGTAGAGTTCAAGTGTTCATGTGAGGCTTGTGGCGTCTTCTTTACGAGGCGGGCATGTGAGGTTCTCTTTCATGCACTGACGAAGCAAATAGTTTTCAGTTTGTATAATTAAACAACGCAGGATCGAGACATGGTGAGGCAGAATGTGTTTGCATTTTCGATTTCAACGCAGGCTAAGCTACGCTGTAATGCCTCGAGTATGCTATAGGCATTGTAATTGGAGCTTTAAAGAGCTACATCGCGGTTTCAATTCGAAGCTTTAGTGAACTGCTGGGTTTCGCGAACAATGGGCGCCTTGCCATAACGACAGTCGCTTGCTTCCTTTGCGGGAGAAGTGTGCCGTATCATCGATAAAAGCTACTGAGAACCGCTATGACACATTTCATCGCTTACATTTGATTGGTTCTCGATCTTAACCACGAAATTTTCTTTCATGTGATTGCTCTTATGGTATTCGTGAAGCGTATATATACTATACACGATGCGCCGTAGTGTTAACAGCCAATGCGTTTCTGGGTGCCTATTTCAGAGAACGGTAAAAGTAGTATACCAAACCTTTTCACACAAACATGCGCCTATCTCTTCCTTTTAGGCCTTAATACAGTTGCCACATTTGACTAAACCACCCACCAGGGTAATAATTATCATGATGAAAGCTTCGCTGGGCAATGTCCTTCTAACACGGATTTATAATGTTGACGCCAAATATCAAGATACTTTTTCCATGTAAAATGCTATGTCTCTCATACTTAAGTAATAAGGGAATGTTAAGTGTTAAGGAGCATCATAAATAACTTCACGTGTTGAACTTGCAGACATTCTTTTTAAGCAAACTTTATGAACAGACACGGCGCATATATGCATTGCAAGACCAGTAGACCCCTTCAGCGCTACATAGCTTTTGATATCCAAGTCGCAAATTTTCACGACTCACGCGGTTTCGAAGAAGAAACTGCGGTTCAGGCATGGCAGCAGAAATAATCCCAAATAACCTTCTGTAAGTACGGCTCGAGCTGCCAATACCCCAAGCACGCACGGAGGGAACGAGCGCGAGCGGCAGCCGAGAGAGCCGGAGCGAGCGGCGTCCTGGCCGTGACGTCACTCGCGAGAGGGCACCACTCCAAATTCTCGCCGCTAATAGATGTGGACAGCACGATGAATGCTTGCCAATTGAGGCAGCTGATATACAGGATGTCCCAGCTAACTTTAGCCACACTTAAAAAAATATGCGAATGCCACGTAGCTGGACAGAACCAAGGTAATGTTTGCCGTCGCTTGGAGATACTCAGATTATTTCTTTTTCATCCTGCCTAATCAGATAATTAGTATTATTTAATTAACTTCTCAAATATTATAATTAGATGAAAAATGTCATTAAGAAAATTTTAGAGCAACATGAACACAAACTCCCAATACAGGTTCCTGTTGCTCAACACGTGCTACGTAAAAGTTTTTCCGAGCATAAGAGAAGCCCGCAAATGCACGCAAAATTGGCGCACGACTGGCCGCTCGAGGCAATACGCGTGTTTTCTGGGGCCGCCGCGGTCACCGCAAGTCCCGTGCATCTGCCGCAACCGCTGCTGCAGCCGCGCCGGCACCTCTGACGCGCGTGACGTCATAACCACAGAAGCGCAGACCACATGCACAGGCGCCGTCGCCACTTTCCCCCCCTTTCATTATTCGTCAAACAGGATTTAAAACAAATAAAGCACTAAGCGTTCTTGCACTAATAATGCACTAAGCGTAGGCACCGAGCACAACAGAAGGGACATTACTTACACTTGCTAATTAAGTTAAAGAAATGATAAATTATAGAATAAAAAGTGTTTAAAAAAAACTACTTGCCGCAGGTAGGGAACGATCCCACGTCTTCGCATTACGCGTCGCACGCTCTACCAGTTGAACTACCGCGGCGCCATTTTCCCATCCACTGTCCGGGGTACTTACGTCTTACTACTAGAACTATACCTGGGAGTGTTAGCCAGCGCCACCACTCACCAACCTTGGCGGCGGATGTGGAACATCCTTTCTTCTGCAGGCGTCACCGGTACGTGATCTTTTCCGCGTAAAGGCAACCGGTCAATAAACCCACACGTGCTACCTGAAGGCATGTTTCCGGATTCGAATGTAATGATAACGAGAAGAAAGAAGGGTAACCAAGGAGCCCGATTTTTATTAATCATAAGAAGCCAACATATATAGGGGGTGCGCGCGTGCGTGCGCGTGTGTTGTTTCTCTTACAAGGCCGAGTTTATATGGTTTTATTTCAACGCAAGATATTAACCTTATTTTTTGAAGTTGGCGGAGTGCTTGAAGCCTGCTTTCCGCCGCGGGTCGGCCTGGTATTGCACCATCTCTGGGGTCGGACCACGCATTCCTGCCCACACCGCGTGATACGGACGTCACGGTACCCTTAACAACCCCCCCCCCCCCCCCGGATTTCTGGAAGCGCATGCGGGGGACGCATACGGAAGGGAGGAAGGGGGTGGGGGCTAGCGGTAAACCGTTTCGACGTAAAACAGTGGACACTAGAGGCTGACAATGATGACTTCGCTCGCGAAAAAAAAAAAAAAACGCACAGCGGTGCGCGAAGATATGCATCGTTATCGCGATATCAGCGCTTCGCACGCGTGCTCGCTTGAAGTGGGCTGCAGGCGAAGCTTGCGCGCAAGCAAAGGGCAAAGTATATCGGAACACCGCTTACGCAGCTGCGGGCACAGGGCTGATAGATAACCAGGAAAAGGTGGACAGCGAGACGGACCAAACTATATATATGCGGCCGATGAGATATGTAGCGAGGCAACCTTGGCCGCAGCGTAACGTTGAATGGAGAGGTCAACGACTTCCGTGCCGCCCTGTGTCCCAGCTTACACTATGTACCAAGCTGTTCAAAGAAGAAAAAAAAAAACAGATTAAAAGGACAAAGTGCGAGATACAATTATGAGACCTATACGGTTTTCCGTTACTCCACCACTGTAGACCGAACACTTACGATGTTACAATCTTGTATCGCGCCGTGTTCTTTTATTTATTTATTTTTCCTAAGCAGCTCAGCTAACGTTAGTTGGGACACCATATAGATATATATATATATATATATATATATATGCTCGTATAAGAGAGAGGGAGAGAAAGTATGCATAGAAAGGCAGGGAGGTTAACCAGAGGTAGTTTCAGTTCGATCCCCTGCACGGGGGGAAGGGTTAAGGGGGATAAAAAGAGAAAGAGGGTGGAAGGGGGAGACAGAGAGAAATGGAGACAAGCACGAACCGCGTACACTACAGAGCGCTAGGGGGCGGCGTTCTTAAAGTCTATCGCGAAGGCCCGTAGACCGCAGGAACCTTAATAACGCGAGTAAGGCCTTCAGCGCGGATGTTCTTTGGGAGCACTGGCATAAAGCTTTGAGTTCTGATAGGGACGATTGTACAACTGGTCCAGTACTCTGCACATCACTTGTATCCGGGCGCTATATCGCGGGCAGACAGATAATATGCGCGAGCGTGTCATCGCTGTTGCATGTGTCGCACGTGGGGCTGTTGGCCATTCCGATAAGGAAAGCATATGAGTTCGTAAATGCAACGCTTAGCCACAGACGGTACAGCATGGTCTGTTCACGTCGTGGTAACCTAGGCGGTAGGTGCGTCCGGAGACAACGAACGTAATCTACACATGGTGAAAACGTTCGAGTCCCACAGGGGCCAAAGTACAATCACGGGACATCAATCGCAGCCCAGCCGCAGCGTCTGTTCGCGAAAGCGGAATGAAGACTCGTTGACCACTTTCATGTGCAGATCGGGCGACTTCGTCGGCGTGGTCATTCCCGGTGATGTTGCAATGTCCTGGACGCCATTGAAAAATTATGTTGTGTCCCTTAATTGTCATGGCTGCGATGATAATGTGTCGAATATCTGAGGCCAGTTGTTCATTGGGTCCGTGGCGCATTGGGCTTTGTATGCACTGAAGAGCTGCCTTGGATTCACTAAAGACTGTCCATTGTTGTAGTGGCTCCTGATTAGTGAAATCAAGTGCAGCACGGAGTGCCGAAAGTTTTGCACCCATCTATGTGGTCACACATGAAGGTTTTCATTTGATTCCTTCAGATTTTGCCAAGATAATGACTTCAGCAGCAGAGCTGTTGAGGTTTACCGAACCATCTGTGTAGACGTGTTGCCGGAATCTGTGCACGTTGTGAATGTGTTCCAAAGTTGCTTGCTTCAAAGCTCGCAACGGCGCTCCAGCTTTCTTTCTGATGCCTGGAATTGTCATTTGCACTTGCGGCCGGTGCAGACACCACAATGGGTCCGACTATCGTGTAGGAGGCGTAAATTGCGATGGCAAGTATGACTGATGTCTTACAATACTTTTGGCAAAAGTTGAATGTGGCCTCTTTGCTGGCAAGCAAGTAAGATGGTGTGAGGGTATCAGAGTCAGGTGTCGGATGTGTGCTCTCAGGACATCTGTATCAATGTAGACTGTCAAAGGAGCGTCTCTGGCAATGGCCACTGTCGCAATCGATGACGTAGCTTTGGGGAGACCGAGACAAGTTCTGAGTGCTTGTGCTTGCACACTCTGGAGTTAGCGGATATTTGTAGTGCAAGTATTTCCTACTACAGGTAAGCTGTACCGCAGGAAGCCTAGAAACAGTGCTTTATATAGTTGCCACATTGATGGTACTGTTGCGCCCGAGGAGTTCCCGCCGAGAAACACAAGGTCCAAAATGGCGGTCAAACACTTTATCATGCACGAGACGTGAGGGCTCCAAGACAAGTCTCTATCAATGATGACGCCAAGAAATCGATGCGTTCGACTGCATCGTACAATTTGGTCATTAATCCGCAAAGCATACGGGGCCATCGCTTTGCGTGTAAAAGCAACGAGTGCACATTTCTCAGGTGAAAGCTCCAGGACTTGCCTTCTTAGGTATGTTGACACGGCCGTTGAAGCCTTCTGAAGTCGTGCGCGGACTTGTACACGTGTCATGTTGTCTGCATATACGGAGAGATTTGCGGTAACGAATCGGCGAGACCAACGAGCACTAGGTTGAACAGGGTATAGGACTGAGTAATCCGCCTAGCGGTACACCACGACTGGTATAGCTAGACGGCGTTGGTCCGTCTTCAGTCCAAATAAAGAAAGACATTCCATTAAAATAGCTGCGTATCCAGCGAAAGGCATGTCCACCAATCCCTACAGCTTCTAAGGCGTCCAGAATTGCATGATGATCTCATTGTCGTGAGCACCTTTAGCATCAAGGAATAAGGCCGCAGTGATTCGTTTCAGATGTTTTTAGTGCTGTGCATATGTTACAAGGTCAATAACACTATCTATTGGCGAGCGTCCGCGTCGAAAGTCAGCCATTACCTATGGATAGACGTTGTGAAATTCCGAGTACCATTCTAACCGTGTAAGGATTATTCTCTCCATTACCTTGCCGACACAGCGGGCCAGTGCTATTGGACGGTAAGATGGCAATTACAATGGAGATTTGCCAGGCTTGAGGAGTGGAACAATGCGACTGGATTTCCACGTGTTAGGGGGCTGGCCGTCACGCTACGATGCATTGTATAGGCCAAGAAGTGCATCTCTGGCCCCTCGACCAAGGTTTGCAAGCGCAGAGTATGTGATGCCATCGGGTCCTGGTGACGAAGATCGCCTGAAGCCAGCAAGTGCGGCCTCCAGTTCCTTGATGCAAAAAGGAGCGTCCATACGAGGATCTCGAGAGCAAGGGGGGGACAACAGGAATAGGTGTGCAAGGTGGAGAGCAGTGGCGTAGCCAGAAATTTCGTTCGGCGGGGGGGGGGGGGCTCGCGTTGCAGCTCGGCCTGCTCCTTATGGAGTTTGTGGAGTGCTACAATATATGAATAATAACTGTATTGCCATTGCCAAAGACAAGTAAACTATGTATTTTTTCATAGACGAAATTGTGTCCGAAATAACTGATATCAATGCTTCCATGGTTTTTGTCTATTTAATAAGTAACGAAAATATCACACGAACTTTAGAACCATATCAGTTCGAAACCAGCCAAGCAGTGCATGCCGCTGACATGAAAAATGTATAGGCCATGAAAGTTGAGGACAAATGTTTTAATGAAACTTTGCCAGTCAAGAACCTTGTTTACATTATTGTACATGCGCAACGGCTAGTGAAAATTTTCAATGACGCTGTCATTTGTTCCAATGTATAGCTCAGGAGCAGCTGTCACCGGTCGTGTATTGTGAGTAATTGAACCGAAATTATAGTCGCTACAGAGAGCAGATATAGAAAGCAGGAATTCTGCAACACATACGAGGGCGATTCAAATGAAAGTGAGCCAATGCGGATATATCACAAGCGGGTCACTTTATTTAAAGGTAGTCTCCATGAGCATTTAGACATTTGTCCCACTGACTAACGAGCCGCGTGATTCCCGTTTCATAAAAATCCTTCGGTTGCTGCTTCAAAAAGCCTGTGACTGATTCTTTCACGTCATCGTCCGACACAAATCTGATTCCCTCTAGCTGTTTCTTCAATTGCCCCAAAATGTGGAAGTCGCAAGGCGACATATGTTTGGGCTGTATGGAAGTCGTTGCAGCGTTTCCCACTCGAACGTTGCCAATTTTGTATTAACCACATCAGCGGCGTGGGCACAGGCATTGTCGTGGAGCAACATGACCCCATTCGTCAGTTTTCCACGTCGTTTGTTCTTTATTGCGACACGCAGCCGATTCGGCGTTTCACAATATCGGAAACGATTGATAGTCTCTCCAGGCTTAGCAAATTCTATCAGTAATGGCCCCTGATGATCGAAAAAAAGTCAACACCTTTCCGGCGTAAATGACGGCCGTTGTTTTCTTTGGGGGTGGTCAATTCGAATTTTTCCCCTGTAGGCTTTGCCCTCGTGTTTCAGGCTCGTAGTAGTGGCACCATGATTCGTTCCCGGTCACAATTGCAGACAAGTCGTCACCCTCATTGTGATATCGGATCAGATCAGTCAAGGCAGCGCCGAAGTTCTCCGTTTTCTGGCGGCAGCCCAAAATTTTCGACAACCGTTGCGCACACAATACCCGATAACCGAGATGGTAATGAATTATGGTGTGAGCCAAACCGCGTCTGATGTCCACACGCTCTGCCAGTTCATCGATGCTTATCCTCCGTTCTTGTCTAATCAGCTCATCAGCCTTTGCAATTGCGTTGGGGGTGATTGCACGTTGGCTTTGGCGCGGTCTCAGATCATTTTTTTGCAATTTTCACGTCCTTCATTGAACCGTTTCCGCCAACGCTTCACAGTGGACAGTGAAATGCAATGTTCAACGTACACGACAGCCACACGGCGACTAATTTCTTTTACGAAACATCTTCATCTGTCAAAAACCTCACGACGCCACGCTGTTAACTTTTGGAGCGTCCATTATGTCACGTAACCATGTTCAACCCGGTGTATGAGTGCATTAGAGAACATTTATCCTCCCACCTGCCTGTCATTTTGTATATTGTTGCATGTTTTTTTCGTGTCACTTTTGTATTTGTTTTGTATGCCTGTGTGGTACGCACATGCCTCGCAGATATTGAACCGAACCATGATTGCGCGGGGTTGGGTGTCTCACTTTCATTTGACTCGCCCTCGCACATCAGAAATGCGAAGATACAATCGAATATACAAATGCGGAGATACAGCTTGATATAGGGCAAAAAAGTGTCTCTGTAAAGAAAGTTCACTGCACGTATATACAAAACCTCGCAATAAGATATGTAAATATTATACGTATAAGCCTCCAATAAGTCTACCTATCTAAGAAAAGTCACGGTATACAATGCGTCAAACAAGGCAAATAAACATGTTGCGCAATCACAGATTCACAGACCACAGAATCCTAAGGCCCGCCCCACTCCCTCCACTCCCCCTGGCGTATCGCGCGCGAAGGAAGGCGGCACGCTTTCTCCCCGCTTTTCTCCCTTGCCCACACAAGACTGAGCCACCATCGTCGGCACACCCATGCGACAGAGGTTTACGCGGATCGAGAGACTCACAAAAGTATTTCCAGCGTTGATCTTACAATACAGCAAGGCGACGCTGAATTTTCGTTTGAATGCGTCTGGAATGTCGTGAACCGATTTAGTCAGTCGGTACCGTCGCTCCGCTCGTCGGCGGATTGCATGGATCAAAATGTGTGTATTTCTCCTAAGGCAGAAATGAACGCATAGCGTGCATGCATAGCCTTGGCGATCTGAATGTCTAGTGTGGACGTACGAAACGCCTTCGTGGCATGCGCCTTCCATAAGTCATTTAAACACGGGCCAATCTATTGTTTGTTTAAAATTTGATTAAATGGATTTGGTTAGGCCTTTTCTCTTCAGGTAGGTAGGAATGTGTTCGCTTCCGTGGGTTTTTCTATCTGCGAACCAATGGATGCAGCTAGTGAGGCATCGCGGGACAAAAGCGAAGTCTCAGCAACTACTGTACGTCCGGCCTCGCAAAAACGTGGGACTGCCATCGTTTAGACAGCAAAATTCATGGTTGCAGGCGAAGGAAACGAGGTTTCTACCTTTGGAATTTACCTTGGTGCTTCCCCGAAGTGAATGATGTGCGTTAAAGTCCCCAACGACAATACATGGACCAGGAGTCGCATCTATGTCAATCAGTCTGTCTGTCGAAACGACTTGACGGAGAAAGGTAATCGCCCACTAGAGTAAACGCAAGTTTGTGTTTTTTCAGGGTCAAACAGACATACTGATTACTGTCATGTGGCCGCACTGGATGAACAACGTAAGCCAGTTCCCGCCGTGTGTAGATGACCACCTTGGTAATGTCATTACAATTAAGCCGATGACACATAAGGTTTATAATTATGTGTCGAAACTTCAGCCTAATTAACGCGCGCGGAAAAATGCGAGACAGAAAATGCGGCATCAGAAATTAAACTTTCTGAAGGTACTCTAGACGCAAAACAATAGGCAACAAACAGAAGTTGAAGAATAAAAAAAATTTAATTGGTAAGTCGAAGTAATTAGACAAAACAAAGTCGCATCAATTAAAGAATTAAATTATGGGGTTTTAGGTGCCAAAACCACTTTCTTATTAAGAAGCACGCCGTAGTGGGGGACTCCGGAAATTCAGACCACCTGGGGTTTTTTTTAACGTGCACCTAAATCTAAGTACACGGAGGTTCTCGCATTTCGCCCCCATCGAAATCGGCAAATGCATCGTCAATCCAAGTCAAGCCGGTTTTTAAGATGAAAACAATACCCACACAGGATAAATAAATTTTAAAAAGCACGCAGTTTCAACAAACACCGTAGTACAGTATCACTATCATCTAAAAAAAAGAAATTGTTTCAGAGCTTATCTCTGTACTATAACAGGCTATTCAATGAACCGAACTGATAGATAATGAAAGCATGGTCATCAAGGAAATTTATTACTGACATCAAATCCCAGATCTCCTCATCAAACTTTGACAGCTCGTGTGAACACGTCAAACAGGCATGCTGATAAAAGATAAATTTTCTGCAGAAAGAAAAATTGGGGCAGCTTCCCAATAGTGGCGCGAAGACTGGGCAAACAGCGAAGCTGGCGGCTCCACCTAGGTTATTCATGGTTCGGCTAAGTTCATGCATGGAGACTCGGCCAAGTTTTCTGCGTGCTTATGCTTCGAGACTGGGTCGAGCTTTCTGCGCGGTGTCGTCGTGGTCGAAATTGCCGGAGTCTTCCACTACGGTGTGCCTCATAATCAGAAAGTGGTTTTGGCACGTAAAACCCCATAATTTACAAGTCATTTCAGTCATTATTAGTCATTACTGGTCATTACTAAGCATGTTTATTCATTTCTAATCAATTGTAGTCGTTACAAGTTGCCGTTAGACATACTGGTCATTTCATAGTCATTACAAGTCATTTCAGTCATTACAAGTCATTTCAGTCATTAGTGCTCACTAGTAAGCATCTTTAGTCATTTGTAATCAATTGTCATCACAAACCGTCGTTAGACATGTTGGTTTTGTCATAGTCAACAGTAGTCATTACCGATCATTACTAAGCATTGTTTGCCATTTCTAATGAATTGCAGTCGTTACAAGTTGTCATTAGACATATTGGTCATTTCGTACTAATTAGTAGTCATTACAAGTCATTTCAGTCGTTATTAATCATTACTGGTCATTACTAGGCACCTTTAGTCATTTCTAATCAATTGTAGTTGTTACAAGTTTCCGTTAGCCATATTGGTCATTTCATAGTCATTACAAGTCATTTCAGTCATTATTAGTCATTAGTGCTCACTAGTAAGCATCTTTAGTCATTTGTAATCAATTGTCATCACAAACCGTCGTTAGACATGTTGGTTTTGTCATAGTCAACAGTAGTCATTCCCGGTCATTACTAAGCATATTTAGCCATATCTAATGAATTGCAGTCGTTACAAGTTGTCATTAGACATATTGGTCATTTCGTATTAATTAGTAGTCATTTCAGTCGTTATTAGTCATTACTGGTCATTACTAGGCATCTTTAGTCATTTCTAATCTATTGTAGTCGTTACAAGTTGCCGTTAGACATATTGGTCATTTCATAGTCATTACAAGTCATTTCAGTCATTATTGGTCATTAGTGCTCACTAGTAAGCATCTTTAGTCATTTGTAATCAATTGCCATCACAAACCCTCGTTGGAAATTTTGGTTTTGTCATAGTCAACAGTAGTCATTACCGGTCATTACTAAGCATATTTAGCCATTTCTAATGAATTGCAGTCGTTACAAGTTGTCATTAGACATATTGGTCATTTCGTACTAATTAGTAGTCATTACAAGTCATTTCAGTCATTATTAGTCATTACTAGGCATCTTTAGTCATTCCTCATCAATTGTAGTCGTTACAATTTGTCGTTAGACATATTGGTCATTACAAGACATTTCAGTCATTATTAGTCATTACTGCTCACTAGTAAGCATTTTTAGTCATTTGTAATCAATTGTGGTCATTGCAAGCCATCGTTAGACACTGGTCATCTCGTAGTCATTAGTACTCATTACGTCATTACTACTCATTACTAGACATTTCTAATAATTTCTAATCAATTGTGGTCATTGCAAGACGTTGTTAGACATATTGGTCATTTCGGAGTCATTAGTAGTCATTATTAACCTTTACCAATCTCTAACGTTATCATTCACTAAGTGTCACTATCAATAATTTTTATTTTTTAATCTGTCTTCATATGGCGTGGTGACGCTTCGGCGGACACTCCGGCGGTCAGGTCTGCTGCACCAACTTCACCATGAGCCTAGAAAGGCTTTCGCCTTAAAAGCCTCACGTGTCTTTAGTCATTGCATAAGAGACGCAAAGGCGAAAGCCTAGTTCAGGCTGCTGTAATTAAGCTTAATCCTCCTTAATCCACCCTGCTCCATCCTTAATCCCCCTAATCCACATTAATCATCTTCCTTCATCCCCCTTAAGGCCCCTTATTCCACCCAGTCTACCTTAATTTACCTTAATCCGCACTAATTCACTTAATCTTCGTCCATTCGTTAATCGACCTTAATCCACCCTAATATACCTTAATCCATCACAACCCACCTTAATCATCCTTAATCCACCTTTAACCTCCTTAATGTCCTTTCATCCAGCTTGATCGACCTTAATCGCTCTTCATTGATCTTAACGATCTTACTTTTTCTTAATCGATCATGATCTACATGAATCCACCCAAATCCTTCTCAATGCACTTTAATCCAGCTTAATCGACCTTAATACACCTTAGTCCAATCACTAATGAATCTTTAACTGCGCTAATCATTAATCATCTCTTATACACGGTTGGACATGGTTTGGTTCGCTACTTGCCTTCCTTGAATCTCGTGATTTTCTGTATCTCACAACGCGACCTTGAAACAGACACGAGGCTTTCGCCTTGATAAGTACGTACGGCTTCAACTTCTACGTAGTGCGAGGAAAGTAAAACTTGTAAAACGGCTATGTTACTCACAACATATGTCACGTATTTCACTCACATATAACGAGAGATGCAGACCCAGAATCTAAGCTATTTCTGACCAATATAGCATATATTGTTGATATTGTCGTCAAGCTCATTCTGCAGGGTCCTGAATATTTGGCTGGGCGTATTCGAAAGATTTTGCGTTCACCTTTGCAGTGTTCTTGCTCAAATTTTGCAGAAAGATCACATTTTGGCGTCGACTTCGTTTAGTATAACACATGGCATAGTGAATTGCCTGTGTTCTAAGAAAAAAAGTGGAAATTGGCATGCGCTTATGGGGATGCGAGTTGCTGTCGCGACGGCGCAAGCATAAACTTGTTTCGCCATCTGTCGTCACCTACAGAAAGCAGCGTTTCAGGGCGAGGAGTCGCCTGCTCCAGGAGGGGGCAACAAGCGAAAGGGCTCTCTGGAGCGCTGCTTTCCGCAGATGACGGCAGGTGGCGACACAAGTCTGTGCCAGGGTCGCCTTTTCAGAAATCATTTTTCCCATAGGCGAAAACAGTTTCTCATTTTTGTCTTAAAAAGCAGCTGACTAATCGTGCCAAGTGTTATACTAAATGAAGTCGACGCCAAAACGCGGTCGTTGTGCAAAATTTGAGCAAGAACAGTACAGCGGTGAGTGCAAAATCTTTTTTTTTAACGCGCGCAGCCAAATATTCAGGTCCCTGTATGTGCAGGAAACGTCAGCAAATTTCGGCAAAATATAGCCATTGGCAGGCCCAGCATGGAAATCATCGCTGACTAGAGTATAAACGCACCAATCGCAGCGCGCGGTTTCAAAACGCAAACGAGCTGCACTTCTGGCGCATGTGAAATAAATAAACAAAATAAACAAACAGCCGTCACTTAACAAGGAGAAAATACATATTTGAAAAAGGCGGGAAGGTTGCATGAGAGGAACAGCTGCTCCGAAACAGCCTTTGGCAGCAGACCACAATATGCATGGAGGAAGGAATCTTTCATCCATGACAATATGGCACCCTCCCGCTGCCCCAAGAAACCGGCCAAAATGGCGGAGAGGCGGGCGATTCCGGATCTCCTGTCATCGCTTCCCGTTTCACGCTCGAGCTCGCGAGCGTAATGGGTCCGGCGCCAGGCGTCATCTTATCAAATTACTCTTTATGTTCGCCGTGGTCGTGCATAATTACGAAAATAGCTACAGCGCCTGCTTCTTGTACACATGGAGCACGAACAACTGGGCGCAAATTCGGAGAGATGACGAAACCGCAATACTTCTTTTTTTTTCGTTTAAGTGCTCACAATTATGCGCTTTATGACTCGAAGATGCAATCAATAGAACAATGTACGTACATGTTAGTTTAATATGTACTCACATTTAGAAGCCTTGCTGTGCGTTCTCAAGGTTTGTAGAGGCGAACCGGGTTCCTTCTTTTCCCGCGCAGCCGTCTCAACTGTCCGCACCCCATACCCTCAACGTTTCGTCCGCGACCACCACAAGGAACCCAGAGTTTTGTGGCACATCGATATGTAAGCTGCTGAAGAACAGGAAGCAGCTTGTCCTCCCGAAATGTCCAACCGGCCCCACGACTACAAAGCATGACGCAACAGCTGGGCACCAAATTCATTACGCTCCCCCAGAAAACCGCAGTCTCGCCAAGAGAGTGGAGACAACCACCGAACCCGCCGTCTTCACCGCTACTGCGAGCACTGGGTTCCCGCCAGGTCAGCGACCTGGCTCGTCAGTGCCGTGTGCATGTGTTGTCTTATTGGTTAAATTGAGTCACGAGATCCTGCCGCTTCTAAGACATGGTAGAGGAAGGCGCCGGTTGCAGAGTGTTACGCGTGTCCTTGAACTTGTTGACCGCGCCAGCTGCGTCGCTTATGGCGGGAAAATGTAGACTCCGTGCATTTTCGTTTCGGCGGGAAAAGCTTATTTTGGTGCGAAGACGCAGAAGAAGACGCTTGCAGCGCTCACTGATGACATTTAGCGCTGTCTCATCGGCGAATATTTCCGCTACATCGGCGTTTCTTTTTTCTTTGTTAATGAAAAACTAAAAAGATGTAGTCGCCCTGTGTTGATGACGCCAACTCGTTTTCGTTTCGGCTGGCCCGTCCAGTTACCTGCGTCTCGAGTAGCTGTGTCCCTTCTAGAAAGGGCGATATCAAAGAAAGCTCCTGTGTTTGTACTAGGGAAAGCACAATCGGGTGTACGCACTAGAAAATAACCTTTAATTGCTTTGTTGTGTGTTGTCATATATTCGAACAGGTAACGCTCACTCATAGCATGCGCGACGGTGTTTTATACCGTCGTATTACTTCATTTTTGTTTGTTTTCTGTATATCCGCGTGTGCGTGCGCGTACATTTCCGACAAACAGTACACTCACCTGAAGTTTTCTACGAACTGCGCAACGACTTTTGGCCTGCAGGTGATTGACAAGCGCCGAGCGTAAGCTCTGTTATTTCTTGGTAATTGAAGTAGTGGTGTTGTTTATTCTAGACTTGGTAGGTGACTTAATTAGTGAAGGCCGCGCGCCTGCGATCTTAACTTGCGCGCTTCGCATCGTCGAGTATAATCATTTTAGCGACAGTTGTGATCTTGCTTCTGAATCCCTTCATTTGTGTTGTCCCAGATTGTCTTATGCAATATTGTATCCGTAGATGTGTGTTTGCACGCGAGATTAGGTGCATCTGCAATCTATTAAACTGTTGTTCCACTGCTTTTATTACCCATATTATTTTGCATATGTCTGAGTGCTGTATACGAACTGTTGACAAGGGTGCTAAGACCTCTGTCAGGCCTTTCTCCCTCGAATCCCAACTTTAATTCTCTCGATTTGGCAGGGAAATAACAAAATGAAATTAAATTTGCACCGAGACTTGCCATAATTCATATTGTCCATAATAGTGTACTGCGTGTCCATATCTCGTGAAACTTGGGTTTTAGCCTGCATAGTTGCTTTTCGTGGTATGCGGCTTTTTTAACACGTAGTGGAGAAAAGCTGCGATTCGCAGCAATCCCTTTAGTATATGCTCGCTGGCTTGAAATGAGAATACCGCCTATGGCGTAAGGGAAAGTGATTACACGTACGACTCAGCGTTCCTCTGCGGTTAGCTCCTGTATATACAGCAAGACGGAAAGCGATATTCAAAGCTTAATATTTCTATGAAGCTCTCGTGAGCTTCGCAACGTAAGAACGGGTTCTGTCTCTTACAGATATGTGAGAAGGCGTCGCAATAACTCGGCGCGTGTCAGAGATTGTACAGTAAGCGTGGACGTGAACGCCACGTCAAAAAAAAAATAATCTTACTCAAAACTCGAAGTTAACAGTATTACCAGCCCTCACGACTTATTTCTACTGCAAATTATATTCACGATAGAAATGTCCGAATATACGTCCGAAACAAACAGG
This sequence comes from Dermacentor andersoni, assembly GCF_023375885.2. Lineage (NCBI taxonomy): Eukaryota > Metazoa > Arthropoda > Arachnida > Ixodida > Ixodidae > Dermacentor > Dermacentor andersoni. The sequence continues at coordinate 70,008,038 of NC_092824.1, read as the reverse complement.
AACATCGACGCTGCATATACTGGCGCTGGCATATAGGACACGAATACGACGGTTCCCGGCGCCACTTTTCACCACTTACGGTATATACGCTATAAATAACGAGTGACTGCATCTCTAGAACCTGCTTCCAGAATTCAGGTAGCCGCTAACGATATTCAGCGACGATAAATTCACCACGTACCGCACAAAAAAGGTTCCCAGAAGGCGGATAATCATCACTTTATGCTGCAGTAGCTCCTTTGTGCTGCTCGACGCCACCCACAATACGGTGGGCGACGCTCCGGAAAGTGCGCCGCTCGTCATGCCGCTCGGCTTCCTGCATTGCAACTAATGCCTTGTCGACCCCCTAACGGCTGCATGACTCCGCCGCGATAAGAAAAAAAAATGCTTTCCCGCCGAAAAACAAGGTGTTCACGGGGTTTCGAGAAGACGCGAGGATGCAAATAGCATTTTTGACAAAGTTTCCTTTGCGATTTTAAGGATAACATGCATAATCTGACTGGTCTGAGACGTCTTTGGGACGTCGAAAAAAGGCCGCAAATCTGTTTTATCAGACGCATGTTCCCGAAATCGACCTTTTCGAGACTTGGCGTTGCTACCCGGTCGGCAACTGTGCCAACGTACTGCGCGCGCGTCGAGCCGTGCTTCGCGCAGTGCCGTGGCAACGCATCCGGTGCGGAGTCACGCGAAGTCTCGCGAAAGTGACCGTGACCCGTGTCCCCGAAAGTGATCACTCGAGAATAGCGCGCACCAGTACGTCCAACTTATACCCCCCCTCCCCACCCCCCCACCACCACCACTACCACCACACAACTCTAGCTCACCGATAAGAACTGCCATTCACAAGTACTCCCATATACGTACGGGGTCGAAGTGTATATACACGGCGGGGCAACGACAAATCAAAGCAGCTCCGTGACGCGCCACGTGCGGCTCCATTGAGGCGCCCATGCGCGTCAACGCGCGGCCCCCGGGAACCGACCCGCCACGAAGTATACGGCGCGGGGAGGTATATCGCAATAAGCGGAACGAATAATGAGGCTCTCGCCACAGGGTGATCCACACGAAATGGGTCAATGGGCGCGCTTTTTGTGCTTGGGCATTGCTCGCGCATTGAAAGACCTCTCTCTCTCTCACGAACACACACGCACACACACGCAATTATATCGATCCACGGCCGCTATGCAGAGACGCGTGTAAAGAATGTCGCTGCGTATAAATATTGCCAATAGATTATTTGAAGGCTCTGCGCGAACGCATGGGAAACACAAGCTTCCTACAATTACCTATAGCGGGAAAAGTGGCGCTTCGACGCTGTTTTGCGTAGATACCCTTTAGTTGGAGTCATTGGAACAGGGGTTCTAATAATGCTTTAGCTGCACGAAGTGTTCTTCTGCAACGACTTTCGTGGGGAGTCACATGACCATGAACCCGGTAACTTCAGCTCGTCAGTCAGTCAGCTTGTCGGGTCGAATGTCGTTTAACGTAAACGCTATAGCGGGTCGGGTCGAAGCGAGCGTCGAAGCCAGTTCGACGCTCGCTTCGGTCGGACTCTTCCACTCCCTTCTAGCAAGGCGCATGTAAACGCGGTCGGGTCGGGACGCAGGTGGGTGTTCGGTAAACTTCTGTCTGTTGCTCAATACGTGCAACGCAAGCTTTTTTTTTTTTTCCAATCCTGGAAGAAAGTACGCGAAAAATGAAAAAGCGCACGAAAACAAAATTTTCTCAGTGACACACTTGCTCTAAATTTAACATTTAATTAATTTAGATTCATTAATGGTAGCTCGTTATGCAATTAGGCGAAATAAAAAATCTGACTCGCTCCAAGCGACAGCAATCAAACAACTTGGATGTTTGCCTTCCTGTCTTTCATTTACGCTTTTCTCTCGCTCTCTCTGGACGTGTCTCACATTAACTTGGTTCTGCCTGCCCCCCCCCCCCCCCACCACCACACCCCGTCCAGCTATGTGGCCCTTGAATATTTCAAATTTTCCCCAAAGGTACTGGGACACATGGTACTGGAACGTTTGCGCGAAAATTCCTCCGTACTGCGTTTCAGTTACGCGGCAGAAACTTATTCACACTTCGAATCTCCCGGCTAGGTATATGGCGTCCCTCACAGACTTAAAATGACAACCAACGTTCCGTGTGTTCCAGCTGACGTTAGCCAAGCTGCTCAACGAAACAAAACACTTAAAAACAGGACGATGCAAGATAGTCATAAAATCTACGGTGTTAGGTTGTCAGAGGTGTGGCGACTGAACAGCGTAGACGTCCTGAGAGCGCATCTTGTACAGCGTTACTTAATTTTCTTAATTAAAAACTGTTAATTTTTACTTAATCCGTTCAACAGCTTGACTAACCTAAGCTAGGACACCATATATATATATATATATATATATATATATATATATATATATATATATATATATATATATATATATATATATATATATATATATGACCATGCACTGAGTCACCGCGGTGGCTCAGTGCATGGCTATGGCATTTTGCTGCAGAGCACGAGGTCGCAGGTTCGACTACCGGTCACATTTGCAAAAACGTTCGGATTCAGGTGTGTGTTAAAGAACTGCAAGCGAACAAAGCTCACTTGGAGTTCACACGGAGACAAAGTTCATACGGAGACTTCGACGTCTTTCACGTCACTGGTGTTGCTTCTGGAAGTTAAACACAACCGATCAATCGGCTCCATGAACGCAGCGGGGAAAAGGGCGCTTCGACCGCATTCCGAGGAACTGGGTTTCGATTACACGCGCGGCTACCCGAGCTATTCCCGGCGGTGCTGAATTATTGAGCGCGTATCGTCAGCGCCACGAGAGCTATCGCGCAAATGTCTGTCTCGCAGCCCATACCTTGTCCCGACTTGCACTACATCCGCTTAGGCCATTTTCATTAATCGCAAGTGCGCTTCTCCGTACTGCACATTAGCCAAATTAATATCGGCACCAGTCATAGTTCAAACGAAGACGAAGTGCCAGCTGCACATGGCCTGCCTCTTGCGCATGTTTTTCATCACGAGATCCACATCAAAGACGTTTTTTTTATTTTTATGTCATAATACAAGCAGCCTCTGATTGTACACGCTGTTTGCAAATATTTTTTCACAGGCAGCCTCGCAGGAAAGCCAGCTTTACAATAATGAAAAGTGTATCTCGGCCAGTTTAGACCGGCAAAGTACTCCCTCGCAACTATACTTTCGTAAATTTGGCGGTAACAGGTTGGCAGGAACCCCAGACTTTTGTTGTTCCTGCCGGAAAGCCCAGAACCGGTACGTCACTACGATACAACGAATTTCGATGTATACGCTCTTGCGTTTGGGACGTTGTGGCGAATCTTGGCAAGTCCGGTCTGTGGCGCATTTAGCGTGCAGTGCGGTCCATCTTCCCCGATAAACAATTAACTATACGGACCCCAGTAGACGACGTCGACAACGTCACGGCGCGCCTGTGGAGGAACTTCAAGGTGGCGTCGCCACCAGTACTTTGTTTTTGCGTCAACTCTGGCACGCCTTCTCTGAAGGCAGAAGTCGCTTGTATTATTTATACGCATATATTGTAGAAGCTTAATTTACTGACACAGCTGAACTTGCCTTCTTTCTTAGCGTGTCTTTAAAGCTAGATGACGTATTGGAAGTGGAGTCCCCTCCCCGTTCGCTTCAAGCCAGTTTTTGCTGAAGTGTTTTGTTGAGTTCGTTATTTTTCCCGTTACCTTAGGTGATCCCTCGCCCACCTACTTTACTTTATAGCTGTTCAAATGCTTCAGTATAAATTTGCATAGCTTGAATTAACTTATGTTGAAAACCGAATTGTAACTAATTATAATAGGTTGCGAACGAAAACCTGCAGCCCCGCCCCCTTGCGTATAACACCGGCAAAGGCCGTAAATAAATAAAACGTGATCATCGTATATGCATAAATTTGGTGCGGAAATGAGCGCATTCACGGAGATCACTCGCGTCATACTGCAGCCGTTGCACAACGTTAAGAGTGCAGCCGAGCAATTTCCTGCGGACTGTATACATATTGGGAAGCCATCAACGAACACAGGCTTCGCGTTAGCTGAAATTATGCAAATGGTATCGCTATAAATACTAGACATTTACGTGGCGACGGCGTTTGTGTTGCTTTGACTCGACGTGCACATTTCTCGTTGCTTCCTTCCGCGACAGTCGCACGCTCTACTCGAGCGTAAACTTCTCGTCTGGCACCGCGGCTGAATGAACATTAATGGATATGGTTTATTTTTCATCTTCTTTTTCTTTCGTTTGAGGGCACATAGACGCTGAATTTCCTTCACAACTGGGAATAACTCCATTCCACGGGAGCGCATTGTACGAAATGAAAAAAGTACGCGCCCAAGTATTACACTTCGTGCTTTAAAAAAGAAAGAAAAAAGGAGAGAGAGAGAGGGGAAAAGAAGAAGAAAAAACGCGCACATGCTATACCTGCTTCTACGCGCAGCATTTGTGAAACATCGCGAATATCGTAGTGGTACGTGTCAGACATGTCTCCGCTTCGTTTAGTCGAAATGCGCGAACACTCGATCACAACGGTAGTCTGAGCGAACGAGCGTTTTGTTGAAAAGCGATCATACGCATATGCACGTCTGCGCCGTGTGTGTATATAATGAATGCACCATGCTTCCAATCGGTCAAACGTCATAAGCACGCCCACAGCTATAATTCACGGGACGAGCTCCGCGCTACATTCCAGTACACAACTGGCTTTTGTTAATCAGTCAGCTGTCCGCCTGCTTGACGTGTTGTCGCATCTGCGCCGCGCATACTATCAAACCAATCAGACGCAATGATGCTCCACTAAAAACAAAGCACGGAATTAAGTCTTCTGTATATTCCATGTAGATATATGTTATCCCGCACGCGAGTAGCAGCAACAAATACAACACACTCGGCATTGCAGTTATCGCGTACAAAATTCACGGGCGCGGATAAGATGCAGAAGAAATGAAACGATGCCGGCGATTGGGAAGGAAGATGAGAACAAGTTCGAATGTGATAGCTGCCAGCTGGCTATAGTCACGGATATCGCGGTACTGTCAGCAGTGCTACATATTCACGCAGCCACCTACGAACCGCTCTCGGCGAAGAGCACAGCTGCATGATATCACAAGTCCGGCGTCTCCACGAGACAAATGTGAAATGCCCGTATACGTCAATCAGAGCCAAAGAGGTGCCAGCATAGATTCATGCTAGGAGAAGTATTAAGCTAGCCGCCGCCGGAATTCGCGGTGCAGCGACCCGCGGGAACAGTCGGGGGATGAAAGTTACGCGTACCGCCCACCGTACCGTTTGTGTGTTTCTTCCGCAGAACCCGTCCGACGACGTCCAAGGACCTCGCTTCGTCCCCGCCGCAGTCTCGGCCGCTGGGGCCTCCTCGCACACAGAAGCAGAAAGCCACGGCAGACGAGCTCTCGTCCAGCGAAGGGACGCCCGTCGCCGCCGGAAGTTGTCGCGATCCATTCCTGTCACGTAGGTTGCATGACGTCACGGTCAACATCCGGCGGTGCCGTCGTCTTGCGGTCGAAAAGATGTCGAACCCCGAGCGCAAAAGCAAGAAACCCTCGAGTGAGCGTTGAAGCTTTTCCAGCTTTTCGGTTTACCGCCGTCGTAGTGCATGATCGATTTGTTGCCGTGTAGTTTACGAGACTGATTTGCACCTATCATTCAAGCGTTTCGAGATGCCCATTGTGGGCCGCTGGAAGGTGTAAAATAGGGCGTCGATCTCGATACTTGGTAAAAACGATCTTCACGGTCCTTGGTGAGGTCATTAATTGCAGGCTTGAAGTGCGGCGCCTGTTTTGATCGTATTAGCAGACGTCAAACGCTTTGCCAAAGTCACAAGCCAGAGTTAACGGTCTGAACAGCAGACAACTATTCGGTGCACTGGCGCGGTCGAAATAACCTACCTCGTCAGATTCGCGTGCTCCTCAGATCGGCGAACACTTAAGAGTTGTTTCTGTTTGTGCAGGCAGTGCTTTCAAGCAGCAGCGGCTGTCGGCATGGCAGCCGATTCTGACAGCTGGCACGGTGCTGCCGACGTTCTTCGTCATAGGCCTTGCATTCGTCCCCATAGGCATCGGTCTGCTAGTTTCATCCAACGAGGTAATATGCTGAAATGTGTCAACGCCGGGGACGCGTTTACGCCGTGCATTTTTCGCTGGTGCTCACCGCAAAACTGCGAACGCGCTGCAGGTGCAAGAGTTCCAGTATGACTACACGGACTGCAAGGAGAAGGGCAAAAACGTGACCTGCGCGTCCGTCATACAGAACGATATCAAGAAGACGTGCGTCTGCCTCGAGCGCATCACATTGCCCGAAGATTTCAAGGTGAGCCTCGCTTATCCGTGCCTCGTTTTCTGCACGTAGTTGTTTAGCATCGACGCACTCTAGTGGAAAATGTATACGAAACTGTGTGCGTGTTTTCAGTGCTGTTCAGTGCTGTGTGGAAGTCTGTTTCATCAGTACCATGCAATACGATACGTGGTGCGTCTACCTGTAGGGGAATGCCTATCGGCGCGCAGAAAGTGAACCCACTGCCCTGAATTTTTGCAAGGGGTAGTTAGCATTGGTCAGGTCAAATGACCTCGCTTTATGCCTTTATTTTTTTTGCCCCTACTTACTGCTGACGAGTAAGTGATGAAACTCATATACATATTGTTGTGCACAGTACATTCTTTCCAACGATGTAAAGAGGACGCTAAGAATGGAACAGCCTATCAGATAAGTTATGCAGAGACCCAGAATCTAAGCGAAGTGTTACACAAAGTAACATAGCTGTCCGCGAACTGAAGCAGAGTGCTTCAAAGAAAACCTTATCAGTGTAAAGCAAACTTTGCACCACTGCACTTCTGAGGCTTCCGTGCTACCATCTGAGCCGAAGGCTAGCACATGACACCAAAAAAGCAACGTAACAAAACACAAAATGTTCAGCAGAAACGAAAAACAAAGAATTAACTAAAATAACCTTGGGTGAAGAGTGCAATGTGGAACGAGTTTTACTCAAGCCATGTTGGGCTCCTTGAAAGCAAGCTTAGCAGTAATGGATCACTTAATTACTGCCGACTGTGAGACACCCCCCCTTCCATCACCTGTTTATGCAACATCGTTGCTCAAAAGAAGAGATGTTTAAATGGCCTCTTACTTTCACACGTCGCAGTCTGAAGTGTACGTCTACTACGGGCTGACCAACTTCTACCAGAACCACAGACGATACGTGAAGTCCCGGGACGACACACAGCTTCTGGGCAAGCCGCTTCAGACGAACCTCGACTGCGAACCCTTTGCACAGGATCCCAAGACAGGGAAACCCATTGCACCCTGTGGTGCCATTGCAAACAGCATCTTCAATGGTTAGCTCCCATCGTTCACCACCGTTCTTTTAGTAAGGTTACGACCGGGCAGAAAGTCTGATGTAACACTTTGTCTTTTTTGATTTTCTGAGCAGTTGCGCTCCCAAGAAGTTGTTGACCGCACCGTAAGCATTCGTAGCGCCTACTTAGTTACAAATGTAGTGGACCAACTGGACTTGCAGTGTGTAGAATGTGTGACGTGACGGATTCTCGTGGCCTCGTTCCTTCACAGACCACTTTCTCATTTTTACAGCACGAACATGGGACAACTTGCCGACCTGTGCTCTTTGTGCATGTGCCCATTGTACTAAACGCCCTCCACTGCGACTGTGCCTCATAGCACAAACCTCCAGTGAACACTATAGTTACATTTAGCACCTGCTTGCATTGACAATAAGAAATCCAGAATATATCATTCTAGGTGTCACAGTCGGTTTATTTCTTAAGCTGCATTTTACCAGTTCCTGAGAGCATCAAACACTTGCTGTAGTAAACAGTCATATTGCTACTCTGAAAACAGGTTGTCAAGGGAAAGTGCAAAGAAGCCTCTGAGGCACTTAAAATTTTAGTTTCTTTATTGTTATTTTTTTCGTGAGGGATCCTTAAATGTGTGTGATACGGGTTTTCAGCTTGTGCTATCTTCTTGCACTGCTCAGACACGCTCACCCTCAAGTACCGTCACAAGCAAGACCGTGATGGCATCGAAGACCCCACCATGGTGCACATGTTGTTTGACAAGATTGCCTGGCCGACCGACCGCAGGGTCAAGTTTAGGAACCCGCCAGGTAGGTGCCAAAGGCTGTTAAAGCAGCAGTGCGTGAAGTAACAGTGCTGTGTTTGTCAGTTCTCAACCTAGTGCCATTGTTCTTTTTTTTCTATTTCCTTCTTGTTATAGTATACAGTCAAGCCTCATTGTAACAAACATGGCTATAACTGATTACTGGATATAACAAAGTGAATCTAAAGTTTGGCTGGCCAGGCTTCATTTTCGTGAGTTGTCTGCTGCTGTAATGAAACAGTCTGCTTGCCTGTTGTAGCACACTGTTAGTGACATTCTTTACCCATGTGGCATCATCAACCACTTCCTCGTCGTCTTTCTTTCTGAACAAATTTTTTAGGTCTCCATGATTGCTCGGTGGCTAAAGACACTCTTCTGCCAGCTGAGGACAAAGTCAAGTGTTCAATGTCAGACTTCGTCTCATGCAAAAAGCCAGTGTGCCGCAGTTTGGGTGCACATAAAAATACCCGGCGCAGCCAAAATTAATACTGAGACCTCCGTCACCACACCTTTCATAGCCACCAGGGTGTCAAACCAAAGCAGAGCTGAACTGTTATTTTCAGCTGAACTGGAGCCAAACCAATATGGAGCTTTTTAGAGGAACCATTCTTAACTGGGTCAACCGCAGGTTCTGCCCAGGGTTGTTGTTGCTGAAATTCTACGACCACGCATGCCACTGTGTTGACAAGAGCAGACCATGCCTTGCGGCGTGCTCTTGTCAGTTCCTGGCCATGTGACAGTACATGTGACGTGTGACCATGTCGCAGTTCTCTAGGCAGCACTCCCTGCGGAGTGCTGCCTCGGGAACTGTCACATGGTTCGTTGCAGAGATATTTTTAGCTTGTTCAACTGCACATATCGTCGGCACCCACTTTCTGGACAGAGAGTCACCATCGTAGAGGACGCTGCTTGTACTCGATTCTCGGTGATTCAGGCACCGCATCGCACTGGTGACACATGTTACAATTCACACTGAACCTTCAGTTACTGATGTTGCTTCTGCAGTGTAATTATCGCTTCGTTGAATTTTTCCACAGCAAGCGCAGATGGTAACAACTGGAAAAAGTGAGAGACACAGTTGAACATTGTTTCGCTGTTATCGGTTAATAATAAGCAATGTCGGAAATTTATTAACTGTAGGCTCTCTCTACAGCTTTTAGGTCATATTTATTTTTGTTTGTGATGCAGTTTGCTTATGCTTTGCAGAAAGAAAGTAGAAAGAAATCCGGTATAGAACATGCATTGCAGAGGAATGCCCAAAAAGTTGCATTGTGAGGGATCTCAACTCGTACTGTTAAAAAAAAACAACGCCACCCGACATGTACAGAGTTCTGCTCAGAGTTCTGCACTTTCAAAACTTATCCGTTTGTTTTTACTCAACATAGAGAGCTGTAGGTCAGTTCTTTACATTTCTTTTGATTTGCATTTTTGCAATGGCTTTATGCACCTCGGCTAAAATTTTGTATTTCCTCGGAGCTTTCAGTACGCTATTTATTTGCCCCTCAAAATATTTCCGCTACATATTTATGAATTCATCAGGAAGATACGGGAAGTATGTGCAGTTGTGGTCACTGCTAGCTTTTGTGGAAAGGTATTAGAAGTTTTGTAACCAAGCCCTTTGCTTAATTTTCATAAAGACGAATGTAATATACATTGGTAGTTAAACACTAGATCAGACGTTTTACTTTATTTTCTGCTGTATGAGCAGCGAGCAGGACCAATTTTAGGAATCCAATGAAGCAGAGCATTTATCAGAGGAGTAACACAGCGATGCATTCGATAGTTGTGCAGGGTGCCACGAAGCTCATCCAAACACACAAATTTAAACATGCCTATATGGAATAGTATGTGGTGTCTCATTATTGTGATTTTTGAAAAGAAAGTGCCCGTGCAGAAGAAAATGGTGCACAGTACTTCTTTGCAATACCCACCAGAACTTGCACGTTTCTCTAGAAGTTCAGCGCATTCCTCCAGGAACTAGAGGCATGCAAGTGTCTTTCCTTTTTTGAAGCCTAATGAACCTCTTCAGAAAGATGCAAACCAATTCTATCCATGGTAATTTTCGTTCTAGAGCTGAACCCCTGAACCCAACCAAAAAGTGTGGTTTGACGGCCTAATAGCCGCTATGGGGCGTTACACCCAGTCATTGTCTTTTTGTGTGTTGTGTATGCCTATGCGCGCTCTTCAAGAATGGTAAGACGCAGCCAAACGAACTTGCTGCACACTTCTGTCCTGCGCAGGCATGAATTTCAATGGCACCGCCAAGCCGCCAAACTGGCCGCTCCCCGTGGAGGACGTTGGTGGCTTCGAGAACGAGTCCCTGATTGTCTGGATGCGTACCGCCGCGCTGCCCACTTTCCGCAAGCTCTACGGCCGTGTGGACCACTCACGCGAGCTCTTCGTCAGCTCGCTGCCCAAAGGGGACTACGACCTGGAGATTGTGTACCGTATCCTTTCTCCAGAAGTGCTGAAAAACTGGGCCAGTTTGTGGATATACTCTGGGTTTAAAGCACAAGTGAAAGAGATGAGAAAGTAGCGTCACATTGTGGTGGCAGTAATGAACCAGGGAGTGCCAAACAGAAAGCGCTCCGGTGGTTTGGAGCAGACTACTGTCACTCGCACTATGTATGCACACACGACATACAATTGCATACATGTGCTTCTAGGCTGTCCCATTCCCTCTGTACCTCTACCACGTGACCGGCTACCAAACTTTAAGCAAATCTAGTTTTTCCACTTTGACACTCCTAATGCTAATGCATCAAAAAATGAAAAACGCCAGCCGTCTCGCCGCCCTTGCCTTTGTGTCGTGCACTCTGCATGGTGTGCCTTCGCTGCTCTTCCGTTCCCTTTCACCCGGAGGGGGTGGAAGGGAGACTGAAGAGAGGTGATGGGCTGGTGTATTTCTTTCTTTCTTTTCTTTCTTTTCCTGGATTATGCATTCCTTTTCTTTTCGGCACAGACAACCAGTAGCCTAATTTAATTGTTACAGCCAATTACGCGGGATTGGAACGTTGCATGAAGCGGTTTATTTATCCGCATAACACAAGCAGAAGTTGAAGGTTCAGCAGCTGCTCACTGTTGCATCAGAGTAGTGTTAAAACCAGGTGGGTTCGACTGTACCTCTGCCTAGTTAAAAATATTGGCATGTTTGTCCCCTCTGCGTTTTTTTTTCTTATCTTCTTTTTTTTTCCTTTTTTTCTTGTGCAACCCGGTTATAGCAATGGGATTTTCTTGGCACTTGATTATTGATGTGAGTGGGTCTGGCTACAAATTCCATGAGCAACTTTCACTAAGTGCTCGTGTCAGTGTCGCGCATCTGTGTGTTTTAAGCCAGGAGTATCCTTTCTCTCTTGCTCTTGTTGCTCTAACAACAAGATAATGATATGTGTACACTCTGGGGTCTTTGCAGAAAATGCGAAGCAATTTCCCAACTTGGTGCTTAGTTCTGCTACAGCATGAAAGAGGAGGACAAAAGAACTAACGTGAATGCTGTCAGCTAGCTCAGCGTTAAACGCACACTAAAGGCAAATATCAAGCGAAAGTGAACCACTAGATCAGTCGTATCAAGTTTCATACGTTAACCTAAAGGAAAAGTGCACTGTGGTGCTGTTGCATGCATAGTAATGGTGGAAAGTGGTGGCTTTGGATTGGCTTCGTTCTCGGAGAGCCAGGACACCTCGAAGGCACGTCTAGTGAATGTTCCCGCTTTCACAGCGATTGAGTCTGTACCAAAACAGTGCGTGAGATGCTGTTTCCTTTCGTTCGTTTTACTTGTTGATTGACTCGTGAAGCCTCGAGCGTCATAGAGAGGGACATTGTGTGTCGTAACCATGGGGACTGTGGCAAAGGCTGCAAGAGTGTGGTGCCCTCTCTTGGGCCATGTTTCCGTCTAGGAAGGACACTGCCTGTGGGATTTCGTACGTAGAGGCCCCCAGAACAGCTTTTAGTAAAGGTCAGCTGCAACAACATGGGGGACCATGCAATAAGCCTGTTCTAAGATGGTGCAGGTATAGAGCAGCCCCTGTGTAGTATTTTACATTGTAGTGTGTGCATGTGTCACAAAAAAGCTTGCAAGACTAAGGCAATTTTGATACCAAAGGTAAGAAAAGCACCTTCATTACTATTTGATCGAACAGTCCCCTCAATGTGCTGATGATCTCGGAAGCCATGTTCTGGTACGTGTCATATTCGCTGACCACTGTGTTCCAGCACTGCCCGCTACGGCACTATTTAAAGGCTGCTAATAAGAAAATATGACAATTACCACCTGCAGCTTTGCCAAGATTGGTTCGATGGTTGTACTGTATTACATACTGCTCGATGAAAACCAATTCAGCCCAAGTGAAATTTCACACCACGTTTTTCCTGAGCCCCGCTCCAAATTGCCAGGCTACCCAGTGATGCCATTCAAGGGCAGCAAGCGCATCATCCTCTCCAACACATCGTGGCTAGGTGGCCGCAACCCGTTCCTTGGCATCGCCTACATCGCCGTGGGCAGCCTCTGCCTGGCGCTGGCCTTCGTCTTCCTCGTCATACACAACAAGTTTGGCAAGAAGTGCGTTGCCACTGCCCAGCCGTCACTGTGCCGCAAAGCATGCCTTGCCACCACTGTCCTCTTGCACTGCGACTGCCCTGTCGGCACCTCCTCTAAGCTGTGCTGCTGCTCTCTGCATGCTGACGCACCTAAAGCAAGCTTGCCACACCCCTCCCGCTTCCTGCTTTTTTCCGAGCCACCTGCATGATGATGACACCCCTGCCTCTTGGTAAGTGGCTCTAGCACACCTGCTAGCCTAAGGATGAATTCCACCGGTCAGCTTAGCACCATTTCTTCTTCCTCCACTGGTGAAAAGGCATGCTTGTTTAGTCAAATTAGACGTTGCTACTACACTGAAGACAAGGAGAACAGCACAGGTGCGAGCAGCATTGCCAAAGCAGGGTGCAGGATAAGCATTTGACCTTGCACAGTGCGCTCTTCAGTGCGAACCTTCTAGAGCTACAGCCCTCTTAGATTAAGGTGCCTTACAGTTCTCACATTATACAGGCAGAATACAGTAGTCATACCTCAATATAACGAAACCTGATTGAACAAAATAATGGATATAACAAAGTAAGTGCAATTCCTCTTCAAAGCCATTATAAAGATTCGTGCTGTAGTACATGCAATAATAAATATAACAAAGTAATTTTGGCTCCCCCTTCAACTTTATTATGAAAAGGTTTTACTGCATCTCATAAAAGCTGCCAAATATGCACCTGCACCTAGTTGACGAAACCTGCGTGCATTCTCATCACTGTAGCGTAAAAATGTTGCTCCAAATTGTCCAGTGGAATCTGCCGCAACTCTAGCACTCAGGGTAACAGGACCGCCCTAGTTTAGGATGACAACTTGTGGAGCTTCTCATTAATGCACACTGCCGAATGCTAGATTGGTCTGCTAGACGTCAAAATTACAAAAGAAAGCAAGGAAACAACCAGGAACCTGCCATCTTGTCTCTGTGCTTGCGCACTTCCAGTGTCCAAGTTTGCAGTTTCGCATGCTGGTGCAGAGTGTCTGGCTAGAGATCTCTGTTGGAGATCTGCACGTTCAGTTGGACGTCGCGTTCGCACCATGAAATGCGCCAAGCTCTCATAACTCATTCATATTTTAGTTACTTCCTTACTGGTATGTATCGCAGCATAGTTACCTGCCTGCCATCATACTGAAATTGTGTATAATATCACACGTTGGTTCTCGTTGGAAACATTGTATGTGTATTGAGTCACTGATTCTCTCACCATGAGAGTTGAGGGTCAGCCTAGTTTGCATATCTTTAAAAGCTACAGTACCACAATGCTCAACTCGCAAGACCACAGCTGTGTTGCCTTCCCCTCCTTATTTGGTGTTGTTTGCTTTGTTGGCGCGAGGTTTTCGAAATTAGTTCGAAGGTGAGCTTTTACGTCTTGCTACACCCTCTAGGTACACTCTTTTGGCAGCTTGTCCGAAGCATCGAACATAAAGTAGGTTCTAAGATGAAACACGCCATGTTGAGGGCACCAGAATTTGAAACTGAGCGCTTTAGTCACTGTATTGGCCCAGCTGATATCCCCTCATGCTGCCCTTTCTGTACTTGTGTGTGGAATTCGCAATAGCTTGTTATGGACTTCAGTCATTTTCAGCTGCTTCAGTAGAAACATCTTGATCTTTCAGCTAGCTTTTGAAGACATGTGACCTTAGACTGACTTTTCAAATGGTGTGCTGGGAGTCAGTGAAATGTCAAAACTTAATTTCCACCATAACATCACTCTTTCTCAGCCTTTTAACTCCCTATCCTGAGCTGTACTTGTTCAAGCAGTTTGTTTGAATATATTGCCAAACCTCAGAGCGTATTCTCCAGGCTACACTTTCTTTGCTTTCCCACCGGAAACAAACAATGCTCGCCGACTTATCTCTGGTTATGGTGTTGTTCATCTGCTCACATTCTTTTTGTTTTGTTTTATTTTTGATGAGTCTCGGTCTGATATGTTAAGAAAGTTACTAGATGTCCCCACTTTAAATGTCTTTTAGCGAGATACCGTCATGGACAAATGAAATGTGAACAAGTTAGGGTTAACTGGAATGCATTCTTTAATTTCCGCTCTCACCACTTGGTGTAATGTCTGCATGATTCTAGCTTGTACGCTTACTTTGGGGCCTATGCCATCTTTGCTGATGGCATGACTATTTATTTAAAACACATTGGTGGGTTAGTTGGTTTTAATCCATGATAGAGTGTGTAAGAGCTACTGAACGAGGACGTAGAAAGAAACAGTCTCTGTGTAGCTGTTTCTTTCTACGTCCTTGTTCAGTCACACTTACTATCATGGACTATTTAGTTAGTACTTGTAACAAGTGTTCTACATTATGATTTACTATTCATATTTCACTTTTCTGCAATTTGTACACTTGCTACACAGTATTTAAATTCGCTTGCTTCAAGTATGTTTCACAAGTGAAGGGAAACAAAGTATTAATCAGCATATATTTCAAACAAGCATTACGAAATCTGTATATATACAACTTGATTATGATATTTGCAGCTGCCTGCTTTACAGGTACAAAATCTCTCACCCACTTTCTCAGCCTTTAATATCACACACCTTATTTGCTTCTGCCGACTAGTAGTGCTTATTCAAGCAGCTGAATTTGTAATTAATTTTTGAATATATATCTGTAGGCCTCAAAGACTACCCCTCCCCCATTAAACCACTTATAATTATCAACATACTATAATGCCTCTTCAATTAACATTATGAAAGGCAGGGTACGCTTGATTCATTTGTGTGTCACTGTATTGGGGTTGTGCAGAAGCATGTCGGGTGGCATTCTCTACTTTTTGAACTGTCATTCCGCTTATTGCATGCACATACGCACCTCTCTGTTTCCGAAGAGACACACTGAGTTGTCTTTCACGACCTTTGTTAACTTGCTTTTGTGCTGTAAGCACGTTATGGAAGCTGTGTGCGCATGTGCGTGTGTGTCTGCGGCACAAGTGCACGTGCTGCTAGCTTGCAGCAGAGTAACAAAAGACAGAGCAGCTGTCAGCAACATGTGCTTGAGCATATTTATCTATTTAGCTTGTCACCTCTCGTTGGTTCATTTGGAATTGGTGTTAGGTTTGCTTAACCGAGCTTCGCCTTTCCAAGTTGGGCTTTCTCCGCATCGCATATCCCTGATGCAACATGGGGGGAGTACCAACTTCAGATCCACATATCTGTGAGTAGAGTGATGGTGCCTTGGGCTTTGCTTCCTGTTCTGGCAGAACAAGAACCATGTGCTTATAGCTAGGGCAAGATACTTTCTTGCACATTTGTTATTCAAGAAAGCAGTGTAACAAACTTAATCATGAGCAGTAATGAAACTGGCTGATGTGATGACCATAGTGCTTCCTACTGAAATTACTGGAGGGAACTCGAGCACTGCGAATCGTTTGCCCGCCATGGTTAATGGTTAGTGCATGGATCTGTCTGATCTTTGTGTCTTCAGAAGATGTTCTTGTGGCATTGTTTTTTTACACCTATCTTTCTAAGTTTACAAGCATTCATATATTTCTAAGTGCATTAAGGCAATAAGACTGTGCATATGCATAAATAATTGAGAATTGTCGCATATACAGTTCGTTTGTTTTTTGTCGGAAATGGTCAGTTTGCAAATTCGCAATGTAGCATGAAGTTGGGAAGGAGAAAAGTTTTAGCAAATCCCTGTACTCTACTCCCCATCAATAATTCTTGTGCCTAACTTGGAATCGGTACGGTGGGATGCACGATGCTTGCAGCTCCCATAGATGCTAGCGCCAGGTTTTTGCTCAAATTATGTATTTTTTAGGATGTCATGTAGTGATAACTACAAGGGACGGGCAGTTGCATCAGTTCCTGGCAATTGGCCGGAATTCGACTAGTCTCCAACCAGTGGAACCTGCAGATAACATTAACTCGGTGCTGCATTTTTCATTTGCAGCACACATGACCTGGTGAACATAACCCAGAGAACACCCTACTAACGGCAGTCGGGGCACTGTCATCGCGTCTGCGCATTCCACTGCATTGGATGAGGATTCCTGCCCTCTCAGCAAGGAGGAGCCCGCACCGTGGACCACTTAAGTGTCTTGCCAGCTTCCCGGTTCAACCTTATAATCAGCGGTTGCTACTAGTGGCACCGCTTTTAGTGTTTGTTCGAAGAATCCCAAAGAGACGATCACGTAGTTGACAGTTTCCTAATTGCAGTGTAACTGCACATATTCTTTTAACGATTTGTTTGTGGTACAGTTAACTCCCGTTAATTCGACCCTTGCGAGACCGTATGGTTTGGTTGAATTATCCGTAATGTCGAATTAACATACGGTATAAAATGAACAATTCAAATATTTTTTTGTCGCTTGAAGTAGCCTGCTGTGTCTCTCGATGTGCGATTCAACCAGCTTGAGGCGAAGAGTGCTCTACGCTGCCTCAGCACGACGCGACACAAAACGAGCAGGAACGGATGGCTTCACGGCCAGAAGCAGTGTTGGCCACTAAGAGATAAAACTAAATTTATATAAAACAGCTTCACACCTATAGAAACAGTAACACCATCTGCTGAATTTCTTGTGTTTTCAAGCTTGTAGTAACCGCTGCAGCCTAAGATGGAGCCGCCAGCAGGGGTCGAGTTAACCGAAGTGGCGCTGTTTTGAGTTCGAACTAAACAAGTTTGCCTTCCATATCAGTGTATAATCTTCTGCTGGAGCATTCCAGTTTTTTGCCTGTGCTTTCATCCATCGTGATGGGGTATTCAAAGTCATATTCTTGGTTGCAAAACTAACATGAAATTAATGCAATGTGAGCAATGCACAATGCCTGAAGAGATTATCGATGCCTTTGACCAGTGCTCTGAAGTATGGAATCATGTTTACGTATCCCAACGTCTGTGGTTACAGAAAAAAAAGGAAGAAGAGAAAAGGGGGAGGGGGGGAACGCAGGTGCGTTATCAGATCATCTATCACTTTTTTTTTAAGTGGTTTTGTACAGCCGTCGTTGGCTGTTACGGTCAATGAATTTTTTCTTGAAATGTGGCAGTTTTCTTGTATTTGTAGCACATGGACACTTTTGATGACCACTGACACCACAGCACAGCAGCAACACAGTCGCAGAGAGTGCATAGAGTCTTGCGAGACATCGGCGCGTAGTTGGGTACAGTACATCTCGGGATTAAGTTATGTGCAGAGCCTGCCCCTTGTTGCCCGTGAATTTTGCTGCGCACTTACTCGTGCAGACTTTTTCTAGGCCTGCTTTCATTGTTGCAAGCTGCATTGTGCTTGGCAGAAGCATCTAGTCAGATGTTGTGATGGCTTTTTAACTTGACTGTGCACGCAGGCAAAAAGTAATTCATTCAAGCGGTGTGTAGGAAAGTCTTGTACAGTGGCAAATTCCCGAAGTGGGCGGGTTCTGTTTGCAGAGCTTAATTGCTGCTAGACATAGTTTCACTGTTGGTGTTGTCTCCTTGGTAATTGTTAATCTTTGTAAATACCGTGTAATTTATTTCGTGACCTCAATAAAAGGGACATGTGTTTCTTTACAGAATTCCTTGTGCACATTCACTTGTTTCCTGCCATGTTTAACTAGAGTGTTTAGGGGTTACTAGCCACTAGCAGAATATTGCTGCTGAGTGTTCAACCGTGAACTGCTTTGACCATGTCACATTGATCGTGACCTCTTATTTTCTAAGATTCATGCAAACTAGACAATTTCTTTTTCTATGTCCGGGGCTTCACTTAACTGAGAGGTAGACCAGCAAACCGCTACACAAGAGGAAAAATTTGGTTGAAGGCTGCTGCTGCAGAAGGGTCAACATTAGTTTCCCTGAGAGGATATATTAAACAATATGCACATTTTGTGTAAAGCTTTCCCACAAAAAAAAAATATACAATTAAAGGTAGTACAAAGGGTTAGGAATTGCCCTTCTCGCAAGCCACGGCGCTCCTCTTTGACTCTAATTCTGCATGGCTCTGGCTATGTCTTGCCTCCATGAACTTTTGATGAAAGTCTTGTCTACGTACGGACAGTTTAAATGATTGTATTCTTGCATTTCTTTCCGTCATTTTCTTCCCCATTACAGCGACAATCCTGACCTCTGCATATACGGCATATTTACATAAGAAATGCTCATTTGTTCTATTGTACACTTGCCGTGCACATTGTAGCCCCAGAGGAAGTGGCCTGGACACTTCTCCATGCTGTTATGGCACAAAGAGACAAGCCCAGATTCATCAGCCTCCTTGAGACAGAAAAATAAAAGTACAGCTGCAGTAATCCATCGTATGGCAAGTGCATGTGAAGATCAGGCACATTTTTTTTTGTCTCACCAGAAGAAGGCGTTGCTGCACCTAATTCTTTCCCGACAGAATATACACAGCAGTCTGTATGATACAGTCCTTCCCCGTGCCTCAGTGACAGCCTTCACCTCACCCTACACTGTTCGTAGCCTTTGTTGCATTCTTTTTCACTATCTCCTTACCCCATACAGCCTGGCGTCTCACACGGAGCTCAACTTTTATAAGAAGCTCTT
The DNA here is from genome assembly GCF_023375885.2 of Dermacentor andersoni. NCBI lineage: Eukaryota > Metazoa > Arthropoda > Arachnida > Ixodida > Ixodidae > Dermacentor > Dermacentor andersoni. The sequence goes on along the minus strand of NC_092824.1, from coordinate 69,988,812 downwards.
TACTACAGATTTCCACATGCACGCACACAAATAGACAGTAGAGGACCTTAGAAGGGTCTATGTTTAATGTAGTTGTGTTCTACTTTTTTAGAGTCAATCTGTCTATAAATCTACTATTGAAAAGCTTTGTGGTGTGCCATGCTATAGGGTTTTCCAGTTGACGTCACACAGGAAAGCAATGGGATTGCTCCACTTGGAGTGATTTCACTTTGGTTGTCATGGGTGTGACATTTTTAGAGTCACAAATTACAGGTGTTATGCAGGGCATTTAAAGCTGGTCCTTAATGTTCACAAAGATATCCACTGGCAAATCCTTGCTTGTGCACCAACTTTTCCGTGCACGTAGCCATTTTTTAAGCCAGAGATTCAGTCAATTATTGAGGCTTGACGTAGTTTGACTGAACACTTTTCAGAAATGATATTCACTGCGAATCTGGTGATACTATAAATCACCAGGTTAGATTGTGAAAATCTGATTGGTGGTAGCTCATTATTCACAAATCTGTAGAGGAATATACTGAAGTGGTATTTGGAGAGTCCAGAAATGGTAAGGATGTTATTCTCGTATCGTAGGCATTTGGCATTAGCAAAGCGTGAACTGCAGATAGTAATTCTTATGGCTTGGTTTTAAACTACTTGGAAAAACACAATGCAAGCGTTATAGAACGTGTTTCCCAACATATTATGCTATAAGTAATATTCAAGTGAACAAAAGAGTGGTCAAGCGAGGGTAATCCAGAACGTGTAAAGTAAGGGCATGTTTTAATTAAGATGTGTATGCCATAAACTATTTTCTTTTTCATAAGAGCAATATGATACTGATATTTCAAGTTACAGACAAGTGAAATGCCAAGGAACAATGAACATGAACTTGGAGAAAGACAGTTGGCACCAAAGATGATAGGCAGAATGGATGCTAAGTTTTGCTGATGGGAAAAGAATACAACAAATTTAGTCTTGGTTGCATTGATAGATAGCATGTTGACATTACACCACCTTAGTACATTTTCTAAATCAGAATTTTGTTTATTACCAAGAGATGTCTTTATGAAAGGTAAACATAGTAATATCGTCAAAGCACAGGATGCGTTTTGTAGGAGAAAGACAGGTAAATCATTAATACGAACCAGAAACAGAAGTGGCTTCAGGATGGAGCCTGAGGGCACACCAATGTAAGTTGTTTGCCGTCGAGAGTAAATATTAGAAACAACTTGAACTCCATTATCTAAGTAGAATTTGAGTAGCGATACGGCAGGCCCGCAAATGCCAATTGTTTCAAGCTTAGTGGATAGGATATGATTTATGCTATCATATGCCTGCATTAGATCAATAAAAACTGAGACCGCAAATACCCTTTGCGGACAAATTTTTTTAGTAAGTCAATAAGATGGATGAGTGCCAGCTCTGTAGAACATCCATGACTAAAACCATGCTGGCATGAAGAAAGGATATTAAATTTAGAAAGGTATTTTGTTAGCTGTACTTCATTTAGTTAGGCCACTGATTTTCTGAGAAACGGTAAAATTAATATAGGTCGGTAGTTCTGTAACAAGGTGTCGCCTTTCTTCAGAACTGGGATCACTTTGCCACGCTTAAGTTCACAAGGAAACGAACCAGTCTTGAATAATAAATTAACGGTAAATGAAAGTATATCTGAAATTAAGTGCACAGTTAATTTAATGTTAGCAGGGCGGACTTTGTCACTTCCAATGCTTGTCCCTTTTAGGTTATTTAAAGCTATTTCTTTCAGTGTTGTGGCAAATAAGAATGAATGAGGCAGACGGTTCATCTTACTGATCTGTTTAAGAGAGCGAAAGTCGCTATAAAAGAAAAAAGAAAACTGGACGCCTCAGCTTTATCAGGAGGAGAATTGCGCTCTTCTCCATCTTTTCAAATTCTGGATAAATGGTGTTGTCATATACTCCTGTTTAGAGTTGACAATCTCCAATTTTTTTTTAGTGTTATTATATGCTGGCAAAATTCTTTGCTCAATAGACATTTGTTTCGCTGATTTTAGTTGACAGGAGTGTTACAGAAGCTTTTATGTTGGGCACGTAGTAACTTCATGTTAAATGACTGCTTTTTAGTTTTCCTATACAAGTTATCCCGTTTGCACAGTGCTGCAAATAACTGCTACAAGAATCGGCTTGCCTTATCAACAGAACTCCGCTTACTTGATGCAGTAGCTTTAAAGCGATAGTGAAGAGAAATGCTAAATCATTTAAGAGTGATAAAGTGTTCTTTGAAAACTACAATTAATTTCGCAGCACTGTAGAGCCTCGTTCATACGATCCTGTTTTGTAAGATTTCCCGGCGACATTGTTTGCGATCAATAACACACACAAAATGACCCAATAGGCACCAGGCATGGAGGAGTTCAGACCAGTAGGCCTTCATGTGGCAGCGCCACTAACGTAATGGCACGTGACGGCCGGGCCCGGCACAGCAGGCGCAGCCGCCAGCTACTTTGGTTGATCATGTTCCGTCATTTCTTTTGTTTTGCACAGCCGAAATGCCACCTGGAACCAATATGTTGTGTTTTTGGGAGCACAAACAGTTATTTAAACACGACTGAAGCTGGTGAGGCCATTCAGGTTCACTGGTTTTCATCGTTGTCTCATAAGGTGGAACAGCGGAGAGTCTGGACACGCACAGTTCATAGGCAACGGTACGTACATTTCCGATGCTACTCTGCTTTTGCCTAGTTGTGGTGAAATAAAGGAGGCACTCATTCACAACAGCTTCGTGTTCCAAGTAAATTGTGCGTCTTAGTGTCCTTGCCTGAGCGAGTGTGATGGCTCCAGAGCATGGGCACACCGAAGGCGAACATGCGGATTTGTAGTATTCATTTTGCCATCATTTCATTGGCTATCTTATTCTTTTGAGGTATGTTCTCTTTCCTCACGCTGTCCAGCTCTAGCTGAAGCTGTTACACAACTCTGGGCTCTGCATCGGCGACAAACATCAACGCAGCAACGTGTTAATACACTCGCCGTCAACCTTGGCCTTACACATGAAGCGGTGACCACCGATGGTTCTCGTTGCGCCAAGATGTGTGAAATAGACCAAGACTGGAGATTGGGCTAGGGAAGACATTGAAATTGGCAAAGCATCGAGAAAAAAAGATAACAGAAAGGAAACAAAGAATGGGAATTCAAGACATTAAAATTGGCAAAGCATCAAAAAGAAAGAAAAGGGAGAAAGGAAACAGACAAAGAATGGGAATGCATACCGACACGTGCCATCGGAGAAGTAGTGAAAAAAAAAATTAAATAGAACACGTAAACCCTCACATTCAGAAATGCACCTTAACTTGGAGCCCATGATTGACTTGATATAAATAACGCCTTGCGTGAACGTGCCCGGGACGCTCATTGCACTTCCTTCAGCGCGTTCACGGCAGGCGTAATTTAGATCAAGTCAAGCGTGGGCTTCAAGTTAACATGCATTCCTGAATTAAGGGTAAGACTTCCTTTGTCCATGATTTTTGGACTGCTTCGCCAATCTACATGTATTAAATACACGACAATGTTAACAGGACAGCTAAATATCTAACTGCTGGAGTTCCATGTCCTAGCTTGCAGTGGTGAGCTTTACTTGTGGGGTGCATTTTCATTGCAATGTGCACTCGTTATTTGCATTATATACTACCTGCATGTACAAGCAGGCAGAAGCACGAAAATGCGTGTTCCAGTTCGTCGGGCTTTGGAAACAAACCACTGCAAAATCACTGGAAGCGCCGTGTCCGTGCGTATCCGCCACGTCGTTTGCATAGCATGCCACGCTCTCACTGCTGCCGTTGGCGACGCTGTTCGCAAGCGCGCTGCTGGCGCCTTACGACGGCTGCACGGTGCCTATACATTAAGGCTTCTCTTTTTTGCCGGTTAATACGTTCCCGGAAAATACAATATTTCGGCACCAACGTTCAGCACATCGGCAAACTGCGATCGTGTGATACGCTTTCCGTGCGCGCTAGATCCCATGTGAGCAAAGAATGAGGCGCGAGGCACGCCTCGTAAGAACAAGTAGAGGCGCCCGTAACGGCAGCTTACCCGCAGTGCTAGCCCGCCCGGGCCGCCTGTCACGTGAAAATGCCGACACGTACTCGGTTTCCTTTTCCCGTACCAACAAATCCTACCGCTGCCAACCCTATAAGCATCTTCGCCTATCTGTTTCACAGAGCGTCTGGCGTGCTGCTGCTGGAAGTGTATGCTGCACAATTTTTTTTATATATAGGCGGTAACCGAAACGCGCCGCCGTTCCCTGCTACAGGGTGTGCGAAGTGAGCGTCACGTCTGGTGGAATCGCGTTTTGGTGTCGCCCACCAGCTCGATTTCGTTGCGGTTTCCCTGTCGCCGTATCAAAACACTGCGCAATAGGAAAACGACTCCCGCGTGGGCGAGTCAAAACTTCTCGCCACCCGGAGAAGCTGCTGACCCAGGCCGAATTCGAGCAGCTCAGCCGTACGCTCGCCGAAGCCGGATAGAAACGGTAAACGCGCCTCTCTGACCGCTCGGGCCCCACGAGCTCGGCGCACGTCGGCATCTCGTGCTGCAACGATTCGCGCAACGCCTCGCATTTCGTAGATGTCAACTACAGTTGCGTCTGCCGAAATTTTAACGCGATAACGCCAAGGAGCCCGTGTCGCATAAAATCCGGCGTCCGGCGTCGCATCGACCAAAGTATTTTTGAACCGCACGTACCCAGGCCGTTCGTGTGACGGAGGGAATTCACTGAACTAATTGAATTGCTCAAGCTAAAATATGCAGAAGAATGTAAACTACGACTTATACACACAACCTACAGACATGATATAGCTCTCGGGTTGTAATTTGAATGTACGAGAAAACATAATTGCGTCAGTTGGTTCTTTATTCTATGAAACCCCTCTTCCAGCGTTTCTACAGTGCACAGACCGGATACGGCGTCCGCCACTTGCGCACGCCGGCGCGTAAATATCTCGGAGTCCATGGAGCTGCTCGCTCGCTTCCTTGAAAAACTCAGACGGCGGTCGCCTCCGCCGCATCGCGGCTCCTGCCCGCCTTCGTCCATAGCTTTTGCCGCCAGCGTTTCCCGGTAAACATTACGGTTACATACGCTGCAGCTGCCGGGAGGCGTGAGAAACAGACGGGGATCTTTGAATGCTATCGCGTACCACTCTTAAAGGCGAAGCTTAAGCGTCCTCCAAATTTTTTTCGCGACTCCGGATCGTACACATTCCCGCTTAGAACGTTTTCGTCGCGTTTCACCCCCCCCCCCCCCCCAGGACATTCGAAAGAAGTTCTAATGCGATAGGTTGATTACCAGAATGAAGAAATTAAGGTCAAAGTTTTACCATTTGACTTTCACGCCAACACCGCAGCGCCGATACGTCAGTGTGACGTCACAGACTTCAAAGATGTTTTTTTTTCTCGCATTTGGGGTCGGCGTTGGCTCAGTAAATGTTCCCGACACTTGTCAGGTTGAAACTTTTGGTTACTTTAGAACACAATGTAGCCCGTTTTTACTGCTAAGGAATTAACTAGGCGCTAGCACACGACGTGTTATAATCTATGACGTCACAGCGAGGAACTACAGGGCAGCGTCGCCACCAATGTTTCTTTCCTTTTTTTTTTTTTTTACTCGCGGTATAGTGGCGTTTTTGTTATTGTAGAGGGGTAATTTACCAAATAAGTGGAAGCATTATTTCTCTTAGTCAGCAAGAGTTGTCAGAAACTTGTAGCTTCGCTCTCTTTCCTTGCGAAAATTATTTTAGCATAACATAGTTTTCACTCAGTTCAACACAATGTTCAAACTTGCTGAAATGTTTTGCAAATCCACAAAGAAGAATCCACACGCAATTTTTTATTTGTTTATTTATCTATAAGTACTGCAACCCCAACGGGAATTTTGGCACGGTGGTTACAATTTTTCTTATCAGCACCATACAAACAAACACACACACGCGCGCGCACGCACACACACGCGTGTGTGTGTGTGTGTGTGTGTGTGTGCGTGCGTGTGTGTGTGTGTGTGTGTGTGTGTGTGTGTGTGTGTGTGTGTGTGTGTGTGTGTGTGTGTGTGTGTGTCCTCTTGAAGCTCACAGTAAATTTATGTTGCCGGATTTTCGTTTCTTTCTGAAATGCGTTTTTGGGATGCGTAGGTGAAAAGTGTTACGCAGTTACGCAGTCTGATGTCTTGTTTAGACTCAGCACAATGTCCAATATATTGGACATTGGGCCTCTAGGCGGTCTTTTTCCGTCAAGAGACGGAATGGCGTAGTTGGGGCCAGTCGCCGAAGCAAAGGATTTTGCAACAAAAGTCAACCTTTATTTGCAGCTGCTATAAATATGAAAGTACTAACCAACAATGGTAAAACAACATCCAAGCTTATGGATCTCGATTTGATAATGAGGAATGGGCTTTCTCAAAGCATCGTCGCTCCTTTGTGATGCAATATAAAAGTTGACACTCCGTGCAAGAAAAAAAAAATACTGTTTTTATGCTGCAACCTTCCATTCTAATGCGAGCCGCATTCGGAACTTAGGAAAGTCGTGGCAAATGACCGAATGTTTTTCATCGGACTTGAAGAGGAGGCGGTGGAGCCCGCTTTTTGGGTGGCTGCCACTATGAATCATTGTCGTTGTCTCCGGGAATTTGTAGTGTTTCAGTAACCAGAGCCCCTCCCACACAGGCGCGAAAATCCAAAAACTGGAATACGTCCCTGGGTCGTTCTTGCAGGTCGCGCATCTCTCTTATGTACTGTAACCACGAGTTGCCTAAGGTCATGTCCGTCAAGTGCAAAAAGCACCTGATGGTCCATTTCTTGGCCATAAGGTGTTCGCCATAAGGCTTTCATTCAGTAATAGCTGATCATGCGATCGGCCGTGTCGACAACTCTCATACTCTCGTTGTACAAACATAGAATACTTGACCTGGAAAGATTCGCGTTTTTTTTCTCCCCTTGATGGACCACCTGCGACAAGTGTCGTCAGGATGCTTTCCGAGAACAGATGTCATCTGTGTTATGGCTTTGTCGTCGTAACGCCTAACAAGAAGATTTAGCCCATCATCTCTACACACCATCTCCGATGTGTGCAGAGATGTGTGCAGACTTTCGCTAGACAGATTCGCACCTTTTGGAATTCGATTGTTCTTCGCTGGTCTGGTACCAGATGTGTCCTTTACTGCCAATTTATCAAGAGCCAGCCGCGAAGTTTCTGTAAAAAAAAAAGGTGCGTTCCAGGAGCGAGATTGGTTGCAAGAATGAGCACAACTGACTCTCCAATTCCAGAACTTCCTTGGTACAAAGTAGACTTCAATCCTTTCAAAATCCAAAAGGCCACTTGGCGTCACAAGCACAAAATTTTTTAGGCCATCGGAATTGGGTTTTCGAGGCACATATTACGCGAAGAATGCTAGCGGCGATACGGATTTTTCATAATTAATATTCCCCCGCTTTTCTTTTCGAACCTTTTCGGCGCTTTGCACCGTCTCGCGTGAGCGTACCTCGGCAGTGTTTTAACTGCAACCAACTTGGTGTTTCCATGACTCTTGCGGGCTCGTGTCCTGCGCCTTGGCACTGTCGCACAACTTAATTCATCTCGACAGTCACGACCCCAGTTGGCTCCTCCCACCTTAAAGGGACACTAAAGCGAAACAATAAATGAGTTTAGACTAATGATGCATTGTTTGAGAACCCTGCAGGCAGTCATTTAAAAAAAATATATAGTTTGATTATCAGATGAGAAAATGAAGGTCCAAGTATCAGTATTTGAATTTCTCGCCGAAACCCCAGCGCCGGTACGTCAGCGTGACGTCAGGGATTCCAAAGTATGCTTTCGCATTTGGGCCGCGTTGGCTGAATAACGGTTCCCGAAACTTGCCACGTTTAATATTTGGTTCCTTTAGAACACAATGTAGTCAATCTGTACCGCTATATATATTTAGTAGGCCCTAGAAGATGCCATCAAAATCCAAGACGTCACAGCCCCCAGATGCGGGAACTTAAGTAGGCGTCGCCACCCGTATTTCGTTCTTGCGCTTTTTCTGGCTTACCAAACGTCTTAGCGTTGTAAGAGTGGTGTTTTTGGTGTTATAGAACGGTAATTTACTGATGCAGATGAAATCATTTTTCACTTTAGTGCCCCGGCCTTTAAGGTATTCCAATACTCGGGGCTCGCAATACAAATGTTGGATCATATAGGAGTCCCATGCCGTGGCGTTTGAAGACAAAGCAGACGAGCGGTACGGTATTCGTACAAGGAGGCCAGACAAGAGAACACACCGGCAGACGTCGTTGGACCAGCGGCAGTCGCGCGCGACATCGACGTGGAGGAGGCGCGTGCTTTTGAGACGAAAGACCACTGCGACACTGCGTTCTGAGCTCGAACCGCCCAATAACTCCGTTGCAAATGTCCTCAGCCTATCTGCTGTCCCGGGCGATAAATACCTTGTGCGCGACTTTTGTAGGAACTGCGAGTAGAGTAGCTCCAGTGCCCGGCGTGGAGAGGATTGTACACCTTGAGGTACTCCTGCTCGTTGGGTTTCTGGTTCGGCAAAACCTGCACTTGAACCTGGACCCGGGGCTCGATCATTTGCCGCAAACTTCTCCACGTCCGCGTCAGATTGACCGGGACAGTTTTCGTAGCTCGAACGAACATATTCTGTAGCTTGTCCCTGGATATGAATTCATAATGACGAAAAAATTATCCCGAAATGTAATGCAGAGGGACCTCGCTCTCAATGCTACTGCCGTCTTCGCGCTTTCTCTTGTAGTTTTGAGCCATTTTCTGTAAAAGAGAGAGAGTGAGAGAGAAAGCAAAAATTGAAGTCCGACTGCTTATGTAAAGTTGGCTGTACTGCAATGCACCTCTGCAGAGCAGAGAAGACAAATGTACAAAAAGAAAAATAAGCCAGCGTTGTTTAATGTGGGGTTCTTTGCAAGGCAGTGTGAAATAGCAAGGGAACGACTTACCAAATTGGACGAATCGACCTGGTCCGGCCGAGCTGACTGCTCGAAACAGACAGCGACTTGGGACAGATCTACCCCCGCTTATACAGCCGCCTGGGGAAGGAAAAAAAACACCCTATTGAGCTCACTGTTATTCAAGAACGGCGGGCTACGTCACATAACTAGTCTTTAGTGGCTAGATAATGTGGGTGGTATATTACCCAAGTACTACATAGTATTGGTGGAGAGAAGGCCAGAAAAGTGGCCCCAAAATATAAACGTTCCTATTTAACCAAAACCTACCGTTCTCGAAAAATTCAAAGCATTTATGCTAAGGAATTGATAGAAAGACGAGTGGAAAACCATGAATTAGGTTTTGATTTGTCTTACATTCGTATGGGCAAAATGGGTATGGGTCCCTGATTTTATCCATCTATACGGACGACATAATGCTATCTAGCGGACAATGCAAGAGATTTACAGAGATTACGAATACATGTGGCAATGAACCGACATATCTAGGCCTTACTTCTACAACATAGAAATACGGAATTATTATCTTTATAATGGGACGAGTAACGACATTGTATCAAATCAACAGCAGCAAGTCGTGCCGATACATTTAAGCTATATACAGTCAAACCCATCAGTATGAAGAAGCTCCGGACCTCCCAATTCATTCGTTATACAGGTCGCTTCGTTATAAAGATCACATAACGCCGTACCGCTCCCAATAGAGCAGGCTAAGCAGAATAGAACTATTTAGCAAGATTTCAAGGGACGCTTAATGAAATAACTTCAAGGAACTCGTTCACGTCTTTTGCTGCAGAGTTACTCCCATAGAATGAGCGCGAGTACGTGCGACAGATCTTATGGCATCGAGGTTACCGCACGCTCCAGCCTCCACGGCGAAGCCCGGGTGTGACGTGGGCTACAGCTGCATATATCATCAAATGCCGTTATTGCTTACATCACAGTCAAGCAAACAAACAAAATTTCGAGCTCTCTATCGTGCCACCTTCGTCGGCCGTCCCCGTCCAATTGTTGGCTTTGACGACGTCGGCTGCCGTCAGTTACCGAGCAGCTCGCGTCACCGTCAACCTCGACGTGTTCGTCAACCGTCGCTCTCGCAGCCGTGTTACAATTAACAAGCAACGTGCGGGTTCGGCTGACCGATTCCTGGAGCTGTGCATGACGCGGGGCGAAAACACTCGCTGTGGATGAGTGTGCACGCTCGTCAAACGCGTCGCAAGAGCTACAGAGCTGACCGCAGCTTGTGCAGTGACCGGACCGCTGTGAGCATTAGTGCACCTGAACTCCTTCGCTGTAAAGGTAAATTCGTTGTATAGTTGTCTTCGCTGTATAGAGGTGCTCACAAGAAAATTGCGAAAGATGGGAATTTGGCCGGGCCACGCGGAATCCTACGTTGTACGTGTGATTTCGCTCTAGTGGCGTCCGTTGTAGAGGCGTTCGACTGTAAATACACGGAAGGAAAGACTTATTCAAGCATCCGCATACCAACGTAATCTGAGAAGGAAGCGGAATACAGCGATAATGAAAACACATGGAGCCACTTTGTGGTCACAATAAATACTACGAGGTGGTGCGAGGCATTCGGAAAGGAGTAATTGTGACAGCGATAACGTTCGGAAATGCCACCCTACGCTTAAAATTAGATATCTTGTCGGGGTTCGAAGTTAACCAGCGGTCGGTGGGCCGACTGGCATATTGGGGGCCTACGGTGAGACACAAATGAGGCAGTGCAGGGTGACATAGGTCGGGTTTTTTTTTTTTTTTTTTGAAGTCAGAGAAGAGCAACACAATTTTTTTTAAGACTTGACTGGGGAACATGGATGAAAAGAAATGGGGGGGGGGGGGGGGGGCTAAAGTGCACAAATTTTTGTACCTCAAAAGCGTGGACACGAAATGGAGGAAGGGGCCAAGAAAGTTGGCGACCAAGTAAACAGCCAATCCTTCAGTGCGGGGTATGTGCCACACTAACGTCTAGGATCTACTTCCATATAGACAACCACCAGCAGTCATCAAAAAGAAAGTGAGGGAAACTGCACGGTAAACTGGATGCAAGGAATGGAAACCATAGAGACTTACAAGAAAGACTTACAAGACCACTGAGACAAGAAAGCAGGAGGGAAAATTCAGTACACTAACACGAAGCACAGCGCCTTGCTATTTGACACACCGAGCTCGGGACAAAAACACACCGGAACAATTATTCGCAACACGATGAGGCATGCGTGTCTGCTGCAGCAAAAGTCGGTAAACGACTCGGAACATCGTGATGGATTGCCCAAGATATTCTCTAAGCGAGACCCGTGGGAAATATTCGCCTTCCAGATGCGCTGGAATTCAAAGCGGACGGTCCTTTTGGCTGCACCACAGAGATGGAAAACATTTTGTTCATAGGCGGTGCCATATGCCCCACTTACCACTTTGTGATGCTCACTGTTGCCCCTTCCCGATTTTTTATTTCTTTTGTGCGAGTAGATGCGTGAGCGCTGTTTTTCTTTCTTTTTTATGTCCTCACGTCGTTTTATCCCTCGTTATATACCTTTGTAATATACCGCAGAAGAGTGGCGAGTTACCACGGAACTAGCGGACGACATGCAGCAGCGCGGCGTCATCCAGCCTTCTCAAAGCCCTTGGTCGTCATCTGTCGTTCTATAGTGCGCAAAAAATGATGGCTCCATTCGATTTGGTATCGATTATCGATGCCTAAAAGGGATTACGAGAAAAGACGTTCGCCCACTGCCTGTGATCGACGACGCGCTCTTCGTCGTCTGCAACACTTATCGGCTTTAGATCTCCGCTCTGGCTATTGGCCGTTCCCATGGCTTCCCAAAGCCTCTTCCTCCTCGGCCTGTCCCACGTAGTGGGCACAACCGCCGCGTTTCGAAGAGCAAGCAAGCTCGAGCCGCTCGCGCCTCGATCTTCGGCCGCGGTCGTGCGAGGTCGTGGTGGGGGTGGGAAAGCGAAGCGCAGCTCCGCGGCCGCCCACGCCACGCGGTGAGACCTGCAGAGAGGCGCGCCGTGGCGGGCGGCGGCAGGAACATGACGCGGTCGACGCCGTCGGCCGTCCCGGCTCTCCGACCCTGACCGCGGCGGGGCATGGTCGCCTGGCCCCCGCCGTCGCTCGTGTGCACGGTAGCCGTCCTGCTGCGCGTCGGTATCGCCGCCGCCGGAGTCATGTCTCGCCGTCGGGTGCACCAGCAGCAGTCCGGGTCGTCGCCGTCGGGCGCAGCTCGTCACCATGACGACATGGTCGAGGACGGCGCCGCCGCGGCCGATCCCGTCATGCTTCTGCCGGAGCTGGTGGGCCGTCTGCTGAACGAGGCGGCCGCCCGCGTGGACGACGAGGCCGTCCGGCTCGACGACGGCGTCGTCTGGAAGCCGCTCCGCGAGCCAGACCAGGTACGCGGGCAGACGATCGCTGTCCGGTCACCCCCGGTAGGGTAACACCAGACGATTCGAATATTTCTTTAATTCTTTAATTGAGAGGGTCTGTAAGTTGAGCTGTGCTACGAAGCTACCCTTCTACAACACCGTGCAAGCAAAAAAGAAAAAAAGAACATATACATATCGAAAACGGAAGACGGGTGGCGCCGCCGTAGTTAGACTCCCGCACCAGGTTGCAGTGACGTCACGGATTTTGACCGGCGCCCGCTCACGGGCCTAGATAACTTGTTATCGGTAAAGAGGGGCGCTGCATGGTATTTTAAAGAAGCCACACGACTGAGTTTAGCATTTTTCGAGAATACCTATTGCGTCATAAAAGCTCACAAACGACAAAACAATTAGAAATCTGTGACGCCATACCAAGGTAACGGAGCTGGAGGTTTCGGCGCGAATTTCAAAACATCATACTCGACTAATAGTGCGGACTTTGCGGCTTTTCAATATTTTTAAATTTAATTGCACATGATCGCAGCTATCGCAACCATCATCAGCGCCCCGCTCTCTTTCCCCATTTTAACGTATGGCCCTTTTAGCCAATGTATGAGGTTATAAAATGTGACCATGTCGTTATACGCTTGACCATATATCGCCCATGAGTCCGTATATGTGCTGCGTACAGGGAAGCCGAAATAAGCGCCTCTTATTTCCTCTGTGTAACCTCTCTCTCCTTCTCTATACCCGCGTGCGCTCCATTCCCCACGTCTCAGGTTAAGGCGGCCGGAGAGCACGTGAGCGGCCTACCGGAAGTGAAAAACGAGCTGCGATCCATCGACGAGGCCGCGGCTGTGGTCGAGAGCGACGTCTTTCCCTCGCGCTTCCAGTCGTCCGCGGTAGCCTCTCGGCTCCGGCAGCAGGCCGCCGAAAAAGCCGCCCCAATCAAGACCGCGATCCTCGAAGACCGCGATCCGGGGACTGACGCCGACATGGCGCAGAACCACCCGAGCGGCAGCAACAACAGCGGCAAGGACGCGGCCAACCGCTCGGGCACTCCGACGAACCAGAGGATCCCACAAGAGCCGAACCACGACGACAAAGCCGACGCTTGCGACGACGCCAGCGCGACCACAAACCGCGCCAGGGAGGAGCAACGGGACGTCGTCGCGGTCGACGATAACCGAAAGGGCGACGAGTCGCTGCCCGGTGGCCCCGAAGTCGGCTCCAAGGCGACCCTGACCGAGACCCTCGACGTCGCGGACGCGAGCGTGCAAGTCGATGCGGCCCCCGCGGAGGAGGCGAGGCTGCCGCCGGACGCGCAGCCCGTGACGACGACCGCGGAGCCGCGAAAGCGCGTGGCCACGGTGGACCGGGAGATGCAGACGGCGACGCCGTCCAAGAAGTCGTCCACCAAGGACAGGCAATCGCAGACGCTGCCCACGACGCCGACCCTGTACTCGATGGCGACGCAAACGGAATTCCAAGACGCGCCCTGGTACGCGTTCCGCACGTCCGTGCAGAAGAAGAAGCTGGCGGCCATCATATCGGCCGTGTTCGTGCTCGTCTACTTCATCCTCTGCTACGGACTCGTCAACGCCGCGCGAGAGATGTACGCGGAGCACGTCTTCGAGGAGCTCGACTTCCTCTAACTTTCTTTTTTTTCGGGCTCGTGCTGCTTCGCAACTTTCCGAGCAGACGTCGCCGTGGGGTTGCTCGCGTGCGAGTCCGTGGCAACGTTTCGGCGAATCGTCGGGAGGAGGCAGAGAACGACGGACACCCATAATTTGCACGTACAGGTCGCGGGCCCGGCAGCGATGTCAGACAGGTGGCCGGCACTGTCACGACGATGGGTCGGTATTGAAATTGTGTTCACACCCACGCACGGGGGTTGGAGGACGCGAGGCTCGTGACGAATTGGGCGGGATGACGAATCGCTTCGAGCCTCGAGGAAATCGACGAAAATTTCAGTGTACAATAAATCGACTTTCCGTTTGCCTTCGACCGTTTCGCATACGTGTAGAAACATGAAAGGAAATTTAGGGTATGGCACTCTAGGTACATGCACTCCCAGGGACAGCGTTCGTCTGTTGCTAGCTTGCATTCATTTTAACAGGCTGCGCTCGCTGTGCTTTGTTTTTTTGCCTTTTTTCCCTCAGGAATGGTATGTCACGCTGACATAAGCGCCTGCCGCGCGCTCAGATAAATGAAAGTCACGTAACACAGATGTAAATTATTGTTTGGGGACAAAGGGCGGAAACTTTTTTTTGTTACGGTAGGATTGTTTTTTTCCCTCTGCAACGTGTACAAGTCTATAGCCGATGCTATAACGCATATTCAGAAATTCGCGAACTCCTCTGAGTTTATAAATGTTATTGAACTTGATCCGACCACTATAAACCCTTATCAACCCTCATCGGTCGTTAACAACTTTTTTGAAGTGATCCGACCCTCATGAACTCTTATCGGTCGTTATCAACCTGAATGTCCAGCGAAGTTGTTGCAAAACCGCCACTACATTTGATGAGCGCTTTATACTTAATGCTTTACTGATAGTTATCGGATGCTTGCTTTGAGCTTGTTCTTTATTGAAACGTATGCTGTTCTGTGCGTTGTATGGGTGATTTAAATGAATGAATGCACTGTTCGCTTCACTTTGCTGAGCGCTTGTAGCCTCTGCCTTACGTGGGTATGAGCCATTGCATGTTTTGCTTGCTCACGTATGAGCCACTGCACTCGTCTTACGTGACGGGCGGAGAGGTTTCTCGTCGGGTAAGCATAGAAACGCTTAGCATTTAAAAAAGAATGCGTATAACCTATAGTAAGGTAGAACAAAGGATGTCTCAGGCATTCATAACGCAAAGAAGGGGCAAGGCGTGCTGTAGACACGGACGCGAGAGAAGTGGACAACACGAACGCCGACTATCAACTGAAGGAAGCATCGAGGCGAAAAAAAAAAAAAGAAGACACAAAACTCAGCACTACGTGTCAATCGGGTACACGTGCCGGTCTACGTGAGAGGTAACTGTTGAGACATTTGAACTCTTCCTTATGTAAGGTAATCGAAGGCTGACTCACGCACGCACTGCCACCATTATTGATATGCCGTGCCTTGCAATAATGGTGGAAGTGCGTGCGTGAATCAGCCTTCGATTACCTTACATAAGGAAGACATCAAATGCCTTAACAGTAGTGCTACCATTCCAGAGCATGTGCAGATGAGTTTTCTGTCTTTTCTTTTTTCGACTCGGTGCTTCCTTCAGCTGACAGTCGGCGTTCGTGTTGTCCACTTCTCTTGTGTCCGTGTTTGCACGCCTTGCCCCTTGTTTGCATTATGAATCCTTGCCAGCTAGCTCAGCTTTCTGTTGTTTTATGTCTCAGGCTTCGTGTGATGTCTCGTTCGGGCATACTTGTATGAAGACTGCACGAAGTCAGCGACATTACTTGTACCTTTCTCGCTATTTTATTCACTAATTCTTGCAAACTAGCAAGGCTTTTATAAAGTGCCCATTCAGACTGCGGAGCGCAGACGCCCGTCTAGAGGCCAAACATCGAGAAACACAGTAACCATTATCGAGGAAGGAACAAGAGCAACGATCGCGCTCAGGAACGTTAACTTGTGAGAATGCATCGTTTGTCTAAGTAAGCTAACCCGTTGTACAAGAAGTACGGCTAGATAGTTTGCATTGACGTCATCGCAGCCGCCATCGTTGGGGTTACTAGCAAGTCGAGATGCTGCGTAAACAAAAAACAAGAAAATAACAAAACGTGACAGCACGAAAGTCGCGTCTTGCGCCCAGTGACAAATCGATAACAGTGATGACCCGGTGAAATACGGTCCGTCTTATATACCACAAACGAATACGTAACCCAATCCCGTCGATCTTACATAAAATCTATCCGGATACTTACACCAATGGTATACCTGCCACGATTGTGTAGAAATAGCCACGTTAGACCACATGTTCTGGCGGTGTGCCCGGTCACGCTCTATCATCGCTAACAGCTCGGCCAGATGGGAGGCGGTTCTCCGCAGCCCTCTTCTGGCTGACCAACTCTGGGCTGTCCAGCAGGCCCACGATGCGGCCGAGAGGCTCGGCCCTTCCGGTTCCCACGTGGGAGCGGCCCGCTTCGTGAAGACTCCCGATCTGCAGGACTTCATTAAAGTTTTGCCATACCATAGTAAAAACGATGTACACGTGACGATACGGTGCTATGACGTCATCGTGGCCGCCATGTTCGGGTGCTGGCAGGCTAGACGTTGCGTACGTGACGCCACTCGCAAACTATTTATACATAACAGCCCTACTTGCAAGTTCTAAATGGGTACACTAAAATAGGAACCACCAGCTGCATTTGAAACTCGTGCCTCGATCTTACGAACTGTAAGATGTATAGCGTGCACACTAAGATAATCACTGCTGATTGGACCTAAGCTGAAGATTGCATTGCGCCAGAGAAAAAAAAAAACGTGCAGGTATTAATAGTGAACAAACACAGATGCGTTCGCCTTTTGTTTGCAGCGCCCAGCCTGTTTGTTCCTCAGTGCGCGGCCTCATTGGCGTAGCCAGGGGTCGCGCGACATCTGCACGGACGGCCGCCATTTCGGGGTGGGGGGGGTCGAAATTTTCTGATGAACCCTCCCTTCCCCCTTTCACAGGGAACGCAAAGTTGCAGGTGGGCTCCGAAAGAGCGACATGGATGAGAGGGAAAGCTTGAATGTGAGAGCAAGGCAAGGGCTAGTGGCGGCCTGAAATGAGGGGGTGGAGGTGTCGTGGGAGCGATGCCCTCTCCCATTCACAGAACACTGTGGCGCCACTCAGGGCGCACCTCTACCTTATTCCGGGTAGCGTTTAACCATAACTGCTGAGGGGGGATCAGCGCTAAAATTTCACACGCAGATAAAGATGGGACACAAAGCGTGCATAAAACTTGGGGGGCATTGTTGCTCCCCACCAGACCTTCGTGTGGTCGAAGAGCTTCTCATTTCTGGTACTTGACCGAATCGTCGACTTCGCTGTGTGGAAGAAAAGCATTCCGAAAATAAAGCAACTTGCTTGTCTAGGATATGCATAAGCACCCCCCCCCCCCTTCTTTTTTTCCCTGCTTTTTTCTTTTCGGTGTCTGACTTTTATTATGTTAATAAATTGAGAAAAGCTTGTTAGGCTAGTTTGTACACGCTGTTATGAATGAAAATGAATATGCGGATCACGTGCACGCACTGTGGGAATCGATGTAAGCTATGCTTTCTGTGCTGTTTGCTTTGATTGATGATAATTAGCCCCGATGTTTACAGTGACGTGGATTTTTTTTTTTTTGGGGGGGGGAGGGGGTTGCTCACAGCGATTAATAGTCATCTTTTTGTTTTTTGGTTATGTTTGCTTTTATGTCATTTGATGGCATAGGACATGTCGGGTTTACGAAGTCTTTACCCTTCTGAATAAACTTTCAGTTGCAAGTAGCGCCGTGTCCTGTCTTTTCTTGTGTCTTGGCTCGTGTCCCAGTAGTTCGCGACCCCTGCTCTCTACAATTCTTAGCTTCCCTCTAGACTTGCACTCTAGTAGACAGGTTTAAGCGCTGTAATTTCAGCAATGCTTTTGCAGGGGGTCACGGACAATCGCAGCTGTCAAGAGGCTAATTTGGCGACGCCCCGGGAGCTCCAGAGGGTGCACATTCGACGCGGCGCACAAGTATAGACGAGTTTCTCCCGTCGCCTTTCTCCTCTGCCTCGCTCCTGTCATACACCCTCTGAACCAGTCCCCGACGCGGCGTGCAACACAGCCTCACCCACAGCAGCAGCAGTGGGAAATTCGTAGGAAGAGGCAAAGAAAGCTTCGCTTTAAAACAGGGCAAGAAACAGGATAAGAAAGAAAGTCCTACAGAAAGCTGATTTGCGCACGGCAAAATATACCAAGATGCGCGGTGCTGGGCTAAGGAGGCTATAAAAACGCCCCAACAACCAGGTGGGAGGGCAGGTAGATGAATGGCTTCGAAGTCCAAGCAGAATCAGAAATGCAGGAGTGTTAGTCCGCCGGGCCGTTCAACGGAAATTCGAAGAGCGTGAATGTTGAGTGTGACCGTGACCCAAGGAAAAGAATCTTAAGAAGGGTAGGGGGAGATGGATACGAGGAGGGGAGAAAGAACGCGCGTAGAAGGCGTCAAGAACGAAGTTGGCGGACAATTATTGGCTCAATTCTTTCGTTCGGAGCGTCTACTTTGGGATTCAGCCACAGGGATGCATGCTTCGCTGTCCGAACATTTCTTACGGAATCTAAACGAATGCCCTGCTAAATTCCTTTCTTTTTGTTTTTACTTTTAAATTAATTATTACTCATTCAATATGACCTTCCTGATTTTATTTAACAGGTAATTAAGCGCTATTCAATGCTATTTCAATAGCTATTAGGAAATTTATGCTCCATAATAATTTCGAATAATCCACCCATTTCTTGGCCAATCCCCCATCGTGGGCAGGCTACAACAACAACAACAACATGGGCATAGTGAGAGTGTCTCGCCACTTCCCGATCGCTCAGCACAAGAGGGCCGTGGTAAGTTGTCTATATAGCTGAGGCTCACTCTGATATCGGCCAAAAAACGTGGTTGTTGAAGGAGGTCAACGGTAAGTTAGCAGGTTTATCTTATTATCTTATTTCATAAACCGTTCACGATTCGGACAGTTACGGTTTATACTAGGCGAATGTCCTAAGTGGGTGGCCGTTTTCCAAGTACACTGCATGTGAAATGGTTGGTGTTACCGTAGCTGAAGCATATTTTCCGAGTCCGCACTTGTGGAGGGCCGACAAAACTCGATGAAACATTCCGAGTTGTTAATCTGTCCTGCTGCCGCATATTGTTTAATTATGCTGAAAATGCGTTCGAACTAAATTTTCAACGAACGTGTTAATAGCCCGATGGCCGCATGAATTTGAAAAATATAAATATATTCTGGGGTGTTACGTGCCAAAACGGCAATTGTGAAGCACGCCGTAACAGGGGACTCTGGATTAGGTTTGACCACCTGGTGTTCTTTAACGTGCACCCAATGCAAGGCCGTTTTTTACGGCGAAGCTGTTTTTGGCTATACTCCGTTTTGATACATCAGGCTATATATACTTTTTGCAGTCGCCGTGTTCGCGCTTAGAAATAGTTCGGTGTCTTTTGACCACTTGTCGTGAAAATGTTCTTTATTTAAGGTCAGTTCTCAATGAAAATAAGAATTTACCCTTAGAAGCAGACAAACCATGCACTTATTTGGCTGCTTACACGTTGTTTTACATCAATTTGCTTTTTGTTGTTTATCTGCATCCCGTCGCGGCAGCTTCACGTGCATGCTCGCGCGAGCAAACGCCGCATGGCGCCGAGCGAAGCATAGAAGGAACGCGCGGAGTGATACAATGTAGAGACCGCACTATACTTGCGTAGCTTCCACAGTGTTGCACCTGATGTATGAAACCGAGTATATAAGGTTCCGTGAAGTTTTCATGTGTGCGTGCAAAAACTATCATCATCAGCAATGGCTCCTGCCGCTGCTCGCGCGTTCGACGTCGTCTTCCACAGCTGGCTCCGATGCCGCTCATCGTGCTAGCGTTCCCATACTGACCCTCCCTCCTCCGAAGGCGCCGTGGGCACCGGCCCACTGCCAGTCGGTGCGGTGATTTCGGTCCCAAATTCTTGGCCTCAGTACGTCGCGAAATGAAAAGACGAATGTATATAACGAATGTACAACACGATCGAACGCGAATGCGCAAAAATAAATGTGCGTGCGTACCTTTTGTTTCTGATAAGTATTTTGACCAGCCTCCTATTTTTCTGGCAAGTGCTATTATAGACAGAAAGAGAGATACAGACAGAGAGAAAATTTCTTTATTGAAAAGCAGAGCGGTTAGCCGGCGGATGTTCGCCTACATGCTATGTCCTGCAGGGTGTACGTGGGACGAAGGGCCTATTTGAGGAACGATTCAAAGTAGGAGGAACAGTTCGACCTCGTCCTGAATGAAACAGTCCACAGGGACGGCCGGCTGTTACATGCAGTGAACAGCGCGCTTTCAACAAAATTTGCTGCAGGAACTCGCCGTCGTGGGCAGAGTCGAGGCGGCCGCAAAAGTTTGCAGAACACGGGTGTCACGGCAAAACGCGAATTTCTGCTCTGTAATGTCAAGGCACGGCGCTTCTGGTTACACGGATCACGGCGTGTAGGTCACAAAGGCGTACTACATGCACAATGTAACTCTGAATTCAAGCAGGAATACATCTTGATGTGTTGGTTGGTGCTTCCTAACGGACGTGATGCAGCGACCAATAAGAAAAATGTTAGTCTACGCTTCTTCCTTTGTGGCTGTGTTGTTGTGCTACAGGTTAAGTCCTGGATTCGAGGCTATAGTAAGTACCGACGCAGCTTTATAGTAAGTACCAACGCGGCTTTCTCGCAATTCCCGAGTCCGGTGAACTTTTGTGACCGACTGTACATATCGGTCGTGGGCGCTTAGTTCGGCACAATGTATCTGTTTCCTTGTATAAATCAAGATTTCATGTAGCTCTTTCCGCGATACCAGCAACCCTTGGAGTCAAATGCCGAACAAGTCCTCTTCTGTCCAATTGACTCCAGTTTTTTAATTGCGCTATAGCAAACTTCCAGAGTGCCTGTGTCATCGCTCCACCTTATGCCTGATCACCCTCGAATCACAAGCCGATTCTGACAGCTCAGAAACTGACGCAAGCATGTCGTAGCGGTTTT
Organism: Dermacentor andersoni; assembly: GCF_023375885.2. NCBI lineage: Eukaryota > Metazoa > Arthropoda > Arachnida > Ixodida > Ixodidae > Dermacentor > Dermacentor andersoni. Next base: position 69,967,738 of record NC_092824.1, on the reverse strand, counting down.
GATACACCGGTGCGATGTCTCAGTTCGCTGATACTTACACACACACAGACAATTACTCATTACTTTACTAAGATTTAACTAAAGCAAACTTATTTTTTGAACGAATGTATACTTTTTGTGACCAGACATAAGGTTGACTTGATTTTCCTTGATATGGATTTGCATTTGGCCTTTGTCAGGTTAACACTTTAGGGACGAGTGTTGCCTGCATGCAGGCAACCAACCGCTGGGTTTTGCTTTTGAGTAGAGAGTTTTTGGCTAAATGTATCTTTAGAAATCTGCCTAATATAAGCGCCTCATCGAAAGTACCACAGGGGTTGCCCTTTTTTATTATTAAACGCCTTGCTTTCACTCTCTGCAAATAATAGACAGCTGACGTCACTTGTTGAATTAGAGCAGGAACACTGGACAAGGAAGAAGTATGGTGCGCCCACCGGAGGCTTTGGAAGTGTTCTTTAAGTGGTGAGGGAGCGGGAGGGGGTTGTTCAAAAGACTCGTGGAGGCTGGAATGGGGAGGCTTGAACCTCCCCGTTCCCGAGGACCGGGGGCCGTGGCGCGCTATTTTACACGGAGTCCCGCGAGGAACCAATGAAGCCGCTTCTGCGTAACGCTGTGGTGGTTCCATGCGTTTCACGACTGACGCGCGGAATAGGGAAGGAGGCAATGCGTGGGGTTACACCGCAGATTCTCCTCGCCCACCCTTTTCCAATTTTCCGCTTCCTAAGCACCCGAGCGCGACATATGGCTGAAAAATTTACCGCAAGATATTTTCTTCCTTTGACTGAATGTCACTATACTTGGTGTATTTTACACATTTCAGCGAAAAATAAACATTTCCTCGTGGTATGTTCGTACGCATGGACGAGACATCATACCACCGCCGTTACCTGCCCTGCTAACTGCACGACTTGCCTAAGTGTTGTGCCCAACTTATACATGTTATGCTGTTTTGATGCATCTAGATTATCACTGAAGCACAGGAAACTTAAGGCATAGCAGCGTTTTTCACATCGTGGAGTTTTTCTTTGTGCATGTATAGTTTAGCAAACCAATTTCACTCTTTCAATAACATTTCATATTTTGAATGCTAATGTCCTCTTCGTGGCCAGAGGTAAAAGTGAACAAGTCAACTTTCCTTTATGTGGTACTGCGTTTTGGCATTACAGGGACAATATACTTCAGATCAGTTATAAGGAAGCTCTGCAGAACTCAGCCGACTGCAATGTTCCGATTTTTCTGCATGCGACAAAACTTTTCACTCTCTTGCAAACAGAGGAACCGTTCAGTAAAAGACAGCCCCTACTATATAGATTACGCGTTACCACCGGGAATGTTGCGAACTGATAACCATTTGATGCAGGTATGGTATGGCTGTGGCTATTTGGACTAGATCAAGAGAAGGAAATCTTCAGACACATCTCCGACGACCCAGAGAGAGAGAGAGACTCCAAATGGGAGATATGAAAAAATGAGCCCCAGCTGTTTTGTGTCGAAAAGATTAGCTCGTCTCTTCGGTGCCCTGACGGTCCGCCATAGCACGCACACGAAGCTCGCGGCAATAAAGAGAGAGAGAGAAAAAAATATCTGCAGCCGTTTATCCGTCCACGTTTGCGCTTACTGTGTCCCCAACCCGTAACCAGCGGCCCCTTCCAAAGTACCACGGCTGCGGCGGAGACAAAAAGGCGCCCCAATGCCCGCGGGACCAGCCAGTGCGTTGGGCAGCAGCCGCTTCCGCTACAGGGAAGCCCTGGGTGTAGAAAGGCACCGAGGAACGCGAGGCTTGTCGAAAGCGAATCGGCTAAGTGCGGTTTCGACTGTCGCTAAAAAATGCCTGAACAGTGAAAACACCATCTGCGAAAGAACGAGCAACGCCTACGAGAGAGAAAGGGAGAGAGTGAAAGCATTGTTCCGGACTCCCCACCTTCAGAGGACTATGCAAGGGGAGAGAGATTGTCGAGAGGGCAGATACGCTGCTTTCTTGAACCCTTTTAGGGAGCACGGCTCGGCGCCTTGGGGAAGGGGGGGGGGGACATAGAGAGGAAAGAAGAGAGAGAAAAGGTCGTGGCGGTCATGGGACCCATGGCTGTCAGCGGTAAGCTGAGGCTTGAGGAATGTCGCTGGCAGCGCATTTCCAATTTCCAAGTTGGAGGCACTCGTGCAGACGAGCCCGGATCTGGGAGGATGGCAACGCGACCACCGCGTACCACGCGATAAACGCAGCCGCGCGGTCTTCAAGTGTGGCGTCCCCACGGCGACACCGGAGAACACCTATACGTCTTCTCACCGCCTCAGATAAGGAGTTGTTTTGTTTGTTTTCGTGAACTTCATCCGTGCGGAGAGCTCGTCGCGAACCACCAAACTCCGCGCGCGGGGGGGGGCAATGCGTCCTGAGAAACGCCATGTATAGATGATGGCATGACGGTTTAATTATTCGGTCCTGCATCGACTGTATCGAATTTCGTTTCACTTCAGTCATATGCCTTGCTAGAATGTCCTTTTCCGAAAATGACATCTAACAACAGTCTTTCGCTGGCAAACTGCCGTTGCATCGTCAACGTGCATTCTCCGTTTTGTGCCTGTTCTACAAGAGGCAGAATTCCGGGTGACTGTCGCCGCTTTCCATCTGACGTTTCGTAACTGAGACGAGCGAAATTTTTCTGTCAAATAGGTGTGGCGTCGTTTTTTAAAGCACGAACTGCTCTTTTCAACCCAAGTTTGTATGTTGTCCACACTTTAGTGTTATTTAACTGCGTTTAGCACAATAGTTCTTTGTCGTGTAAACAACCTTAGTTTCAATCACTCTGTCCTTGCGAACTTAGGTCCAAGCGTGGTGGTAGAAACGTGCTATATGACGAAAAAAGTAATGCAGCACATTGGATGCATTCTTGCCTTTTAAGTCGGTAAACATGCGGTACACACGCACAAAAGTCGCTGACTGACCCATAAAACCATCCCTATTTGTAGTGGAAAAGAACAGGCTGACTATCGTCCCTAATAATCTTCTCACGGAAATTCAGACCAGACGTTCCACACTGTAGAGAGAAGAGACTATATATATATATATATATATATATATATATATATATATATATATATATAGAGAGAGAGAGAGAGAGAGAGAGAGAGAGATCCAGGCTCGTTTCGAGACCCGGTCGCGCAAATCTTAATCCACGAGTGCTTGTTCTCGATCAGCCTCCGTCGAAATGCGGGAAGGGATCGAAACCGCGACCTCGCGCGTATTCTCTCACCCGAGTACACCGATTCATAACCACTTCATTTTGATCTCCCAGACGTACGTGGGACAGAGTGTGCGTGGGTTACGCACCGAAATGACTGCCGTCGAGTTTAAGCGAACGACGACGAGCGAGTGCCATTTAACCCATCAACGAACGTCAGCGACGTCGAGCTTGAATGGTCGTGCATGTGTTGTGAACTTGGGGAAGCGTTGGCGAGTATGTGGTCGCGTCGAGTAGGCATGGGTGCGAGTATTATAGCCTTGAAAAATATTGCTCAATGAATATCCACTTACTCTGCTGACGCCTGTGGCAAACAACCTTCGGTATCGCAATGCTTTCGAGTGAACAAGAAAGCCAGAGGGTGGCAGTTTAGCGTAGTCCCCTCTTTACGTATATCTCTCGACTCGGGACGAGACAGTTATCCTCCGGAAAGGCCTTTCGGAGCACGAATTCCGCTAGGCGAGCAGAAGCCCGGGAGGCTGCTTTGCCGATGTGATCACACGAACGTACACAGGGGAAGCTTATACAACACCGGTGCACAGCAGAGGAAGCAGCAGTGCTACCACGTGCTACTACGGCTTGGGTGAAAGTCCTTTTGGAGAAAGGAGAGAGAGCGGCAGAAGAGTGATGACGAACACGGAAAGGGAAGTGCCATCAAGTGCCACATGACGAGGGGAGAGAGGGGGGGGCAAGTGTGAACAATGCTCGCGCGCGGATCTAGCAACGTTTATACAGCGTCTTCCTGCCTGGTGTTTGTGCGTTTCGTTGGTGTGGTAGGTAGTGCGATGGGAGAGGAAGAGCAGTGGTGGTGGTGGCGAGGGCGGACGGTGGGCTGGGCAGCAGAAAAAGCAAACGGTGGAGAAGGATGTGCCCTTCCCACACGAAGGGGCTGGCGCACTGTCTAGCGCGAGGCGGAGCCAAGGTTTTTTTTGGGACCGGGCTTCGGGGCTTGCTTGTTTGCTTCAACGTGGGGAAAGGGGGCCTTAACGCGAGCGAGGGGAAGGGAAGCGAAGATTCCGAGAGGAGGAATGAAAAGCTCCGGCGGAAGCGAAAACAACAAAACAAAAGAACAGCGCAAACCCGAGGGCTTAGCGGAGCTGACGCTCGCCGAACGCCGTTGTTTGATACTGCGTGCGTGTGGGGGCGCGGGCACGGTTAACGCGACATTCGCCGAGATCAACGCGCCTTGCGACAACAAACAGCAACCCCGCCCACACCGGTCGACAGAATCAACGACCACTGACAGAATCAACGCTATGTCTCGGCTGACAAGAACTCAAGCACGATTCCGGGACGATCACGGGTCGGGAGAGCCCTGCTCAGCGACTAGCATCACCGAGTGGAGGGACATTCGACAACGAAGAGGTTGCGGCAATGGACAGGAGGCAACGAAACAAACATACAAATGGTCGCCGGTCATCTACGCATGGGCAGGACGGTGGCGCGGGGACAAACGCATCTGCCAAAAACGGGCCGGTTGGATAGCTTGCCTTCTGAGAAGTAGCAGCAGCAGCGGCGACATTCCAAAGACGCTTGGCACCAGCGCATTCGGGAGAAACCTTCCACACACGGCTCGCTCTCGTCGCCATCTGATTCCTTCGCAGGAAAGAGAAGCGCAGAAACACGTGACGTCACGCATTTTTGGTCAAAAGAGAGCTGAAAAACCCGGAACGGCATCGCGAACGAAAATAATTTCTCCGCGTATCATTTTAAAGCCAAATTGTGACGAGTTCAATTTGAAGAAGCGTTAATTGGCTCCAACAGAGCTGGAAAAGTGCTCTTACGCTTTCGCCCAGCCCCGTCGCGAGGGTGCCCCAGGAGCCCACGTTACGCAAATGCTGTGCTGACGTCACGCGCTCTGCCAACCAACCGCGCGCCGGCAAAGCTTCACCACAGGGTGAAGCTTTCTCTGCGCCAGCCAATGAGAGCACGGTCGGATATTGGCATGTTACATGACGGGTGAGTGTGTTTCTGAATATTATTTTGCTGATAAAATTTTCGGGGGGGAAAACATCGCGTACCCGAACTAGCCGAGCTTTGGTTTAGAAGAGTTGTCTCGCGATCCTAGCGTGCCGAGACGACAGCGCGCTGCCGATGCGTTCGCGCCAGTCCCCCTGGCCCCCGACGACCATCCCGTGGCGTTTTCCTCGAATCGCGCCCCAGAGCGGAGAGAAGGAGGGGGGTGAAAAAAAAGAAAGCCCGCACTGTGGCTCGGGGGTCACGGGCCGAATCAAACTCAACAGCCCTCGGAGCCTGCCCTTGTCCCTTAGCGCACCTCCCACGGCCGATTGCCGCGGCTCAAATAGCGGCCAGGCCAATGGGACCCGCGCCACTGTCAGCTCCCTCGGGCTCCCGTGCACGGAAGCCACCCGGCAATGGCGATCGGCCCCGTCAGGCCTCGTCGTCAAGGGCACGCGACGGCGCAGAAACGCCCGAGCGCCGCTCTCGGGCGGAGACGCGGGGTTTGATTCGCCCATCCTCCGTACTCCGCTCGAGTTTTATTACCGCCGTGATGATTCATTCATGTCCCACACTGTTTGTTCTGGCGCGTTCGTAAGGCGCTCAACGCAACGGCCGTGCTTTTCTTATTTTTTTTCCCGAGAGAAAAAGAAATGTGCTCGCGAAGGCCGTTGAACCGCGAAACCCTCGCAGGAAAGAACGGTAGCCTGGCCTAATCCATCAATGAACCAGCTTGCGCACGGTTTTCTCGCCAACATATGATACCACCGTGTTCCTTTTCCCTCTCACCCACCTCGAATATGCGTATCGGCAATCTCGCACACACACATCGCTCGGCGTCGTTTCGCACGGGCTCGTCCGTCGGCCACACGGCCGGCGTCGACTTATTAAAAGCTTCCAAATGCGAGCCTCGGGTTTGGTTTTCACTTGCACTAATTTGCAATCAATTCCATGTTTTTCCTCATCTCCTCCCCCGCCTCCCCGCAAATATTTTTTTTATTCTTTTTTTTTTATTTCCCGTCTTCCTCCCCTCTTTCTACCACCGCCAACCCGGACCGCCGCCGCGACGACCTCGTTTGGTTCGCAGACGGACGCAATGGCCAACGGTGGCAGCAGCAGATGCGTAGCATAACAAACATGGCGGCCACCTTGTCGGAGGACTGCTCAGGCAGGGCAAGGGGCGCTCGCCGTCGGCGCTGCTGCTACGGCTCCAGCTCGTCGTGGTCCGCGAAAGTGGTGTCTCCGGAGTGACGTGCCCGCCAGCGACGCACGAGAGAGCAACAGAAAGCAAGAGAGGTGCTCAGTGTGGGACGCCCGGGGACGCCGTGGCAAGCAGGCGCGTCTCGGATGGCCCGAGACGCTGTTGGCTCTGTGTAGCGCGCCCCAGTCTCAACCAACGGAGGTAAATTGCATCCCCTCCCTCGCTCGCCGCCTTGAGTGTACTCCCCCGTGTTGAGTGTGTGTGTGTGTGTCCCGAGAGAACCCCTTGCATCACGCTCGACTCGCGTGCCCGCCGGCAGCCCCCGAAAATAAATCACGGTGTTTTCTTCCCCCCTCCCGCCACCCGTCTCGACCTTCGTGCCTCGAAGAGACACACGGCTGACGAAAAAAAAGAGCGGGCTCCTGTCCCGGGGAGGAGGAAGTACCGACATCGAAGGCCTTTGTTTTTGCCCCCTGCGCTAAAACGGCTGATCACTCGATTCCGGGCCCTTGCGCACCTCCGACGAAAAAAAAATCCACGGCGTCGCTGGCCCCCGACGCGGAGGGCTAGCATGGCTTCGCGATCAGCTGCTTGGCGGAACGGCGTGCATGTGTGTGTCCGGGGGCACGCGAGTTCAAGCGGGGCTGCCGTAGCTGTCGCGCGCGTTTTGTGTGTGCACTGCCGGTTTTGTTTGCTACCAACGTGATCGCACGTATACGTCACACTGAGCTCGCGCCAAACAGACCGTACGCGTTTGAGCGCGTGCTCGCGATGCTGCGGCGATATGCCTGGCACGGCAGTTAGCAGGCACGAATACGTTCGTGCGCCGAGTTCTCGCAGTCTGTGAAGCGATATCGGTGCACTGGATTGGAGAAAACAGGCTCCAGCCGCAAAGCGACCGTGCATCACTGCTAGCGTTGAGCCGCCTGTTGCACTCGCGAACGTTGCAGCATGTATTTGTGGTAATCCATTGTACAAGCTGTGCACGTGAAAGTGGCAATTCAGCGCCTCACAGGGCACATACACGACCCGCGTATTTGAAGAAATAAACATTTTATAGATGCAGGCACGTTGTGTGTGCACTGTATGATGTGTGTACATGCAATACAGCTGATCAGCTGAGTATTAACGTCTGGCATTTCTTGTGCTGCCTTCCCGGCCGAGCGGTGCCATCTCATCAATCTTTTATGACCTAACAAAATGCTTTTGTTCTGTCGACGGTATAACAACACAAAATTAGGTTTGTTCTTCCTGGCACTTACACATTCACATTAGCTTACAAAGTTTATATAAGACATCAGGAGGGGTTGAGGTGTGCCTAAATGAGAACAAGAAACATAAGTGTTCACTTATGGAATGAACTAAACAACCGCATCCTGCAGAGCATGTGGAATCATGTAGCATGTAGTATTTGAAAGTAGAAAACGCCTCTTCTTGAAAGGGGACAACAAAAAAGTAATTACCATCGCCATTGTTGGCACCTTACAATCGTGCCCAATTTGGAGCACTGTTCTGATCCATAGCATACAACTTCTTTGTAGTGAAAGTTCATAAACTGAGTGATATTAAGCAACCTGTCATTATGCATCTCTTCTCAGTGGCTGGCAGGATATGTAAAACAACAGCATTAATCAAACTTCAAGAAAGCGCTGAGGTTGAAGTATGCAGGCACTGTGCTTTGTTGCTGATGCATAGATGGGGCCATTGTTCAATTTCATTTCAAATGTATCGTGCAGTGCTTGGCGTTATGGTATAATGTTGATGGAGCACGGCGCAATAGTAACGTGTTTGAATCTCGCGACGGGCTGAAGAGAGTGTGATAGAACCAGTTCACGCATCTGAGAAGTACGTAGCCGCTGTTGAACTCAATATCGATCTTGTTTCTTCCTTTGGCCGTTGTTTCAAGCGTTGCAGAGCTGTTGCTTTTTATGAGAATACTTGCAAAGTTGTTTATGGCATTCTGGGATGTACAGGTGAAAACTGCAGCCCTGTGTGCCTTATTATAGCCAGTGTGCTAGTCAAACAGTGTTGTCGGCAGTTAGACACTCACCTAATATGCTCTTAATAAAATAGATTCATTATCGCAGCTGTACATAAACTTCTCAAGGGGTTCCCTGAAGCCTTTGTTTTAGATTGTGCTTTGTGTTTTGGCCATTCAGTACTTTGTGTTCTGTGCTACATTGAGCCAATGGCATTGAGGCACAAAATTGACCACTTCACCTGACTTCTCTTGACAACATGAAGCCAGTGGCCTCGGCTGTCTTGCAGGTACACTGACTTCCCTGAAGACACTCTGTTTCATACACAGTAGGCAATGCTACAAAGGCTTGGAAGACCTCTCATATTCATGAACAAAAGCTGTGTGTCGCATATGATCACAAAGATGAAGGTACACATCGTGCAATTCGATGTGACATTAAGGGTCTCTCAGATTGTTATCGCGGACTGCTTCATGCACTGATGAGCTTCGGCAGTCTGGAATGACAAGTCAGAGATCTGCCGTCTTGCACATTTATTTCGCAAACTATAACTTAATTATTAGGTAAAAGGCATTGCAGATCTCAACCTATTTATTTCCGAATAAGCAGAGTGACAAGTTTCTGCAACCAGTGGCCATAGCGTACTGCTTATGCTCGCGACCAAAGCATAGTACGCCACATATGAAATCACAAACATGTGATTAGACATGTTATGTCCAAACAAGTTGTAGTTGTTATGCTTGAAGTAGGTATTCCGTAGAAAGTGTCGCCGATACATGAAATGGAATATAAGCTGTTGCATTATTGTGTCGTATTGTTGAAGTGATATCATTGGTCAAACTACCGCCTTTCGCAGCAGCGTGATCTTTTTGTCTGGTGGGCCTCTTTTTGTAAAAAAAATTGTGGCTGTGCGTTCATTTGGGAATGACCATTTTATGCACAGCCAATGGAACTTCCTTGAACACAAAGTTAACCAATGGGGCTCTGCTCTTACAAGGAAATTTGTTGCTTGACATTTGAAGGCTTTCGGACCACTGCGCACACCAAAAGCTACAACTACCAGCAGTTTATGCCTCAGAATTTGCAAGCCAATACTTGTGGTGAAGTTGGTCTGTTTTGTGCTACTCTGCCAAGCGTTATCACCAATTCCTTGTGGGCCAAGAAGCGGAGCCATGTGTAGGCACATTGTCATGTTTGTATGTGTTTGTGTGACAGACAAGATGTGTTCTTGTTTTGTTTTTCCCCCCTTGTGGTCCACATTTTTTTCTTCTTTGTTTTGTTTTCTCCCTTCCCACACCAGGCCCACAACCAATCTGCCCTCAGTAGCAAATCAGAGTTCTGCATGGCCTATTCCATGTTTTCGGAATGTTCAACCCAGGTGATACGCTCTCATTGTTGAATTATCTTCTCCGCTTTTTTTTTCTTTCACCTGTCGCCACATTCTGTGGCGAGCAGTTGTGCGTGTGCTCTCGTTGTGTGCCTTGCCTTCGTTTCCTACTCTTCACAGATGCGACCATCTGCCTCACTAACCATTGCCGATGCTGTATCTTTTGCCTGTGTCATGCCAAACTAACACTAGATTTGTTTATTTGCCAATTCTCTTACTATTCTGGTATCGAATCCTCTAACGGTGTTGCTTGGGTCATCTCTTTCAGGCACCTTTGCAATGGATGATGGGGGCCGATGTCTGCTTGACGTTATAAAGTGAGTGCCATCCCTCTGAACCCAATATTAAATTCCACGGAGCTCCATTTTTCAATGTAAAGTAGAACATGCTGTGCCATGACAGAGTCGCATAGTACGGGTGTCCCACGTCGTACTTTTGATCGCGATCAAGCCCGATCCGGATCGAATTCCTCGGTCATGATTGGCTCCTTTGCGCAAGCTGAGGGAGCCAATAGCAGTTGAGAATTTCGATCCATATCGGGTTTGATCGCGACCAATAGCGTCTGTGTGACACCAGTTTTAAAACACTTCAGTGCATTGTAATATTTCACTGCACAGCCGACGTGCCGCATTGACCATTTCGTTGTGTGGCGTTGCGAGTGTATGTGTGGGGCTGAGTGAACTGAAATTCTGTGGCGTCGGCAGCTGTTCTACACTCTCCATGCTGCTTTCAAGCTATCCGCTATACTCGCAAGTTAAAACACTAGAAAATATCTTTCCTTAGGATTTCATCTGAGGTCCATTAGAGTATGAGTATAACACTCTATCTCAGGAGGATGGTTTGTTGAGTGAGCTGGTATTTCATTCTTCAGAACGAGAATGCATACCTCAGAGACGAGGCAGCTTCCTTGTCGCTACCCGAACAGCCCTAGAACTTAGAACCAACGGAGACCACAGCGTAAAAAACAAAAACAAAATAAATTAGGATGAACATACGGTACTATAAATAGAGCAAGTGTTTCCTGTTTGAGTGGTGTGCATCAAAACACATTTCTGTAGTCTAAGTGTAGTGATTAAGTTACGGCTACTATACTATGTTTCACATAGCAGGCAGCATTACAAAGGCGAGACGTTCTGTTCTCACTGCGTGCATTGTGACCAAAAACAGTGTGTTACATATGAAAACACACAAAGATGGATGCTTTTATGTCACAAAGTAGGACATAATTGTATTACATGGAAGCCGTCCCAGATCTGAATCTATTTACCACAGAAAGAGCAGAGCGACACATCCCTGCAACCAACAGCCATGGCACACTGCTTGCTCTCCCGATCAGGATAAGTATGTTGCGCACAGGAAGTGCGAAAGTGCACAGATATCATCTGATTTCCTGTTACCTTTCATCCACAAAATTGCAGTTGTAATACACGAAGCAGAAATTTTGTGGGAAACTTTGCAGATCGGAAACAATTGCACTGCGGGAATGTTCACAGTGAGAAGTATAGGTACACATTATTCCGGTCAATTATTTAACTTTTTTTGGAGGGACTTTGATCAGTTGAACTGCTGACAAATTTTTCACTCTCTCTGTCTCCAGCGACCCCCTGCTCCTGCAGTCGTTCCTTGAAGACAAGAACGAGGAGGTTTCGAAGGTGAGTAAAATTTACCTGTAGCTCTATTTTCTTTTTAAAGCGAAGCTTTTCTTTTTTTGCCTCTTCCTTTGACTTTTGTTCTGCTGCTGCTTCCTTGCACGTCTTGTCAGGGGTGGCTCGAGCATACGTATACATGGCAGGAACGGCGCAGAGAGGAAAGCCAATGTGATAAGCTCGTTTGGACCTTTCCATCGTGTGGCATGTTGCACCATGCCCTCTGGAGCTCTCTGGGTGTTGCCACATCAGCCTCTTCATAGCTGGAATCATCTGTGACCCCTCTCAAACGCATTGCAGGAACTGCAGCACGTAGATAAAAGTGGGGACGAGGTAGGCGACGTCAAGAATGTTTTGGTAGAGTGTAATCTCAATGCCCCCTGAATGCCATAATTAGGCGTGACCCCCCCACTTGTAGAAGCATTGCAGGAGCAGCCGTGCTTACCTCTGTGCTCACGCGCAACAGCAAACAGTCCAGGGAGGAGGCAGGGAATGGGTACAACCGGATCTCGTACCGACGCAGTCGTGTAACGGGTACTACCCATTACACGACTGCGCATTGCAGTTCACATAACATGACACGGGAGAAAGAAAATGCGTCATCAGAAAGCATTGCTCATTTGGGCTCTCTTCGGTAAAGGAATGAGTGAATGAATGACATCTCTCGGTGTCCTGTGTACTATGTGGACAAATACAAGTAGTGCAGGCAAGGCAACATATAACATCACATCTGGCATACGACCTCAAGACTGTTGTATGCCGTCAACATTATCGCCAAGTATCATCACTGAATACAAACAGCACAGATAAGTTCGCTTTCATCGATTCCCACAGTGCGTGGGATCTGTATATTTTTTCTTCTCCAATGTGAAACTCGTTACATGACAAAGTGGGCACCTTGGCGACATGTGAAAAATGCTACGGTGCAGTTAAAAGAAATGCTGGCAAAACATTTTTGCCTTGTAATTGTTTTGTGTTACGATCTAAACACCATAAACCTTGAGCAATGTACTGGCATGCGCCAGAGCACCTTAAATGATTTACTATAGTACTTGCCTCTACGAACCACTTTTGGTTTCAGTACTCGGGAGGCAATTGCGCCATGATGTCGTGGTCCTCTGGCTCGCTCCGCTGATGTGATACTACAGTGGTACTTAAATGTACCAGCACTGTTTCACGTCAACTGCTTTCACCTTGGATTCACTCTCAATCGCAAACATGCTTTTAGAAAAAATAGAGGCGATTAACTCTTCTTGGGAAATGCCTATTAGTTACTTGTTCACACATTTAACTAATAAGTAGCATATCTTCTTGCAGATCACAATTTCAACCTACTACAGTCGAAACCTGCAATAACAAAATCCCAGAACTAAGAAATTCCTGTGACAACAAAATATTTTCGTATGCCTGGCGAATGCCCATAGGATTTAATGCATTTTGTACCACTCGACAGTGAAATATAGCTGAAATGCTATCCCGCATCATCGAAATTTGCTGGAGTGTAACCCCATATATCACCTACTCGCACAAAACTGGTAGATTCCAAAGAGTGCTCAAAAGCCTTTGCTCTGCACTTAAATTGCGTAAAATATGAGCACATTATGCTTGCATGGACACCCACCGCCATTTTTGTTTACAAAAACAACCAAGCACAGAAAGCGATTGTGCGTGCTGGGAACACGTTATGACCGCCATCTTGTTTGTTCATCGCCTGCTTGAAGTGGCATGGCCGCATGTCACTACCGATATGCGACAACGGCTTTCGCATACCAAGCACATTGCGTAAGAAAAGCGCAGCAAAAATGAAGAAATCCATATCCCACTGACGTGGACTGTTTATGGCGCTTGAGATGGTGGCCGCAGCATGGGCTGCTACGCATCCGGCTGTGATTGAGTGATTGTCCGAGAAAATGCGTCCCTTGCTTCAAGAACGCTGGGTTCAGTGCCACCCAACAGGCATCACATGCGGTTTCAGTGCAAATCTACATCCTGTGTCGCCAAAAATAGATGTGTGCAAAAGAGTCCGTAATCTTGGATCGATCGCTATCGGAGTCACGGTCACTTTCACGCTCGACACTGGACGCATCGGCGTCTTGGGCGACAACATGCGCCGGAGGAATGCTGCTGCATGCATGGAGCACTGTTGCTCTGCGTCCGGTGCCGAGGTACGCAGTATCTCGCAAAACTGATCGTATCTCCATAGCGATAAGACTGAGAATACCGCTCCGCAGTAGTGGCGGCACCGCTGATCAACACATAGTGCGCATCTTGCTCTGTCGGTAACACGGTTCTATCACCTCGAGCAAAGCTTGCCAAAATAGGCTATTGGAATTTTGACAGTAAAGTTTAGTATTGCAACGCATTCCTCATCTGTGCTAATTTCCCAGCAACGAAATTCACGCGAGAGCTAATCGTTTCGCGTTCCCCGCCAATTTCGTTATTACGGGGTTCAACCGTATGTGCATCTCACCACATGACTAATGACACCATTTAATGACATCTAGTGTGCACATTAAGCAACTCAAGCTTTCGCGACTTCATAATTAGCAAGAGCTCTAGCGCCAAGCAAACAACCGTGTACATGTGACAGACGACAACATTGTGTACTTGCCCTTTGCGTAGTGTTATAGGTCTCGCTAATTATGACATACCAACTGGCCCAAACCGCTACCCTTTCACCACATCATACTGTTAAGGTGGCCTGCAGGACACAGCTGTTACTTTTAACCACTCACTTCAGGTGACATCCCACTCATTATGTGCAAATTGGCTAATCTAGCAGGAAAGTGGTGTGAGAAGAGGAACTTCTAGGTGTGCTTTCTATTAGCTTTGTATTCTCGCATTGCAGCACTGTAGACTTCATTGACAGCATTGTGCTGCGAAGGTGTTGTGGCAATCAAAACTCCTTGCTGCAAATGAGGTACTATGCCAGCAGGCACTTCGCATGAAAGTAATACCCCTGTCAGACCGGCAAATGTAGTGTCACTTAAGGTGAGTGCACTTCGCCATCAGTGTCATTTGTAGGGTGTCTAATGACACTCTCTAACGAATTCACCTGCTTGCACAATCATTTGCAAACGAGTGCTTTACAAGGCATTATGCGCTTCGTGGCTGACCCAGGAGCTGAGCTCGCTCGAAAGTGTCCTGCTCGGCCGAGACGAAGTGAGCAGCACCACCAGCTGCCTGCCAGCCCGCTGTGAGCTGCCGGACTCCATGGGCTACGGCTGCTCTGGCACTGACAAACCCGTGGCCGCTGCCCTCGCCGTCTCCGCGACTACCACTGCCGCCACCTCGGACGTCTCGGCCGCCTCACCCCAGCTGCTGGTCAGCTCGACGGTGCCCCCCGCTCCACCGCTGCCTGCCGCCACTGCTGCTGCCAGCAATGGCCTGCCTGGTGCCTCGCCACATTCCACTCGCTCCTCCCCAGCCAGCAGCCGACCACACTCGGCATCCCCGCTCCCCGCCGCCCCCATTCCCGTCTCGTGGTCTTCGCCGAGCCCCATTGCCGTGTCGCGGAGTCAGTCCCTGTCCTCGTCGTCAGCCTCAACGCCGGCAACCACCAAGGCGACCGCGACCGTTGCCCCTTTGCCCGTGGCACCGCAGCAGGCACCTCCATCTAGACCCAACGTCGGGCAGGTGCGGTGATCTGTTCCATCCTCTGGGCTGGGCTGTGCCTCTTACAGTCCAGCCTCATTATAAGGACATTTGTCACATCTGTGATGTCCATTTTAAGTAGGTGTCTGTCCAGTAGAAATGTATGGGTGCCGGCCAAAACCTACTATCAGGTTCAACGTAACCAAAGTTGAAATAATGGAAGTCTACTACAGTCGCTATGCGCGAATACAAATAGTTTTGAAATGACTTTCAAATGTTTTCATATTTCTCATTGTCTCTTATTGAGCATAAATTGGAGCAAGTGTGCGAAAATTTAATCCTGACAGCCATAGCAGACATAAAACACAAGTAGTTCTGCAGTGGAGCACACTAGGTCGCTCAAGGAGTCGAGATTTTTCCCGTTAAGGGGAGGCTTTAGCTCGGGTGCTCCTATCTAAATACATGTAAAAGGAGCATTCGTTTTTCTCAGCAACCAGTGCACCAAATTCGATGAAGTTTGCTGCATTTAAAAGAAAAAAAAACTTGAAATCTAGTGACTGTCATCAACTTTTCATTAAAAATTGGCAAAGATAGCACATTTTCAGAAAACGAAACTATCAAGTTTAAATCTCTGTGACTCAGCAATAAAAAATACCACAATTCTGTGAATTGCACCTAATAGTACATCTAAAACGAACAAAATTGATATGTTACACACGAATATGAAAAAATTTAGCAACATGGAAATACAACTTTTGCAGAACCCTTGTACACAATGTAACAAACTCGCATAAGATATAAATTGACATATTGAATTTGTCCGCTTTAAGTGATGTAATGGTTGCCGTTTACAGAACAGCGATATCTGTTCTTGATGCAGAGCTATTAATTAGCAAACTTTGTGCTATTTTTTTCGAACTTTCGAATTTTTGAAAATTCTTTTAACAAAATGCAGGCCCTAAATCGAAATTTCTATTCCAACAGTCACTAACATTTAACTTTCTCTCTCAAATGCAAAGTAATTTCATTAAAATCTGTCCAGAGGTTATCTCAAGAAAGTGTTTCTGCATTTTACATGTAGTATTTGAATAGGCCGCGTCAGAGTTGGGCCCGAGCTAAAGCTTCCTCTTATACAACAGTCATGAGCATCCACCATTGAGTCCCAAGGGTGGAAATAAACTGCTTATTTGCTCCTAATGCTTCATTTGAACTTCTAATAAGCAACAATTCAATAATGTGCAATCAAATGGCAGCAACTTGCTAACATTTTATATTAATGGTGAAAATGACGGCTCAATATTAAAGTATTCAACATTCTAATCACGTTCGGTTGAGTGTGGGCTTATGCTGCTGACCCGTGTCCCCAGGTGGTATCGGGTAGTCCCAGCCCCCGCACAGCAGGTGCCCCTCGTCTCATCCAGCCGAAGCAGCCACAGATCCTTCCCAAGCTGTCCAGCGGCAGTGCCAACATGACAACACCCGCAGCGACCGCGACCACCCGGTCCCAGTCTCCCCGGGCGGCACAGCACAAGGCCACACCGCAGCCCGCGCCTGTACCGGCACCGCAGCCTGCGACAACGGTGCAGCGCGGAGCCGCGATGGGGCTCAACACGGGGAGTCCGCTGCTCATTGGGAACCCTGGCGCCGCGCAGGCGGGCATGTTTCAAGCTGGAGCTGCGCAGGTGGGTGGCTGGGCACTACTCGGACAGAGGAAGGAAAAACAGACTCTGGAGGGAGTGTCGCGTGACAGTTTCGAGGCCTAGCCATAAAAAAAAAAAAAGTCCCCTTGAATCGTGGTGTACACATTCGTGAACGTGACTTGCCTCTGCCACTTGGTGCAGTGGCAGCAAGGAAAAGTTAACTACAGGCGGTGAGATCTGTGTGTATTGGACTGCTTGCACATTCACTGTCGCCTAATTTCACTTCGACATGCTGAGTTCTGCTAATTACGACCACTTTGCTGAAGTGACCACTTGCATGTTTGACGAGCCGCGTTTTGCCAGTACTAGTGAACGAATAGATTTTCTCTTTTTTTTGTAATTCTTACATCCAATAATGAAGTTCTGCATGCGTTGTGAGCCAGTGATGCAATTGATATTGCTGTGTAATTGTGAGGGCTCACTCGAAAATGCAGGAAGCAGCATTCTACCATCTTGTCTTTCTTTCCCTAGAGTCTTCAGCGCCTTGGAATTAAACCACGTAACTTTGACATTTTTATTGACAGTCCACCATAATTCATTACAGAAGGGGGATATAAAAGAAACGTTCACAGGAAGTAGGCCCTCACTACACGATAGGCAAGTGGTAAGTTCTAGCCAGCAAGCGAGCAGAGAGTATGGGGGAGAGTGGATGGCGAGAAGCGATTGGGATGAGGGCATCGCTAAAAGCTACCACAATCCAAACAATGCCCTGAAAGATTTAGGAGCCATGTACAATGCCTTCGGGGCACACGTAGCTCCTGAAGAAAAGTACAGTCTTCAAAGAATAGGCTGCTTGCCGAGGCTGGCCTGCCCTGACTTAATGCTCCCTCCTTCCTGCACGATGACTTGATGACACCGAGTTCTAGATCTTCACTTATACATTGTCTGGGCGAAACAAGGCAAGCTCGTGTGCGGGCAGAAATTTCTGAGCCGAGTTGGCACAAATCCGTGCCTGTCGTGCAGTCAGTCTTATGTGAAAGGTGCAGTTCATGGTGTTGTGACAACAGGTATTCGTGTATTTTGAGCATTCACACAGACCACTTTAGAAGCAGGTGCTACTTGTTGCCATGTATCTGGTGGCAGCTGATATCACCTGCTTTATGCTTTTATCTTTTAAATGTGCTTTAATAGGATTCATGCAATTGAGTATAACAGGGTGTCCCAACTATCGTGCACCAAGATTTGAAGATATGCAAATGACATAACTGGACAGAACCAAGGTAATGTCTGCCATTGCTCGGAGATACTCAGATTATTTTTTCCATTCCACCTAGTCGCATAACTCCTCAAATATTATAAGTGCCTTGAGCAGCCAGTCGCACGGCAATTTTGTGTGTATTCGCAAGCTTCCTTCACACTCGGAAAAATGCTTTATGTAGCATGTATTGAGCAACAGAAAACTGTATCGGGAGTTTTTCATGTTGTTCTACAATTTTCTCATTTACACTTGTAATCGAGTTATATTTGAGAAGTAGATTAGCTAATTAAGACTAATTACACAATTAGGCAGAATGCAGTAAATAATAATATCTTCAAGTGACAGCGAACAACATTACCTTGATTCTGTCCGACTACATGGCATTCACATAATTTTAAATCCGGGTGCATGATAGCTGGGACACCCTGTGTAGTGATAGCGACGATTTTAACCTCTCGTGTACCTCTTTCTTCCTATATTTCTTTTTAATTTTGCTATTACATCTGTTATTTCTCTTGCACTTTTCATATTCAGCTATGACAGACTTCAGATGGGCTGTGCTTACATTTAAATGACTTACGTTGATGTGCACATTATAGAGTAGAGCTGCCCTGTTCCTGACAGAAGCATCACTGGAAGAGATTAAACCAATTATAACGGAGGATATAACCTAATGATTGAAGATGTCTAATCTTTTCAAGGGAATGGAGGTTGCTTGCCTTTCCTGTGCTTCCAGAAGAGGTTTGCCGACCTTTCTTTTTTCAAGGCTAACCGAACAAACTGTTGTGCACCACCCACGCAGGGCACTTTCCTGCTGAACCAGTACATTCCGGGCCTGGGCCAAAGCCCCATCCTGATCCAGGGCTCGCTGGGTCAGATCCAGGGCTCACTGGGGCAGATACAGGGGGTCCAGCTGGCCCTGCGGCCACCCCATGCCACGGGCCTGTCCCTGGGTCCCCAGGCAGGGCACAAGCCCCACGGGGGCCATCCGGGACAGCCTGGCACCCCAACACTGGTCATCCCGCAGAACCTGGGGCCGCGGCCCAACTTTATCCTGGCGCCGCGCATGGTCTCGTCGCCCCTGTCGTTTGCCATTGCGCCAGGGCAGCCCCTGACATTACAGCAGCTGCAGGCCATGCTGCCCGCACAGGTGAGGGGGATCGACACCCAGGGACGGCGCTGTGAGCTCTTTGGTTGTGGTGCCGCTTGCCGAACGGCATTACAGCACAGTGTCAAGCCATATCGTGTGGCCAGCTCTTGTAGGCTGGTATTGCAGAGCCTCATTAGTGCGTACCTGCATTTGTATTAGTGGCACTTCATGGGTACTATTCAAATAAAATGCCCTGACTTGGCTGATGCTAAACCTTTGGCACATTAGACTGTTTGCTTTAGAGTGCAGTGCTTCAGAAATTGTGTGGGACAGTAACTACGTAGATTAGGGCTAAGTTAATGAAACCCAGGTGGCCAAAATTAATCAGAAATCCCCCACTGTGGTCTGCCTCATAATGGTATTGTGGTTTTGGCACACGCAAGGCCTCGGAAGCCTTCTGCGGCAACTAAGCTTTACTGTGATCATAAACGGGCTCAAAGCGTTGTGACGGCACCTGATTCATGCTTTAACCTGTTTATTCTCCGAATAGAACTTCAAAGCTCATTTTCATGGCCTTATTAATGAGCACTGCTAATACTTATAAACCTGATGCTCTGTATGCTGAACAGCCAAAATACTGCGTAACAGTTGCTGCTAAAAAATAACAGAAGGCAAAGAAACAAAAAGCACCAGCACAGTTAACATCCATCTGACAAGGTCGGCCGTTGCTCGCAGACCATGCTGGCCCAGCCCACGCTGGGCGCGTTCCAGACAGACCAGCACCAGTCCTTGGTGCAGATACCAACGTTCACCCAGCCACAGATACTGGCGCACGACCACCACCATCACCACCACCACCACCATCATGGCGCCCTGTCGGCACCCCTTATCTCGACAGGTGGCACGATGGTTTCCTCCGCGCCCGCTGCCAACCTTGTCACCCATCATCCAGTCATGACCACCACGACGGTGCTGCATCCGGCACCACCGCAACCTGCCCCTGTGGTGAGAACTCGCATTGGGGCTGTCGCTTGTACAAAATAGTAGTCAAGAGTTTGGCATGTCTAGTCGGGTAGCGTTCATGTTGGTGAATGTTGTGGTGAACAAGCAGCATTCTGAAATGGTACTTAACTTTTCATCTGGTCAGTGCCTTTTGTGCTTTTGCTTCTATAAAGTACTAGGACATACACACCACTGTGGCTCATTGAATGGTATTCTGCTGCTGAGCTTGAAGCTGCAGGATTGGTTCCCAGCATTGACGGCCAAATTTTTATGGGCCCTGCATGGTTATAAGTTAGAACTAACCTGGAGCCATCTGTGGCTCTGGGACATTGAACCGATCAGTCAATAAAAGAATGAGAGCAGAATGCAAAAGCACCTGCGCGCTTGGGTTTCAGTGCGTATTGCGAGATTCTGTAGGACAGTAAATGTAAAATGTTAGATGTCTTTTGTGTAACGTTTGTTTGTGTTCTTGTGTGTGCTTTGTTTGTGATCAGTGTTGACGCATATCAAAGTTTAACAATTCTGTGCAGCAGTGACTCTCTATGTAACAGAATTGTTTACCCAATTCTGCATTCCCATGTTGTGGTCTACTGAAGTGTTTAATAATTTCTGTAATTATGGTCGTCAGTATATTATTAGAGTTGTCGGACGATCCCACCGCTGTCAACCAGATGTAGGAGTCGTTGGACGATCTCACCGATGCCACCATTGGAAGGAGTTGACGGTCGTAGAGAGGAACTCGGTGAACAGGATTTATTTGCAGGATTTACATTTAAAACGAGACATGCTTCGACAGTCTAGCGTGACTCCCAAATGGAGCATGCGAGACGACGCATACAGCAAACAGCTTACGAGCACACAGCTCACTAGTACATTTCGAGCATGACAACGAGCACTTAGCTCACTACGACGAGCATGACAACGAGCACACAACTCACAACGACGAGCACGCTCTAGCAGCCGGCAATCGCTGCTTATAAGCTCTCGTCCCCCCCTTGATTCCAAGCGAACGGAAACGTTCGTCCAGTCATCGTTCGACGTCACCGAAGATGACCCACCCTTTTGGAGGAGGCGTGCTCACATACTCGTGTTGCACACACACACAGGTGTAAAGGTCCGGAGCCGACGTCAGGGGGGCTTCGTAGAACTCTGCTCCGTCAAGGGTGGCGCTGGCGGGTAGCACATTCTTGAGCTGACCCCGCGCCACGTGGCTGCCGGTTATTCGCAGTGTGCGCCCCGTCTAGTTGGATTGGAACACGTGTAGCGGGCTGAAATAGCTGGCACGTTGCCACCCCGTACGGCCATTCCAAACAATATGCACTTCCTTTGTTGTGCATGAGTTCATGTGACTCTCCACACTGTAATGCCTGAGCATTTCATGTGGCTGTAATAGATTAAAGAAAATAACACCAAGGTATGAAATTCATCTGAAGCTCTCTGCAACGCTGGCCCTCACAATGTAGGATTAGCTTCGGGACATTAGAGACACACTAAAGAGATGTTCTACTAACCTACCCAACTTAACTTTGAAGTGTCCCCATTCAAATTTGCACTTACCTGCCACTGGTTGAAAGAGAGTCTAAAACTGTTGCTTTTGTGGGCAGAATGGCCTGCTTGGAACAGCATAATTCCCCAACCCAAGGCTCGTAAAATAACATTGCACTGTTTTACTATGGTTTGGTGTTAGAGTGCTCCTACTGATGCCTGCACTACTGTTGCACTACTCTGCTGCATCACTTGGGCGTCAAATGAAGTCATTGTGACATAATTTTTCTTGCTTGTCACAGCCTGTCTCGGCACCCATGACATCAGCAACAATCCAGCAGCAGCCGCAGGCACGTACGACAGCGTCACCAGCCACGGAGAAGCCAGTCAAAGCGCCCACGGTCAATCTGGCCGAGTTGCTCAAGGAGCACGGAATCATGCCGGAGTCGACACCTCCGCCCTCCCCTACGTCCAATCAGGATAGCACCATATCAGTCGATGTTCCCGTGACACCAGCACCAGTCACAGAGAATGTGCAGGTCAGTGGCATTGATACTTCTCTGCAACGCGTCATTTGCAGCTTGAAAGATGGAGAACATATGTTGTTTGTATTGTGCCCATTAGGTGACGTCAAGCATGTCCCCTTCACAAGCAGTCATTCGAGCCGGGTCACCACTAAGCTCTTTATTTCTTTAGGCCTTAAACAAGCTGTCGGAGCACACATCCGACGGAAATAGTGATAGTGCAAGCTCTTTCAAATGCATCCTTTTTTCTGTGCTAAATGCCTCTCTAATGTCCAATGTGTATGGCCCAGTGGTTATGGTATCAGGGTCAGGGCTTGCATCACACCTCAGTTCAGTCAATTTCATCCTCTTCTACCCCCACCTGAAAATGCTGATAACAGACATAACAGCACAACTCGTCACAAGGAGTGAAAGGAATCTTAGATATTGTCAGTGGTTGAGAAGCGCTCTCGGTGCATTTCCCCGCAGGTTGTGGTGAGCAAGTCTCCGCAGACCGTGGCAGTGTCTCCCCAGCAGCGGGTGCAGCTTTCGTTGGCACACGATGGTAGCGTAGTACTACACCCTCATGGCAGCAACCTGTCCACCATGCCTGCACCAGTGCAATCCCCGGGGCTGGTGGCAACTACAGTCACTCCCACGTCGACGAGCGCACCCGGCGTGACTGCTCTCTCGCGGACCCATTCGGCCCTCCTGGAGCGTCTCTCCGCAGCGCCGCCCGTCAGCGTGCCAGACCTGGCCTCCCTAACTGCACCACGCGTCTCTGTCAGTGCGCCAACCATGGTAGCAGCACCATCACTTGTTGCACCCTCGGTGATGACGCCTTCTATGATGGCTGCAACTACACACCCTCACCAGCTCACCTTGCACACCGTCAACAACGGACTGGTGCCGACGCAGCAGCTGGGGCAGCCACAGTCATTTGTGACGCTGCATGGCACTGCGGTGGCCAATATGCTGTGCCATGGTAATAATGCGCGCATTAACCACATCGTGGTCAGCCCATCACCGTCCCTGGGACACCAGCAGCAACATCACCACCATCAGCATGCTCTGCACCATACCTGTCACGCCGTGGCAAACACGGCTGTGGTGAGCTCGGTGGCCAGTGCCGTGGTGCCGACGACAACGACAACGGCAGTGATGGCGTCGTCGCCAACGATGGTGGGTAGGACAGCGGTGCCAACATCCATGCCGCACACAGTGGTGACTGTGGCTGCGTGCCCCTCTGTGACGACTGTGACTGTGACGCCCACGGTGGTCGTGACGTCGAACAGTGGTGCAACGGCACACACAAGTGGAAAGTGTACAGCGCCCATGAACTCTCAAAACCAACAGGTGGGAGAACCAGATCTTGCTGTTTGGGCGGGCCTTTATGAAACAAATGCAATATTTGCTATCAGACGCATGTTGATTGCTTGCTGCGCTGGCTGCTTGGCCTGTTAGAGTGGAGAGCAGCTCAGAGCTTTACCACCTTTGGCCAATCGTGTTCCTTGATTGGTGCGTTTATCACACTTTGGCTTGGGCACAGCACTGGTGTGATGTAGCTAACTATATATATATATATATATATGTATGGAACCCGAAATTGAAGCCATTTTGCATTTCCTGGCCAACCATTTCAAGCACAATGTTGCAGCCTCTTTATGCGCAGTTGTGCGAGTTAGTATTATTTGCAATGGGCAGTGACAAATGCTGGCAGTTTGCTATTTGGTTTATCTCTTGCACCATGTTGCAGAGCTAGGCCAGGCAGTGTTAAAACTCGTCTTCAACATTTGTGGGCACGGACTGCCCTTCCGTGGCTCTACAGGGGTTTGCATTGTGCTGCACGTAATATTTGTGTAGGTCAAAAGTTCGCAAAGCAAATGCAAAAAGAAAGAGAGAGAGAGAAAGAATTAAGTGGGGTGTCACAAGTAACGGCAAACTTGGCAAAAGCAAGCTTGTGGACCACTCACGAACTGGGCACATCTTGCATGACCTGCTGTGGTTAACTAATGCTTGTCTACTCTTGCATGCAAACAAGTGTTGATAACTTTTTTTTATTGGACAAAGTTGGCACATTGTGTCACAAAACACTCCGTTTTTTTATAGAGCTGTGCACTGAGAGAGAATTATAATGATTGTTCAGGTTTTCTTTCTTTTCGTGCTTTAATTATTTCCAGGTGTGTTCCTCATTTCTGAAACGATACCTTTAAACTAGCTCCTGCAATGACAAATCAACAGTGGAAATGCGAAAAGGGAAAACCACCCCCTATTTTTTTTAAATTGCATCAGATTTCAAGATTGTGCTATGCCTACAGAACCAGTTTTGAAGCATCCTGATGGCTCACTAATAAGCTCTATGGCTGTACCTTTATATGTAGTGACAAGTGGAGGCACATATCTGCCCGTTGGGATACAATGGGGGCGAAGCACTCAGCTTGGCCAACGTCCTTGAGAAACTTCACCAGAGAAATTTACTACCTCTTTGTGCTGCTACAAAAGTAATCCAAACTCCAAGATAAGTCAGTCATTAACATGGCTGAAAACGTGCGAAATTCAGCGAATTTCAGCAAGATACCAGCACTGATGCGAATGGTAGGCTGGGAATCCCTCTTGGCTTGTTCAAGAGTTTCCAGGAATTCTTCTGCGGGGAACAGGAGCTCCCTTACCCATGTATTTGAGGATACATGGGTAATGACATGGGTAATAATGGGTAATACATGGGTACATGACTTCCCTCAACCGAATGCGTTACTGGGCTTCATCGACGCCTCATGGGAGTTCTAAGGAAGTGTAGTTCGTGCCTTTTTCTGTCAAGGGGCAGGGCTGTGCTCAACTCTGTGGAGTGAAGCAAGAGTTCTTGAGTAGAGGGATAGTTTGGGAATGCAGGGGTTAATCTGTTTTCCTGGAAGCATCGAGTGATGAGAAAGGTGCTTTTCAATATAATCCGAGATTCCCTGAAACACATTCAGATGTCATTGTCGCCGTCAGCCAAATTTACATTCACTGCAGTCAGCAGTCTGCAGTGATACCGTCTTTGACCCTTCAATGGTCACATTTTTCTCTGGAAATGGCATCCCCCAAGGTCACATTTCTTGTGACTTGAGAAAAAAATAGTTTACAGACAATTACGATACTTCCTAATGCGAGATTTGAGCGCAGCTGCTTAGGTGTTTTGAATTCGCAGTGCATTGAGAATTTGAGTCTCAACGCCAGGTTCCTCTCGGCTGCAGCGCTGACCCTCAGCTCACTTAGTAGCTGTGGCATATGAAGCACTTCCACCGGATGCGTTGCTCATTGTTCAGAAAGAACTGGCAGACACTATTTTGTATTATGATTATTCTGTCACATGGTAATGACAGTGAAGTACGACAGTGTCGAAACTGTGAGTTACAAATTTAACTCAGATTACAAGAAGCTTTGGTGACAACAGCCAATAGATAGAACTATTGATAACATTCGAGAAACTTCTGATACATGCAAGCACATCATGTGTCAAGGGATAATGTTGTAACATTTTTTAGCCAGTGAATACCAGTGACCGACGCGCACTGCTCTGCGCCATCGCATATTGATGCCACAAAGCCCGTCTTGTGTGGCACTACATTTTCATCTCATGCTTTCGCCATACCCTCCTCCTTTGCTTTCTTCCTCGTGCTCTCTTCGCTATCGCTTTCATCCACCGCTGTGCTCCCTGTTCGCTTTCATCCTTTGCTGTGTTCATTTGCTCGGCAACGAGGGACAGCGCCGACGCTCGTCACAGGAATGGATGCTTAACGGGGTCTTGAACTACCCCTTGAGCTTGGTGAAGAAAGATAGTATGCAGATAGCATATGCTGCTGTGAACATTTCAGCCAAGTTTTGCTGTCGTAAGCGGCGCGTCGAGCTCGCAAGCAGAGCACGAAGTCACCTTTTTCTCGAAACGCTCTCTTAACTGAAGCTTACTCCTTCTCTTCTGGTTACGTTATTTCGTAATAAAGCGGATTCCCATACGTGGCTGCTATTGGAATAGCTGACGAGAATTAAGAAGGGTGTTTGGATCAGTGCGCTTCTCCCTACTGTTACTGTGTATATTTATTGACGAAGTTCAATAAACAGGCTGAAGTAAGTGAAGATGTGCTTTCAAATTTTTATGATAATTACATACTTTCGGAAGAAAGCTATTATTGTCTGGTCACTTAAGCTTGGCCATGGCCGCCTGCGTAGGAATTAAACTTTGGCCAACTTTAGCTTATTGGTGTCGTTTCAAAAATGTGCAAGCTGGATGTGGCTACTATCTGTCGGTTAAGCTGGTGACGGACAAAGCTGGTCTGCACCATGTAGCTTGGTCAGACTGCAACGTATGAGTGCGAGCACGCACTGAAGCCCTGTCGTGCACAAAGCAAACGCGCATATGCACTACAGTTGCATGTAGCTGCGGTTTTCTACATAGTTTAGATACCGCGGCCGCCGCGGTGTGCAGCCATAAGTCCACTGGTTGAGTGCCCTGCGGCTTGCTGAAGATAATCGCGTTTGGCTTACATTTGGCACGTTGTAGACGCCAAAATCTGAAGTAGTGGCGTCTACCTTACCATCCAATGTAGAATTTGAACTGCATGCCACGGTGACATCTAGAAGAAGGAGCGTTGTAGGCACTCCCTGCTCTGCCGTAGACTTTGTGGTGCAAGGCATTGAAGAAGCAATAGGAGCATAATGAAGAGGGTGTTTGATTGCCAATAACTCCCTTTCTGCTGAAAACATTCAAGTACGTTTTGCGGCAAAGTAGTTCTGAAATAGCCTATTTTAAGTTCAAACGCATTCTTTGATAAAAAGTGGTTCAGAGCCCCTTTAAGAGCTGCACTTGAAAAACAAGCAAAATAAGCAACAGTGAAGCGACAAAAAATTTGTTTAACCCCACAAGGGACCAATGTTTCATTTTTGATACGCAGAATTTGATGCGTAAGAGCTTATTTAGGTGCTGGAAACCTAATCCAGAGCCCATACCAGCATTTTTGATAAGCTGGAGGGAATTTTCAATTACTAATTAAATAATATTTACTCAATTACGATTTTGCTCTTTTTTTCACACAAATATGCTCTCCATGACGAGAAATAAATGTGAACAAGTTGTTTTAATTTTCTTCGATGTTTAATAGTGTTTGGGCTTTGTGGGTTTAATTTGTGCAGTTTTATACATGTTTTTTTAGTAAATACCTTAACTAGTGTAAATAAATTTATAAAATTGTAATGGAATTTATTTGACTTATGTTTATGTTTTAAATAGGTTTGACATATCTAGAGCCCATATTTTGAAACATTCCACTCCGTTTTCTCACTTATGTCATATGTCGTGCCGAGGGTGTCATCCCAGCGAGGACAGCCGTGCGGCGGCCTTTAAACCAATGGCCAAGAGCCATAAGAATAGAGAATGAATTGCATTGATGGGGAATATGGACTCGGGGACATGTGGCCGTAGCAAAAGCTTGCCACGCTAGCACCCACAAGCAAACAAACTCCGTGGAGCGCACACACCTGTAAAAAAAAAAAAAAAAAGATAAACTTGTAGTAATCAATCGTTACATCACTAGATGAGATTTCATCAAATTATCAGGAGTCCTGCAAAAAGAGATGTGATTGCAAGCCTTCTGGAGAGCCATGCAAGCAAGCATCGTGCGGTAATGCATTGATTAGAAACGAGATAAAAGAATTTCTCGACAGCCCTAACTTGGAATGACATGCGCGCGAACGTTGATTATATAGTGCGCAAGTGGAGGCATTGGCATGCAGCAGTAAACAAGATGAAACAGAACTACTGCCAAACTAGTATAGTGGCAGTCATCGTCGAACGAAGTGAAAAAAAATGGCGTTGCTGGTAGCCAAGGTGCGGCGGGAACAATGAAGTCGCAGAAGTTCACAACACCTCACGAACAATGCTTCATTTCACAAAAAGCAATGTTTTTTCCCGTATGTGAGGTTGCCACCATGCTGTGTGTACAAATTTTCAAACTTCATCACACCGCCTAGGTCTCTGCCATCATCAACTATGCTTTGAATTTTCGGAATATGCGCCGTCGCACTGACAAAACG
Organism: Dermacentor andersoni; assembly: GCF_023375885.2. Classification (NCBI taxonomy): domain Eukaryota; kingdom Metazoa; phylum Arthropoda; class Arachnida; order Ixodida; family Ixodidae; genus Dermacentor; species Dermacentor andersoni. Next base: position 69,939,692 of record NC_092824.1, on the reverse strand, counting down.
GGGTTTCGGTGCAAATTTTAAAATGTGGCAATTCGTCCTTCATGTTCTCGTTTCGTAATAAAGCTCTTACCACGAAATCAACAACAATGTATAGTTATGAAAGAGTACTTTGAGCTGATTCAGTGTTTCCTTGGTGTCCTTTAAACAGAGCTCAAACATTTGTCATGGAACACATGTCCCATAAGCTTCTGTGGCCAACTGTACTGCTTACACTCACAGTTCGATCTATCACTTGAGGCAGGCAACATAGATTATAGACGCATATCACAATGACTTCATGATATTAGGTGTATTCTTTTGTAAATTTTAGAATATTGAAATCGAGTTCTCTTGCACAGTTTGCGAGCACTAAATTATTTTTAATATTATATCAGAATCTCTTCTGATCGCACACCTGAATTAAATTTGTGGGAGTGAGAAGTCCGGCTAAATGAGCACACACAACTTCATTGTTATTGAATTTCTTATTTAGCCCAGTGAATATACTCTACGGAGAGGCATTTCATAGAATGACATACCTGCCAACTTTTGCAGTCGTAAAATGCCAGAATTTTAGCGCTCATTTATATTTGGCATATTAATGTGAATATTGTACCATTTTACATTTGCAGATAGATTAGGGTAAAAACAACTTTAAAAAATGACCAATAGAGTCACTGAGTGACTTTTCTTTTTTTGTCCCAGTTTTATTGACCCATTGATTACATAGGCATACTTGTGTGGCAGAGACATCAACTGATAGAACCAATGTATTACAGCAACCGAGTCTTTGACAGCCATTACATCAATATTGCATTAATAAACTTCATAATCGCATAATCTTTAGTATCTTCTTCTTTCTCTTCCACTGCAGTGTTTCCCGAATCCTAAGGTTGGCAGGTCTGCAAATAGCGCAACATATCTTAATCGTGGGTATGCATTACCATAGCTTACAACTTGGAAAGAAATACTTCACCTTGTTTCTTGTTTTCACAGTGCTATTTCACTCTGCAATTGAGTGGTTCTTTGCCTTTAAATGGACCCTGAAACGATTTTGACGATTTTGTACAAACGTACCGAGTCGTTAGACTAGGTCTTCTGATCATTAATTGACGCATCTAAGTGCTCCGCGTAAAGCGTGTAATTTATCATAAGGTTTTAAAAATGTGCATCGCTGCTGATCGCAGCACACTTCTTGGAGGAATTTTCAGCAGCCCCTACCCATATGACGTAAATCACCCAATTGACGTCAGTAGGGTGAGCTATCCAATTGGCTGCCCAGGGTGCGTCATCGATAATTTTTCCACCTTTATGGTGAACAAATTATGTTCGTAATAGTTGGAATGCTAGTTCATTTGTTTCCATAAAAAGAAAGTAACAGAGAGAGAATGCACCAGGACAATTTCACACTACACTTAAGCACTTCCGGCACACAGCAAGCGCCGTCTGCTTGCGTGACAACATGCTCCATTTTGACGAAAGCTCCGCTGTCAGAGTTGGTCTTAGTCTTTTTGCGAGCACTATGATTCGACTTTGTTGCATTGTGGACTGCAAACGTAGCGGCTGGCAATATGTCAAGCTGTAGCATCGTGTCCCTCTGCAAGGCAGCAGACGAGCGGACTGGCTGCAGCGTATCAGACCGCCGCTATGCGATCGGCGCCAGGATTTGCGCGTTTGCAGCCGTCACTTTACACCGAAAGATTACTAACGCAATAGCGTTTCGCTAGTCCGGTATTAAGGTAAACACAAGCGCAAGGAGACAGGGCCTGGCCGTTTGACCGTGTCGTTTCATGGGATGAGCAGAAACGCAAATATGAATGGTCTGCTCGGTGCAGACACCTGGTGGCACAGAGCTCAACCACACATAGTAGCAGTAACGAAATGTATTCTTCTTTGCTGCTGGTGTAAATTTTTCGCAGCACTGTAATGGTCAACTCATTGTTTTTGTAAATGTTTAAAATGTTTTACACTTGGTTAGAGCAATATTAGCACTTTGTTTGGCTGGTTAAGCTCTGCGCCAACAGGTGGCTGGACCATGCAGACCGATCAGGCCGCTCACATATGTCTATGCTAAAGTTCCTTCATCAGCTTGAGTTTATGTCTCCAGCTATCCGTCAAAACGCCTGGCTAGCCTGTGCTTACCAGAATACCAGACACATTCGGCGCTGCGACAGAATGCTCGCAACGCATACTACTTTGATAGCTCTCGCTTGGGGTCGACTATCAATCAGCTGGCGGAGAGTTTGGAGATGCTTCACGCGCGCGCTCGTAGAGAACTGGAAGTTGACGACACGACGTGCCATCATGACGCACAGCCAGTGGAGGCAGAGCTTAGCCTTGATCACTCGGCGAACGAGTTGAGGAGAAAATGCATGACTATGGAGAAGGGTAACTTGTAATCCTCCGTAGCTCTCTTGATATGAGATGTTTCACACAAATTGTGTTACGAATGATTAACTTTAGCTGTACCCTATACGTCTACAAAATTTGTCCGAACCGTTTCAAGGGCCCTTTAATGTTCTATGAGAAAATTTGAAAAATTGTGAAGATAATGCTTGGTAACTGATTAGGAGCTTGAATAGCTTTTATTGGAATTTCCTGCATGCAGAACAGCTAAAGCAGGGTGCACTTTGATAACATGAGTGCTAATTGGGTATCAAGGTTATCTGTCTGACTGAATTGTATCAAAATGTTCTGAATGAACATTTCTACCTGTATAAAAGAATGAATAATGCATGCAAAGAAAGTGGGGGATCAATTGGAGTTTTAAGATGGGATAATGGTGGGTAATTTGAGTTTAAATTTGCTTTTATTGGTATTCACTCGACGCTAATAGCACGAGAGACAGGGACAAACAAAGAAAGACACAAACACACAGCGCTGCATGTGCGTTTTTTTCTTCACTTGTCCGTGACTCTCGTGCTGTTTAAACAACAGTCCAAGAAAACTTGCATTACTCTTGTCTTTCTAGTTTTCTCATGTGTTCAGTAACTTACATGTGACAGGAATGCTTTGTTATTTTTTTGGTCTTGCTTGTCTTTGTCAACTAGCCACCAAAGATCAAGGCTTTAGTTAAAACACTCTTCATTCATCAGAAATCAGTCATGCTTGTAGAGCAACCCCAGAGCCACTTGAACAGGAGATGAACGAGTATGTCGCATGCTAAAACTGTTAGTAACAGTTCATTACTGTTAGTGCAATTACTTTCTAAAGCAGCTGATTAGCTATTAAAGAGGTGAGATCAGTGATGCAGCTAGATCATAACTTACCTTGGTGGTTAGGGCACGTAAATTATTTATAGTAACTCCAAGCAAACTGCAGCTGCACTATTTGGTCTTCATGGATTTGCACACAGTCACACACATATGACAAAATGAGCATGGGTTAAAAAAAAAAATCACCAGCTGTGCTGACTGGTGTTCAACTTTATTTCACACATGTTGCTAAATTTTGTTGCAAGTCATTAGAATTCTCACTTGAACGCTCTAATGAATAAAAGTAGGCGGTTTGAAACACTTCGATATTGGCAAATGTGGCATTAAGCATTTACCAAAACGTTTTACAAACAGATTTTACCTGCAAGACTAAAGGGCTTTACTAATATATTCGCAAAACAATGGATGATGACAGCTGAAATTCTCCATTTGGCCTTCAGATTGTAAGGGGAAAAATCCAGCATGGAGCAAAAGAATATAAGTAACCTGATTTTCAGCATGAAAGCACACTTAGTATAGGTTACATGTGCATATTTTATAGCACTTAGTGCTGGTGAAAAAAAACTAAATTCTGCAACACGTGCTTAGTGACGTTAACACACTCATGAAAATTGCGCCCTACGTAGTACTACAGCCAATTTAAACCACATACTTATAGGTTTTTAATAATGAAGTGCATTCTAGAAAGCTGTTTTCGAAGCAACTTACTGAACTTTGAAGTCGCTAAAATGTCACCACATTGTTCTGTCATGTCGCTAAATAGAGAAACTTGTTGACAGGCAAAAATGTTGCTAAATGAAGTGAAAAAAGCTGAAAAATGGCAACACTGGTACTGATAGCATCGATATATAAATTTATCACTTGAATAATGCTTTTCAATCACTGGAAAAGAAAAAAAAAAAATTTGTAATCTGAGGAATTGCAACACGTAATGTTTCCATGCCTTCCTTAAGGAGAGATGTAGGTCTTCAACTGAAAGATTTTAAGATCTTTATTCTTCGAGGTATGGTGCTTGAAACATGAACATATATGTAATGTTATGTGCTTGTTTCAGATGTAAGGTGAATTTTTTATTTATCCCCTTTGGTTCTAATTTTATGCAAATGTCGTTTAATTATTTTCTGCAGAAGTTGTGATGCTTAGATTTTGTTAAATAGGGTATTAATGGGTTCTGCATGATTCAAGGAATGTCATAAGACTAACCTTTTTGCTCTGCCTTATCTACAACACGAAGTACAAGATTTTGAAGTAGAAACTTGAGTTTTTCTGAGACTTTAAAGTCCTGCAACTTGTGTTCTAGGTAAGGCAGAGCAATAAGGTTGATCTTAAGGCATTCCTTGAATTATACAGAAGCCATTAATACCCTATTTAGTGAAATATAAGCATAGGCTATTTTGGAAATCTTTGCAGAAAATAATTAAAGGCAGCTCACATAAAATTAGAACCACAGTAGAAAAACAAAAATTGACTGCATATTCAGAATAAGCACATATCATTATATATGTACAATCTTCAGCACCATATCTTGAAGGTTATATTTTTTTGTAGAACCCACTAGTCACTTTCACACTACTATTTAATGTGAGACTTGTGTACATGGCATGCTTCTGTGGGTCTGGAAAAAATATCTGAAAATATCTGTACTTGCTTTACATAACAAAATAATGTTGCAGTCTGGCAGCAGTGGAGAAGACAGCATAATATGTGCTGCTACATTAATTAATAGTTATAGGTGAGTCTGGTTTTGTTTAGTGTTGAATGCTTGGCTTATTCGTCATCGTGCAGTCACACCAGTGGTAATTTAGTAAAGTGCAATGTCGAAAGTTGACAACATTTTTAAGTGAAAATCTCACAGGCTTGTTTACAAGCTAACAATTTTTGTTGACCATTCTGTGGAAGGTCCCTTTACATCAGAAGTGGGCAACACTGGTCGAAATGTCCTCGATGCATTTCCATCACTTTTAACCCTTTCTGGTCCAGTCATTCTTCTAGGAATTGAAATGCTTTAGTGAATATCTGAAATTGAGAAAAAGAGCAGCAGAACTAATCTGGAAATCTGAATGTCAGCAACTCCAAAGTATACTTATCTTGTCAATATTGTGCTGCAGATAAACATGATTCTCCCTGACATGTCGCAAAAGTCCACGAGTCGAATCAAGCTGAGGCTAGGCCTCAATGGTGTGTTCATTTGCCTTGAGTTGCTCAAAAATGGTCTTCAAATATTTCGTGGCCCTACTTGACAGCATTAAAAAAAAACATGCACTGCCTCCAACACCTTGACCTGATATTTATGAGAAAAGCCTTTGATACGTTGTTGAAAACTGCAATGAAAATGTTTTCTTTAATTTTGCCCAGCTTTTCTCATTCAAATACATGGCATATAAATTTCTCACTCCAGTGATAAAATTCGGACCAAGAAGGGTGAAGTCAGCTCTCATTTACATTCTCAACTTTTCTCTCTCTCTCACTGGTCTTCAAGGCAACAAGGGAAGCTCACAATGAATAACAGTGCAGTACCAACAACAACCAGTGGAGTTGCAGTTTCATTAGTTTTGATTCTTCCAGAGCAAGTGTAGGAGTCTGCCAAATTTCTCCCAAACGGCACGCACTTGGAAAGAGCCCCTGAAAGCATAGGCGGGGAGACATTGAAGTTGACTCTTAAAACAACCTCCGAGACTTCGAAAAAGGCTTACAGAAAAATGCTCTCCCGAGTGTCAACTTCAAAGTCAAGCAACCTTGACCTAAGATAAGACAGGGCAATATGGTTGGTCTTATTGGGTTCCTTGAATCATGCAGAAGCTGCTCATAGCTCGTTTAGCAAAACTTGAGAAACTGATTTTTTGAAACCTTTCTTAAGAATTGAGTATAAAAGAACTTTGCGTAATAATAGAACCAAATCACATCAACAAACATAAAGCTCATATTTCAAAATAAGCACATTAAATTACATATATCATAAGATCACCGTAGGATAATAGAGATTAAAAAAAAAACAAAACTTAGTTGCATACTTAAAGGGGTCCTGAACCACTCCTTGGACTCGGTGAAAAAGAACACAGTCTGTGAATAGCGTACGTTGCTGTAAATATTGCAGCCAAATTTTGCAATCGCGCGCCGCTCATGGAGCTCGCAAGCAGAGCCAAACGTGCTCTTTTCAGCAGAAGCCTTCTCCTCACTCTTTTCGGGCTGCCATGTTTTGTCATATAGCAGATTCCTATATGCGGTTGCTATTATTAGCAAGTAGATGACATCACTCAAGTGCTTTTGGATCAGCGTGCTTCTTGTTACAATGTATATTTATTGATGCAGTAAGTGAAAATATGCATTTCGAATTTCACTGAGAATGACCTAGTTCCAGGAATACGACCATTGTACTCTTGCCGACTATCGTCTGCCAACACTTGGCCGCACCCGTCCACGTAGGAATGAAACTTTGGCCACACTACTTATCAGTGTCATAGCCGCCAGGTCTCACTAATTTCCATTAGTTTTCAACGCTCAGCTAGCCTTGAACCATGTGAAACCTAAGATCAGACCACACGTACGCTTTCCAGCGTGTGCTCACTCCTGGCCGCTCCTGGGGAACTCCTCGGGAACTCCTGGCCTTGGGGAACTCCGCTTCGTATTGAGCTATGGTGCAAAATACACATCTCAGATGTGGCTGCTATCCATTGGTCAAACTTCTGCAGGACAAAGCCAGTGCGCACCGCATAGCACGGCCAGACTTGAGCACAGGAACACGAGCATGCCCTCCAGCCCTGTTGTGCGCATAGTCAGTCACTGCAGTTGCGTGCAGGTGCATCTGCAGCGTAGCATAGATACGGCAGCTGCTGTGAGCTGCCGCGACGAGCACACTCGCTGCAGCTTGCCCAGAACATCTGTATGCTTTGATTGGTATTTGTGGGTGGTGTGTCGAGGCTCGACCATCATGGTCGAGGCTCGTTACGTTAAGAGTCCTTTCAATGCAAGTCCTGAGTGCGGCATCCATCACTCAGTCGATGTGTGCTGTACTTAGCGATGTACGGAAATTGTGTGATTTCTGTAGAGATAGGTGCGAAAGGAAATGTGCCACTTGGTGCGAGACCACACTCAAGTAGCTATCTAGCGCACTGTAGAAGAGGAAAGGGGTGAGACACCGTGAACTCAACCGTGAGCCGAGTGATAGCCTCCGAGGTCGGTGCGTCGTAAGGTACCAAAATCGATAGTGGCATCCATGTGAACATCCAAAATCATAATTGAACTGTGCGCCATGGCAATGAGTGTTGTGGGCACCACCCTGCTTCCCCATAGCTTTTGCAGTCAAAGGCATTGAAGGCGTGAAGGGTATCATAGGCGATTTTTTATTGCCAATAACTTCTCTTCTGCTACACGGATTGAAGTACTTTTTGCTGCAAAGTATTTCTGAAATAGTCTATCTTACCGTCAGGTGCGTTTCTCGACTTCGACAAAAAGTGGTTCTGGACCATTTTTTAACTTCTCCCCTACCTAGAAATGTAAGATGTAAGCTATATAGGTTGGTTGAAATCGTACCACATTTTATCTGTGTGAACTTGTACTGAACTACTACTCTTTTGAAAAAATGTGTTTGTGCTGTGCCAGTTCTCCATGTCCCTTCCTCTTCACTTTTTCAGCTCTATGAGCAGCTGCAGTCGCAGATAACCTACCTGAACTCTCTGAAGAAGCCTACGATGCAGCAGAAGCTCCTGCTGCAGCAAATGCTCTCCATCGAGGAGAAGCTGCGTGATTCCAACAAGCCGCAAGTGAGCTCCTCGTCCAATGACACCACCACAGCAGCCGCGGTGCCCACATCACACGCACACTGCATGCAGCGGCATGAAGTCAAGCCAACCGTCGTTTCGGTGAGCCAGTTATCTTTTTTACTTCTCGCAGCTCTATGTGCAGGCAGTGCTTCTGGAAGCATGCTGTCTGGAAGCATTCTCTCTCTCTCTCTCGGTGCGTGTGTGTGAAGTGAGGGAGTGAGAGAAGAGCAGGAAATTACTATGATGTCATTTTCATAAGCAACAGTACTAATCAACTGGCAGCCTGTACAGTTAACTGTACTGCTGCGGCCAACAGTACAAGTCAGTTAACTGGCAACAAATATTCGAAGACTGCTCCTGCTTTTAGACAAGATGCAGTGGAAATGCTATTGTTAAATCTACCCAATACCATGATGGTAACATGGAATTGTGTTAAAAGAAATTTTGAAGCAGAACTATTTTGCCTGAGAGCTCTGTCAATTTCACCTGTAACATTGATTACTGAGAGCAATAACAATGCCACACTGCAAACAAATGTGTGGCACTATAGGGAAGGAAAAAAAGAAAAGACAGGACGACAAAGAGCACAGAGAACAGAAAAACTAGCAATGAGTATGGCTTCGGCGGCAGTAAAGTAAATGTTTGGTTGCATGCATGAATGTTTGCAAGGTGGTTGTGGGCTTCAGTGTTCGTACGACACTTGAAAAACCATTAAAAATGAAGGCTGCCGTGACAATCATATTTGGGCACAACGCAGTGTTGTAGGTTACGTCAGAAGTGATACGCAGTTGAACTGTGCTTGGGGTTCATTTCCCCAGTTCCTTACAGATGCAGTAAGGAAGTTGGCTTTTGTTTGTGATGCACTAGGTGGTAGGTTTTCATGATCTTCCGTTGATGAAATCATTGCAGTCTATTCTTTTTTATTTTCCCTGTGAAAGCTTCACTGGTAGCAAGGAATGGCTGACTAAAGTTTGTTGTCAGAGTCGTTCTGCTTTAAAGAATGCTCACATGACATCTTGGACTTGCTGGTCCCCTAAACTCTTGAAAAGTGCTGGCACGCATCAGATCACTTTAAGCAACTTACTGTAATACTTGTTTCTATGAACCAGTTTTGGTTTCGGTAAATGGGAAGTGGAGGTGTCATTATGTCACGAACGTTGGCTCATTCCATTTCTGTAATTGCTGGCGCTTCTTGGTTGTTCTTGTCGAGCAGCACCCGATTCCTGCTGCGGCCACCATAATAACAGCGAAGCCATCTGCGGTGACGACGGTTCAAGTGCCCACAATCACTGTTGCCACGACAACGAGGACTAACAGCCGTACCGCACACCACAAGGTCAACCATGCCGATGTCAAGCCTAAGGCTTCCATTCTGCATGCTGGGAACACAGCATCTATAATCGCCACGCAAAAGGCCATCACCTCCCACTCCGTAAGTATTGTTGTCTTAGTCATTACTGAGCGAGGTGCTTGGCACAGGACACGTGTCATTCATGCGAGAAACTTGTTTTCGACTCCAGGAAAGCATATACATTGGATAGCAGTGGCTTTTTTTTTTCCCCTTGCTTTTACAGGCGCTTGTAGTTTGTCTTGCTATAGTTTCGCCTTGCGCCTCCTCAACAAATATGCTGCACACACTCAACTTTATGCAGTCGACTAAAAGGAACAGGCTAGATGAGAACTATGCCACCGCGCCACAGGGTTTCAGTGTGTCAGTTTTTATTATACAAGGTTTGGGTGTGGCAATTTTTATTATACATAGTGTAGCACAAATGCATTCTGCTCATCATAGGGACTTGTGGCAATCTAGCCAGCATTAGGCTGGTCTTGCAGGGAACTGCTAGTAGGTTGAACTTGTCACGTTTCTCCTATTTACTGCTATATAACATACTGCCCGAGTGCGCTGCATGGTGCGGCAGCATAAAAACACAATGGTGGTGGTATTAGTGCAGTGTTGATACAACTGAGGTTGCACTGTCAGTTCAACGATGGTGCAACCTGACTGCTGCTAGGAGAACACAGGAACTCAAACATGTTTTCAAGTGCTGTGTAATCACATCCCCACCCATGGCTCAGAAAGTAGAGCTTGGAGCTTTTGCTGATTTCTATTACTACGCATAACCGCTGCTGCTGCTACTGCTGCTGTTCAAGAGTGGTGACCCCTGCCTGCTGAGCATCCTTTGCTGCTGCTTGGCAGGGGAAGCCATTGGCTGCTTCTAACCTTTGGCTCTTGCGTCTTTTGCTCTCTGTCCCCCCCCCCCCCCCCTTACCTCCTTGCCTCTCTGCCCCACCCTTTTGCTGGCTTGCTGGTTGCCGCAGGGACCGGTGCGAATAATAGCCACTGCACCGACCACCACAAGCGCTGCTTGTGCCTCTTCTACCTGTTCCTCCGCTCCTTGCTCTTCTGCGTCGGTGCTGAGTGTGCCGCTGGCATCGGCTTCCCCACTGCTGTCTTCAGCAAGTGTGGCACCCGTGTCGTCTGCGTCACTGGTGTCAAGTGTACCACTGGTCTCTGCTGCGCCATTGGCATCTAGTGGGCCCATGTTATCAACTGCATCATTGGCATCGTCGAGCATAACACCCGTCTCGAGCGCCCCTTTGGTGCCCAGCTTGCCTGTGGCATCAAATGCACCACTGGTGTCAAGCATACCACCTGTCTCAACTGCCCCAGCGCTGGTGCCAAACATACCAGTGGTGTCTTGTGCGCCATCAGCACCTGCTGCACCTCTGGTGTCGAACATGCCAGTAGTATCATGCAATCTGCCAGCACCTACTGCACCTCTGGCAAGCATGCCGGTGGTGTCATGCGTTTCATCAGCACCTTCTCCGTCGTCGAACACCTTAGTGGTGTCGTGCGCTCCATCATCGCATACTGCACCTCTGGTGCCGAACATGCCGGTGGTGTCATCATGCATTCCATTGGCACACACTGCACCTATGGTGTCTAAAATGCCAGTGGTGTCATGCGCTCCATCAGTACCTACCGCACCTCTGGTGTCAAGCAAGCCGTTGGTATCATGCTTACCTCCAGTATCCACATCAGCATTGGTTTCAAGCATACCACAGGTGTCAGCGGCAATATCAGTGTCTAGTGCATCGCATATTTCTGGTACGCTGTTGGTGTCGACGGCAGCACTAATGTCAAGTCCATCGCTGTTGGCATCAAGTACACCGTTGATGTCATCTGCACCACTAGTATCAACAGCACACCTGGTGTCTTCTGCACCACTGATGTCCACAACACCTATGGCATCAACTGCACCTATGGTGTCTTATGCATCCCTAGTGTCCAGTGCACCAGTGGTGTCAACAGCTCCAATTATGGCGCCAAGCACGACTGACATGCCGTCAGTGGCCTCACATCTACGTGTAAGTTTTCATTCTGGCTTGCGGAGCACGAGAACTGCGAAGAAGATTGCTTTTTCTCGCAGCATACCCCCTCTTTTTTCTTTAACAAAGCATGTTCACCGATTGCTACTTGTCCATTGCATTGTTTCTGCAAGCTGTATGCAAACTCAAGTTGTTAAGCACAAGTCATACAGCTTGAAGAAAGCTCTACAATTGGGTTATATGCCTTGTGCATGCGCCTTACTGCAAGCATGTAATTCACAATGCACATCAAGGTGAGTGGCTTGCAACATTGTCAGAAATTGCATCTCCAGGGACCAAGGTTACAACAGAGAAAGTTCCAGGACAAGGACATACTAGCCCAGTGATTAAAAACAGTTAATTATGGGCACCGAGTTTCACAGGCCACTTGTGCAGGACATGCCGCATGTCAAAACATACAGTCAATAAAAACATGTTTCTCGCATAGTAGTGGCAGCCTTCCTTCAGCTGCATGCAGCACTTAGCGGTGACTCTTGAATTCTGCACGAAGGCAATGTATATTGTAGTGTATTTTTTTATCTCATGAAATTTCCGTGATTAGTCAACTAGAACAAAATGCTAGCTTTTAGTTGTTGGCACAATTGTAGTCTTCTGACACCGAACTAGCCGCTACTTTTGTGGGCAACACACGGTTCTGCATGCTAAGGGTGACTGTGGTTTGTGAGAGCCTCAGAAAGCCAAGACGAGGTGACATGCACACTTGCACTGCATGCTTGTGGCCACTGCAGCGTTGGGTGCACACACTGTAGCATGTGTGGTGTGAATATCAACAAAAGAAAATGCACAAGGTCGGGGTAGGGGGGCTCTTCAGTAAATATGCTGCATGATGTGTAACAAGCTGTCTTGTTTTTATTTTTCCCTTGAGAATGTTGAGCAGAAAGTTAGGTGTGCGGGTTTTGCACAAGTGAATGTGCAAGGGCTTCATAGCTTTCTCTCTCGCTAAACAAAATCGTATATGCGTTTCTTTTTCCTGAAGTTTCTTTGCAATTTAACCTGGTTGTTGGCACAAAGTGAAGACACCTTTTTTTGTCATTGTTGTTGTTGTCTTGACCCTTTAAATTGGATAGTACACTGAGACAGGTAATGCTGGCAGGTGCAGAATGCAAGAGTACAGACATGTTGCTATGGCTTGACCACGGCTTAGGTTTGATTTATGTCAAGTGGTCAGAATAATCTGGAGCCCTTTACTATGGCATCTCATGTAAGCCGCGGTGTTGGAATTATAAAAACCTACCAATCCTCACAGGAAGGTGGCTCTTTTTACCTCCTAAAGTTAGTGTGTAGCTTGCACATGGCCAAATTCTTTTTTTTTTCATCTTTTCCTACTGTGAATGCCTATCAAAGTTTCGTTACACTGTCTTGCAGTTTTCTCTCTGTGCTTGCGTAACCAGTGCTAGCGTGAAAAAATTCTCTTTTGTGTGTGTGAGGTCTTTGCCAGCATCGCCTTGTTGACAGCATTGTCAAGATTGCTTGTGGGGGCTGCTGGCGTGACCAGTTATGCAATCTTTGATTTTGGCATTAGCAAAAGTAAACTACAAGGCAATAAGGTCATCCTGAAATGACTTCGCAGAAAGTGCTGCACTTCTCACAATTCTTGACTAAAATCAGGTTGATCCAACACACGTGTGTGCGTGTTGGAATTGTAGAGAACCTCTGCAAGACTAAATGTTATGAATACAATTGTGTTGATTTTTATCTTGCGCATTGTGTAATGTCATGCAATGTTTATTTGTTTATTTATTTATTGTACCCTCAAGGCATACAAGCATTATAGAGGGGAGGGGGTCAATCTTTCAACATAAGTACAGTTATTTGCACATACACAATTGAAAATTTCAAAAATGGGAACGAATGTAATTTCTAATAACTACAAAAATTCAAACACTGTCATGCAAGGCTTGTACAACAATTATTGCAAGATGCAAGAAAATACTATTGCAGCCAATTAAGACACTAAAAGATGAAGTTTCCAACCGACATAGAGAATGTTTACAGAAAAAAAAAAAAAAAATGACAGAATGCGTTAAATTGCGCTGGCATGAGTTTCACGAAAATTGTCACAGTTGGTAATGCTAACTAATGAGGCAGGAAGATGGTTCCAGTCAATGCTGGTTTTGGGCAGGAAAGGGTGCGAGTATGTTACAGTGTTACGGTTTTGGTGAGGGACATGGACTTTGTGGTTGTGATCAAGTCGAGATGAAACAGAATTAGGCGGTTTAATCAGTCGGGTCCTAAGAACATGGTTATTATGATAGATCTTATGAAACAAGACAAGTCGAGATAGTTTCTGTCTATTTTCAAGCGGGGGCAGATTAAGTATCAATTTCATGTTAGTTACGCTGAAAGTTCGATGGTAGTTACTTAGGATAAAACGTGCTGAACGATTCTGCATTGCCTCCAAGTTATTGGTAAGAATTGCAAGGCCAGGGTCCCAGATTGATGAGGCTTATTCGAGATTAGATCGGACATAAGTGATATATAGCTGTTGCTTGAGTGATGAAGGTGTGAGAGAAAGAGAGAGAGAGAAATTTATTTACAGAAAAGCAGAGAGCTGTACTCCTTAGTGTTTTTCAAGAATTTAGCGTTGATGCCATCCCGGCCACATGAAGATGATCGTCTTAGTCTGTTAATAATAGCACGAATGCCGGCTGGGTCAAGCATGATGGGATCCATTGGTGTAAGATGTGCTCTCGGATGCACTGCACTGTTAGCAAGCTGTGCCAAAATTCAAACACCAGATCAGACGGATGCATAGCATGAGATGTCTATGCAGTGAGGCCACGAGGACAGCAGCGACGAGTTGTCGTATACTCTCGCTGGTGTGAGAAAAAAAACTAAAAAGGAAAAAGAAGGAACTTGGCTCAGCATTGCCACCCGCTTTGGCACGACCCGCAGGTTCCTAACCAGGCCTCGGCCAAGTTTGTGCCGCAGCTTCACCATGCTGTGCACCACCATCATCACCACCACCATCACCTCCAGCCGTCACCGGTGGCAAGCAGCGTGTCGCCAGTCAACCAGCGATCGCCGCCCCAGCCCCGGCCTCAACCTGTGGTGGTGCGGCTGCAGCACCCAACCAACCACATCATCGCGCCGCCCAGCACGACCAAGCAAATTCTGGTGCAGGTGCCTTCCGTTGTGAACAAGCTGGTACGCATGCATCATGGTCCTTCCTTCACTGTCTGCCTGCATGCTGCAGCGTGTCGCTGCTACGCAATGTCTCGCAGTTTCTTAACGCCCCAGCGAAGGTCCTGTGCGGCATTTGGAACTGTGCACTAAAACTCAGTTCCAATTGTAATGTCCGAGGTACTACCATTATACTGAAACCAACGCTAAAGACAATTGTTTCCACAAACACTAGTTCGATGTACATTCCGCAAAGGTTCCTGCTCACTTGTTGAATGCTACAAAACGATGTGAGAAAAGTGCAAAGTTCACCGAAATCTTGTTAGGGTAAACGAAAATAATACAGATGCATCGCCAGCTGATGCACCATAATTGATAGTGAGAGCTACTTAAAATTGCCAAATGATATATCCACTTCAACTGATCATATGTGCGAAATCAGGGAGTGTATGGCCAGGACAACTCTGTATGCGAATTCTTGTTTTGTAAAAGCTATCGCTCAATGGAATTGACTGAATTGAGCAAGTGTGCGACTTGAGTGAAGAAGAATCTTTTTTTAAAGCTTTTAGCACTGCTGCTATTTTGCCTTTGGGTAAAGTGAGGAAATGTGTGGATAAAGAATATGTTTGCATTGTTAGCACCAACATAACTGAAAGGCATTGTCCACGGGCGTAACAACTTTTCGTCTTCCGTGCATTG
This sequence comes from Dermacentor andersoni, assembly GCF_023375885.2. Classification (NCBI taxonomy): domain Eukaryota; kingdom Metazoa; phylum Arthropoda; class Arachnida; order Ixodida; family Ixodidae; genus Dermacentor; species Dermacentor andersoni. The sequence goes on along the minus strand of NC_092824.1, from coordinate 69,924,526 downwards.
AATCAGTCAAGACGAAGGAAAAGTTTTCAGTCACCAGAGCAGTTACATGTAGCGCCACGTGTTTTCGAGATGAGACAACGCTTCACAGCAGAGGAAAACAGTGTTGTTTACTCAATCACGTTTCACAATTGGATAACGCCAGCTGTAGCTTCCATTTTACTGACAACATTTTGTGAGACAGGGTATGGTTTGAAGCTGCTAGTAGTTGGTCCTTGACATTTTGTGTTCGTAATGAGGAGACAAGCTGCAGTTTCACGCTTGCAGTTGGGAGTGATGAGATGCTTTAATACAGATAGGACTGAACAGAAGAGTTTAATGGTATCCAGTGGTAACAGCGCAAATGTCAGCCATATAGTGCTGAAAGTTTCAGTATTTCAACAGAAAGGAAATGATGCAAGTGGTTATCAATGAACATACAGAGCGAGATGGGTTTCGGAGATTTTTTTTTCTTGTGCCAACAGTCATGTCAGGTTGTTTTCGTAAAGATTTCAGCATTGTGTGCTGTTATTCTTGCAGCTTATGTGTGAGGACCTTCTTTTGTTAGCCGTAATTGCCACATGTGCTTAACCAAATGCATCTATTTTCAGCCTTCAAGCAAAAGCTCTGGCAGCAGTAATAGCAGTTCCACAAAATCTACTGTTCCTGTGTTACCGAGCAAAGTGGAACCCATTGTTCCCAAGCCCTCCCTGCCGCCACCCGAACAAGTGAGCATTTGTTGCATGAAAATGCAACTTTTTTTTTTTAATGTGTGCTTTTTAAGCTCAATATGCTTAATATGTATAATAGTGTTAACCTGGCTTCAGCCAAGATCACAGTGTCTCACTTACTTTGCTGATCTTGCACAGTGTTGATGCTTCTTACCTGTACTTACACCAACACTACTGTACAGCAATGTGAGACACTACTACTATTACCAGTAAGCGCTGCCATTGTGTGGAGGAGACAAGTTGTAGTTATTGCTCAACTGTAGCTGTTTCAACTTGGTCTGCTACACAATGACGTATTCCGCTGTTTCTCGTTGCAGCCCCCAGCTCCCCCTCCTCCCCCATCGAAGCCAGTAGTTGTCAAGCCTAAAGTTCCTGACCGTGTCCAGAAGATGCACATGTAAGTGTGCGACTGCACTGACTGTCCTATGGTTGTTGCAGTGTAAGCTGTGTATCTTAAGGGCACAAGAAAAAAGAGAAAAATTAGTTCGGGAATGTTTCTAGATTACAGTTCTACAAGAGCAAAAATAATCAAGGGCATTTAGGTATCCCTACCTGGATGAATTCAAAAGCTATTGCCAAGTCTCTCTGATGACACCTTGGCCTCGTTCGCGTACCTGTGCGACATCCAAAGAAGCCGGGCGCAGCTATTGACTGAGAAGTAAAACGCTTGCAGCGAACACTATGCGTGAAGGCGAGCTTTCTGGTTCTTTTCTTTTTCATTCCCCCCCGCACGGCCATCTGATGGTGTTTCAACGAACCCAGCGCCCACACGGCACACCTCCTTGTTTGTTGGTTGTGACTAGTGCCACTGGATTTTCCACTTCATGGGCCACATAATGAATTTGCATAAAAAAGAAAAGAAAAAAAGGCCACCCATCTCTTGAGAGGAGGCTGGCTTGATAAGGCAAGACACATAAATGACAGACAGGTGGCGTCACTGCCTTGAAGTTCATGCACGAAATAGCCATGAGGTCATGAATTTTGACAGCACCTGCTTAGGCCTAGTTAATTTTTTACCAGTAAAGAGGTGCTGCATTGCATTCTGAAGAAGCCAGAGGCTGAGCTTAGCAAGTTTCAAGAAGTTTTACTGCCCTAGAATGGCTGAAACACGAGAAAATACTTTGAAATCGGCGACACCACACTGACATACCGTCGCTGGAGTTTCAGCACAGAATTTTGAAAAGAATTGAATTAACGAAAATAGAGTTTTGAAAGAATACAGGGGTGGAAGTGGTGCGCCATTTGCGCCATCCTGCTCCAAACTGCTTTCCCTGCGCCATCCTGCTCTAAAACACAATTTTGCGCCATAACTCCGCCACGCCGGCCACTTCGATGTTTTACCGTCAAATTTAGCGAAGCCTATGGGTTATTTTTCCTCTCACTGTGGGCCAGCCGATCTGATCCGATCCGATCCGATACTTCGTGCGAAGCTGTTTGGTGTTGTGTTTGTAAGCTGCTGCCGTTGGATGCTGGTCGCCTACAAGCCTGGACATGAGCAAAAGTAAGTGTATTGAAGCTACCGAATCTAGAAAATGCTACATTATAGCAGTTATGTAACTTAAATGCTCAGCCTTGAGGGCAGCGCAGACAGGATTGTCTAAAAGCGAAGCTGGGTGGTCATGCTGCAGTGGACGAAAATGTGGCGCCATTGTTTGATTTTTCGTGATATATGGTATGCAGTAGGAAACAAGCTAGTGCCACTTGTATTTGTTGGTCCTCGCTTGTCATCAGGTCAGGTTGTCGAGCATACTAAATTCTCGATTATTTGACCCCCGTTTTCTCATATAATTCGAAATAGCAGCGCAAATGGATCCGACATAGAAAATGGAATGTTGAGAATACGCCCCTGGGCAGTATTTAGCTGTCTCGTGTGCAGTCTAAACTTTCGAGAAAAAAAAAAACCGCTGCAAAGTATTCTACAAACACATTTTAGACATAAATATTTATTCATGATCCTAGTATAGTTGTGGAACTCAAGTGCCTGAAAATTCTTTCGTAGACCACAGTTCCAGGAGCAACTTTTTTTTACTCTTTTTCAGAACGATGCACCAAATTCAACGCAGACGTCCTGACCAAAAAGGATGGCAATGGGGACCTCATATCCCTCTGGTGTCGGCCAAGTGCAAAAGACAGTGATGGCTTTTGTGTGCTTTGTAATGTTACAGTGCACTGCGCGCAACATGGAAGCTCAGCAATAATGCGCCATGCAACGTCTCTTAAGCACATCGAAAATGCAAAAAAAACATCGGAACAAAGACGGGGTCCTAACCAAGAGCACTATCCTCCAAAGCACCCTAGATTTCACGAAGAATGCAGTGTCACTGTCCCTGCAAGGAAATGTTACAAGAGCTGAAACAGTTTTTGCTCTTTCTGTGGTATCCAACTCACTCCCATACACTTTGGGAGATGTGGCAACAGCAACATACCCCAATATGTTCCCTGATTCACAGATAGCAAAAGCCTTCCAATGTGGCCGCAAGAAAGTATCTTACATCATATCTGATGGCTTAGGACCATACTTTAAAGCCAAAGTGCTTGAAGAACTTGCAAAGCCTGCGGTATTCTATACCGTAATGATCGACGAGACCCCAGTGCCCGAGATGAAGGTGCAGCAGCTGGATGTGCTCATCCGGTATTTCTCTGTTAATGCACAAGATGTCGTTGTAGAGCACCTTCAGTCATTTCACATGGGGCATGCCACTGCAGATGAGCTCTTCTCCTGTGTTGAAGATGCACTTAACGAACTTCCAAAAAATAACATGCTCTGCTTCTTCTCTGATGGGCCAAATGTTATGAAGAGCTTGAAGGGTAAAATAAAAGCAGAACTTAGCCCCAACATGATTGACATTGGGGAGTGCAGTCTTCATAAAATGCATAACGCATTTGCCACTGGTCTCAACACTTTCTGCTCTGAGATTGAATGTATTGTCACTGATATCCATCAGTACTTCAGATATGCCACAAGACATGCGGACATCAAGGATCTCCAACAGAAACTTGGATTGCCACAGCTGGAGTTCCTGCGGCACGTAAGCAGCAGGTGGCTGACACTATTACCAAGTATACAGCGTGTGCTTAAAAGCTGTATGATGCTTTGAAGTCTTTCTTTTCCAAGGCTGCAGAACCAAGAAAATCCTCATCTATAAGGCACAATCACCTCGCATCTGCATTTTCTGACAACACGCTCCGAGCACGACTCCTTTTTGTTCAGAATGCCGCCCAGCTCTTTGACAAGTTTCAAACCTTGTTTCAGAGCAAAGAGCCTCTTCTTCATTTATTTTATGATGAAATAGTTGCTGTGGTCAAACAGCTGATGGGCAGATTTTTGCGGCAGGAGTCGTTTGTAGATGTAACTGGTTTCCATTTGAAGAATGTTCAAGTTGAATCGCAAGCTAACTGGAAAGTGAAACCTGAGCTTGGCTTAGATACTGAGAAAGAAATGGAGCTTTGGACACCAACTCAGAAAAAGGCTTTCTATGTCAAGACCAGAGCTTTCTATATATCCTGCACAAAGTACCTCGTCTCAAGGTTACCTTTGGACAACAAAGTGCTGTTCCACAGTAGATTTTTGAAGCCTGGTGTAGTAGGAGACCACTACACAACGTCACTGCGCTACATCGCGAATGCCCTGCCACAAGTCATGCCACCCAGCGAAGTATCATCTCTAACTGATGAGTGGTTGCGCCTTTGCTGCGAGATTTCTGACTGGGATGTTTCAACAAATGTTGTTGAACACTGGGTTAATGTGTTTGCACTAAAAATGCCCACTGGCGAACCCAAATACCCAAGACTGGGAAGGCTCATAAGGGCTGTTCTTTCCTTGCCGCATGGCAACGCAGACTGCGAGAGAGGATTCAGCGAAAACAAGCAGGCGCTTCACCATCGAGCCTCTTTGTCAATAACAAGTGTGTCACGCCTTCGTCAAACGAAAGCATACTTGAAGCGTTATGGGGGTGACGTCACAAAGGTGCCAATCACTAGAGATCTCCTGAAGTGTGTTGGAAAGTCGTACAGTGGTTATCGCAAACGCGTTGAAATGGAAGAAGAATCAAAATCACGCAAACGGAAATGTGACGAGCCACTGACAGAAAGCAGCGAAGAAAAAAAGCTGAAAGAGGAAAAGGCCACCCTGCAGTGCCGTCTATCCACCCTGAAGGCATTACTTACCAGTGCCGAGGAACTCATCAGCACAGGAGTAAAATCGAAGGACATGGACAAAGTGGAAACTGGAAACGTTTTGCTCGTTGATGTGAATTCCAAATTGCCGGCGGTGCTTGAGCGCATTAGAATGATAGATTCCACGCTGGAATCTAACAAGTAATTCTAACAAGCAAATTGAATGCTGAATAAAATGATTTTCTTTGCGTTTTTTTGTATGTCAGTGTGAAGTTGCAATTATTACAAGTACTTTACTCTAGAAACATGCTCCAAAACACAATTTTTGTGCTCCAAAACATAACTTTCGTGCTCCAAAGCTGCTCCGGAATGGCATTATTACTGCTCCATGAGCTGCTCCAAAATGCTCAAGCCTGCTTCCACCCCTGAGAATATTTTATCAGTCTAAAGCTGATTTAGTGTTTCACTTTAGCATCCCTTAGAATGCTTGGCAAGCCATAAGGGACACAAAAACGAGAAAGACTGATGGCACCTCTGCTCTGAGATCACTATAGCCTCATTGACAGCATAAATTTTGACAGCATCTACTCCCGTTTTTATTGGTTAAAAAAAAAAAAAAGGATATTGCATTCTAAAGGTATTAAGAGGAAGCTTTAGCTCGGGCCCAACTCCGACGCGGCCTATTCAAATACATGTAAAAACGCAAAAACGTTTTTCTGAGATAACCCCTGAACCGATTTTAATGAAATTTGTTGCATTCGAGAGAGAAAGTTAAATTCTAGTGACTGTTGGAAGCGGAATTTTGATTTAGGGCTTGAATTTTGTTAAAAGTATTTTCAAAAATTCAGGCGTTTGAAAAAAATAGAAGCACGAAGTTTACAAGCTAATAGCTCTGCATCAAGAACAGATATCGCGATTCTGTAAACGGCATCCATTAGACCATTCAAAGCGGACAAATTTGATACGTCAGTTTACATCTTACGTGATTTTGTTACGTTGTTTACAAAGGTTCTGCAAAAGTTGTAATTACACATTACTCCATTTTTTGAGGTTCATGTGTAACATATCAATTTTGTCCGCTTTAGATGTGCTATCAGGTACAATTCACAAAATTGCGATATCATTTTTTCTTGCTGAGTTACGGAGTTGTAAACTTGATAGTTTCGTTTTCTGAAAATTTGCGATTTTTGCCACATTTTTATAAAAATTTGACGACCTAAATCGAAAATTCGAAACCAACAGTCACTAGATTTTAAGCTTTTCTTTTAAATGCAGCAAACCCCGTCAAATTCGGTGCAGTGGTTGCCGAGAAAAACGAATTCTCCTTTTACATGTATTTAGATAGGAGCACCCGAGCTAAAGCTTCCTCTTAAGGGCTCAATCCAGCAAGTTTCAAGAGCTTTTCCTGCAATAAAACGGGCGAAATATGAGAAAGCGCTTCTAAATTCCTGAGGTCGCTACGACATGTACTGGCATCGAGGTTTTGGTGTGAAATTCAGAAAGAACTTATACACTCATTATCTCCCTTTTGCACAGAACGTATGACAGCAGTTATGAAAGAATACTTTGCCAGTGTTAAATGATTGTGTTGCAACACGAAATTTTGATGTAAGGGGTTCTCAAAATTCATTTGCGGTTGTTTGCTTATGCCTTCCTCTACATATCCCAGTTCTTGCATCAAAACTTATTTTATTTGGCTTCAGAGATTGTGTGGCGAACAAGCTTCAAAATTCAACATGCTGTGTCTTGCTGTTTTTCATGTGTACAGGTAACGGACCTGGAGCACAGATAACATCAAGACTTACACACTTGCTCCTCTTTTCCTGCTTCTTTCTTTTCCTTTCCTTTTTTTTCTTTCTTCCCCCGGCGCAAGTTGCACTGCTGCTGGAAAAAAACTAAGCACTCTTTTTATCCGTGTCGCATACTTTAATTGCCACAGTAATCAATTCTCATTTAGGAAGCCGAATAGTAGATATCGAATTCGTAAGTTGAACTTTACAATTGGCATTCTATTCATATTTGTATTTTTAAATATTTGCACACACGAGGTCTCATGCACCAATAACAAAAGAGTGTTTTGCTCGTTGCCCTTTTTTGTGTGGCAGGTTTCATCAACGACTACTGGAAGACCAGAACGGTGCTATGGCTGCGGATACCAAGAACCCTTTCACTTCGCGGCGCGATGCTTGCCAACGGTTGTTGCGGTACCACGTCTACAACTCTGGGTTACCTAGGGAAGAGGATCTGCACAAAAGTACGGTTTCAGTGACCATTTTAAGTTGACTAGCCTTTGCATCAGTGCAAGTGTGGCTAACCGACTGCTCGATCTCTCTCGCAGCGGATGAACTGTTTGCCGAGGTCTCCGAACGCCTGCTGGGGGAGAGTCGAGAGCTGTATCAAAAGTTCCACTACCTCATGCTGAAGGAAGGGATGGTGGGTCGCACTGAAGCATTTGCTGAACACTTTAAATCTGCTGCGGATCAGAATGAACAAAAATGATTTTGCATCTACAGTCAAACATTGATGCGATGAATTGTGCTACACTGCCAAAAATTTTTATTTTATCTTCGTCAGTCACATTTTATGACCAAGTGTTTTCAAGGCCTCCGAATTCATAGACTTTTCAGAAAATATGGTGCAAACTTCATAGAAAATATTTGGGGACTGGATGCGTAGTCACATCAGGCTAGTAGTCTCTGTAATCACAAAAATTACCTGACTACGAACAATGACCTCTTTATTATTGAGTTGGCAAGTTTTTATTTCATTATTTACATTACGAACAATGACCTCTTTATTATTGAGTTGGCAAATTTTTATTTCATTATTTACAAACAAAATAACTGTTAGTGCTCATAGCAACAAGATCTGACTGTAGCTAGCTTTCTTTCTTTCAGGTTTTTCTGGTATCTTTACATTGCTTGTATCAACCTTATCTGCACTGTAGCAGCAGTGTAATTGTGACCCCACAAAACTTTTGGTTGCACTTTTTGGCACCCAAGTTTGCTAGAAAAAGTTAATTCAGTAATCAGTTACAGGTGGATGTTTTTAAATGTTCATATAAGAAACATGCCACATGCATAAAGCTAACGTACCACAAGGGCAACCGTAAGCGGACCAGAGACTCCGCGACAAAGCCAATTTCCGCTTTTTAGTGGTGAATGTATATTCAAATTGAGGTCCACATCCCAATCTTGGCATTGCAAACTTTCCAGTGCATTCGTCAATTTCAGTTTGTGCACATGAATTACAAAAAAATGCAGTTATTTCGCTGAGCCTGTGGTTTGTGTATTTGATTGTGTGTGATTGTACGTAGCTTCCCTGTGCATTTCAAAGTAAGGTTTACTCATTCAACAGTGTTCTAACTGCATAGCAAGATGTGTGACAGCTAGAGGGCCCAATGTGTTTACAGGCCATAGCAGGTTCTATAGAATCAGAATCGGTTTTTATGGAGATGATTAGAAAGATTACAAGTTGTTAATATTCCGAAGGAGGTCCCAAAGTCCAAGACTGCAATGGGACCTCCTTTACAAAGTAAACGTAATAAAACAAAAGTACAGCAGTTTCAACAGATCGTTAACATAGAAAAATTACATGTTTTAGTATGAATAGCATGATTGAAGAATTACATATGCATAAATGTCATGAAAAAAAGCAGTGTAGCACAATCTCGTTGACAATTGATAATGTAACAGTGTAGGTGACGTGACGAACACAGCATAATTTGCTAACTCGAATGTATATGTGAGGCAGAAACGGAAACCTAATGGCATCGCAATGAAAATGAAATGAAGGCACCCTGAAAGAATGGTTGAGAGTATGGACTAGGCATCAGTATTCGACAGAATGTAATCTTTTAGTTGTTTCTTGAATTCGTGAATTTTAAGTGTTTTTATGTATAGTAGTAGTGTGTTCCAAAATGCGATAGATCAAAATGGACGCTCTGTTTGCCATAATTAGTATGTATTTTGGGTAAAATGAAGTTCCTATTTATTGCAAACCTGGTAATATTAGTATTTAATACAGAAGATTGTGGTATCAAGCTATCGCATCGTGTGTAATTGATTTGACGGAACAAAAAGGTACCTAGATTATATTTAACAAGTTGAGTGACTGTAAGAATGTGTTTAGTTCGTAAAACATATGAGGCGTTGTTGTTATATGGGCTAAATGTAATTATCCTAATAGATTGATTCTGTAGGATTTGCAATGAGTTTAAATGGTTTACGTAAGTATTTCCCCAGTAAGTAACGCAGTAGTTAATGTGGGAATGAATAAATGAAAAGTATAATGACAGTAATATTTGATGGTCAGATATGTTTCGTGTTTTTAGAAGTACCCTAATCCCGTAGGTAATCTTCTGCTTTAGTTTGGTTAAGTGTTCAATAAATTTAAGATGTCTGTCGACTTCTATGCCAAGATAATTAAATGAAAAACTTGCAGGGATAGGACTTGCGCCCAAAAAGATGGGAGGAATGGAGTGAAGTGTTCGTTGGTGGGAAGTGAATAGAACAAATTTTGTTTTTGGTGGGTTTATCTGTAGCTGGTTAGTATGGCGCCACTCCAGCAGGCTGTGTAAATCACCATTAAGGTTAGTTACTAAGGTTGTAATACATTTATTGAAATTAAAGTAGTACATCTGCATAAAGTATACATTTCGAAGAGTTAGATACATCATTGGCGTATAATAAAAATAAAAGCGGACCCAATATGGAATCCTGGGGCACGCCAATATTAGTGAACATGGTGTTAGAATGAACGCCTGAGATGGTTACTACCTACATTCTGTCTGTTAAGTAATTTTGTAGTAACGAAAGTGCTGGGCTGGTAATTCCTAATGATTCAAGCTTACGAAATAACACGCGATGATTTATTTTCTCAAACGCTTTGCTTAAATCTACAAATACTGAAGCTACATAATTCCCTTCATCGATAGAGAGGTTTAGCTGATCGGTTAGAGCCACGAGAGCCAGTTCGGTCGAGTAACCCGAGCAGTTACTCATCTGGTTACCCACAAAATTTAGCGAGTTGTTGCAGTGTGTGCATCCAGAAGTCTTTTGGGACCTGTATGTGTAAACACAAAGGGGTCTATAAAGTCTATATAACGCCCTGTTACTTATCATGTATGCTTGAGGTTTATTGTTTTTTTTTTCTTCCTGCGTGTACAAAGGGTGGTGGAGGTTTTGCGGAGACGCTGTATTGCCCTGCAGTTCTTGCCTGCAGCTAGTAAAACGGTGCATTCATTATGTAGTCTGCATGCGCTGCAGGCCACAGGTCAAAATTCGAAGCTGCAGAAATAGCTTCCTCCGAAATGTCGTGCCCCATGAACTTTTTTAGCAAACTGTATCCTCCCTATGCAATGCCCAGGTAGGTCTTCTGCAGTTAAATACTAAATTGAGGTAAAAACCTTGTGGCTTCAACCAAAGGTGCTTGGTCTCTTTGTCTTGCAGAGAGAATGCTCAAGTGCCGAAAAGATCATGATCGAAAAGCTCTTCCTTGAGCACGAAACCGATGCCTTGATTGCTGAAAAGCGTGCAGCAGAGGAGGGGCAATGTAAGTTTTCTTTTACCTTTTTCTGTTTGTTCAACTCTTCCACTCGTGTTGTGGTAAAATAGCATGTGCTTTGAAGGGACACTAAGCAGGAATATTAGTGGTACAGGAATATTAGTGGTACTGCGCCTTGACTTGGACTGCATTGATGGAGCCCACTGTTCATCGGAGCCAGAGAATGGGCGACCAAGCCAAACGTGCATCCGCTCATCAGAGAAATCAGAGGCAGGGAGAGGAAACACGTCACCACAGGTTCTGTTGTAAACAGAGCGCACAAGTATTGAGGCATGCCAGCATGGCTGACGTCACGCAAACAATGGAAGCTGCAGGAACTATGTGACCGGAACTCTGCCAAATTTCGGTCGTCCTCCCGGATCGGAGGCGAAAGTGCCTCCGAGCGCGCACGGAGCTCTGAAAGAACCAGCCAGATGTGTTCAGAGCGCTTGAAAATGACCAGCCGAATGCACCACGAGTTGAAGGCTATGTTCCAATATTCGATGTAGATGAAATAGACAGCAAAGTGGACAGCGGCCATCTTAAGTACCATTCCATTTCTGACGAATCCAGTGAAGAAGGCAATTTCATGAGCACATGATCGAAATCAATAACAATGCAGATTTCTTTGCTGTTCAAACAGGATGGTGGCTGAGCAGGTCTAAGTGTTTTGCTCAGCCACCATCTCGTTTGAACAATATCTTGTTGGAAAAAAAGAAGCATAGCCACGCTTTTCTCATGCTACGTTGTGCTTTTCTTTTTAGGTTTGTGTATGCAAAGTGTGATCGTTTGAACCTACGTACTTTCCTTACCTTTCTTTTTGTTGATACGAGATGGCGTCAAATCTTGTAGACATTTTCTGAATATGTTATGTTACTTTATGCTCAAAACTTTCTTGACATTCAAAGGAGACAATCCTCAATGCTGGCCAGAATTGGTATGCATCCTAGGTTGTATTGGTAAATTATACTTCTGCAATAGCCAAATGGCCACTTTAACTGAGAGAGGATTGTTATGCCACAATAGACACAAAAAAAAGAAAAAAAGAAAGTTGGCGGAAGTGCTGCCCCAAAGTTTTCACACCAGCTTGCTGTGATGTCATGAGTTTTGACAGCACCCACATTGAATTGATTGTCGATAAAGAAGGAGACTACATAGCAATCAAAAGGAACCATTGGCTCTAAAGAACATCCTTTAATCTACCATTTTCATCCGCTACACATTATCCGATGCAACACAAGAATAATGCGAACAAGAAGCACTTTTATCATTTTGATTCAAGTGGCCTCAACATGCAGTAAGCATTACATATCTGCAAGTGATAGACTGAATGAGACAAGCGGTACAAGGACAGTTGTCCTATCTGTGGCAATCTATTCACCTCATTGTGCAATTCTCATTCATTCACAGACACAACACCAGTTGAGCCGCCGTCACTTCCGCCTATGCCAGGGAGTGCATGGACATTCGAGTCAGGCCCCTCGTTACCTTTACCTCGACCAGTAAAGAAGGAACCACCCGATTCTTGGCTTGACGACGATGACCGGTCCGACCTGGAGCCGGCGCCAAAGCGGCGCTCGATCAAGGAAGAAGAGCATGAGACCGTGATGGCCCCCATGGAAGAGGAAACCCCATCACTTCCACCAGTGTCAGTGACACCGGAGCATGTCGACCTTGTGTTGAGCATCCGCAAGGAGCTCAACATGTCTCCCTCAGAAACCGGTGAAGACGATGAGTTTGCCCACGAGCTGGCCGACTTTGAGCCGCCCGTGGCTCGCTTCCCGTCGTCGGCCGACCTCAAGCAGTCACAGCAGCCGCAGTTTAGCAGTGGTGGCAATGTCGTGCCTCCAGTGGTAGTGCCCGACTGGAGTTGTGGTGGTAAGAGTGCGGACTCCGAGACTCGTGCGCCCGAACTGGACCTGTCGGGCATCGAGGGCTTGGACGATGACAGCAGTGGTGTGGACCCATTGGGTCGGACTCACTACTTTGGCGAGGATGAGGAGGAGGACAAGGACTCTGTAGAGCTCCACGACCAGGTTCAGAGTGCCATCAACAGCATCCTGGACTTCCGGCGAGGTGGTGGGGACGACATGCTCTGTATGGACTCTAAAGGAGTAGTGGTACGGAGTGGCAGTGCTCCCGAGCCCATGGACTACGACGACGCGACGGGAGGCACGCAGCCTGCGGACTCCGTTTTGGACGAAGCCGTCAGGAGCATCTTGTTGTGACCTCAGCAGTGTTGTTGCCGCTCCTCCTCCTCCTCCCCCCTGTTTGGTGAAGCGTCGCACAACTGGCAACGGTCTCGTCTCTCGAGCCGCACGCCCGTGTGCATGTGGATGCGTGCACGTGGTTTGCGCAGAGGTGAAAGCACGGTGATATTTGTCCCCCTCCCCTCCTTCATTCTCTCATGCCCATCTTATTCCTGTGCCCTCACTCTGTCCTCATTTACTTCAGTTTGTTGTACGTGGCTTCATTTTGGTGACAACCTTACGGCCTTTCTTTTGTCGGGCCTGCGAGTTACAGGAAGTGGCCAGAACCCTGAGCAGGCAACTACTCCACGTTGCCTTCTGTTCTCACGGTCCTGTTCCATGTTCTTTCAGACTCTTGCTGCTCTGTCAACATTTGTCAAAAACAACAACAAAAAAAGTAGGACGCTCAAGGACAGGCCACGCTGCCCCGCAGACTGGGACAATAGCTCGAACGAGCACTGTACCGACAGTCATGCAAAACTTGTAGTGAACCAGGCCTTGTGTATGTAGGCAGGCATTCAGGGCCCTGAAACTTTGTTCATTGTGCGCTCATGGTTTTGCGCAGAGTAATTTTATTTTTCTGTTTGCCAGCCTCTCTTTTTCTTTTAACTTCTTTTTTACTTTTCGCCCTGCTCTATTGAACTGCTTTTCAGAACTCAGGGGGCCTTGTGTATATGTCTTTAGTTGATGCATTCGTCATTGCCCCTCTCTTTGCCATTGTCCTTGTACTGTTGTGCAGCACTTCCCTTTTTTTTTTTTTTCATACTAGGCACAAATATGCAAACTTTGGCACATCTAGCCAAACATGCAACTTGGAGGCCTCCCCCTTTTACCTTTTGTTTTTGCAGCCTCCGATCTCCTACTTAACCGAAAAGGGAGCCTCGCATAGTGATGAAAAAAGCAGACTCGGTGGGGAAGACGAGCGCAAGTTTTTTTCAGTGCCTCATGGTAAGAGTGAGAGATGTGCGTCGTCCCCGTTTTGTTTGCTGCCAGTGTTGTAAAAAAAAAATGGTGATGAGAGGGGAAGCAGGCCAGCGAAACAACACATTTTTTTCTCATGTATAGGTGTAAATACGACAGTCGCACATATTTATACACAAGCACATCCACGACAAATGGAAATGGAACCTAGATTTCACTGCTGCTCAAACGACGTGATGATGAAATACATTTGATGTAAATGTCGACGAGAGTGTTCTGTGACCTGACTATGGGTGCCTGTGGAAGACGATGACGACACTGCTCCAGGCGACTAACAAGCCGGATGCCAAGTGGTGGTGCAGAACTGTTAGGCCTCAGTGTCAGCGGTAGGGCTCTCGGGAGTGGGCTAGTTGACAATCGATTCCGCCAGACTTCGCATCAAGAACTGGCCAACGGACGAGGAAATGGGATGGAGACAAGGCCAGCCAGCGCTTGACTGACAGATTTTGTTGGGCTCTGCAGCCGGTCGGGCGTTGCAAGAACATACAGTAAAAGCTGACGAGGACAGAGGCAAGACATGACATAGCGCTCTGTCCAAGTCTCTTTCTTGCCTCAGTTCTTGTCTGTCCGTGCTGTATATACCTGCAGTCTGCACTTGTCTCGGTCCTTTCCTTCTCTTTTTCCCGTCTTTCAGTGCTGTGAATTCTGGCTCAACGTAGGGAAGTTCACCGTTTTGTAGCGCAGGTCTTGATATAAATATGTTTCCTTGATGTTGTAAGCACTGGAAGTTTTGGCGCGTGTCTGTGTCGCACATCCCAGCACTTTTACTCCCCTTATGGGAGTGTTACACAGGCTGAAGCATACAAGGTGTTTCAGAAAACACTTTCAAAATTTTTTAAAGGTTGCCGGTGGCAGATAGCTCAATTCTAGTTTGTGAGCCGGTCTACTCGAAGTGGCGGACACTACTTGCACAAAAAATTGAAATGCAAAATCGACTAATCAACAATAATTCACTAATTACTTTTTAGCTAATTATCTTATGACCCAGATTGCAATTTACAAATTCTAGCTGTGGACTTCGCAAGGCAGGTCCACTTGGAAAGAATTCTCAGGACGACATTAGTTTCGAGATATAAATTCCCGAACTTTGCGAAGAAATGCGTGGGCATTCCAGTTACTTGTGTGCTTCAGTGCATGAAATGAAGTTTTGTTAACAAATTAACTGGAATGCCAATGCATTTCTCCCCAAAGTTTGGTAATTTATATCTCGAAACTGGTGTCATCGAAAATTCGTTATTTATTAGCTAGAAGTTTAATTAGAGAATGTATTAATTCGTCGATTTTGCATCTCAATTTTTTGTGCAAGTATTGTCCGCCGCTTCGAGTAGACCAGCTCAGGAACTAGAATTGTGCTAACTGCCACAGGCAACATTTAAACATTTGGAAAGTGTTCGCTGAAACACCCTGTAAATTTCGGCTACACAAGGCAAACATTGTCATCCACCCAAGGGTAGCCCGAAGCTGCTCAGTGTGGCCACTCTTTGCAAGAACGAAGCCTTCAGTCTTGGCATATGTGAAACGCAAGAATGGTCAAACTAAGCCAAACTAAGTGCGAGTTGTAAATTTGAAGCTTCAATCCTTTTTTTTTTTTAATGCTTGCAATTTTAGTCAGTTATATCTTTTTTAGTTGTATAAACAAAAGTTATGCAATGATAAACCACCAGAATTCAATCTTAAAATGCAACAGGTTAACTGAAACGAGATGGTTCATCTCGCAGCTAACGCGCTAGGAGTCCTTCTGAGGCAGGAGCTCTACTGGACCCCGTAATCTGAGCTTTAAAAAAAAAAAAAAAACTCAGGTGATTTCAGAAATGGTTTGCAATGGAAGACAGTTTTATATCAACAAATGAAACAATCCTTGAAATTTTGCAGCTCATTGGCATCATAGTTCTGCAATTGTTGAACATGAGCATTCATGTGCTTCACACAAGTATTTGCACACGGATATGAGAGTTGGCAACAAGCTAGTTTTCTGTGAAGTGCAACAGCAGCAAAATAATATGCATGGAGGCATATTATTTCAAGGGTGGCAGAGAACTAGGTGGCGTGATGAATTTGGGAAATTTGCAGCCACCGGGTGGAGCCGGCCGGTGCAAGACGAGCGTAATTGGAGATCGCCGAGAGAGGCCTTTGTACTGCAAGGGATTCAGTAGGACGATGGCGCATCGGAGTGGTCCATAGAATGTTGGTTTTTCAGAATTTCAAGAATAGCTAATGCCTTTCAGCCTCTCGTAGTTTGCGGGCGGCAAACTTCACAAGCAAAGCGCCATGTAAAAGGAACTGTGCCAGTAATCTTAGTGCAATGACATTTCATCCATCTCCATGTTGTGACAAGTGCGAAAACTTCACAGTAATGTTTATTTTTCGGCAATGCCAGCGTGCCATGCACTCGGAGTAGTGCCCGTAATCAATCATCACGACCATTCAGTCTAGTTGAAGTTCACTCGCCTAACCTGGGTTAGAGAAAGCCGTCAAGATGCCTCTTCAGTTAAAGGAGTATTGACATGACATTTTTGACTAGTCATCTTTTTTTTTTACACTTTTACTGCAAAGTCCGAGCATCTGAATTTCGCACTTATTCATACAGATATAAAATATCAGCTCGTGACCATCAACATTGTTAACCTAAGCAACAGGAGCCACTCCTGGTTGTCAACCTTTTTACATGTGAATATCTTTTTCTCTCCTCGAAACCTAGCAAATTCTTGATTGCAAGGTAAACCTCGCCTCTGCATGAAAAAAAGGATCTGCACCACTATTATAGATTAATAAAGCTTAGCACCATCAAGTCGAAAAATGAACCGCTGAGCCCAGAGGAGGCCAACAGTTCTGCACCAAGCACAACTACCTCCACTGTGCAAACCGCATGTCGCAACCGTTGGCAACAATATTCTTTTGTGATAGGCAAGTCCCAAACTCCACCTCCTTGTTTGTTTGTTTTTTAGAGCCTTTCTGCCTTTTTTTTTCTTTTCCAAGCATACGTATGCAACTGGAATGCAAGTTGAGAAAAAAAAATATACGTGCAGAACATCAGAGAAGCTCAGGGTCCGGCAGTCACGTGCACGCGCTCGCAGGCATACAAGCAAGGAACAGCAGACACTGTATTGTACAGAGTTGAAATTTTTTCTATAAAAGAAAAAAAAAATGCTACGGCAGATTTCAAAAAAAAGAAGATGAAAGTGTAAATATTTTATTAAAAGATCTTTCAAAAATTGATGCTGTGTGGCTTCTGCTTCATGTATGTAACTGGAGTCCTTTGTCACTCTTGAAGGGCTCTGCTACATATACGGAACTTGCGCTCCAGCAAAGGCTATGGACTGTGTCAGCCAATCATGAACGATGGCTGCATGTTCCAAAAAAAGAAAAAAAGGGCTTGCCCATCGTGCAGCGCTAATCCTGTAAAGCTTCAGCTGGCGCTGTGTCCGCAGTCAACAATAGAGGAGCGCGTCTGGTTGTCTTTGCTGGTTGGCCAACGCGACCCGCCGCTTTCTATGCACCGCACGAAGTGAGACCAAGTACAAGTCTGTTATCTTCCCAGTCGTTTCCGTCAAAGTGACAAGCTAAGCTTGTCACTGTTCAAGTTCTACAACATATAACTGGTAAGTCGGCTGTACTTTTCCAGCAACAAACCAGTTTGTCCTCAGTATAAAAGTGGTCACAGAATACTTTCGGCAGTTTTCTTGAGCCAAATGTGCTGTGATGTCAGCACTGATGCCATATCGGGGTACATACACCTTGAAATACTTGAAAAACCTTGAATCTGGAAAAAGATTAAAGGTTCAAGGGCCCTTAAAATTCCTTAAAGTAAATTTGCTCCTTGAAACCTGGTGTTGGGGGCAACTTTTCAACATTTAAGGCAACGAATTCCACATAGGCATATGCCGTAGACACTCAATCAGACAAAAATCTCGGATGGTTTCTTTTGAGAGACTTGCTAAACGATTGCAATGTGGCTTGATCACACCCACCAATGGCAGGCTTGTTTAAATCACCGTTGCCATCATGGAGCTAAAGCCAGATCAAGCGACCAGGCCGTGCCACAATTTTCTTTTTTTTTTTTTTTTTTTTTTTCATACCACAGCCATCATAGCTCCATTTTTGAGCCATAAGCTCTAGAAACGCCAGGTGGAAAGCAAGTTTCAGCCATTTAGCTTAAACTGAGTATCCTTGGCTGAAGTCTGACACAAGGCGATTGGTGTTACTGCAGCGGGAAAGTCAACCTAGAAAAGCGACCTGAAGAGCTTGAAGCCTGTGTTCAACTCAATGTATTTCTTTTTTTTTTGCGAGAAATTACAGCGAAGAAGGAGTTTTCATTATATTTCTCAATCTGTGTACGAATAAGGTTTGTTTTCTCCTAGTCTAATTTTGAGTCAGATGTTCTGTATGAACCTTGCATTATGTCAGGGTGGAAATTAGTGGTTATTGTACCATTTATAGCAACACCTCCCCTGCTGCTACCCAGTGGTAAGTGTGAAATGGAGAAGAAAACGTGAACTGGTTTATGCTGTTGTGGCCACACCGCCAAGTCGTGATTGATTGCAACCAATTTTCATTGCACAGCTTCGTGTCTGGTATAAACCAGCATCTGCTGCTGTGTCACTGTAATGTCACGAATTTCGGTAAAAGAATGCAGATTACTGATGGAGGTAATTGGGGCCAAATCTCCCATCTGGAAATCGCACGGCATGCTCAGTGGAAATAAATAATTACGGCGACAATACAGATCAGTGGCGGAGCTAGGTAACCAAGGTCAAATTTCGCCTCAAAATTTCGCGCCGGAGCCACTGTGCCACGCAAGCGTCACTGTACAGCCACGAATTTCGGCGAAAAATGAAGATTGATAAAGGAGGTAATGGATCCCAAATTTCCCACCTCAAAATCAAGCGTCACTGTAACATCGTCAATTTTGGTGAAGCTAGGTCACCAAGGCCAAATTTTCCCGCCTTGAAGTTTCACGCCAAAAGCGCTGCGCCACGCCCAGCGTCACTGTAATGTCACAAATTTTGGCGAAAAATGCAAAATACTGATAGACATACGTCGAATTTCTGTTCCAGAGATCACGCGTCACGTACGGCAAGCGTCACTGTAACGTCACAAATTTCGGCAAAAACACAGATCACTGACAGGGCTAGGTAACCCCATACCAAGTACTCCCTTCTCGAAATTTCGTGCCGAAACAACTGTGCCACAAGCATCACTGAAACATCTTGAATTCCGATGAAAAATGCAGATTAGTGACGAAGGTACTCAAGGCCAAATTTCCCTTCTCGAAATTGCCCACCACGTACGCCAAGTGTCACTGTAGCGTCACGAATTTTGGCGAAAATACAAATCATTGGCAGAGATGGGTAACCAAGGCCAAATTTTCCATTCTCTAAATTTTACACTGAAACCACCGTGCTATGCCCCAAGCATCATGTAACATCACGAATTTCGGCAAAGAAAGTTACTGCCACAGGTAACAAATGCCGAATTTGCCTTCTTGAAATCTCGCACCATAACTGTTGTGCGACACCAATGCGTCAATTGTGACGTCACGATCAAATTTGGACAAGAAACGCAGATTGCTGGCAGAGATAGCCAAGGTTCCCTCCTCAAAACTACCCTCCTTTATCGCTGTGCCACATGGCATCATTTATAACGTTACGAAAAAAAAAATGTTGATTACTGGCGGAGGTGACCAAGACCAAAGTTCCCTTTAAATTTCGTGCCAAAACTGCTGCGCGTGGACATAATGTCGCAAATTTTAGCAGGAAAATGCAGACTCATCTCTTCACAGCCTTTGCATCCAGTCATTCGCTTTCCAAGGACGGTTCATTGCCACGAAACAGTACCCTGGAATAACTTTTAACAGTAGAGCCGTTCTAAGCCAAGCCTTTGCCGTCCGTTGTCACGCAAGGGAGCAGAGCGCTCACCAGGGGAGGGGGGAGCAGGGGGGTATAGGAGCAGGTGTTTCACCGGCACACGCCCTTTCAACCCATGGATTCTGCTCGGCATGAGCGGCAGTGCTGACATCGTGTAAATCCGGACCGAGCTTCGAGAACGAGAATCGCAAGCGAAGTGCCAGCAGAGGGAAGCTGCTACCGCTGAGAATTGAGAATAGGAAGCACAAGCCAAGCGCTGTAGGAGGCAAGGTAACCCCCACATTGAAGAGAAGGCGACCCAAACCAAGCGCCAGCAGAGGCAAGCTAGCCCCCTGACTTCGAGAGTAGGAGGCTGAGCAGAGACATCGACGGAGAGAGATTCCTCCCACGGAGGGTGCTAATGGATGATTCAAGAGAGAATTCCTCAACTGTGAGTGCAATCACAGCTGCAAGGTGTGTGATAGACTGTGGTTTGATCACAACAACTGAAGAGTGTGCGTAATGCGGAACCCAAGCTCGAATCTAGAAAAACGTCGACAAAGAGACAAAAGGCTTTCATGAAAATCACGCTAAACACGTGAGACTGTAGAGACTGTAGCGTACCCACACATAACGAGTAGATTGGTGGCAAGAGGGCATACTTGGTGCACAACGTCAAATTACTCCACCTTGCCCCTTTTCAAACGACCCCTTTGTTATGCGAGCTGTCTTCGTCTCAACACTCGGCGATGGTTACTACTTTTCGTTCTGAGTGACACTTGCAAGCCAACTATTTCTTGAAGCATGGAGGGATAAACGGTAGGGAGGAGCCTCTTTCGGGAGGAGCCTCCCCGGCATTCCTGGCTTGTCAAATAAGCCCAAACTTGCCTTCTTTAAATTGCACACCAATAACGCTGCGCCAGACGTACATCACTTGAACGCCACAAACTTGCAGTATTAACGCGATAGCGTTGAGGGGAGATGCTCCTCGAAAAAACATTTCTTTAATGCTTGTACTAAAGATTTGAAAATCCGCCCACTTATACATCATTTCAAGCACATTTCAAATATGTCATTACTTTCTGCGTAGCTGCTACAGTTCTTGAGTTAAGTCCTACATATCTACTTGAAATTGCAATATCTCCACGCAGTAAGTTGCAAAAGTACATGGTTACATATTTAGAGAATTTAGAAAAAAAATTAGTTGAAATGTTCTAATTTTTTTGCATAGTTTCAGTAATTGTACACACTGTTCAGCTAGATATCGACACTTTGCTATCTACAACGAGCTAAACAAGCTACAGCACGGTGCTTTTTGTGAAAATTTATTACATAAGGAAGTGCCAACAAAGATCACTATATTTTGGCATTGTGCATTGCATTACTCAAACTATAACAGCTACACAAAAAGTAGTGCCATATTTGGAATCTGCATATTAAACTCTATACTTGACTGAATTTTTAAACCTCTAATACAAGTAATAAAAAAAACTTTGCTTCAAGGAGCGTCTCCCCTTAGGGGCCCCATGTCGCAGAGAATCTGGTGTCCGCGTCAACGGCATTGTCCGTGAGAGAAAAATCATCCCAAACCACGCAGGCCCTCTGCGTGGCACATAGGCGTTACTGAACTGAATTTCTCAAAGTAAGATGCCTCAGTAAACTTGTAAAGTATGACTTGCACAGAACCTACAGACATGATAGTGTCAGACTGTAATTTGAATATACGAGAAAACACAGTTGTGTAATGCAGAAACTCAAACACAAATCCCTTTTCCAGCTGCCGTTTGAGGTAAGGTGCAGCTGTGCACAACTTCTGGGATTAGGCCACGCAAGAGGGCGCGTTTCTACCAGAAAGCTCGCCTTCGCCACCAGCACTTCCAGGTAAACATTACGGCTACATCAGCTGCACTTGCCAGGAAGCATGATAAGCAGTCAGAGATCTTTGAATGCTATCACATTCCACTCTTAAAGGGGCCTTGAACCACCCCTTGGGTTTGGTGAAATAACACAGTCTGCAGGTAGCATACGCTGCTGTGATCATCCCAGCCAAGTTTTGCTTTCATACGTGGTGCGTGGAGCTCACAAGCGAATCGCAAAGTCACCTTTCTCTCAAACAAATGCTCTCTTTTCAACAGAAGGTCCTGTCCTCACTCCCTTCTAGACGCTTTATTTCGTCATCGGACGCTTTATTTCGTCATTCCCTCATCCGGCTGCTATTCGCCGATAGCTGACATCAAGCTGCGGTCGACTGCATAGCGTAGATACCTCGGCCGTCGCGAGGTGCCGCCACAAGTACACTGGCTAAGCGCACTGCGGCTTGCTGAGGACAACCGCGTCTGGCTTATGTTTAGCGCGTCGCAGGAAAGTGTCTGCGTTCACCCGGTCGACGGAACGCAGGCGTTAGGTTCACCCAAACGTCACGTCCGGGATGTCGCATTCATTCTTTGTTTTTCGCGTCCGTGATGTCACATCCGTCTTTGGTTTTGGCGGCAGAATGGCAAGCTCAAAGGTGAGCTACGCTCAAACAACTGGACAAAGATGTGGATCGTTTATTTTTTGGGGCTTGTGCTAGCGTAAGCTATCGTAAGTACTTCACTTTTCCATTCGATGTGCCTCTACTATGCAAAGCTACGCTTTCGGCTGCCTGATACTTCATTTCCAGGTTCCTTACCAGCTTATTTTCCTTGTGACGCATCCCGCGGACCGCCGCACCGATCAGCCAGTGCTACAGTGTACTAGCGCCGAGAACGCATATTAGACGACACTGTTTATCTTAGGTTCCTTCAAACTTCTAAGAGCCTTTTTCACAATCACTTAAACGTAACATTACCTGGTTACGGTGCTGCTACACGGCAGAATGTGTAAATGGCAGATGACCCAAGTGCGGCATGTGCGCGCACTTGTTTAGAGAAAATAAGGAGTATTCATCATTTATCTCGCAATGTAAACGCACATTCCTGACACATGGTTCAGGTCTGCCGTCCGCCGACTAAGGGCGGTAGTGAATGAAGTCGCTAAATGAGTGCTTTGCGGCGTCATTAAACGCGCGGGAAACAGCGTTTGTTTACATAGTAATATGAGCCTTTACATAGCAATATCGCTGCGCTGTCAACAGCCATTCTCTGGTAACCTTTCTCCGCAGCGTAACGCTCGAGTGCTCTATGCAGATGTGACAAAGGTTGTGTGTGCGGTCGGTATTTGTGATTTTCTAGAAAGAAGCTTCATTACAAAGTGCATGATCGGGCTGCGTGGTCGTCCATTCTACTAGAGCGGGACAATCAATAAACGATACAAGCATGGACATACACATGCTGTTGCCAAATAACCCTTAAGGTGGGTCCATTTAATACTGGTGATTTAATCGTGGATGAAGACTGGGATGTTCTCTTTATGCGCTTGCTTCAAAGTAGGATAAATCGTAACTTGGCCAACAAATTTTACTAGTGTTATAAGGTTTTGTGAGAAAGGGTGTTGTGTATGGCTTTGTAACGAGTCATTGTCTCCCATCGCACGTGTATATCCCGGCTGGAAGTTATGTTCATGTGCTCAAGAGTGCTTCAGGAACCCTATTACAGCCACTTGTGAATTCTGGTCCTATGTAAGCATTAAGGGGTTTTAGCACTCATCTTAGTGATCACCTTAGACGTTAATTCTATAGTGTATATTGTTAACTGACAATAAGCTGGGTCTGGTAAGTTTTACATCTTGACACTAAGAACCTGTGGCATGATGAGTTTGCGCAAAAGAACAGTGCAGGTGCCATCATATATACATTCATTGTCATTCACGCACACTATTGGAGGGACTCCAATCTACATTAAGTACAGTGCAATCGGCGCGAGTACCAGTGGTCGCTCAATGTGTGGTTTGGAATTTACGCCAGTGCAATAATCAGTACCATCTTCAATCACGCACTGACTGGACAGCGTTATGTGAACGAAATCCTTGAAGGAGTGGTTGATGAGTTTCTCAGTAAAGTCCCGCTGTCACATCTTCCACTTCTGCTGTATCAGCAAGATGGGCCACCTGCATGCAGCAGCAGCCGAGCACGAAACTGGTTGGGTGCTAATTTTCAAATAGATTGGAAGGCACGAGCCTGTAAAGAGGCCGGCTAGGTCACCTGACCTCTCCGTTAAGTTTCTTTCTTTGGGGTTATGTGAAAGATTGTGCCGGACGTCAGCTTAGACGGACGTCACATTAGTTCAAGGTAAGGATAACGGATGTCTGCCATAGAATTCCGGCATCGGTCATCAAGAAAGCCACTAAAGGTGTGATAAAATAGACAGTACTGCGTAGCTGCAAAAGGAGACCTATTTGAACACGTCCTCTAGGCTGATGTTCAACGCAGCTTACGAATTAATAGATAGTAAGAGCACACAGCTTTTTTTTTTGTCTGTGTGTGTGTGTGTGCCGACATTCTGATTGCCAGTTCGGCTCATAGAAGTGGTATATTTAATTTCGTGAACGCATTGGTTTTGCCTTTTCTCTACAAGTTGGTCGCTTTCCAGTGTGTTTATTTCGCTTTTATTTGTTGACACGAACCTGTTTTTGCAGCACGTGTACACTTTCATGAAAAATAAAACGCTCACTTTATATTGGCTTTGGTCCGAAGCAAGTTTCTGGTGCGAAATATAACTTCGCCCGCACTCTTTCGATGCGGTGCGAGCAAAGTCTGGATTTTGAAACATTCTGTGCCTATTACATTGCTCTTCACATTTCGTGTGTGGTCAGAGCTGCACTTTGGCTGCGTTATCAAGGTGCTTTTGTTATCATTTATCAGTCGGCCTTGAGAGAGGGATAATAAGTGTGACGTACAGAGAAAGGAGAAGCTGCGAAACCTGCTGTTGGGGCTCCTTCCGTACCATTATCAAGGTGGTGCGCTGTCTCTTCGGGTTCGCGATAGGCAATGCAGTTACTTTCAATCAGCTTATTTGAGGGCACTGCTTTATGATGCGGGTGAGAGTTCACTCACATGGTATTTTTCATAGTTCGTGAGGTTATTTTCCAGTCGGTAAAATTGTACGCAATTAGTATGTCGCTGAAAACACTGCAGTTAGATGTCATTTTGGGATGCCAACAAATGGCTCATTGACACTTTGAAAATTATGAGAGTACTTCTCGAGTTAGATAATTGTAATTACCAAATTAAATCTCAGTAACGAAAGAATTACTGGCTACTACTCCACTTTACTGGAAACAATATGCACTAGGTTTTCTTCAAGTAACGGAACTGTTTTTTTTTTAAATTTTAGTGCATGATAGCTGTGGAACACTCTCTCTCTTCATCCCTATACCCCGTTTTCCAGTGCAGGGTAGAAAAACGGACATGCGTCTGGTTAACCTCTCTGCCTTTCCTCTCTTCTATTTCTCTCTCTCTATAATTCACTCAGTAACCATAATGAGGCCAAGCCAGATTCACTCGAAATCAGAATCGACAGCAGTCATGTGCGGCAGCACTTATGCTCGGACTAGCAGAAAAAAAAAGAGGCTGCAGTTTTGCAGAAAGGCGAAGCAGTGTTAGTGATAGCCAAGTATGCGACAATTACACGAAGGAAGATTACACCAGCAAGGGGACTCAGGCTGTGAAATTGAACTGTCTCCTACTATGAGGTCTTGTATATACTTAGCGCCGTTACTTCAGTGCTCAAGTCTTCGAGGTCAAACGAAGTTTCTTGAAGTGCAAGAAATATATAACCGCTTTATTCCAGCCAAGCTCGGACTACTACCTCGAGGATTAAACTGTGCTGCTAGTGATGATATATGCAGATGAAAAAGATGTGCAGATGATGAAGTTGAAAGTCAGGCATGTGTTGTGCCCATGCTAATTCTCTCTCGCTGTGGAAGCGGCCGCCTGGCTGCGCGTAAGTACTATAAAATGCGTCAAGTATTTGGTTTTAAGCGGGAGACATGCACTATCTCTGTGCCACAGCAACGGGAATCGGGTGGCGTTCTAACAAGCGAGACATGGTAATTGACAGGTGATGTCTGCTCAACGACCGCGGAAAGTCGAATAAAACACCAGAAATTTTTTGCATAAGCCAGGAACGCACACAGGAGTCCAAAGAACTTCGTCACCAGGAGAAAAAGTCACAGCACAGTGGGTCGAGTCGTAACGAAACTTGCGAGCGTCCTGGGAGACGCCTGTGTTAAGCGGGGCGAGGCGACTGCACTCCGCGAGGCGAGACACAAACTGTTCCAAGAAAGGAACTGATGGGGGTACAGGAGTCGAAAGGAATGATACATCAAGAATGAAACTTGGTGAACAGCCATAGATGAAGAAAGAATGTTAAAAGCCAGTAGTACGTTGCGTAGCCATGTTATAGGCGAATGTCATGAACGGCAGGATTGCATCCCCGTTCGTGTGGCCAGGGCGGATGTACATCGCAATCATGTCAGAGAGGGTATGGTGAAAACACTCCGTCAAGCTGTTGGTCTGCGGATGGTAACTGGAAGTCGTCTTGCGAATTGTGTTAGAGGCGCACAGAACTTCGGTAAGGATAGAACAGAGGAAGACTGCTGCGGTCACTGAGGAGAACGCGCGGAGCGCTGCGGTGTAAGATAATGTTGTGTAGAAAGAAATCGGCGACTTCAGCAGCAGTCCCGGATTGTAGAGATGCTGTCTCCGCATAGCGTGTTGGATGGTCTATGGCCGTTATAATCCAACGATTGCCATGTAAGGTCGTGGGAAGAGGACCGTACAAGTCTATTCCAACTACTTCAAAAGGCGAAGCGGGACAAGGCAGAGGTTGTAAAGAGCCAGAAGGAGCTGTTGGTCGTTTGCGGCTTTGACAATGAACGCAGGGTGCAGCGACTTCATATTCTGTTGTAAGTCTTGTGGTAGCCTAGATGAACAGTCGTCGCATGATCGTGAAAGGCTTCAAGCACCTCACATTGCAGAGAACATGGTATGACCGCGACCCATTTGTTGCCATCGATGTGATAAATGTTGCGATGTAAAACCTCATTGTGCAGCTTGAATTGATTAAGTTGTCGACGAAGTCAGGCGTTTGGAGGTGACGAAGAATCTTCCATGTGTTGGAGAATAGTTCAGCAGTATGGGTCGATGCGTTGGTGGGACACAAGGACAGATGGGCTGTCGTGTCTTAGCCATTCGAGGGTTACAATGGGTAAAGCCAATGAAGAGGACTCGGGACGTACAGAATCACGGAGAGGTTATGGTGAATCGTCATGATTCTTCAGAGGGTAGCAAGAGAGAGCATTGGTGTCTTGATGCTTCTTTGTAGCCCTGTAGGTGACATTGAAATCGTACTCCTGTAGGTGAAGCACACAGCAACCCAGGTGACCTGATAAATTCTTTAGCAATGAAAGCCAGCACAGTGTGTTATGGTCGGTAACGACTGTGAAATGGCGGCCATGAAGATATGGGCGAAATTTTTGCACTGCCCAACAGCAAGGCACTCCTGCTTGGTTATGGTGTAGTAATTCTCTGCACTGGTTAGTGCACGACTAGCATAAGTAATTACTCGTTCGCGGAATGTGTTGTCACATTGCAGTAGAATGGCACCGAGACTGACTGCTAGCGTCGGTGTGAAAGATGGTGGGCGCGGTCGGATCAAAGTGGCACAGTACTGGGTCTGACGTCAGGGCATGTTGCAAAAGCAGGAAAGCATGTTCACATTCGTCGGACGAAACAAAGGGCGCATTACTGGCGAGGAGTTGATGGAGCGGGGACGTAAGCGTAGCGAAGTTGCGTATGAAGTGCCGGAAGAAGCAAGTCCAAGAAAACTGTGCATGTCTTTTTGACGCAGTGGACACAAAATTCGAGGATGGCAGTAAGCTTCTCGGGGTCCGGTCGAATACCTTCTTTGCTGACTATGTGCCCCAGAACTTTGATGGCCTTGCTGGCGAAACTGCATTTGTGTGTGTGTGTGTGTGTGTGTGTGTGTGTGTGTGTGTGTGTGTGTGTGTGTGTGTGTGTGTGTGTGTGTGTGTGTGTGTGTCGTGTGTGTGTTGCGTGTGTTGAGCTGCAAACCAGCATTTGCAAGAGAGGCAAGGACTTCATCAAGACGTTGCAAATGTTGTGAGAACATGGTTGAAAACGCAATGTCGTCGAGATAGCACAGACAGGTTTTCCATTTCAAGCCACACAAGACTTATCGATCATGCGTTCGAATGTGTCAGGCACATTGCAGAGTCCAAAAGGCATCGCACTGAACTCGTAGAGCCCATCAGGGGTAGCAAATGTCGTTTTTTCTTTGTCGGATTTGTACATCGGTATTTGCCAGTAGCCTGGTCTAAAGTCAAGGCTAGAAAATTATTCAGCACCGTGGAGTGAATCTAGTGCATCATCCATCCATGACACAGGGTAAACATCTTTGCGCACGATTTTGTTCAGCGCACGGTAATAGACGCAAGAACACACTGAGCTGTCTTCGCGACAATTGCAACGACATGAGTGTCAACAGCTCAAGTGACAGTTGATCCACGAGGCAACAGTTGGGGTTCGAGAGTTTGGTTTATTGCAGTAAGCAATGCCGACCCCTCAGAGAAGCGAATAAGGCCAGGGGTAATCAGAATTGCTCGAGATAGGGTATGGTCATAGGGTAGAATGAGTACGCCGCCATCCACAATGTTACAGGAGTTGACACCTATAATCTCTCCTCTAGGTGGCCAAAGAACGTAATCGGAAGAGGTGACGAGACGAATGCATTCTTCGTGGTTAGGAAAAGAATTGCCAGTGGCATACAGTTGTGTGAGGCGCTGACGACAAGAGATAGAAGCAGACGCCAAAGAAGTCCCACCCCAAGATGAGTTCATGGGTCACTCACGAAATACCGCAAAAACAATGTGGTGAAGAATTTAGTCTATGGACACACGAACAGTACACAGTGCGATTGGACGAATAATAACGTTGGCTGCTGCACAAAGAGAAAGGCCGGAGTAAGGCAATTCTTGTGTTTTATAGAGTCCCGAACAGTCACATGGCAATAATCGCCAAGCATCTTGTAACATGGAGCCACCTCAGAATTGCACCAAACAAAGATGATGGATGCAGCCAGTCTTGCCAGATAACTACATTTTGACTATTCTGTATTGTTTGCATTTATTGTGCAAAAGGAATTCTCGCAGAGAGTTTTATCTTCAGTGGCCTTCAGTTGACGTCATCTGCTACAACTAGCACATAAGTTAACTCCATAGCACCACTAGGATGGAGACATTGTGTCGTGGGATGCTTCCTTAAAAGTGGACAAGAAGATTCTAAAGGAAAAGTGTGAGATGGTCACAGTAATAACCAAGGCATTTGGCATGGGAATGACCCAGCTATGAAGGTATTATCAGATGTGGACAAGCATACAATACTAAATGGCGCCTTGCACGAGTCCCAAGTGTCAAATGTAATGAGTATTGTGCATTGAAAGGGCCAAAAATGTTTTGTACATGCAAGGGAACACTATGGGCATTTGATAGCAGTTGCTTAGATGTACTACATTTAAAGGAACCAAACGAATTCCCTTAGACATAAGCATGCAGCAAATTCAAGGACTAGATGAAGCTTCAAAGAAACTGCATTTCATGTAGGATAGGTGTGAATGACCTTTGTGTATGAGATCAGTGACAAAAACACTAAATGAATGCAGTACAGTGTCTGTATCATATCTTGTGCAGACCAAACTAGCCTGGAGTTTCAGCATTCCTTGTCAGTACATTTAAATAGGCACTACATTGTTAAAAGTGCAATATTGTTCTACAAAACATAATATGCAAGATGTAGCATGCTAACCCTCGTGGCTCAACAACTACTGAACCGAAACCTCAATGAGCAGTGAAGCGTCCTTGTAATTTTCATCGTAACCATACTTTTGCTCTTGAAAGTGAACCTCTTTAGTGAATTTGCTTGTGTATTAATTTTTCTTTAGGCAAGTATTTTTTATACATGTTAATGTCTCAATCCTGCTTTCTCTTTTCAGAGCTAAAACAAAATGCCTCTTATTTCAATTTGATCTTTTGACCTAGGAAGCCATCATCTGGTGCTGTGTACAGCAAGCACATGCTTCGGGCAAGGAGGGAGCCAGCACCATATCTACATCAGCAAGAACCTCGGTGCTCAAAATAAACATTTTCTGTGCAAATACCTGTCTTTTTATACTTCCAGCATGAATTAATAAGTTTTTTTTGTCTTCACATGCAGGAAGGTTTATAGGAATAAATAGTGACTGTTGAATGCCCAGGAAAAGCCTTGAAGCCATTCTACTTGTACAGTGATAAAGTACATGTGTACTTGAACTTGATAGTACAGAAACGAAAGGCAAAGTAACAGGCAAAATGCTCGGGGCAGCAGTCGTATAAATGGTAGATGAACACAGCTAATTGTGCTGTCCAGTTTCATTCAGTTTGACGAAGTGTTGCAAGAATTGCCTTCAATATAAATCATTCAGTTTAGCCAGCTAAAGTCGAACTCGTACAAACTTTGGAATGTCTGCTGAGAATATTAGCATACATGGTATGTGTGCATCCTTCAGCAGCACTACAAGCCCAATAAGGTTTTTGCGTTACTGTCCCCCCTCCCTTGGGGTTATTGCAGTGTCTACTTCAAGTGCTTGAGGGTATAATGGAGAATGACTCCAATTTGCTATAAATATGTGCAGTGTTGATGCAGAAATGAGAAGGCTATATAAATATGCAGGACAAGAGCTGGTAGGCCTGGTTATAAGCATGAATAAGAAATTTATAGATCAAAGGCAATATGAATACAATATGTTAAATGACATCCATATGTGGGAACTGCCCACATGAAAGGAAAGAAAGTGCAATGCTTGCAACCTACCAACACAAACATCAGTCGGGAAGGATTCTGTGAGGATCCACTAAGTGGACTATTTCAGCACACACTGATTAGGTAGAGCTCTAAGCTGGTAGAGCAAGCGGCAATCGTCACCGTGGGCTCTCGTGCTCTATTCATTCAGCGTATACTGGAATGGACAGTCCACTTAGTCAACACTTACAGACTAGCCCCCTAGGGCTGTGGAAGGAAGGAAGGAAGGAAAACTTTATTTGGTCCTGCAAGTAGTGATAATTAATCACTAAGCGGGCCGCTCCCACGTCAGGATCGGAAGGCCAAGCCTCACGGCCACATCGTGAGCCTGCTGGATGAACAATTCTAGGGCTGTGGAAGCACGCAGTATATTAAGCTTAAGTCTGTGTGGAGTGCTACCTCCTGCTTATGTGGCAAGTCCTCCTGTTTACCTGTTCCTTTCAACTGAGAGCTGAGCACCGCCTAGGTTAAGTCAGAAAAAGCAACCAGCGTCCATAGAATTCAAACTATTACTATTTGCCCTATAAAAGGGGACAGTGAAGCCTAAAATGACACTTGACTTGGGCCATATTTTTCGCAATATGCCCGAGAATATTGGGATTTCCCATCAATTTTACCCTTCCTACATCACATAGTGAACAACGTGAAAACTTAACACTGTTGCGCAGAGCGATGAAGGGTCAGGATTTGAGCGAGAAAACAACACGACACCTGAGCGCAAACTACGAACTGGTTTACTTTTCTGCAAGTGAAGCGTACATAAAGCCTACACGCATGCACAGGAGTCCTCTTCCCGGTCTACCTACACCCTCTATTGTCAGCGATTATGCTAATCTCTTTATTGCTGAGTGAAATAGACGGCGGGCTGACACATGAGCCCTGTGGGTCCACCTTGAGGTTGTATGCTTCCACGACTTCTCTTTTCCTTTGGTTCCTACTTTTCAGCAGAATCATTGTCTTGTGATAATCACCAGTTGATAGTTTGTGCTCAGGTGTCGTGTGTTGTTTCCTCACTCAAGTCCTGTCCCTTCTTCACTCCGCACAACAGTGTTAAGTATGTCGAACCAACTAGCCCACTGCACAATTTTCCTGAACTTGAAAACAATTGTAAACTAAAGTCCGTGAGAAACGAAGTGTTCTGTCATGACATACAGATTTATGCATGATCACTTTGCTATATAAAGATACAATTTTAGCCAATGTTAACGAAGAGCTTCACTTTTGGAGTTCACTTAAATAATGTCTGTGATGCAATGTGACAGTACGAGGTCCTGGAGATGCTACTGTGGAGATATGTCAACATTGAGCCTATTCCTGTTTAATCTATGGATAGATGCCTTCACGAAGAGTTGGAGAAACTGCACAATACAATGTTTTATATCACATGTAATAATTATGCTGTGATAAAGTGTACAGGCTGAGCTTAATGTTTTAGAAAAGCTCAAGAAAAGGCTCCAGAATAGGTATGATGATAGGTATGAATAGGTATGATGCAACCTTTTATTTGGCTCTCTTCATAGTGAAGTCTAGACGCATCACCTCAGCCACACTTAAAAAATCTGTGGGCTCGTACTGCCCATGCCTTTACTGCACAAGTTGCCTTGGTGCTCCCAGTCTTGACAGGTAACACTTAAGCACCCTCTCATGCACATGTTTGTTCCAAAGCTACAGTTGCTAACTAAAGTAACTCCCACATGCGATTCTGTAACTCTAGACCTAACTGCAAAAACGCATGCATTACTACGAGTTTGGCATAGAGTCCACATGAAATGTGCACAACTTCAAATTTCGCATAGGCAACAGATAACTGGTAACCTGTTAGAGTAACAAAATGGATGCCAAGGAAAATTCACCCAAAGCCTTAGGCAGGAAAATGAGGTGTTGTGATGAGATAAATAGCAATCACATTTGATCGACTGACTAAAAGCTGGAAGGGGTATTGCATTTGACATGATTGAAATGAGCTGCAGCATGGCATGGTAACTGTGGCAGCCTTTACAATGCCATGCTCTCTGAATTACACTTATGTGCATCCATATGCTGCAGCGACCAACTGTTTTTATTCAAGAAAGCCAGGTTTGTGGTTCAGCACACATCATACGCTGGCAAACTCACTGATTAGTCAACTCCCTCAGATCATCCCATGAGTCTGAGTGAGCCCAGCTGAGCAGTATTTTGGCGAGTTTGAGCCCGAGTGAGCTCGGCTGAGTAGTATATTCTTATGAGTTCAAGTGAGCAGCTAAGTATAATTTTGGCGAGTCTAAATAGTGAGTTCCGATTATTTTGCCAACATATATATGGTCCGTGTACTTTCGAAATTCAGGTATGACACTTGCGCATAGGTTGGAAATTAAGCTTCTCGCCAAGTGACTACTGCAGAAATGATCATAGAGCTAGAGAAGAACGATACGCCTTAATCATGCAGCGTGCCGCGCGGGATCCGTGGTGTGCAGCGTGCCAGTGGATGGGTGCGTGTTTGGGAAATTAGGGGGTTTCGACCCATCCACAGATAATTTCCATAATACCTTTCTCCATAGTGTATTATTGCGATAGCAATTTTTGGACACCCTAAGCGAATTTTCGCCATCGCCCTGATGTTTGGTTTAAAGTCCAAGTGTGACAAAAATTATAGTGCCCCGTTGCATCCCACGTGCTGGGGTTAATTGCGAATGAAAGGGTGCGAGGGTGAGCCGAGAAGGATGGCAGCTTTATGCGCGCTGTCCACGTCCCGTGATCAAGCGCGCGCTAGGGTAGGAGAGCGCGCGACGTCTCTTGCCCGGCCGTGCCCGTGCATACGGCTGTCCGCGCGCAGCAGAGTGCATATACACGGCCCGCGCGTGCCACATTTTTTAAAAGTAATTTGCGGCCGGTGTAAAGGCCGCAAGCCGACGTGGCTGCTGGTTTCACGAGTGTTGGAAGTAGCGTTATTCAAGTTTTGGACGAAACTTAGAGAACAGTGACTTAAAACAGTGAATTCCTTAGAGGGGCCAAAATTTTGGGGTGCATGAGCGGCACGTATAGTAGAATGCAGTGTTCCATTGTAAAAAAATTTTTGATGTAACAAAGTAGAGTGCTGAGTGTTACGTCTTTGTTACATCAAGGTTCAACAAAAATTAAGCGGTGGAAATCAGCGCTGGGCGCATATGCAACTGGATCCACACTGAAAACATTTGAGAAAACATTTTTTAAAAAATACTCTGTACATTTGTATAAATCCCTACCTGCAGATATTCCTCTGGTTTAGCCTAATTATGTGCTGCCTACTTAACTTACTGACGCAGCACACGTATCATTCCGAAATTTGCTTTTAGAAAATGCACTGAGTTATTGAGTTTCGCGAACAGAAAAAAAATTGCAACTTCCAATATAGCGTGCTTCCTAGGCTATTAAATAGCTACAATGTTCAAGGAACGTACTGTTTCCATCAGTGGCTTACTCATGCAGTAAGATGTACTGCTCCTACACCTTGTAGTAAAAAGCATATGCATCGACACATAGCAGCTGATATTCTTGCTTATTTTCTCATCACAGAGGTAGATGGGGCACATGAACCTATATGCTCACACAAATCAACGTGACCAACTACTGTGGAGACATGGCAACGAATTCTTTGTTTACCTTGTACACCACAAGTGCGAGGTTTGCGCATTCATTTGACTTCATGAAACCCTATTTATACTACAGGCTTTACGGCAATGCTTGCATGCAGTGCGGTGAAGCGCTCGACAAAACTGCACATATATTATATGGTTTGTTTGATATTAACTCGAGATGCAAACGTTTGTGCAGGCAGGCAAGCAATGTTTCCATTCACACAGCGCACCAAAAGAGCGTGGTATATGCATTGATCTGGTTTCATGACATCGTGCTTTTGCCACTAGCTTTACGGCAGTGCTTGTGTATAGTGCTGCGAAGCACGACGGAACTGCACATTATTATACGGTGTGCTCGAAATCTACTCGAGATGCAGACGTTTGTGCAGGCAGGAAACGAATGATTTAATTCACGTAGCACAACACGAGAGCGCGCTCTATGCAGTCCTTTCATTTAATAAAACTCTATTTCTGCCACAGGCTTCACAGCAATGCTTGTGTAGGGGGCTGTGAAGCTCGACGCAGCTGTAACAACATCCCACGGTACACCCGATTTTTACCGCGTTTGTTTTAAAGGGCCCCTCACAGGCTACATAACAAATTTTGGTTATACGCTGAAAGTTGTTACGTATCCTCTAAGAAGTGTTCTACCGCAAGCATTTTTCAAATTGGTTCATTAACAGCAGAGAGAGAATTATTGAAGTGCCGCGAACACATGATTTCAGGAGGCAAGCGTCGCCGCCTATATAAACACTCTCTCGACTTTCCCCGTTTCGCCTGTGTAAGCGAATTTCCTTCACTGCGTTCTCCCATACCGGAGCCGAGGGGTCGCGCGGCGGGTATACCTTGCCGTCTTCTTTTTTTCACCGTCACCGGCACACTTCCGGTGACGGTGTCGTGCGAGCTGTTGCGCTTGTCTCGTTTCCTGTAGCGGACGATAATGCGCGCTCTACACGAGAACACGTGATTAGCGGTATAAGTCAGTGCCCCAGCACTGAGGCAAACGCGAGGGGATGAAGGAGCATGAACGCAATGCTGGAACACAGTAGACAATGTCGTATAGTTTCGTTCTCTGCGGGCGTGCAAACGTCGGAGAAAGGAGACGAAATGGAAATTCATATTGCTACAGTGCGAAGTAAAACAAAAGCACCCAGACATTCGGGTTGTATTTTTCATTATTTCTCTAAACTTTAATTAGTCCACTGAAGCAACGTACAGATTCAACAAATAACTGATGCTGCCTTGAATCTAAGTCACGTGTCACTCTGAATGACATCACAGCACAGCCTGTGCTCCTACGCAGCAGCAAAGTTATGGGCATTCATCTGCTTGCTGCTGCGATAACATTATCACACTTGAACTCAGAGGTACGATTTTTGTTGTGTGAGGTTATAGATAGCCAGTAGACTACTTGTCTGATGTTAAATGCTATGACCCACTGGCAATCCACGATGCACTCAATGAAAACGTTTTTATGCTGTGTGCGGCGTGACTCTCCAGTGACCCACACGCAAGAATTCTCGCTCTTGTGTTGCCATCTGAGGTTTGAAATTGCAACTAACATATATTTTTATTGCATTGGACACGGGGTGGCATGTTTGTTTCGGAGAGTCGAGTGACGGCGCATTTCTCAGTTGGGTTTCTTGCAAACTTTCGCCGCAGTTTTTGAAATACGTGCCGTTGGAATAAGTACCTGCATTTTTCTTGCTACTCCCAAACTTTTCAGCGTGTCTAATAGATAGATCCTCATGCCCCTTCCGGATGCAAAAAAAAAAAAAAAAGCACAATGCAGAGGAAACAAATAAACTTAGTTTTGGGCCAGAAGAATGCACCAGCAACTTCGCGATCACCAGCGGATGAGTCAAGTGCTTCAGTGTCAGATGTTCAGCAGTGGACAGACAGTGAAATCAGTGACAACGATAGTGTTTACGAACCATCACAGACCTCAGCCAGCATGTCGAATGGAGAGTCAGACCTGACTGATGATTCTGAGGTGAATGATTCAGGATACGATGCTCTCATTTCCCTCAGCCCATCTCTAGAGAAATGGACACCGGCAACAACCACTTCGCCTAGTGTGACACCGCACTCTAGGCCGCCCACTATCATTCAGTTGCCATCTAGCCGTTATGCCCCATCTTTATGTTCACTGTTTATTACGGATGACATTTGGCAAATGATGGTCAATGAGACAAACAGGTTCACACAACAAGTGTTGAAGTCAACTACTCCTAAATCTAAATCACGGTTGAAAAATTGGACGGAAACCAATGCCCAAGAAATTAAAGCCTTTATTCGAATACTGATTTGTATTGGTCTCCTCTGTCTTCCTACTCCCAAATCTAAATCACGGTTGAAAAATTGGACGGAAACCAATGCCCAAGAAATTAAAGCATTTATTCGAATACTGATTTGTATTGGTCTCCTCTGTCTTCCTACTCCCAAATCTAAATCAAAGTTGAAAAATTGGATGGAAACCAATCTCCAACAAATGAAAGCATTTGTTGGAATACCAATTTGTATTAATCTTGTCCATCTTCCTATCTGAGTCACTACTGGGCAAAAAGTAACCTGTATGGTGTTGAACTCATTCGTCAAAATATGAGCCGTGGCCGCCTTTTCCCTACTTTTGAGGTTCCGGCATTTTGCGGACAATTAACTGGTTGCAGAGTTGCAGGATCATGTCTTTAAGATCCATCCTCTGGTAGAGAAATTGAACCAAAATTTTTGCCACTGTGCTTGAGCCGGGAAAGGAGGTTGTGATAGATGAAACAATAGTGCCATGGCGAGGCAGACTTTCGTTCTTACAGAGTCAGGCTGTTCAAGGCATGTACCAAAGACGGTTACAGGCTAAAGGTTGATGTATATGCCGGAAAGTGTGACTGAACAGTTGGCATCGGACATGCCGAAGATGTATGCTTGAAACTCCTGCAAAATTACAAGGAAGTCGTGTGCCCGCTGTACGTAGACAACTTCTACATGAGCTTGCCACTCACTCTTCGCCTTCTAAAGGAAGACACTTTCATTCGTGGCACAGTTCGCTCAGTGAGGAAAGGGCTGCCAAAAGATCTCACTGAAGTAAAGGTTGCAAATGGCAGTGCTACCGGACTTCAGTCCAAAAATGGAGTGAAGGCACTGAAGTGGATGGACAAGAGGCCTGTTCTGATACTCACATCTGTCGCCAAATATGAAGCAACTTTGGTGGACAGTGGGAAGAAAACAAGGGACGGCGCACCAATCATGAAACATCAGGCCGGTCTCGATTGCAATGCAGCAAAAAAGGGCGTCGACTATAGTGAACAAATGACGTTATACCACAACTGCCTTAGAAAAGGACTCAAGTGGTACAGAAAGGTAGCTGTTGAGTTGCTCATTGGAAGTGCCATCATAAATGCGTGGAACATTCGTAGCATGCTTGAAGGAAACTCTACGCCAATTACAAAATTTCAAGATGAACTAGCTGGCTCATTCACTGTTCGGCCCTCGTCAAAACAACATCGAAGAAACTCGTGGGAGGAATGTCCACATGCTAAGAAAAACTGGCACGTCGGCACACTCAGTGGCACTGCACTGGCTGCTATGCGGCCAACAGTACCAGCAGTAGCCCAAACACTACGGTGAGAGTGAGAAAAGTGACCACTTTCTGTGGATAATCCCCTGGCAAGCCATTCATCTGTTTGTTGTGCTTTAATTATAAGCACAAGTAACCTGAGAAGCAAGCTAGCTTCAACCGTAAAATGAGTAGGATGAAAACTTCAAAACATGGTTAATGTTCCTACTAAATTTTAGCCTTTCTCTAACCAATAAATATTTCTAACACAGGAACTGACTTCTTGTCTTTTCTAGTGGCAAGCACTTTGTAGTTCAACATGGTTTCTAGCATCTTGAATTCATTGAAGGGCTACAGAATGTATTAAAGAAAGATAAAAAGGCATAATGTTGTGCTGAACGTGATCAAGGCACATGTACAAGAAACTATAGTTATTTGTTCGATGAGGACAGTAATGTGCTTTAGCAAGTTAGAAATTTGTTACGAACTTGCCCACATTCACATCTTAACAGATTTAGCAATGTTTCCACTACGTAGAGAACCTTGATCTACAGTGCTTTTATCACCCTGAAGAAGGTTGGTGTTCCTATTATAAAATGTGTACTTAAAAAGCTCAATCTCTCAGGATTTTATGTTGTTTTACTTGACATAAGCTTACGAGGCTTACAGATTACGTGCTCATATCTCAACCTAAATACCCACTTCCTTTTCAATGATTTTCATTTCTGTAAAAGCTCAGTAAATTTCGTCAGACGAGAAGTGCAAATGCGTTTTTTATTCTTTCATGCTTGGTGCTTGCTAGCCTGCTGCGATAGTGAAGTACAGCTTCAAGAGGAGAGCTGACTGAATAGTTTGCTTTTCTGTATGCATGCAGTATTACACTTGAATGCAAGCCTTTTTGAGCTTTGAAAATTTTTTAATGGTCTTGTTCTGTTGGGTTATTAACAGAAAATGTTGAAACCTTACTGTACATAAAATTTATTCTATAGCCTGTTTATTTTTACAATAGTGATTGTTCTACAAGTGATCAACATCAGCTAAACAAGGGAGGCCTCTGCCTGCAGCCAGTGTTTCAACAAGAGGACTAGTTGACAAAGATGAGTTTGTCACAACGTTGGCTCCAGCCCAAAACATTCCTTATTCGACTTGTATTTACATCTTCCTGTGAATCTGTTTGTTGCTCCAACTCCAATACACAAAGATGAGTGGAATGCATAAGCTTACTTGTAGAGCTGCTCAATGAACTGCTGCATAAGTTCAACTCAACTGCAACGTTTTGAACATCAGGACATGTGTAAGTGAAAATTAGTTTGTGATGGCCATGTGGGTCTGTTTTTCTGCCTGAATAATAGGGAGAGGAGAGCAAGATAATTGCTTTGAGAACTTTTAAGCAGAAAAAGCATGGTGGATGAGGAGCAGTGGCCGGGATAAAACATTTCAGGAGTTCAATGTAGTAAGGAAACAGGAGTAATATGATTAACTTTGCAAGAATATGAGACCATTATAACACTAGGGGAAACAGACTGGCCAATCACAATGAATTTTCAAATATTGTAACTGATCTAGAACACCTTGCACGGCTGCTGTAATTAGGAAAAAAAATGTAGCACTGTCTTAAAAAGACAGCTTTTTTGTTTGTTTACTCTGCTATGCCACCGTACACATTATTACTATTACTTTTTTTTTCTTTTGGAACAGATAGTCACCATATGCCTGGAGGTTTTAGATCACCTTCTTGGTGTGCTCCCGATATATGAACAGTTCAAAAACATTAACATTGTTGCTTGGTTTATTGCCCAAATAGACCGGCACGTAACGACTGACTAAGGAAGCAGGCGTGTGAATATGCGCACCTTGTATCCAATCAACCCCTATATCAGTCAATTTTGTACAATTAGACCTCCATATATTGAACTTTAATGTAACAAACCGTTTCACTTTGCAGAACTTATTTGGGGTGCATATAGAAACCTTCAATTTATTGAATTCTGTTTATCTGCAATTTAAATTTAATGATATCATATTCTTCTAAAATTTAAATGAGGATATGTGTTGCATTTGAACTGTAAATTCTATGGACGTACAAGTGCTTTTCGGGAGTAAAGCTTCACGATTTCCTTCCCTAGTTTATTCGACTTAAGGACAAATTCTGCAGCAAAGTTATAAAACGACCACAGGCGATAAGCAGCTGAATGCGAGGTATCTGGTACAGACCGACGGCGGAAAACATACAAATCACAACAGCACACATTCAGGCGAGTATGTAAACAGGCGAACTAAGCAGGGAACAAAAACAATACAGCACTGCTTTTATAGGTCCCGAATGATCAGAGTTTTGTCAAAGTTGGTGCAAGCACACATCCGCAAATAAAACTGGCTCCCTCTGTGCATTGCCCAATACTTCAAGAGCTGACGCCTACACGACCACCAGGGGAGGTTATAGCACTTGTTTCTGCTCTGATCATATAGTCATTCTTTCTCTATGGTATAGTGTTCGAATGATGTCGCGACAACGCATGTACATCAAATAGGGGCGACGACCTTCCACAACTCCAGAACATCACAGTCATAGGCAAAGACCGTTTGCACATGTACTAACCAGCCAAACAAGCTAACCACGGCAGCGAAGACCACTTAAATCGAAGATACAACGCAGAAACACGTCGAAAAGGTTTCACCATAGAGAAAGGTTACAACACCCTGTTTCACAGACGCTCACAAGAAATGTCCAAAGCATGTACATACAAAGCGCACTACCGCCGCCTTTTAAAAATCCAACGGGAGCCAAGTTAAATCAGCTATAGTTGGCTATTTGGGTGAACGCAGCGAGGGCGTTACAGCAACCCGGTGAACGCAACGCACCCGTTCGAACCACCGGGTACGCGCAACGCCGGCCGCGTCGCAGGCACCAAAGGCGGAAGTCGTGGCGTCTACGTTAACATCCGAAACACCATTTGAACTGCGCGCCACGGTGACATAGCGTTGTGGGCACGCACCACTGCGTCGTGGCCTTCGCAGTGCGGCACTGAAGAAGGAACGGGAGCACAGCTGATGCCGTGTTTGACGACAGGTCGGGGCCCCTGCGTGCGAGTCGCCCGCTGCGCGCTGACGCGTGTCCTCCAGGACCTTTAATGAAATTTATCCAATCCAATCCGCTTCTGCTGAACGCCTTGAATTACTTTTTGCCGCAAGATATTTCTGAAATAGCATATTTTCACTTCGATAAGAAGCGGTGCAGGGCCCTTTAAAGACTAAGCTTAAGCGTCCTCCAATTTTGTATTCGGGCCGTTTCAACACAGCGAAAGCCGAACCTTGCGGAGTACATATGGTTTGCGAAGAATTCAACGGGCCGATCGTAGACGCTGTCAAGAATCGCGTCACAGAGAGATATTGCGAAAACTGCGATGCAGCATCGCCTGACATTAAAAAGACATTAAAAGACTGCGATGCAGCTTTTTCATGTCTTTAATTTTACACCATAACCAAGCCTCGTACCACGGTAAGAGCTTTCCTACAGGCACTTTCGGTTTCGTTTTGAATTGTATCGTGAAATCATGACGTGGAATGTTGTCACGTGAAAGCAGGGCATTGCGACCGGTCGCTCGGTTGTGCGCTATGCTATGCTGCTGCATCGACACTCGCAACGAATACGAGGCGACTAAACATTGAGGCGAGCGAGCAGGCCGGAGCTACTGCTAAAACGACACGACGTCTTTCTGCGACGTGACCAAGAACTGTCACGACGTCCCGTCACAGCATCCTCCTCGGAAACGAAAAATCATGAAAGGGAAAAAATTGACATCTACCCGTATGTAGCACGAAGCTACATACGAAACTCACGGAAACTCACGGGTTTCTCATAAATAAAGCTCCGTAGTTGAAGTTTCTCCCACCTTGCGGAACTCCGCAGAACTGATTTGCCAAACCCAAACTTAAAGGGACACTAAAGCGAAACAAATCAGTTTAGACTAATAAAACATTGTTTCAGAACACTGCAGGCAGTCATTTCAAAATAATAGTTTGATTATTAGACGAGAAAATGAAGGTCGAAGTATCAGTATTTGAATTTCGCGCCTAAACCCCCGACGCCAGTGTGACGTCAGGGATTCCAAAGTATGTTTTCGCATTTGGGCCGTTTTGGCTGAGTAATGATTCCCGAAACTTGCCATGTTTAATATTTGGTTCTTTTAGAACACAATGTAGCCAATCTGTACCACTATATAATTAAGTAGGCCCTAGAAGATGCCATCAAAATGCATGACGTCACAGCGACCAAGTGCGGAAACGTCAAGGGGCGTCACCACGTCTTTCGTTCTTGCGCTTTTTCTGGCTTACCAAGCGTCTTATCGTGGTAAGAGTGGTGTTTTGGGTGTAGTAGAGAGGCAATTTAATTACTGATCCAGCAGAAGAAATCATTTTTCTCTTTAGCTGTACAGCGCTCTGCGGTTTGTTACAATTTCTTTTTTTTTCTGTGACCTTCACCTAACGAAAAAAAAAAAAAAAAAAACCTTCACAAACATGGAATAAAATGCTGCCTCATTTAGCGGGTATTAAAACACTTTAATGGATAAAAATGAAGATAGGCGCTTTTGTGTTGGGGCCTCGGTGCTTGGAACAGATGTGCTGAAATTAGTAATCTGGTCTTGCGCGTGATGACATTTAAGTATTTCCTGCTATGTATATTTGTGGTTGAAGCCTATGCCTGGATGCATTTTCTTTTAGCCTCGGTTACTGTACAAATATGTATATACCCACCTTAATGGTATTGCGTTCAACGCTGCAGTATCCGTAAATAAGTTTTCTTCTTTTTAAAATATTGGTCGGACTGCATGGAGAGCGTTCTGTTAGCCTGCTACTTCTCGGGTAATTAAAGTTTGCGCAGCCAACAGGCCCGTTTGGCGGTAGATTACGCCAGTAATAAAACACACTGCACGCACTAATTCACACTAAACACACTGCAATATATATCCATCGTTTTGCCGACCATCACAGGTCCGATCCCTGGCCGATACGCGTTTTGTGTGCGCGCGGAGATTTAACGCAGATTTTAACCGTTTCACGTAGATTCCAACATTTGTGTTGAACTGCGCGCACGCGCACATGTGCACACACGGATACACGCACACCTGTGCAACTTTCACTTTTTGACATATCCTGTCCCTAATGAACGTAAGGGGGGGGGGGGGGGGGGTGCGAGTTAGTACACGGCAAATGCTGTGAGGTGGGCCTGAATCCGTCTACCCACGCAGCTATACTCGGCGACAGCGTATAAGGTCAATGTGTTTTGGGAAAAAGAACTCGTTCCAAGAAACACGAGTATACACGCGGTATAGTGCCCGAGGCCACTATACCTCGACTGACATTAGCTCAGACAAGAGCTCCGACAAATGGGACGCAAATTCGGATATCATACTTTTATTACGCGCAACACTTCCCGACCACACATCGCAGCGCTGTTACGAAATGGAAGGGATATTAGTAGCCCCCTCGAGCGCGTAAACATTCTACAATCGCCATATGCGACACTTGACAAGTGCAACATTGCTTCTCCAGTAACTGGCTCTGTGAACACTAGTTGCACATTTTATAGGCAAACGCGCAACAGCAGCAAAGCGTACAGTCGTGCAGAAACTCCCTCCTACATCATGTTTTCGTAGCAACAGGCAAAACGAAGAGCAAAAATAATCCCACCTTGAAAAGGTGCAGCCGTCCCAGCGAAAGTTCTGCGCGCACGTCACCGACGCAATCGTCGAACACTTGTTTTCTCACCGAAGGCTGCCTCGCCGGCTCTTCTTCGTCCGCAGACATTCACAAAACGGTGTCGCAAGGCTTCAGGAACAGTCATGAGCGTGTACAATGGGAAATGCGACACAACTCCGAACATTTTATTCTTACCGCAACTTTGCCGATGAATTCGCGCGCGGTTAAGAGTCGCCCACGCTATATACGCCACCCACATCGTGGTTTCGGAATGCGTCTCGTTTCGCCAGTTTCAGCTTCCCCTATGGTTTCAGTTTCAGAAAGCATTCGCCACCTCACGTCAGTTTCGTATGAAGAAATTCCTCCGCCGCGTTTCATCATTCATCCATACTACGGTCCGTACATAGTCTTCCACGATTGGTTTTACACTCGCGAAACCGATGCTGGAATAAAGCAGCCGCGCGTTGAGTTGGTAGCGTCAGCTGGTTCTTTATTCTATGGTAGCGTGTTCGTTGGCTCCGATGAACTCCTGCGGCTGTTTTCGGCGCACTGCTGCGATGGATGTGGCCGGGTCCTCGATGAAGTGCCTGGAAAACCAGCTTGCGGTTGCCTCAGATGGGCGACTCCCCCATAGGCTCTCCAAATAGAGGGTCGAGTTCGTTACCGCCGTGTTAGTGTCGTGTCCTGGGCCACCGACGTCTCACGTAGGGCAAAGGCGCTCAATTCGGTCCTTTATGTTCTGACATGGGAGGATGGAACCCACAACAGGCAAAATCACTTTGAATGAAATGAAATACTTAGCTATGCAGTGCTGTAGGAGTCATCAAAAGATTTGAGTGACAACACTTGTCAAGCATATTTCTTTTATTTACATGTCCCAAGGAGGAATGAAAACCGCACATGAAAGCTCCATCACTGCTAATGACTAGGCCAAGATATTTTACTTTGCGCGATGAAAGGCTCTCTGCCGTTTTTGTTTTCTTTTTTTCTTTCCCAACACACCCAACAACTTAACACAGAAAGGAGCATCCCTATGTTTTAGAAGCTCAAAACAAGGTATGCGCAAAACGAAACAGTGGGCCTTCCACGCTTTCAAAACTAGCACAAGTGTCCATTCCAGTGTGGCAAGCATACTGACCGACC
Source organism: Dermacentor andersoni (assembly GCF_023375885.2). Classification (NCBI taxonomy): domain Eukaryota; kingdom Metazoa; phylum Arthropoda; class Arachnida; order Ixodida; family Ixodidae; genus Dermacentor; species Dermacentor andersoni. The sequence continues at coordinate 69,880,326 of NC_092824.1, read as the reverse complement.
ACTGAAACCTTTTTCGCAACTCCAGCGATCAAACAAATTTTTAACACAAAGCTATTATGTTGACTTCCCCTAAGCAAGGGTTCATACAGAAAAAAAAAGAAAGCTAATGGAAAGCTGTCTGTGAAACAACCTGCAGACAAACAAGAAGTGGTGAATGAACGAGTTTGTCTACCAGTAAGTACGGATGCGATTCCTACACCATGTCTGAGGATAAAAAAAAAAGTAAGAAAGTGAAGTGTGCGTCTATGATAAACAACTTTGTCTGCAAAACAAACAAAACAATATTGGGGGTGACAAGAAAACAAAATACCGGGAATACTTGGTGCAATGGCCATTATTCGCTACCGAACTTCCATAGCAAGGTGGCGTTGCACAAAAGGACTCAAAATCACTGTCCAGTCATTTGCGGCCACATCCTCATAGGCAGGCCCGAAATAAACCGTTCTAGGTCATAAAATACAGAGGGCTCCTTATAGAAGAGACGTCTATTTCTTTTATAGATGTTCAAGCTGCCTCAACCTACTGCCAACACCCATTTAAAAGGAAGCTAAAATGGCTGGCTACAATTGGATCTGTGACCGTGTGGTAATTGTAGTGCGGTGAAAACCCTGGTAAGCTCAAGTTTCAAAAGCTATACAAATGTGCCAACAACCGCTACTCTGAAGCAATGTGCTGTTATACATACAGTCAGACTCGGGTGCTAGGCAGATTCATTCCAAGCAGATTAATGGCCAGCGCTGCAATCTGGCCTTTGCATTCAGCAAACCTCAACTATTCGCAATTTTTTAATCAAGCCTGGAGCGCAACGCAAGACACTAGCCTTGACTGTGGTATCGCAGAATAGCAACTGCAAATTTGCGGTACATTGTGTGAATGGCTTACACTCACTCTGTGTTCGAATCTATCGGACGTATACCAAACCTTACATTTGACCTTACTTCAAAGAAAGAAAAAAGCAAGATTTACAACTTTTGTTTGCTCGTGCCCAGATATTTAGTTAGATTTTAATTATCAGTGAGGGGGAACTTTTACGCATCATACGATTGGGGAGTAGAGACATTAATTAAAAGCAAAAAAAAAAAAAGTTGATTTTGAGATGGACTGGTGAAAGCGTAAAGTTCTGCCAGACCCCATCCCCTATTGCACTTTAAATATTGTTTCATTACCCCTTTTGGTATTATACTCGCCAATCAAAGAAAAATTCCAAGCAACCAGCTTAACTAGCGTTGCTTATGCAAAAGACAAAGCAGCTACTCCACTCTGCAATGGCCTGTACCGTCATCAACAAGGCTTGCTTAGAGTCCTGGAAGACCTCAGCACATGCTAATGTTTGCACAGGCCACTTCACAGTTTAGTTGGCTGGTTGGGACCGCTTTCCGAGGCAGTGGATTTCCATTTCTCAGATAACCTAGCGCAAAAATGCTTTGCTAAACATAGACTGCGATATGTACTGCGAGGTTTGGACACAAACAAGCATGAGGTGTAAGCAACATTTCATATTAAATATTCAAGGATCTGTATACACCATTAGAGTTCAAGCAAGCCTAATTATTTCCCTGCCCATCTGCTCGCTTGGTACAAGAGAAATTGGTACTTCCATTTTTGCAAGCCAAGTTTACACATACGAGTTTGACGCCACACTACTCTACCCAGCTTTCTGTTGAGCCCAGTGTGGCATTGATTCTTACATCACAACAAATAAGACAATAGTTGGTGGCAAGTACCATCATCGCACCAAATTGTGCAACGTGACTTTGGGCTTCATACTGTCACTAACACCGTTAAAGCTTTCTTCTGTTTGCTTCAACATAAATGCCACCACCACTACTAACGTTCAACAAAACATTGTTCATACCCTTTGCTCTTTCCTCGCAATAGCAATCAGCAAGAAAGATTTCACAAGATGATTGAGACCTTCAATAAAGGGAATCGGTGAGCGGACAGCCGAGACATAGGACAGTTAAGGACCTTGTTTCGAGAATAGGAGGAATCGCATGTCGGCTATAAAAAGCTGCTTTTGTTAACATGCTCAAAGTGGGCAAATACGATTGACGAACAGCAAACGCATGGCAAAGTACAAAGTCAGCACCGCATTCTTTCTTCCAGACTTGCTCTAAAAAAAGCAATACCCACGTCTAACGACGCAGGCGCAGACACTAACTTATCACAAGTGGATGAAAACTAGGCTCACTCAAAGGACTATCAATCCAGACACTGGAGTGTTTGCCTACGCTATCACCACTGCTCTCCGCAGCGTGTTAGCTTCATCAGCGAACGACCGAACAGAGGAACAACGAAAAGAAACAGGACCAAATTACAACAATTATGAAAAAAAAATTTCAAACGACACTCCAGTACAAGGTCATGTCAATGCAAAGCCCACTAAGCCGACACACTCTGGAGGTGCGTCATGCACCAGGAAAGGTAAGGGGAGAGAGCCTTCCATTAACCTTCGAGCATCACAACTAAGCACTGCTAATACACTCTCTATTTACATATCCACACACAGGCTCAGGGAAAAAGCCTAGAAAGCCAGCACTGAGAAGTCCTCAAGCAGAAGCTTGCACCGGTGCGCTTTTCTGGCTGGACAATTTTTAATGACGGCAGGAGGCACCAAGCCCCTAGGGTTGGCGTCGACGAGCCTGCGTCATTCCACGTCTCGCGACGTCGGAAATGCTCTCTGTCTCCTTTTGGTGCGCTGGTGAAACCATGGCTGGCAGAAGCAGCTGACGGAGTCTGAGGAACTTCCGTCTTGCTCTCTGCGCACAACAGAGGCGAGGAGTTCCTGCGCGTCTACGCTCGCAAATTTTGCTCACTTAGTACAGCCGCGGCACACCCTGCAGCAGCAGACAGTTCAGAGAGGATGCCAGGCGGCTAAACATGTCCCACGTCAACACAGGCCTGGCAGGGAGAAAAGGAAGAAGCAGGCAGATAGGTCAGTACGTGAAACCTCTTGCGCACTACGCATCTGAAAACAAGAGAAATCATATGCAACATGCACAAAGTTCTCTTGGCAATGCCTTAGCTGCCGACCACGTCATGTCGACTATGCCAATTGTTGTTGGGACACCAAATACATAGTTTCCGAAATCTATGCTCAAGGGAACTGTGTTGGTGTCTGCAAGAGCTGCAAGTGTGGCAGTTCAGCCAGCATAATGATGGCACTATGCAGAATTAGCGAGTGGGAATGCTGAAGTCGTACGACAGTCACATGCATGGCAAATGTTGCATCAGGCACAAGTTTACCAGCAGGTTTGGGTAGGGGGGAAGGGGGGAACCTTCCTTGGAGGCAGCACACGAGAATCGCAAGCGATATCAGTGCCACTGAGCGTGTCACGTGAGAACCCGCCAACATCGCCCGAGCCTTTCTGGTTGCCAGCAAGAGGTACATACGTCTCTGCCGCTGCTCCTTTTTCCCACATGTGGTTAGCCAACCTCGTTTCTGCCACACGTACCCCAGCTGGTCGGAAACCCCTCATCATGTAGCGTATTCTCTTGCAGGAAAACTCTCTGTGATGTAAAGTATAGCCAGCTGGCCTATTCGAAGTGTTAGTTGCAAGCCTAATAGACGCCTTCAGATTGTACACATGGTTGCCGAACAAGCACAGACAATGCAAGCACCAACTACTAACTGAAGTGGCGCACCCGTAACAGGAATGAAAATGCAAAGCTGCACTTGAGCACAGCTTTCTACGGCAGTGTAGGGAATGCCATAGGGGCTGAGCTTCTGCAGAGCTTCTACACGTGTGTTACTGCTCCAAGAAGCCAGGCAGAGACGGACGGGGCTTTCCGTTTTGCTTTCTCACAGAGGAGAATTAATCTGCGTAGCTTGCTACTTGCAATGGCTTCACTTTTACCATGACACGGAAGAGCAAAGCAAATATTTCAATTACAACACTGAATGGTGCATTCTGTGTCTCATTTAATGTAAGCACTACAGCAAGTAAGATGTTTATGTTTTTTGTTCCCCAGCTTAGAAAAAGACAAATTACTGTGTGGGGTAATATTCCCAGGAGCACTGTCATGCATGTGCTTTTGCTGCACAGCTTTGCCTTTGTTGCCACAGAAAGTCGTCTGCTACTATTCATGCGCACGCTTTGGGAAAGTGAACAGCAAGCTGTCAATCACGAACAGCTGTACGAGCATGTGTCCATGACTGACAGTTTGGCATTGCACTCCCACTAGAGGATGTGCAGTATGTTGCATGTTCTTTTTGTTGTCATTTTTCTTTTCTAACAGAGAAAAGGTTTAGTTGATGGTCAGCTATTGTGCTGTCCTTTTTTTTAAAAACTTTCGCTGTTGCCTACCGTGTTTATTCAAATATGAGGCGAGGTTTCTTCCCAAAATCCTTAGCCTCGAAGTCCGACCCTACCTTATATGTGAGGCTGATAGATTCAGTTACTGTTTCAATATGGTTGCAGCAGTGCAAATTGTAGCAACTAACAAAGCTTGGCAGGTCAGGCAGTACTGCATTTTTGCACCTATAACCTGCATTGAATATTCGAAAAATGGAACAGTAGAGGCAGGGTATAGGTTATACAGTCGAACCCACTTTAACAATATTAAGTGCCACAAAAATTTCGTAGTTATAACCGGGTTGCATGAAAAAATCAAAATCAGGGGATGGCAGAGATGATGTGAGAAAACTATCGTAAAAACCTGCATATAATATGAACCCGCATATAGTAAGAGGTGAAATTTTTGGGATGCGAAATGGAACAAAAGTTTTATCCACGTATAATACGAGTTAGAAAAACTCGAGGAAAACATTTATTTAAATTGTACTCTGCACTTCAATCACTGTCTTCCTCAGCTGTGCTCTCTTTGGATAGTTCCTTGACGGACATATCTTCCCAGAGGTACTCATCCTCTGTGCCATCGAGCGCATTTGAGGTGTCGCACTTCTCGAATGCGTGATGCGCAAGGTCCTCTGGTATGCTGGCCCATGTGTCCACAATCCACTTGCATAACGTGGCTAGCGAAGCCCGCTTCAGCCGCCCGGTCGGCGTCACTGCAGGCTCACCCGAGCGCATCCAATCTGCTTAACACTGCCTGACCGCATCCTTGAACGGCTTGTTCACGCAAACATCTAAAGGCTGCAGCTGAGACGACATCCCACCGGGATAACAACGAGTTCAGTGCCGGATTCATGCAACAGCCTCTTCACTGAGTCGGCCAAAAGGCAACGAAATGCGTCCAGCACGAGGCTGGACGGGAACGACAACAGTGCGCCGGACCACCTACACCAGACGGACTTTATCCAGTCGAGCACAAGATTCTCGTTCATCCAGCCTTTCTCATGGCATCTCACGACCACATTTCTTGGCAGCTCCTCATCTTTAAGCACTGTCTTCTGCTTGAAGACGACATAGGGCGGGAGCTTGCATCCGTCTGCAATGCACGACAACATGACGGTAACTCTCGTTTTCTCGTTGCCATTGGACTGGACATAAACTTGTTTAGAGCGCTTTTCGTGCACGGTGAGGGGCGATGGCATGTCCAGATAAACCAGCGTTTGGTCGGCGTCGCCGACTTGCCCTCGCTGGAAGTTCTTGGACTTGAGCAGCGAAATAATGTGGGCGCTGGAAAGCCACAAGCAGCTCTTCGAACGATTCGGGCAGCTTTTGCGAAATCGAAGTTCGCCGGCGTAAGGAAAATCCAGCACGGCACATGTAGCGATAAATCCAGTGCTTGCTCGCTTTGAAGGCGGAGCTCGGTAGCCCTTTTTTTCCTGCAAGCTCCTTAGCTTTTGCCTGCGTAAGCTCCATGCTCACAGCTAGATTCCCGGCTTGCTGTTGGCGTACGAACTCCGTCAGGGTGAGTTCGATTTCCGGGAATGTCCCACTCTTCGGGTGCGAAAGCTTCTTCGCGTTCCTCTGCATGCGAAAAGGGCTTCCTTCTATCAACGCCACCCTCAAATGCTTCCCTCGTTGACGTTAAACTGCCTCCCGTCCACACTGTTGCCGATGTCCTATGCGGCTTAAATAACCTTTTCTCTTGAAAGCAGCGGAGTACTGTTTCCGTGGTCCGGACATCTTGATCCTTCAATGCGGAATAAAAAAGATGCACTTCGCGAAGCGGGGTTTGCACGTGTGCTTGCCAAGGTGCGCACTCAAATAGAAACGAGGCTGTAGTCACGCAGCAAGAACGAAATCAAGCCGTAGCAAAGCAGCAATAAGGAAGCCAAGCCGTAGCCACACAGCAATAACGAAGTCAAGCCATAGCCACGCAGCAATAACAAAACCAAAACTTTTAGCCCAAATTTGACTGAAATTTTTGTTCGAATCCGCATATGGTAAGAGGCAAAAATTTGGGACGCTAATAATAGGAAAGAAACTCATATTATACGCGGGTCTTTACGGTATAATAGTGGGGAGGCCAGTGCCCCTCCCCACCACCTTCCTCCATCCAGCTGCTGATTGTGTTCACTAGTTTAACTGGTTCCTTGGCGCTCCGATCACATGTAACAAGCCACGGCTGTCGGTGTTGAAGAATAGAGGGGTCCCGGGTGATAAGTGATATGCGAGCACTGCCGAGGCATTGCTTTGGTGGCCCCAAAAGGGGGCTTTTAAGAATAATGAGAAGGCTGCCACGGCAGTCTGTCAGCTTGAAAAATCCAGAAGAAATGCTGAGGCAAAATCGCCACATGCATCTTCCCACGTACTTCTCACTGGCTTGTACGAGAAAACCCTATGTCCGTGAGCCTTGCATGCTTTAAGCGAAGCTTGCCGACATCCTTCTCCAAGGCATCCAGGTGCCCCACGTAGTGCAGCAGAAGGCTTCTCGCGAAAACGAAGCCCTGGAGGGATTGAATCATCTGCCAGGCCTCCTGTGAGGACAACTTTAAGGCTACCGCTTCATCGCTGACGTCCTTGCCATCACTATCTGATGAAAGCATGTTCGCAATGATCGCCTTATCGGTTAGAAGCGCTTAGTTTTAAAATCTATAGCCATGCGCTTTCTTTTCACCAGCAACATCGTGCTTTGCCAAATATCAGCGGGCGGATCAGACATATTCCGTTTCGGCGGCGAGTCAAACGAGGCTGAGAAACCGCGTGGCCAGGAACGATTTCTATGTAACCAGCAAAGATGAACGCGAGCAATTAACCTGTTTGCAGAACTGCGCTGAATAAGGAGCCAGTGAGCAATACGTGAGCAATCTGTGAGCAGCGCAGTTGGCGCGGTCCATCCATGTTTCGGAGGGTGGGGCGGCAGAGCTATGGGCGCAGCCCATTCGTGTTCGGAGGGATGGGAGGGCGATGGGAAAGAGGTGGACGGAGATGGCTGGAAAATGAACCGGCAGCGGCTGTTGTTTTCTCATTTTCTTTTTTTCATTTCAAGGATCTCGCATTTCACTACCTTTCAGCTCGGACACCCAGCAGGCAGACTTCCTCGTCATAACCTATAATCCGGCTACCTTTCAGCTCGGACACCCAGCAGGCAGACTTCCTCGTCATAACCGATAATCCGGCGTTGGGGCATTGTAGTAAGCGGGTTATTTCACCATGGAAAACATACAAAAGGTGACAGTGCAGCAGCTTCTCATTGATGCAACCAACAGATTGTTAAAACCGGTATTGTTATAAGTGGGTTCGACTGTATGTGAATTTTACCTTGAGGTGTGAGCTTCATGACAACGCAAATTTCACATATAGCCTGCCCCGATTGTTCTGAGGGCTTCTAATTGCTCAGTATTTCGGGCGATTCCCGTCGAGTCTGAATAATCAATCAGCTACTCTATATCACCTTATGCAGTTGAACCTCGATATAACGAAGTCAGTAAAATTAGCAATTCTGTTTTGTTATATTAAGTTTAGTTACATTAAAATTCAACTTCTAATGCAAATAAGTACAGCCATAAATAGGTACAGAAGAGGCCGCAAATCTTTAAGAGTTATTGGCCAACTGGAAAAATCAATTTTGAATCTGACAATATCGTACATTGGTGGCATGTAACACAGGCAGGTATGCTTTTGTGTTTACTCTGCCCCCCGCGGGCGATACTGTCGCCCACAATGTGGTGCCACTACCATGAAAAGCACCAGCAGCAGGAAGCAGACACTCAAGATTCTGACTCCAGCATTAAACATGTGGGAAGACAGCACACCTGATGTCATGGCAACACGGCACGCCCACTCTTTGCACACACGCCAGATTGTGTCCAGAACAGGGCGCGAGGGCTGTTGTGTGTGCTCAGCCATGTGAAGCCATGGCCGCGCTACAAAAGGAGACGCATGGCAGACTGCCACCCCTCCACTCACGTTACTGTGAGCTCGCTTTCTACGCACATGGATGGCTTGTGAAAATTGCAGCTATTCGTTATTGCGAACTGAACTTTAGGATTTCGCAAGTGGCCAAAATGAATTGGACCCCAACCTCCACTTGGTTGGATTTATACAGTACAGTTTGAATTAAACAAAACTGCTGCACGCCACATCTGTGGAAAGATGGATTATCAATATATTCAACTATTTCACAACCCCCTTCAAGTTCAATATATCCATGATTGACTTAAAATAATTTCCTTCTTTTTCCCCACTCTTGCACTGCACCATCTTTCAAGGGCTTAAAAACATTCTTGCAAACTAAATTAACTTTTTCTTAAATGAAACATTCATAAAATTGTAAAATGAGCCGATATTCGTAAATTTTGCGAAAGATTGGCGAGAGTTGGCGGGTATGCACTAGGTGCCCAGTTATTAACATTTCTACTTCAGCGTGCCTTTGTACATTTTCCTCTTGTGTCATGCAGTTGCCCGATGAGAAGGGCCACCCACGAGGACGTTCTCTTCCGAAACGCTTCTCGGTTAGCGCCCCAGCAATAAATGTTTTCCAACAACTAAACTACCCGCAATGCCACTGCCGCAAAGCCCACCCATCACTGGACTCACCAACGAGTGCGCGCGCGCGCGCAACGTGTCGCGAAGGGGGGCCCCTCAGTTGGTCTGGTAGGTGGTCAACAGTGCCGCGTCCACCGGTTCCATGCACGAGGGACAAGTGAAGGAGCGCATCAGCCAGTCGTCGATGCAGTCCGTGTGGTAGATGTGCATGCACGGCAGGAACCGGACTGCATCACCCATTGCAAACTCTCCCATGCATATCACGCACCTGCAGAGGGGGGGAAAAGGAGCATGTCATAACTCAGTGGCAGTTCTTTGACTGCAGTAAGTGGCAAGTGCATTTTTTGCAATGACTACAGACAGTGAATCTAATCTTAAGAGCCAATGGGTAGGTCCAGCAATTAGACGAACACTATAAAGGTAAAGTTCAACACCCTCGCAAGGGAATTCGTGATTGGTATCCAGCCTCTAGAACTTGTGCAACAGTCGGTAAATTCACTTATGCTATTCAGTCAAAAAGAACTCGTACAAGAAAAACTAAGTTTATAGAACGTTATAAAAATATTCTAGCACCTGTGGCAGGCAACACCGAAGTTATTGAAATGTGTAGAATCATTGAGTTTATATATTGGTAGTACTAACATATGAGGCAAAACATTGTAAGGTTATAAAGAAGCCCGAGAAGAAGGACCACACCACACAAAGAGCGATAGGGGAAAATTATAAGTTGTAACAATAAGAAGCAGGAAGGCAGCAGTGTGCTTTAGAGAGCAAACAGGGGTAGCTGGCATTGTAGTTAAGAATAAAGAAAAAGACATTGAGTTGGCCAGGTCATTTAATACATAGAGCACATTACTGGTGGTCAACTTATACGAATACGACAGCATGGATGCAAAGGAAAAGGAAATATAGTCAAGGCGATGTGATGAAATGAGAAAATTTGCAGTTGCAGGATGAAGTTGGTTCATACAAGAGAGGGAAAATTAGAGATTGTTGGAAGAGGCCTTTGTTCTGATATTGATGATGACGACAATGATAGACAGTGAGAAGCTAAAAAGGCAGCAGCGAGTGCCCTCCTGTAGGAACATGCCTGTTGTTCAAGAACTGCCTGGACACGATTGGCAAGAGGTCATAAAATGCTCTCTCTCAGCTGTTATCTCCTGGCACATGGAGGGAGCTCAGCGGGACGTCCCATTGGCCGAGTTTTGACGAGATTTGGGCCCTTGCTTGCATGCACTCCGAGTGCGAATGCGCAAGACGGTGCCTGGGTAGACCACATCTGGACACAGGAAGGTGCATAGCATATGTGCTCCTCTTTGCCGCCGGTTTGTCTGGGTCCCTGCCTCAGCGGGCATAATACACACCCTTCTGTCGTTTTGATGTCCCGAGGCAGCACCTTCCGATCGTGCCCTTGTTTGTTTCCCTTTCTAATTTCTTTGCTGTGGGCTCTGCGATGGCAGGCGTTGGTTGGTATTCATTCATTCATTCATTCATTTATTTATTCATTCATTCATTCATTCATTCATTCATTCATTCATAGTACCCTCAGGGCTCACAGAAGCATTACAAAGGTAGAAGGACAGGTGGCCTCTCTAGACTTCTTGTTCTCTGTTCTTTGTTTTTCACTGTCGGAGTGCGCCGTTAGTAGCCACCGGTACTTTGGAGGTACTTTGGTGCCTGGCAACCCTACCAGCAGGCATATACACAGTAAGAGCACATCCACACCAGCAATTGACAGAGCTTGCATGACCGAAAGAGACTGGCAATTGTGGCAACCAGTGTTTAGAGCAGCAAGCACGACCTGCTCGTTACTGTTGAATGTGGACACTGTTGAATGTGGACAGTCTTGCAAAGCAGTTTACTATCATCACCACCACTATGCCAGCCACATTAATAATTAAAAAAATACAGCTACATATGAGCACATGAGCTCTGGAAGAACCTGCTTAGCTTGCAGCTTTGTGAAGACTGAAAGATTCTCAGACCTCAATAAGTATCCGTCCCATTACCAAGTAGTCCTTCCTTCCATTCTCTCAGTTATGCAGCAGTTACCGCCCTGAAATGTCTAGTAACTGGTGATGTTGGTGTCTGCTCACACCACACTTGCACTGCCCATTGCCACATAAAATAGTAACTCAAGGTATTCTGGTGCCCCACTCTTGTGCCGCTGATCGGTCCAGCAGCTTCGCTACTCACTCAAAATGGTCAAGCTTCCACAAAAGCAACCATTTGTGTTCGTTGCAACTTGCCAGTGACCCAAGATGCAATGGCACTGTGCTCCCCCCCCGCCCCCCAAGGCACCTTGCCCTTTGCACTCACTCTCTGTTCTTCTTGCTGCCATCATAGAGGCCCGTCGGAAGGTGCTGGATGAGGCCCATGCGCTGGGCGATCACCACCTGCTCTTCCTCGGTCAGCTGGCAGGCTGGACGGCTCACGTTGGGCGAAGGGTAGTACACCGGCATGGACACCGTCTCCTACGAGGAGAGAAACAGGAGAAATGACGGTGTAGTGATTGTGACAGTTCTGCGGCGCCTATGGGGCCGTAAAACTCATCACGCTTGTTGCTACAACAAAATGCAGCTACAACAAAGCACAATGAAGTAGTCATTATTCGACAAGCAGAGACAGCATCAATATCGATATACATCAATGTACATCAAACATAGAAACAGCATAGAAACAACATACAAGTCTAGAAACAACATACAAGTCTTGCTAACCCCAACACTTCTAAAGAAGAAATTTTAATTCTGGGGTTTTACGCGCATCTAATTATGAAGCATGCAATGGTGGAGTCTCCGGATTAATTTTGACCACCAGGGCTTCTTTAATGTGCACCCAATGCATGCTACATGGGCATTTTTGCATTTCACCTGCATTGAAATGCAGCCGTCGCAGCCGGGATTCGATCCTGCGACCTCGTGCTTAGCAGTGCAACGCCAACCCAGTAAGCAACCACGGCGTTGCCCAACGCTTCTATATTTTCTTTACATAATCGTGTACTCCCAAACTTACGCAGCAACTACAGCAAAGAAACTGCTAGTATTGCTGCTGTGAAAATTTGAAAAAGCTTACCGGCTCATGCAAAATCTTGATGGTGCGTAGTATTAATTGGCGCATGGGTCAGATATGGCCACAGTGCACCTCATGTAAAATCTTCACGAATGTTGTTATCGTAGCAGCCACTTGGAACTTAACTTTGTAAACTGTGCTTCTACTGATGTATTCTTTCTTGCCTATATCCTGCGATTACTAATCACATACAGTTTTTGTGATACGTGTTCTGCCAAGTTTTACTGATTCAACATTGTATAAATTGTGTAAAGATTCTTTTTGTGGATTTCTTGTGGATTCCTAATTGCAACTGATGCCTTTTCATTAATGTATTCTTATGCAACTAAGAACAAGAAATCCCACTGCAGTTTCCAACTGCAGGACCTCTTCCTGTATAAAATCTACATATATGTAGATGTTATACAGCACTGTCTCTGTGTATCTGCTTCTTTCTACATTCTCCTTCAGTCGCACTTATACACTATCATGGGTACATATATGTACCACCAATGAAACAATAAAACTGAATTTGAATCAGACCATATAGATGTGAGAACTGGTTCTTGGCTTCGTTGGAATTTGATGAAAGACACTTGCTGAAAGGTGCTGCCAGTGTACAGTCAATGCGACTTCCTTTTTTGTGTGTGTGTGTTCCCATAAAGAGCAACTAGGTCTTTCAACATAGAGACATCAGAGTTTCAGGGCTGAAGGCGGTCTCGAGTTCTTGGAGACCCACAAGTATATGAGGAGCCTAGCAAACACAGTACAATCTTTAAGCAAATGCACTAAAATGTATGGTTTAACATGTCTAAGATGCACAGTGGGCCTTGAGGGATGCCACGGTGTAAGATTCAATATTTATTTACGCTATCTCAGGGTTCTTAATGTACGATTAAAGGGGTCCTGAACCACCTATTATTGAAGTCGAGAAGTGTATTTGACGTTAAAATACACCATTTCTGAAATACTTTGTAGCAAAAAGTGCTTCAATGTGTTCAGCAGAAGCAGAGAGTGGGTTGGTGGCTGCAACGCTCTGCCTACTGAATGTCACCGTGGCGCACAGTTCAAATTTGATTTGGCTGTTTCCATAAGATGCCACTCCTTCCAATATTGGCACCAACTACACTCTTAAGCAAAATTACACCCTTTGGGTCATATCTTGCCACACAACAATAATCGACATCTGTCTTGTCTGCATTTCCATTCTTTAATGCTGCAAGCCTGGTACTTCCAAGTCACGAATGGCATGCACGTTATCAGCACGAGAGAGCATTCTGGACAGGAAAGTAGTGAGCGCAGCATTTTCAAGAAAGGAAACGCAAGCAAGACAGATGACGATTATTGTTGTGTGGCAAGATACGACCCAAAGGGCATATATTTGTTGAAGAGTGTAGAGAGCTAATGCGTGTATTCTCACAAGTGGCACATTCTCTATGACTATCGGACAATTTTGAACTGTCAAACTAATTTTATCTTCATGTTCGCTCATGAAAATCTGGACTCACGTTGCAAGAATTCCTAACATAACGAGCTTCGACATAACGGCGACAGACCCTGAAGGTGTGCAATTCGGAAAGCAGATTAACTATTGGTCATATGTTGGTGCTCGGGCATAAAGTCACTTCACTCACAGATACTAATCAGAGCATCCAGTTGTTCTCAGTGAGCGGGCTCGTTGCAGCACATCATGGTGACCACGTTATCGCCGCTACGCTGGAGTGCACACCCGCGCTCATGTACTGCAGCAGCTTGACCAAGGGACAGTAGCCACATCCAAATTATGTATTTTGCACAATAGCTCAACACGAGTTCCCAAGGCCTCTAGCCAGGAGCGGCCAGGAGTGAGTGCATGCTGGCAAGCATTTGTGTGGTCTGATCTCAACCGATTTCAATGGTTTGAGGCTAGTTCAGCATTAAAAGTTAATTGAAATTAGCGAGACCCACTGGCTATGACACTGATAAGCAGTGTGGCCAAACTTTCATTTCCATGTGGGCAGGTGCATTAGCAGCCGATAGTCGGCGATAGTACAACAGTCATACTTCCGGAGGTAGGTAACTCTTACTGACATTCGAAATTGAGATTTTCGGTTAATTCAGCAGGTTTATTAAGAGGCGTCAATAAATATACGCAGTAACAGCCGGAAGACGCACAAACTGTTAACCTGGCAAATGGAAGCGACAGGCCTCTAAGGCTTTCCTGCCTTCGACCGGACAAATTATCGCAATGGTACCCCGTGCGATCCCCGCCGAGGTACCACAAGCAGCTTAGAAGGACACCTTCCCTTCTCGCCTCCTCTTCCCTAGCGGCGCCCGAGGACGAAGGAGAGGGAGGGGGGGTAAGCGGAGTGCCGACGACACGGCGCCCCGGCAACAGTTCCGGTGGTACGTCCTCGCGCAGGTTTGACGTAAGACCTGCGTGAAACCTCGCCCTTCTCGTACGTCAGCTCCCGTGGAGCGGACGCCCGACAGCTGTAGCGCGACGTCGCCCGCCACGGCCGCGCGGCCTCGTTAGCCTCGCCAACGAAGCTAGTCCAAGCATATGGCGTAAAGGCCGCACGCGCTGGTCTGCAAAACGCGTGTGTATCTCGAACACCACCGGGGCAGAGATGCTATCGTGATAGCGGGGCGCGTCACCTCGGAAAGTGCTATTTCTGGCTGCTGCCGCCGCCGTCGGCGACCGGCTCGCCCGGCTCGGACACCCCCACTAGGCCTCGATCATTATTCGATTAATTGCAGCGTTAAGTAGTCGCGAAACTTGCACAGTGTGTTAGGTGGAACGCCGTAATGGAGGGATAAACTTTTTTTTTGAGGGATTAACGTGGCCGCTGCTGCCGGGAATCGATCCCGCGACGTCGCGCTCAGCGAACGTATCTTCGGACGGTCACTTTCGGAGATGGATCACTTTCGGTGCGCGCCGATTGGCTGGTCGAGCCAAAAAAAAAAAAAGAAAGAAAAAAAAAAAAAAGCTCGTATCGCGCAACGCGCCGCGTACTGTACACGGTCACGCGAAAGTGACGGCGTCGCCGAAAAAGAGTGATCGTTCGAGAGTACGTCCCCGGTGAACGCCGCGCAGCCACCGAGAGACCACCGCGTCACGATCTACGCTTTCGAATCGCGCTGCAGACTCTTTACGTGCGCGGTTGCCGTCACCGAGTCAGGCAGGCGCGAGGTCCACGACCCCCTCTCCGCGAAGCTGGTTCCCATCGGTTGAGTGCCACTTAATTGGGAACCCGGCTATGGTGGCTAGAAGGCTTCTAGCCACCATAACCCGGCTCGGTACCTTTTGCGAACAAACCCTGCGATACGTCTCCCGCAAGGGGTACGCTTACGGGCGCAGCTAGTCTGCACAAAACGGAGGCGCCGAAAATTGGGCCAGGGAAAGCCGCGTGTTAAAGGGACACTAAAGCGAAACAATAAATCAGTTTATACTAACAAACCATTGTTTGAGAACTCTACAGGCAGTCATTTCAAAATAATAGTTTGATTACTAGACGAGAAAATCAACGTCGAAGCATCAGTATTTGAATTTCGCGCCGAAACGCCGACGCCGGTACGTCAACGTGACGTCAGGGATTCCAAAGTATGTTTTCGCATTTGGGCCGCGTTGGGCGAGTAAGGGTTCCCGAAACTTGCCATGTTATATATTTGGTTCCTTTGGAAAACAACGTAGCCAATCTGTACCGAAAGGACATCTTCTTGGGCAAGTTGGTGCTTAGATTTCCTAGGTATATTTTGTGGCGCAAAATACATTTCTTGAAAAGGACAGATGGCGTTTCACTGTCTTCCGTTCTTCTGTCCCTTTTCAAGAAATGTATTTTGCGCCACAATGTATACCTAGGCAATCTGTACCGCTATATACTTAAGTAGGCCCTAGAAGATGCCATCAAAATCCATGACGTCACAGCGACCAGGTGCGGGAACTTCAAGGAAGCATCGCCACCCGTCTTTCGTTCTTGCGCTTTTTCTGGCTTACCAAGCGTCTTACCGTGGTAAGAGTGGTGTTTTTGGAGTCGTAGAAAGGCAATTTACTGATGCAGAAGAAATCATTTTTCTCTTTAGTGTCCCTGTAAGGACAAAGGTTAAAAAGAAAAAGACAAGAAAGAAAAAAGAAACAGACGTGTACACGGCAACGAAGCTGTGACGTTGCAATGACGCAACTACACGCGAAAAAACAAAAGCGCACGACGGCGCAATGACACCCGACTCGGGCCTGGCACGCAACGACAGTCAGACTCAAACACCGGGCCCGAACGGCTTCTCCTTTGATGAGCTTCGCTGCACGATGGTTTGGGGGGGGGGGGGGGGGGGTGGAGGGAACCGCCCTTCGGCGTGCGTTGCCCCGTACGAAGCACTCCAATTTCGCAACGCACGCGCGAAGCCCGAATGTCAGTGAACCAGCGAAACTGCCGCTCGTTCGCATTGCTACTGCGCGTATAGCTTAGTCGGCACGGCTCAGCTCTTTCTTTATATCTTCTTCGCAGATCCTGTTCATAAAAAGAAGAAAAAAATTGGCTGAAGGCTTAGCGTGGTCAAGCCTGGAAGATTGCGAAAGCAATACCCTTGGCTGCGCCTTGGTTCGGCTGATGGTGTGGACATGGTTGCCCTTTGTTAAACTTACGGCTATACACCAGAACACCGTGAATTCAAAGCGCGCCGCCATATTGATGAGCGCCGGTCGCGCCATCTATCCCAAGCGCCGCGAAGTAGCAGGCCTGGGCTGCCACGCCGGGAGATGCGACCCTGCGCGAAAGCGAAACTTGGGCTTCTTAGCTGGGCGGAAGGCGTGTTTCGCGTTTTTTCTAGCCTGTCATTTTCGCTGTCTCGATTCAATCAAACTTCAAGACCTCATGCAAGTCCGCAATGGCCACACTAAGTGATGTGCAGACTGCAGAAGCGAATACATCGGGTAACCACGTAAGCACGTAACCTGTGAAGGATTTTACAGCACTGTGTTGGTGCCACATTTTATTAAAGCACGCAGAACATTGTCCTCTGCACTTTCAGCTTGGTCTTGTTTGTCATGGTCACTACTGGGTTGGCCGCGTTTGGCAACCAACTGGCGAGGTCGTTTGACGACCTGATTAGCAGACGCCTGCCCTTCACCACCTGCACATTGAAAACAATATATATGTTATAGTAAGAAGGGCTGTAGTTCTTTCCCATGCCATCACTGTTGCGAAGACATAAAGTGCTCTCAAAATGAAATAGAAAATGCACCAGGCCAATTGTATCGTGCAACCCCTTAAGAGTACAACATTAAGAACACAAGCCTACAGTACTCGAACAAGCAGCATGTGATGCTAAACCTGCACTCATTGGAAAATGAGGAACTGCAGTAGTTATAATGTTCAACTACATTTGCAGTCAAAGCCCATATAACAGGGCGAGCATGCGGATGCAGGTTTTGTACAGTTGCACAAACCATGACAGGGCACATAAAATTACCATCCTTACTTAAAGCTGCATCATCAGGGAAGCCTTTGGTACAAGACAACAACCGCACCTGCATTCCAAAAAATTAGCCCCACCAACTGCAGCTACCTGGTATCAGACCCGTTTCGCTTGTGCGAGGCCATATCGGATTGTTAGCGCTCCCTTAGAAAACAGTAAAAGAAACTGGTGAGAACGAGCAAAATTTTGTTACAAAATACAACAATAATTAAGGACCTTATTTTCCTCGCCTTATGAGCGGAAAAATTTTGCGCTTTGCCCTGCATAACAGCCCGCACGCAGTTTAGAGCTCAGGATGTTCAAATGAATTCGTTACGAATGACACCTGCAACACCAGCTCGTAAAGACAGGCGCGCTGCAAGAACGCCTTCGGCGACGAGCAGTCCTTGTTTACGTTTTTTGTCGACGCATGCTACGTGACGAGCAGACTTCGCTTTACTTTCATTAGCAATAACGCTCACCAGCAGGGCAACATACTATCGTTTACAACTTGTCGTTCACGCTTAATGGTCATGCCGTGCAGCAGCTGCAAGTATCGCTAACCGCAAACTCAACTGTTCCGCTTAACCGTCGGGAGCTCTGCCTGAATGAAAACACGAAAAGGCTTGCCTTCTTGTTATAGCCAAGGCGAAGCACCGGCGCGGGATTCTGCTCTGTGGGCTTGTCCAGAAAGTGCTCGGAGCAAACCTGCGTGTTACACATATTACGTTCGTAGGGCGCAAAGTTGAACGCGGCACCAAAATATACACAGATCGAATACTCACTCGTGCATTTTCACTGGGTTGGTAGTTCTTCCTATTCACTGCAGCTATCCACCGGTGGCGCAGCTTGTCATTCTTCGTTGCGGATGGAAATCGGTGCAGGCTGAAAACACCGCACCGGCACGATTCCCTACGTGTATTGTGCTCTTCGCAAACAGCGCTAAGCAACCTGCTCCTTTTCCGCTGGTTATTTTGGCATCCAAACACGACGCAACGATGCCCAGATGACTTCTTGTACTTTGGATTCGCGTGAACGGGCACATTCCCGCACTTCGGAGTCCTAGAGCTAGCGCTAGCCATGTCTGCTGGTCGCCGGCGAACACGCTTTGGCAGCCCAGAACAAAATGGCGCTGGTCGACCGGGCAATCCGGGTGCGAGAGTATGCGTTCGATTAGCCTGGGTGCGAGGCTAGCGTGTTCTGGTCTATACATCATCCGACATAGCGCAAGGCAGCGCGCCGACCACTTGTAGCCCCATTTATCCTCCTAGCGTGACGTCACATCAGCGAGCGTCCTCTCTCAGGTAGCGCCGCAGTAGCGGCGCGCAAGGCTTCGCCTCCACCATCGATGCCGCGAGCTGGGGCCCCGTCTCTCGGTCTGGCGTGACGTCACACGGTCACGTGACGCGCAGCTGTGTAAGGAGGCGCCACGACCACCGATGGGCCGAAAGTGCGAGTAGTATTGCTTTCGCAATAAAAAAAAAAACGGCCTCGAGGGACTTCGCTGTATCCTTTAACTACGCAGCAGCAAACGACGGCTACTGTGGCCGAACTTTTACATAACTATATAAATTTATAATAATTTATATATAAATAAAAGAAAGAAAGAGAAAAAGAGGGGGAGGAGAGAGAAAAAGAAGTACGTAAGAGACCTCATCAGTACGAGTTTGATTAAAAATGTACAAGATACAACTTGTATAAAAATACAAGTCGTATACAAGCACAACACAAGTACAAGCACAGTTCACGCGTGGCCAATAAAATAGCACCCGCCGTGGTTGCTTTGTTTGCTTAGTTGCTTAATGGCTTTGGCGTTGCGATGCTAAGCGCAAGGTCGCGGGATCAGATCCCGGCCGCGGGGGCCGTATTTCGATGGGGGGCTAAATGCAAGAACGCCCGCGTACCGTGCATTGGGTGTACGCTAATTAGCCCCAGGTGGTCGAAATTATTCCGGAGCCCCTCACACACGGCGCGCTCACGACGGCGTGCCCGTATGCGAGGGGCTCACACAACGGGCACGCCGGGCCGTATTTCACCCCCATCGAAATACGGCCCCCGCGGCCGGAATTTGATGCCGCGCTGCGTTGGCCAGTGAGAAGTACAGCTCCTTCCGAATAAATGCCTCACCGACGACAAACGCCTCTTCTTTTTGGGTGGCATATCGCCTCCGGCCTGCTGCTGCTGCCGCGGTAAAAAAACTAGGCCATGCTCGCGCCCGACGTGCCCTTCTTCCTCCTTCTCTGTACTCTCCTAGGTGGCCGACAATGCCATGGTCACGGTCTTCCCTATACACGTGGTATGTCCCAAAAGTTCGTTCAGTATGTTAATAGAAAGAAATTAAAGCTATTTCACAAACATTTAGACACATCGATGTGATCAGCTTCAAAATATTCCACATTGGGCTGGTTCCACCTCTCATTCCATTGCTGGAAGCACCCTTCTATGTCCTGTTCTGTTAAGCGTTTCAGCGGCGACGTAGTTTCGAATTGTCGAATGCCTGAAATCCCGCCCCAGAAGCATCAGTTAGCATAGGGGGGGGGGGGGGGGACTCCAATCGACGCTGTGAAGGTGGTTGGCCAGCGAAGCTGTGGTATCACCTGATCCGATAGACCAATGTGACGTAGCCTTGAACTGGGTCCTGCCGAGCCTGAGCCCGACGCCGTTGTGCATACTGACGTTGCTGTCCCTTTCGTCGCTCATCGTATTCGCGCTGCTCTTCAGCCGTCCTGTCTAACCTGATTTGGGCAGGAACCGCTGCGTCCTTCCCAGCCCGAGCACGACGCCGTTGTGCGCATTGACGTTGCTGTTCCCGTCACCGCTCACCGTTTTCACGCTGCTCTTCGCAAGTCCCTAACTATGCGTGGCCTTTCCATAGCGCTATCACAACACAAATCAGTTTCTAGGCGGGTTCTTCTTTCACATATGAAAGTATAGTGACGTAATTCCCTGTGTCGTATGCTACAGTTGCTGCTTCTCGGAAACTGCAGCTTCTGCAACCGTAATCTTTCCAGGAAACGTTTGCGACGAGCGCTATGCGCGAAGGCGAGCTTTCCGGTTCTTTTTTTTCTTCCCCCCCGCGCGGCCGGCGCTGCCGCGAGGAGGCGAGCTCCATCTGGCGGTGATGCAAGGAACCCAGTGGCGCACGCCTTCGTCAGTGATTGGTTGCCTTGTCTGTCGACGGAGACGGAAAAATGCCGGGATCCTAGTCATTTACAGCTTCGCTATGAAAACGGGTCAACCAAGAGTCGACGCTAAATCAGTCTGACGTACATGGTGGTTCAAACGATTCTATGATTAAATATTGATTATATTTCTCTATACTTCCTTTCTCAAGGTCATTATTTACTCATTTCGTATCTTATTCGCATCGCAACACGCCCAATTACGTCGACCTTGCCTTCCTTAGCATCGAGAATGGGTTGACCTTTTCTTTTTTTGACCATGATGCCTGGTGGGCCGATCCGTCTATTGGCACTAATTACGCCCGTACCGTTAATTTTACGTACTCTGCGGCTAATCGTCGCTTCTTGCGGGCACCGGCGAAGCCACCTTCCAGACACCGCTGCCTTGCGCGAGCCCAGCTTAGTCCGCGCGAACTCCCTCCATTTCCCAAAAGTGTGCCGTACGGCAGCTTTGCCTCAACGTGTCTATCCTTACGGCAGTGCACCCTTTACAATGGTACAGTGTGGCTAATTTTCGACTATAGTGGCGCTAATCACGCCTGCACCATTAATTTTACCTACTACGCGACTAACTACACCTGGCCTGGTTGAGACCTACACTTTGATACCATTCCCGCCTCGTTACGACCCTCTGGATGCGCGAAGGGGCCTTTATTTTCGTTGTTGCTGGAAGTGGTTACAAGATACCCAGATATGCCAAACCCGCGTGAAGTCAGCTAAGAAGACCTTGTAATACAAAAATTTCCATGGGACTAAATACAGCAAGTAGAGAGGGTGTTTAAGCACCGCGATGGAATCGCGTGACAAAAGCTCATGCGATATCAACGCGGAGTGTCCAGAGCATTGTCGCGATGCGTTCCTCTTTCTGACAAATTTGGTAGCACAAGGCGCGCAGAATCTGCACGCGGAAAGGTCTCGACCTTACAATTCCGCAACACGTGCTACACAATTCCATGGCAGCCAGAAAATACGATCACCATGTCTTAGCACGGTAAAAGTTTGGGCTAGCTGGTGGCTCTTGCCCTGCGAGCATGTTTACCGTGCTTAAAGCGCGAAGCTACAGGCAAACAGGGACAAGGAACAGCACGGACAGCGCTGACTTCCAATTGACTATTCGCACACTGATACGGTACGGCGCAATGAAAACACCAAAATGGAAGTGCAGAATCATGACTGTCACCTTGTCACACCACATGATTTGACGCATATAAAAGTAACAATCGTTCCAAGTGTTGCGATCAGACGACGGTGCTTCTGTACCTCCATTTTGCTGTTTTCATTGCAGTCAGCGCGGTCCGTGTTGTTTCTCGTCTGTGTCAACATTTATCCACGAACCGTAAGCGTGTTCAGGACCAACACGGCAGACTTTCTATTTGCTTTGTTCTTCCGCGCTTCATTTTTTTTACACCCCTTGCTCTGCGACTTCAGTTCGATTTCGTATTCGCAAATCCAATTTCCGTCGTCGGTGAAGACCTCTTGCAAGAATTCATCGCTGTCGTCTGGTTTTTCCAATCGAGTCAACGTTCTGCACATCGCAACGTCTGCCCAGAAGTAAGCAGTTACTGCACCTCCTTGGCTAAAACATTTTTCTTTCACAAGTTTTCAGTCCAATTCTGGTAGACTGACAGCTTCTGCTATCACTCTCCCAGTCATTCGGCGGTCACTGAGCACAAGAGAATGCACACGTGCACGGTCTGTGTTTTCGTCTTCGCAGGCGTGATGGAGGGGCGTCCTGCGGGCATTCAGTTGACAGTCCACCTAATGGACTGTCAATTTCGGCCGCTGCTGTTTGGATACAGCTGTACGATTGGATGCAGCTGTAAACGCGCTGAAGGCCTCCGGCCTTCAGCGCGTTTTCTACTAGCTTTGTGTGTGTGTGTGCGCGCGCGCGTAACTGCGTGTATGTGCCCGTACGTGCATGGCTATGTGCGCGCGTGTACAAATAGGCAGTGCGTGTGTGCTTGCACGTGCATGCGTATTTGTCTTCGTGCATGTGTGCGTTTGCGTGTACTTGCGTAAAGGTTTGAGCATGTGTCTGTAACTGTGCGTATATGTGTGGGTGCGAAATACACAATGTGTACGTGCTGTGTTTCTGTGTATGTTCGTGCGACAACGTGTGTTCGTGTTTGTCAGCATGACCTTGCGTGTGCGCGTGCGTGCGTATGTATTGCACGTAAAAGTTTACTTTTACGCGCAACAAACCTATTCGAAATCGGCTCAGTGGTTGCCGAGAGAAACAATTTCTCAATTCCCGTGTATTTATTTGGACAGGAATTTCCGAATAAACCTTCCTCTTAAATAACTAATTTAGTTTTTCAAACTTTCTTTGCGGACATATTAGGAAACCGAACGCTTGCTTTTACCAAATTCTGACTTACAACAACTCACTTTTTCCCTGCCGAGCGCGGGCAATTTCGCCAAAATCGCGACGGTTTTCGTATACACGCTCCAAGGCGGCACCGCGGTGATGAGAACCAATATGGCGCCGGCGGAGACCGTGTCGCTACCCTCAAGGCCTGGCTTGGTATCGAGACGCCCACCTTATACAGTAGGTCGTGGAGGCGCCCCTAAGAGGGAAGCGCGGGAGAGGGAGCCAGGCTGCAGCTACACGCCTTAATACATGAAGCGTTTCGGCGGCGTCAATATATACGGTGTGTGTTGCTACACTGTCTCCCCGCTAATCGCATTTAGGTCGACCGTCGTCCTGAGATGGCTTCTGCCGCAATATTTTTTTTTTTAGGACTCCAGACGAACGAGGCCAGACACACCACAGGCGCGAGGTGAACGGAGAGAAATGCGTTCCCGGTCAGAAGGGACGGGTAACAGGTAATTAGCACGCTAATTAACTAAGATGTCTCTATGAGCTTCTCTTTTTTAAAAGAAACACTCGTTCTCGGCACCTCATGAACAGAGTGACGGGAAGTCAGCAGCGCCCAGTGACCTTATACGAACCGCACAACCCTGCTGATCGGTCATCGACGGCGTCGAGGGCACCGAGGCACGCGAAAACAGGGCTTATCTCCGAACAGCGCCGGCGTACGTGCGCAAGTGCAGCGCAAACGTGCGTTCAGTGTCGCGGCAATGGTAAACAAAGGACGGACACGCCACGCTGAGCTATCGGACCCAAACAACGCGAACGCGCCCGGTCGGACCCAAACAACAACGGTGCACGCGCAGGCCGCGGCTCTGCGCCGCCAATCGACGCATCTCGGTGACGTCACAGATCGAGGGCGTGCTCGGTCGCGCTACCGGAACAAGGGCAATCGCAGTTTAGCTTGCTTAATTTTCTTTTTTCCATAGCCACCGAGTTACCACTCGGTGGCTATCGCATTGCGCTGCCGAGTTCGAGATCGAAGGTTTCTTTGATTTCTCGTCTCATTTATCTTTGTTTGAAAACAACGTCTGCCTTGGCTAGTAACCGCCACTTTTCCCGCATAGGATATCCTGTTTCTGACGTCTGTTTCTAGCCTCTATCGCGGGTCCTATTCCGCAGTTAGTGCAGTCTAAATATAAGTGTCACGAGGTATGTGCCCCTGGGACCACTGCGCATGTGTCTTCGATGATCATTTTGACGATATTTTAGGTATGCATGTGACACTGGGGCGACGAGGTACGTATGTGCAACTGGGGCCACTGGGTATGTGATGACTACGATGGTGATGTTAATTGTGATGATGACGCTGACAACTGGTGACAAATAGTTGGAAGGCGACTCCACCTTCAACTGGCATCGCTAAAAACGCCAGCCCTCCAGCACGGCTCTCCCAATAAATTACACGGTTCGTACACTCCACTCATCCCCAAACTCGCCCACGGAGACATTGCATGTTCACACCCCGCCACGCCACACCCACGACATAACTGTGGACAGGGTCCATGTGGACGCAATAGTTTCCTGTCACAGACATAACCTCATAGCAAGTATATCGTTTCCGTCAAACGACCATTCGCAGCGCCCCGAACGCTACCGGCCTGGATACTGCCGGGGCGCCCGGGCGCGCCAGGGAACTCGCGGACCGCTGGCGTTGAAAAGGGGCGCCCAGCGCCAAAAGATGACAATCGAGTGTACACAGTTAAAACTCGATCTAACGAAACCCAATTTTACGAAGTTCCCGATCTAACGAAGAAAGTTCCATTTTCCGGCAAGTACCCATAAGGTTCAATGTTGCCATCAACCCGAATTAACGAAGCTAGCTTGCATTAAACCCGATTTAACGAAGTTTTTTTCAGAAATAAATGAGTGAAAGAAAGCTGCGACATATCTCTAATTTTGACGCAGACGGGCTTTCCTCCGAGCGTGCGCTCTAACGCTATCGCCTTAAAACACCTAGGCACACCAATCACGGCGTTATAGCTTTATTCTGACCAGGCTGCACGCCGCGCCCATGCACGGAACAACGGACTCCAACAGTCGCTAGCGCTCTTAGGTACCACATGGCGCTAGGGGCGGCGGTAGTTGGGCCGCCCCCGCGGGCTTTTTTTTACACGCGCAGGCTTGGGTTGGCGGCAAATACAATGCCGCGGTACCTTTCGGGTGTCGCCAAGTTACAATTTCGGATTTCGAAAGACCGAAAAATCCCTTTCTCGATTTTCCGAACTTCCCGATTTAACGAAATGATTCCAGCGCGGCCATCACTTCGTTGAACGCCGAGTTTCAGCTGTAGCGCCCTGTATCTGCCCTTTGAACGTCGCTATTGGAAATGACCAAACTTCAGGGGACTAGAAGTTACAGCTTGAGGGATATTGTGAACAAACATTTAGAAGCACTCGGGAAGTAATATTTTCTGTAGCTTGTTTGGCAGGTAACTGGCGCATGTAATTCGGTCTTGACTGGTTGAGCGCCCGGAAAACGGCTCTGGCTTCTGGCTTATAAGGTCACTTGAAGGTCCTCGAGAACGGGAGCCATAAGCATTTCATTATTAAAAGAGTTCGCAACGCAATCGGCCACCAATGATCCGCGGCCTCGATATGCTTGGGACGTTTCGCAAGCCGGCCATGATGCATACAGCTCCGGGTGGCCCGACAAGGAGGAAAAGGCGTGCGCGAGTGATCGCGCCATATACGCACTATGTACACTTTCCAGGAAGGAAGAGGAGGGGGGAGTAGTGTTACCTCTCGGCTCCTTCCTTTCGCCGGTGACAAAGAGAGGGGACAGGTACAATGCGACAGCCGGAGGAGGAAAAAAAAGAGAAAAGAAAGAGAAAACACCTCGGGGCACGTACGAGTTGCCGTCAGCAACAAGTCACGTGACCGGCAGCCTAGCTGCCGTGCGCGAAGGCGCGTACGCTTCGCTCTAGGTGCAAGAAAGACAAGACTGACGGCGACTTTCTTTTTTCCCATTTTCTTTGTCGGCGTATAAATGGCTGCCTTTAAATTCGTTTGCGTCCCTTTCCGGTCGAGACGTTGTCCATTGGATTGCCTATTCACTTTCCCGGATTTCTAGAAGCTGCGTTCGCAATTGTATTTTCCTCTTTTCTAGCGCAACCCACGACGCAGTTCAAGTACAGGGACCCGCCAGCAGCGACAACTTCCCGCATTACTCAAGCAAGCAAACGAACAAACAAACAAACAGAAGCAGCAAGCGACGTTACGCCATTTCGTACGCGTTTGTCACAAGGGGAAGAGTAGGGGTCGTCCGCTCACCGTTCATTAAAATCAGTCTACACGATATGCGTGTCCTCGTCTTGCCCTACCGTGGAAAGTCACATAGCTCTCGTGTTACAGAAAGTTCCCCCTCCCCACGGTGTTCTAGTTATTATCATTATTCTTACTGACAAACATCAGAGTTCGCTTCCTGTATAGTGTACGAGTACACATCACCGTATCGCGTTGTACGATTAACTCGCTTTCACGTCCACCTCCTGGCCCCCCTTTCTTTTTTCATCCCGTTTCTTCGTCCACACCTCATATTATGCCGTCTGCCACACTTGCCTTTCTTGTACATTGTGTTTTGCGTACTAGTTTTCCAAGTGCACAATCACAAAGGCTCCGCGCAACTGTTCCCCGGGCGCTATAATAAATGTTTGAATTAAAAATTAAAATTCTGGGGTTTTACGTATCTCAAAACCACATGCGAGGTACGCCGCAATGAGGAGACTACGCATTAATTTCGACCACCCGGGGAGTTTCTTTTTTAACGCGCGCCCAATGAACAGCACATAAAGGCGTCCTTGCATTCATTACCCCCCCCCCCCCCCCCTCACACACATCGAAATGCGGGCACGCCGCAGCAGGCATGTGAACCGGCGCCCCCTCGGGCTCAACAGCCAAAAAACATTTCAATGACTGATTACTAATTCGGCGAAGTAACATGGGTACGATCACCTTCAAACGCAAAGCCGGGACCGCATATTCTCCCAAGTACCGTATTTTCCGAGAATTCCTCATATCCGATTCCTTACCGTCCGGTCCGCCGAATGGCCGATCCCGGAGATAAGCAGCGGCGTGCGCGGTTTCGCGCTAGTCGAACGACGTAGTGCATAAATAACGTTAAATTAAAGAGAAAAAATTTTTTTTTTTTCCAATATACGAAGGAAACGGTTAAACACGATACCACGGGCCCTGCTGTTGTTCTCTTTCACTGTACACCGGTGCAGTACGAATCCAAACACGAAATACGTTCAAAAGGAAGAGATGTGGACCAGGCTTGCAGCCACGGAGGAAGGGGATGCATCATTGTTGTACATCACGCAGCTCACGAAAGGTTGACAGCGTCAACCTTTCCTTATCCCTTCAAGAACCACTTTTCTCTCTCCTTGTCCCCTCCTCTGACGCGCCGAGTGGCCAGAGGTCCGAAATTCTTCAATACGAACCGACTTGCCCCACCAAACGCACTACCGAGTCACATTTCGTTTATTCAGCGGGCCATCTTGCGAACGTTCGCAACTCCCTTCTCAGAACGCCAGGCCTATTTCCGACCTATTGTAAGCGTTTCCTAAAGGTAAGAGTGATTTTGTGGGAGTAATCTATGGAATGGTAATTTACTAATACAGTTCATTATTATTATTTTTTTTTCTATTTAGTGCCCCCTTTCATTCACCGCCACAACCACTTTCGAAGTCGACGGACAATCGCAAGAAGGAAATCGCAGGGGAGAATCGCTCGTTTATCTTAACTGAAACGTACAAGTTAAAGACAAGGGGCAACGAAAGTGGACGAAACAGCTGACCGCAGGCGCGATGCGAAACCAACGACCTCGCATTACGCGCTGGGGCCGTGCGATGCTCTTACACAATTAAATCGCTTTGTAGTGCACAAAGCAAAACGCGGCTAAATGAATTCTCGGGTGTTACGCGCGAAATAATGACGACATTACTTACGCGGCACGCCGAAGCGCGTGCCAGACTCGGGGTTAATATCTTGACCGTCCGGGTTTCTTTAACGTGTACACCTAAATCTGAGTGCACGAGCGTGTTCCTCTTTTTTTAAATTTTTGTTCCATCCCGCCCGCACCGAAATGTTGCTGCCGCCGCGGTCGGGATCGAACCCGCGACCTCGAACTACGCAGCGCCACTCGACACGGCTGGAAAGTTCCGTTGACAAGACGGAGACGACTCACTCTTGTCACAAATATTTCGTCTTTGCAGCTGGTGCCTCTGATAGCGCTATCTTTTTACGATGCGAGTCGCTCCCTGAACACCCTGATGATTGTCCGAAAATAAACAAACTTCAAAACTAAAAAAAAAAGCAACAACGTAGACGGTGCCCGCTCACGTTCCAGAAAAGGAGAGAGAGAGAGAGAGAGGAATCAACATAAGGTGAGGCTACAGCGCTACATGGCGTTTAAAGCGCGGTTATCATTAAAAAAAACTACTGGAACACAGTGCAAAGCACGTGAACTGTCTATACACGAGCGTTCGACAAACGTTCGCAGCTTGGGCAGCTTGCTAAAAAAAGCACGCGATACGGGTGCCGCCAATGGCGGATCGTGTATCGTTTTTACAACCGTGTTTTCCTCGGGGCTTGTTTTCGTGGCCTGCGCCGGCTGTGCAAGCGTGTAGCACATAGAAGGCTCACGCGTTAGGTCAAAAAAAGAAAAAAAAAAGGGCGGAACAGAAAGCAACAGGCGTACACGGTGGCGTCTCGAAATAGAAGGCTATCGCCGTATGTGCCGACTTGGACGGCGGTCGCGTCCTTCTCCAGAACTGGAGAAAGGGTATTCGAACAACGGAATCAAAAGAACAAGTTCGTTATTTCTTTTTTTATTATTATTGCCGTCTTGTCATATCGGCGGTATGGGCGACGAAGCTCACTGATTTTTTTTTTTTTTTAATGCGCTTAGCGACACCGCAGACAGGGAGGGCTTCGATACGACCGGTTCCTAGCGGACTTTGACAACAGCGTTATCGGAACGTGGCGGAGCCAGAGGCAGCCAGCCTGTCGTCTATGCTAACGAACGCTCCTCGTTCCCACAGAGTTAACTATATTAACTCTACGCCTCGTTCGATGGCCCGGTTGGGCTGCTTTACGTCACAATCAGTGCACGTTTCAAAGTAGAAAGATAACAAGCTGATGTCACGCAATTGACTGTCAAGTTTATTTACAACATGTACAAAGTACAGTGTTGAAGGCCACCCTGGCAAGAAAGCTGTAAACATACAGCTTGACGAGGCCAGGGGGGCCACCACCAGGCAACATCAGTATCGCACACATCCGCAATACAAACAATAAGCTCTCGTAAGTAGTCATACGTAACGCAATACGGGAGCGAGATGAGTAGAAAACATAAAAACAAAAAAGCATCGTCAGGACAAGGCTAAATAATCGTGCAGCGACACACTACAACTAAGAAGCACTTGGTCTCAGATAGTGATGATGACTACGACCCCTTGAAGCTTACCGATAACGTTTATCACCGCACAAATCCTTTAACGCTTTTTGAATCCTATCACACACTAATTCTTCGCTCACTGTTTGAGCGTGTCCGCATTAGAGCAGTTTTTAGCGCATCGTTAACGTTTGGCGTCTGCCCGCTACTGCGCATGCGCGCAGACATTATCCTGCCTTGATCCTGCATGCGTAACTTGAGGGAAGCTGCAGCTGTTATCGGCAACGCACTGAATATTTGCTTCGCGTCTTCTGCTCACGCCCCTATCAACACGCAGGGTCTTATCCTCACTAACTCACTATACCGAGACTCCAGAAAGACCGACTGTCTCCGTCTGCTGGCAGAATCGAGGGAAAAAAAAAAAAAAAATGTCGGGCAGCAACAATCGCATAATTAGAAACGCGTCCCGACCGCGCTGCTCTTTCGGCAACCACCCCAGCAACGGCGTATACTCTTCTTCCGTGACTCATCGCCGCCGTCTGCGCGTAGCGTGCAAAAAATGCGGGAATCGCAGCAGCTGCTCGATGGGAGCAGCTAATTATTCTTTTTCTTCCTTCTTTTCTTTTCTCCCGCGATAGCCTCCATCAAAAACACCCTCCCCTCCCACCCCTCCCACAAGCTTTCCAGCTGTCCGGGCTTTCTGGTTGCATAACGACCACAGCTAAGCTACTACAGAAAGATAACACAATCAACTACCAGCCACACACACAAAAAAAAGGAAAACGCAGAACACTCAGCCAAGCAGACGTGGAGAGATAAGGCAGAACAAAGATAAGAAATTAGGCTAACTAAACGAGCGCAATGTCGTATGCTGAGAGCGAATGTTTGGAACTAGGCTTTTGTGGTTTGCTTCCCTCTCCAGTGAACGAGCGACGTCAAAGAGAGAGGAGAGAGAGAGAGGCTATGACGGGATTAACCAAAGAAATAAACCGTCGAAATCCCCGCGCTGCCCATTGGTTCAGCGTTTGTTGATCGCTGCTCAAAAACATGTTCTGCTAAACAGCAAGAACGTGCAGTACTTTCGTTTCGTTTCGTTACGATATTAAAAGAAGCGGCGTGCCTCTATTTTAACCATGGCTTTCTGAAACGACGCACTGCATGGCTAGCAAACCCGTGGCCAGCCTGACCATCGTCTAAACGACGAACCTGACAGTGGCGAGACAGTGCGGCGCTATCGTGTTTTATACACACGACCTCGCTCGAGCGATGACAATCGTACACGGGGCGATCATGAATAGGAAGCAGAGCAGCGGTCGCGAGAAGTAAAACAAAAACAGGCCCGAACAAAGCGAGCAGGAGCCCGTGACGGCGGATGACTCGACAACCAGTTCCAAGCGAAACGTAACTGGTCCAGACGAGGCAGGAGATACGCGATACCTGCGCAGACGCTAGACAAAAGCTTGCGCCCATTATTACGAATTAAAAGCCAAGTACCAGGAAAGGAACAACGCAATTAAACTTTGCAGACTTCGACTTCAAGCGAGGCCAGATGCGCAGCGCACGCGACAGAAAGCACGCACCTGGTAAGGCGGCGGGGGTCCGAGCTGATCAGCTGACGAGTCCCTTGTGCCTTGGTTATCCCTCAGCAGCGAGATGTCATCGGACGACATCGACTTGAGGCAATTTCCCATGGCTGGCCGATGTGCGGTGGTTGAGCGTGTTGCTTCAGAACATCAGCAGCTGGCAACGGCGAGGGCCGACGGCTCTCGGAAAAACCATGATAATCCGGGAACGGACAACGCACCGCGGCGGCCGTCCAAGTCGTCAGCGCGTCTGGTGGCAGTAGGCCTAACGTTGAGACGTGACATGCCCGACGACGTCGTCCGTCGCGTTTACGCTCGTCGGACTGGCAGGAAACTCGGCGGTTTCCGGGCTAATTTGGCACTCCCCTCTGCCTGGAAAGGGTCCGAAGACTCATCGCAGGACGTGGGAAAAGAATTTTGACGGCGCCTGCCTGAGCTTAGACGCTCGGTACGACTGATACGCTGATTACACTCTCGCTCCTTTGGAAGTCCTCCTGCTCGTCGGGTCGCCTTTGTTTGTCACAACACTCATCGAATCGCCCAGACGGCGCGTCGCCTTTTGTGTCGGTTCGCCGGAGCTGGCGCAGGCGTCACCGAGGAACACATATCTACGCGCTGTCGATCAGCGAGCAAAGCACGAAAAAGTCATCGGCCGATGCGTCTACGGTCAGCAGCGAAAAATAACAGTAAACATGACCGACGATCACTGCGCGAACTCGCGACGGACCACGACCGCTGCGCCTCGCAGCGGAAGCAGCAGTAACAAACGTTCAAATTTTCGGACTCCCGCAAAGACAAATACTTTCTAAAATATACTGTGAAAATGACAAATTAGTCTTTAAATAAAATACACCCGTTCAAAACTTAATTGAAATAAAGGGATCGAACATTTTCGGTCGTGCGTAACTTCACGTAGCAGACGACAGGTTACCGAAAAGCAGTGGCGAAGTGTTGGGCAGCAGCTGTCGACGACAGCAATTTACACATGTCCCTTGATTTTAGAGCACTGTCATCTGGAGACCATGCAGAGGACAAATTTCAGAGAATTCAGAGGCAGGCAGCCACCCTTGCGACAAACAACGCTGCCGTACGGAGGCAGGCCGTCGCCGATGGCACGCTCGGCTCACAGCCAGCAGCCGCCGTTCCGTGCCCCTTATCAGGCACCAGCTCGAGCTACAGCTCCACCAACTAGGGGCCGAGGAGCTCATACGGCATCAAGTGGGCCTATGCCAGGTATACTGAAGAAGCCGAAGCCAAAATTTGAGCAGCAGCAGCAGCAGTCACAACAACCTGTTTATCAACACCGCCCTCCACTTCCATCGTGGAGGTCCAATGCGCCACATCCTCGGGCTGCTCCCACTGCTCAAACGGGTCTCGCAGCTCAGCGCCCGGCGTTTGGAAACATCAACAGGGCTCAGCCAGTAGCTCAGTTCATCCCGAAACGAGATCAATCGAGCACCGCTTACAGAATCCCGCCACAAAAGGGCGTCTCCACCAATGTTCCTGAAGCGGCAGGACGAGCCGTAAGCGACGAAACTGTCGGCTTTCGGATTCCGAGCTTCGGGGTCGCTTCGGTGAAAGGCACGCACGGCTTGTGCGAAGTGTTTGGCGTGCTGGACGGCGCGCCCACCGCGAGCCGCCAGGGACTGATTAAGCATTTCACGCTGAGAGAGGAAAGGTCGAGCGTCAACTGCATCTTCTACCAGACGGACAGACCACTCGGCCAACTGAAGAGGGGCACTGTGCTCCGCTGCGTCGGCTTCATGAACCGAACCGGACAACTTTGCGTGGTATCAACGCGTCCGGCGACGGATGACGAGAAGAAGTTGCTGAACGTGCTTTCTACGATCACTGCTGTCTAAAACTGTTTGACGCCCATCAATTTATTTTAATTTCCTCCAACGACGAGAAGTGCTCGGCGTCCCTTGTTTCTTGCGCCGCTCCCGCAGCGTTTATTACTTCGTCTTTTTAAAGTTCGCTGATAAAGTATTTATGCCCTCACTTTGGTCGTATATTATTGGTGTCACACGGTCCATAGAGTTAGTAGAACACACGGTCACTTTCAATCGCGATCGAGCGCGATCCGAATCTAAGTACCCAACTGCATTCGGCTCCCTGCCGCAGTTCGCGCAAAAAGGCCAATCGCAACTTAGAAATTCGATTTCTACCGGGCTCGTTGGCGAACGAAAGTGCGCCGTGTGGTGCGACACTTCGGTAAAGCAAACCCCAGTGAATTCCACGCAGAAACAGAAACCTCGCGACGAAACCGAAACTTTGCCGCTGACGCCACTCACTTCGAGGCGTCACAAAATGGAAATGGCCACAATGAAAAGTAACATGGCTGCAGGTGCCGTATTTGACATTGCGGCAGGCGTTTACGTTGAGAAATAACACGGTGATATGTTTTTAACGCCGGAACGGCGCCCGCTTGGCTTTTAATCGCGCGTGTTCCAGTACTTCGGAGTTTTTCGAATGGTTCTGACTGTTCTGTGTCGGTGGAGCCGCCGATTGTGCGAGCTTGAGAAACCTTGACACAAACTACCAAACCGATTTGTTTATTCGTACTCTGCCAAGGCATGTGTGTTCCGGAGTGGCTGACGAAGTGCTCTTTTTGTTTATCGTCCTTCTTATAACGCTGGTGATGGCTGGGAGTCCAATCCTGTGGACTCGGTCCGTGCAGTGAAGACGCGAAGGACATTCCGTTCTCTTGGAGTGCTTTCTTTTTTCTGTTACATGCCCTGTTCTTTTTACTTTGTCGCCTTCAGTTGCCTTCAGTTCAGTTTTTACTTCAGTTGCCTGAAGTTGTGCGTTTACTATTTTATACACAGCGCAGAGCTCTTGCTGAAGCATCCGTCTGAGAATTGTCTACTTAAGAGTTCGGGAAAAGTCTGCAGCGTTCTATATTTACTCAGTAAGGTTTTCATCGCATGCTGAATTATGAAGAAAAAAAGAATACCTAGTGCTCGAAAAACAAAGGGCGAATCTGAGAACCTTTCGTGTTGTGGTTTCGTTGCAACTTCTGCGGCGGGACCGATGGTCGCGTTTACTGCAAATTTTCGGTCGCTTCCGCTCGCTGAAACCTCGCGCTGTGTTTGTCAAAGACTGCCGTGGCCTCTTGCAAGGCATACCATAGAATAAACAACCAACTTGGCATACTGCGACGGATGCCGGCCGGCTTACAATAATAGTATTTCTTTTTCCCGCATATCGCCAATGTGATGTCAGTGATGATGCAGTTTCTTTCTCTCTCACTCCCCCCTCCCCTCTTTTTAAAATTTTTATTCGTATAGTACTGTAGGCTTGCGATGACCTAGTGCTTTGCTGTTGTGATTTGACCAAACGGGAAGGTTGAGGTGATGTTGTGAGCATATACCTCTACTTGTAGTGTAATTGTAACATCCAACCCATGGTGTCTTTCGTACCACCTGCCTTTTACATTTCTATGCATACCCGGCGAGGAAACCCGTCTGTCCACCCGTCACGTACGACGAGATCGCTTTCAAGATAGGGCCCGCAGCAGTGAGCGAATTGACCTTCGTGCTACTTCTCGCTTCAACGCGAACTAAGCGGCGAGAACAGAGCACGCACGAAGCTATCAGCACTCGCACTCTGTTTCCATCGCAGATCGCTTTCAAGACAGGACGCGCGATACGCGGCCGCCGCCGGAGTACGGTTGATCACGGCTGATAACAGTTCGCATCGAGAGGAGGCAGCGTCTTGGACCACGTCTGCGTACGAGGTCTACCAAACGTGACACTGCTCAATTACGTCACATACTACAGCACGCATCGGCCAGTGCTCGTCTTCCACGAAGCAGCGGCATCATCCAAACGCGCCATCGTATAACATGAGTGAACATTGCTACTACTCACCTCTTCTCCATCATCTAATGCTGGTCTCGGTCAACGTTTCGGTGTTGCGACCAGGCTTATCGGGTGTTTCTCGCAATCATACCAAACACAGCAGCACAAGATGACAAAACAGCAGGTGATTAGTAGCAAATGCTTACGCATCATTTGGGTAACTCCCACAGGAGATTCTGTGTGTAATACTTTTCTTTGCATTCGTAGATATTACTAAAATTGAAGTGTTCTGTAGCAATTTTTCATTCCTTTTGGTGTAGTTATGCTCATGCTGCAATATTTGACGTGCATCCCTATCTGAACTGTGTGTCACAGAATGTCACTAAAATACAGGGCCAGTATAATGCAACGATTCCTTTAGGTCATTTGTTTCATTTACCTACCACCAATTAGCCATTTCTAGTGATAATGTAGGCAGCACACAATACGGGCCAGTGACTTAAGTGCAAGAAGCAATGTAACTCAAATTGAATTGTTACATTATTTCTGCCCTGCATTTCTTGTTTGAATGAACTGCCTGTTTTAAGTTATTAGTAGGTATACCAGTGTGTATGTTGTTGTGTTATTGCTGAATTATTATTGAACAATTAGAAGTAGACACGAGTGAAGCAACATTTCAAGTCTATTTGTATGTGTGACCATGCAAAAACAATGTCATTTCTCATTGCCCAGTGACTCAGATATGTGCACACATACAAAAAAAAGCATTAAGAAGTTAGGTAAATTTTTTAGTGCCAGTTTTTTTATTAAGTACAAACTGAACCATAGGTGGAGTTGCATAACATCACGACGAGTTTGCACTTGCTGAGTAAATTTTGTAATGTGCCCAAAGATTTGATTTTTTTGTGAGATGTACCACTTTAAATCTGGTGCTCTTAATTTCATCATAGACCACCGATTAAACTCAAGCATAATTCAACAAATTGTTTCATTGTGTTCAGTCAATCATTACATCACTATTTTTTGGGTGAGGTTTCGTGGTAGCAACACTACACAGTTTACTTTCGTTTCAGCAGATTTAACTGAACTCAAAATTGTGCTCAAAGGGGTTCTGTGACACTTCGTAAGGAATTCACAGAATGAGTCTTGTATTGACAGACATGACCTTGCAGATAGTTTTGTTTTTACTGTGCTCGAAGCTTTGCCGGCATGGAGTACTGTCTGTATTTCCCTGCCCATCATCGTGCTGAGTGTTGGTATTGGCATAAACTCCGAACTGTTGTGCTCCACTGTGCTGCCTGATCTCACAGGCAATAGTGTTGGTGTATTGGTATTACCTGCTACCACATGGCGCCACTGCCTCATCACTCCCGATATTCTTTTATGGTTTTTGGATCAGCAGGCGGCACCAATTAGTCAAGGTGTGATCAGAAATCTGGCTGACAGATGCCAAGCTTGATGACGCGCCACAATAAGCACAAGTGGCAGGGATTTCAAGAAGCTGAGCAAAAATAACAGTAAGCAGTCTTTCAAGCAAGATCGTAGCTGCCTGTACTGGAATGATGTTTGGCTTACCTGTTCATGGGACGATTGTCCAGCATCGAGGCAGGTTTACTTATGACGTTCGGAGAGTGTTGCAGGGCCCCTTTGCTTGGTCTCAAAGACACTTGTTCCCAACGGGCTATGCATATTTGCACCTGACGGTATTTCTCTATCCACTGTTCTGCGCAGACGCGGACACCATCGTTCTGGGAGCCGTGTACTCCTTAGCGGAGTGCTTTGAGCCCCTTCCCGACGAGGAGGTCAGGATACAGTGCCCGCAGTGCTCTTACAACTGCACGAACCGCGCCTACCTGCGACGCCACATTCGAGTTCACACGGGCGAGCAGCCCTACCACTGCACTTTCTGTTCGAGGAGGTTCAAGGACCGCAGCAACCTCAACCGGCACCGGCGCTGCCATACTGGCGAGCGCCCCTACGAATGCGAACACTGCGGCCTGCGTTTCAATCAGACCAGCTCCCTCAAGACTCACGTGCTCGGACAACACAAGCAGTGATGACGCGCTTTGGCGATGGCATGTGCATCGTATGCACTTTCGCTGTGACTTGCTTCATGCGCCTGCGGCCAACCTGTTGGAGAGCTTTTAGCATGATGGTGACCTACTGGTGCAGTTTTGCATTGGAGTACCAAAGGCGAAGATGTGAACAGCAGCACTGATGGTCACATCTTGTGACGCTACATTTAACCAAACCTATTTATTGGGACGACCGGCTGCATTTTACTTATTAGCCAATGTACGTGCGACACAAGCAATATAATTATTGCCAAGGAACTTGTGTGTCTATTGTATTTGAAAAGCAAAGGGTCTTTTAGGAAAAGAATGCTTCTAGTCTGTTATGCATGACTGATCGGGGCGCCACAAGATGTCATCACAAGTGCTGCTGTTCTTGTAAATGTATTATTTTATTCAATTATATGCTAGTACATTATCACTGTGCTAAAATCCTTTTTATCTCATCGCACCTTTTTTTAAGCTTTTGCACCACCCCGCCCGTATGCCACTATGGTAATACAGTTGAGCTTTGCATGCCAAAAATGCTCTGGGCTCGAAAAGGACAGTAGGAAACTTCATAAATGGTGAAATTCACTTCTATACACAGTGGCCGGATATCCTTCTTGTTTGCTTGTTTCGAGTGCAGACTTAAGGCAATGTTTCTTTCTTTCAACAAAAGTGACAACTACTCACACTTTGTCAAAGATATTTAGCACCTTGTTCCAGTCTTCTTGGAACCTCGCAATACCAACAGGTTGTAGAAAGCAGAGCCATGTAGGGAAGCCAGCTTCACTGGAGCCCACTCTACGAGATCTCTCGATAACAAGGCCTGTGCCTGTTCTCACTATCTTCTGGCAATTTTCATGCATTTTACTTCACCATTATGGAAATTTGCTGTCTGCTTTGCTTCCATACCCTTCCTTAACTACTTTTCTTCACACTCGGCCTTTCTATTAACGGAAGACATTATTGTTAGTGATTGGTGCATTGATGTGCCCCTCACCAGTAGAAAGTGTGAAGCACTTTTCCCCAAAGAAACTGTGGTGTTGATGCGTATGTAGGGCATTACAGAAAAAAATGTATGATACACTATGTCACATTGTGGCTTGTGCTGCAACGCTGAAGACTTCACTAAGGGTAGAAGACAAAGAAAAAATTGCATCATTATAAGCATGTGCTAGTGTTAGTCTTATGGATAGTGTTTTGCCCTGTGTGTTCTCGGATTAAGCGCATCAGTGCAAATACTTTTCCCAAAACAATACGATCAACTGCCATTTAAGGTGTCCCTCACCCAGTCACAGCGAACATTTTAGTTATACGATGCAAGTTATTTTAAAGCATAGCTCGGAGAGTGTTCTATCGCAAAAATTTTTGATAGGTGTTGAGTAGTAGCGGAGGTATTAGCCAATAGAGTGTTGTGAGGAAATCGTGCAAGGAGGTAGACTACCCTCACCACAGCAGAAGCCTTCTCCTGTTGCCTTGATCGGCGCCCGCAATAGACGTTACTCTCGATTTCTTTCTGATCAGAGTGGAGGGCTGCGATTGTTCCTGCTGGTGGTGACACGGCCTCCTTCTACGAAGAGAGTGTCTCGGTATCTGTTCAAACTTTCAGCCATTCTTGGAGCGTACATCAGTATATTACCTTGCACACAATTGTCACCTCATGATTTGAGTGCCGCATTTGTTTGCCATACCTGGTGAGGGACCCTCACATGCTTAAGTTGGCACAGCTCCGATTCATCTTTTTGAGTGGGGAGCGCTGTACTAGCTAGCTTAAAAATTATGCTTTTCAATGGCCAGCTCAGCTGTGTGTAAGACGCTCAAGAAGTCAACATTTATTAGGCAGGTTTTTTGACCTCTTCTTCAGTGGCCATAAGATTACATAGAAAACAGAATATATTCTAGAACTTTTTTCTTTTTTTATACGCACATGAAATTGCTCATGGAATTTATGTGCTGAGTCATGGGAGAGGTTCATGACTGCCTTAGTAGTGCAAGAAAGACGACACAGGTGAAAGAACTTTTACACAAGAATATTTATTTTTATTTTTTTGCGGTGTGTTGGAGGTTAGAAAAAGCACTTTTCATCGGGAGTCAAGTTTAGTTTGAAGTTAGTGCTTGTCCTATCATTTCCTTTTGCCATTGTCTTCCTTGCGCTATAAGGCAATCATGCATATATACTTGTGCAAATCCGCTAAAATTTCAGTTCTAGTATTAGAAAAGTTAAAGTCTAAGATAACCTTCATACTTGGAAATCGACGTTTGTGGTGTACATTAAAAGTCCGGGAGTGAGATTGTGTTTATTTAAAAATTTTATGTCAACTATAACTTACTGACACACTCGGCAAAAAAAAAAAAAGTAATAAATTTCCCTGCCGTTGTTTATGCATCTGTCAGTTACTGAGAGAATTGCAGAGATTTTGTTAAATGCAAAAACGTGGACTTGAGCGCATGAACTTTTCTTGAGTGATATTCCGAGACAATGAAAAGCCTGAATAAATTATGCAGATTTACTTCTGAAAATTGTGCAGCGAGCCTGTCATGCCAAGAAGATTATATTTGTAAAAAGCTCAAGCTTATGTTTGAGCTTGCTGCTTGTTAAAGAATGCTCGTTAAAGGAACACTAAAGATGAATGTTAAATTAAGCTGTATTGCTAACCTACACTCTTGGAACACCAGAACAGTCACTCTTAACGTAGCCAGAGTCTTGGTAAGCCAGAAAATATGCAAAAATAAAGCGCAGGCCTGAAGCTCCCATGCCTGCTCATCGTGATGTTCAGAGATTTGGACTACGTCTGCTTGGGACTTGTTAATAGATAGTTGATTAACAAATATTAAATTGCATCCTAAAGGAGCCAAGCACCCGACCTAAACAACAGACCTAGAAAAATCGTCAAAACAGTGGAATATACTTTGAAATCTGTGACATTATGTAACATGCCAGTGCTGCAGTTTGTGCGCAGGATACAAAAAGGTTAATATTTTCTTTACATTATAATTAACTTATTTCTGCCAAAGACAGGCAAATAGATTCTTGAAGAAATTACATATTTAACGTAGCAGTGCTTTTTAGGAATATTTAAGTGGGGCAGGGTAGTGGCAAATAATGGTTCTTTGTGACCTCATTCTGTTTGCTGTTTTTGTCTACTGCCGTGCATGCCGTATGCCTCTGCTGCTGAATGGTAGTGTGGCCATCAAGTTATGGCTGAAAGGCGACTTTGTGGATTCGGAAACAAGTCCATCACTGCTAAAGGTCGAGACTTTGTTAATAAAGAATGCAGATAGAATTAGTGCATGTCCTGCCCTTCTTGTTGGCCGAGCATTTGTGGAGCTTAGTGTTGGCAGGTCTGTTTTGTAATTGGCTGATATGTGGGCTTGCAATCTACTCGGCCTTCAGTATCTAAATGTCCAGAGAACCCAGGGGCTGCTTATGCAAAGCCTGAACCTCGAGTAAACTAACGAGTGGTAAAAAGGATTTTGATGGTAAAACAGTGCAGAAAACAAAGACAGAAAGAACACACACCATTAAGCACTGTCAGTCTGTGTTCATTTTCTGTAGTGCTCAACGTCAGAAGCCATGTTGAATCAACTAGCCCAGTGTCGCATGCTGAAAATGGCCTTGCAGAAGCGATGGCAAGTTGTCACGGTGACATAAGTAAACAGTTTCTGCCTAGTGCTGCCCCTTTATTAGTTGGCAACTTACTGGCATATCATGTGAAGCCTTTTAACTGCGAATAACTTGCCAGTGTGTGAAATGACCTCGCACAAGCATCCCCTGTGTTAAAGAATTTGTCTACTCAAAATTGCTAGCTGTGTTCTCATGGTGCTTCTATAGTTAAGGAAAGAAGCTGCTGTTGATTTGTAATGCCTGTTATTGCCTTAATTGAATACTGAAGCGTTGTGTTCCGCTTTATGCAGGTCATGCCTAGATAATAAAGCACTAATAGAACAAGATAATGTTGCTGTAGAATGCCAAAGAGTAGGTATCGCATGGTAGAGGTTGAATTTAGATGCGGTCCTCAGAAAGACGGGCTGCCACATTGATGGATGGACCAATAAAAACATTGTCCTTGGCGTTCTTCACTTGGAAATTTTATTCAGCAGTGCAAAGTGACTTTTCTATTCTTTGGCTAGTGCAGTTGTGCAGAAGACTTGTACATTTGTGTGGAATAACTGGTAAATTTAACATTTAATACGCTTGGCTATGTGCTATACCTTGCAAAAAGGATCTGGCTGTTTAAAACGACTTGTACATAAAAATTATGGGCGGTGGTTTGCCCATTTACCCTTGTAAAGGTTCTTTGTAGTAGCATCATTGTGGTCATCTGGTCTTCGGAAACACAAAACTGAGCTTCCTGCCTCGTGGACTATTTGCATGATGCCATTTCTTTGCTCGGAGGTTTGTAACAGACCAGCTTTGTGACTCCGCTGCGTTGAGTGAGCAAATGCACATATTTTCGCTCTCTCGGTGCAAAGTTTTGCTGCCGTTTTTTGTCTCTTCGCAACTTGCCTTGCCCGTGCAGGCGCCCTGGCAGTTCCCTGGAACGTGAGGTCGCGGATGGCCCTAGACACCATCCGCAACCGGCGCCTGATCCAGTGCGACCAGTGCGGCTACCGGTGCAGTAGCCGCAGCTACATGCGCATCCACGCACGGGTGCACACGGGAGAGCGCCCCTTTCGCTGCAACATCTGCCCGAGCGCCTTCACCGACCCCAGCAACCTCAACCGGCACAAGCGTTGCCACACGGGCGAGCGACCATTTGTGTGCCGCCACTGCAAGCAGCACTTCACCCAGAGCAGCAGCCTGCGGACTCATATGCTATATCAACACGGGCACATAGAGTGACCGCCCTTGCTTCGGATGCCCACCATTCCGGGGGACCCTTTAAGAAGGCGAACCATTGCGCCACGTGTCAATGCAACATACCGGATGTTGCCTTTACTTCCGACGAGACGGTGCCTACCTCAGAGACATCAGTAGCACAACTGGAATGCGTCGGCGCTGCCTTTACAGTAGAATCCCGCTGATACATCCCGTTTATGGTGTTTTCGTAGCTGCTGCACCATGTTTTTGTTGTCTAAGCACAGTGCCTGTGCACTGCTAGCTTCCCTGAACTTTGAAGGTTTTTAGCACTTATTGTTTTCTTCTTACGGTTTTGTAAAAGCCTTACCACCAGTGTTCTACTGTAGTGTCCCGTGATAACAATGCTGCAGTACTGGGCTTTTGGACTGCAAAGCCTGTGTTTCCTGGAGTCTTCCTTCAAGACTGGTTCTATAAAACTAGTGGCATTCGGCCCGACACCACCAACTATATGCACTTTAGTCACTATTCCTGCTTTTTTTTTTCCTTCTTTGCTACAGTATATTTTGTTAACACTGTTCTATGCACAAGAAAAGGTGCAAGCTGTGTTCAAGTATGCGTTGTTCTTGCCGAGTCGAGCTGGTTTGGACCATGTATGCCGATACCGTTAGCTGATGAACCCTACAGCTGATGACATGTCCTGCATCTATCCATCGTGGCATGCAGAGTGAAGCGAAGTAAGCATATGGCTGACAACTGTAATCCGGGGGGTACGGGGGGAGGGATTGGCTTGCTCTACCTTTAAATTTCACAACATGTCTAATTTAAGGAGTACTGGTATACACATTTTCAAAGTTGTAGAAAGCTGTATTGCACTCTTCTTGCTCACAAAAGGAAAGCACTCAGCTAGTGTGAAGTTTGGGAGATATGGGATATTTTAATTTTACGCTGAAATCTGTCTCAAAATGCCACAACTGGCATCATCGACATTAATCCAATGTCGTACGTGGAGCAAGACAATTGCTCGTGGTATGTGGCAGTAAGGCACAAATAAAAGAAGTATAAATAACGATATATAACGAATACGAAAACGATGCACAAGATAAGTGAGAGCAGCACTTCTTGAGCACCACACGTGAGCTCTTGGCAGTGCTCACGTGGTGGCTGCAGCAATCGCAGGAAGTGTGTTGTGATATAACGATGCATTCACTCTGTGTACTCAAAATGAAGCTGACTTGTAGAAACATGTGTCATGGTAAATTATTTAGCCTGCATTTTTATAGGTTTCATAGGGCTCAGACCTTCATTTAATGAACATACAAAAAAAGTGACATTGAATATGTCGCATTAGTAATACTTTAAGATAAGGCAGAGTACAGTTAGAAAGAGCAAGACAGAGCAAGCATATAGCAGACTTCGTCTACTGCCGTTATAAAATGAAAGCATTACATCTGCACAAGCTAAATTTGTTCTGAAAGCCGTAGTGCATAAAGGAATCGAAAAGGAATGGGAAAAGTGGCTGCCTCGAATTGGCTTGAAACTGCACTGTTGCTTGCATCGCTTCATTCATTCACGCCTTAATTCACTGAATCTTGATTATTTATTCACATTGTGCACCAGCTACAGTGTCGCCTTCGTCTGGAATACTGATTCACATTGTTAACAAGACAGCATAATTATGCATTCGTTCCCAATAAGAACCATGTGTAACGTGATGTGCGCATGGTGCATTTGATGCAAAGCAAGAGATGAACAGCTCTCCAGGCTGCATTGTGTTTTGGCACCTGCTGTGTTTAGCCACAGCTTTGTTACAGCCACATTGTTACAGGGTCAAGCATGTCAAAATTCTTCCCACCTAGACCTAAGGTGCCACAGGGTCAAAGACTCCTGTGGTATCTATCAAAGTTTGTACCCTTTTCTTTTACCAACAGGACTTTTGAGAACTGCTGAAAACTAGAATTCTTACGACTCTGAGTATGCAAAAATAAAAGCAATGCAAAGATAGTACAATCTTTGTGATGCTATAGAACTTCATGCTGCATGTGCAAGTTCAATTGGTGATGAACCTTGGAGATTTTTATAA
Source organism: Dermacentor andersoni (assembly GCF_023375885.2). NCBI lineage: Eukaryota > Metazoa > Arthropoda > Arachnida > Ixodida > Ixodidae > Dermacentor > Dermacentor andersoni. The sequence continues at coordinate 69,836,729 of NC_092824.1, read as the reverse complement.
TCGTCACTTGAAAGCTAGTCGGACTGCTACATTGCACTGTGCTAGGGCTGCCTTTCAGGCAGAGCTACTTATGAATGCAATGCCTGTGAAATGCCTACAGAAAAGCTGGTTTTAAAGTGGCTGCAAGTGGTTTCCCCACAGGTGCTACAAAAGTTACAGAGGCACTTGTCTCCTTACGTGCAGTGACTGCGAAAGCATTACGACTCTTCCTCGCGATACTTTTCACTTGGTCATGTGCTCGAATCGGGCAAAGTCAATTTTGAGGGTGGGTCAAGCCAATTTTGGAAGTGGGCCAGGACAGTTTTGAATGTGGGTCAACCCAATTTTCGAATTGGGCAAAATCAATTTTTTTGGGTGTGGGTCATGGCGTCTGTCCGACCCCGAGGCTGTTCGCTGTGGCATTTCGCAGTGCGGGCTGCAGCATGTCCAGTGTCGGGAGTGCGACATCGTCACTTGGTCACATGGGTTTCGGTGCCATCGGATGTCAATGGCGGACACTGGATTTTACACTACACGGGGCATATAAGGCTTTCGCATTGAAAGGAGTGTGATCATAAGCACAGAAAGCACAGATGCAACGTACGCAGGTGCTCTGTGCACCCAGCTGTTTCTCTCATTTTTCCCTCCTTTCCATTCTCCTGTTTACACTATTTCCCATATTGTACATTTCTTTTCACATTCCAACACACTTTGCTCTGGAATAGCACCAGTGTCCGTGACGATGTCCATGACAGTGGGCTCTTTCTTCCCACCACTGAGCTCAGTTGGATTCATTTGACGAACGTATCATTGGGCCTCTTCGATTATCTGTCCCCGACAGTCCGGGACTGTTCGAGACATGGCACACGTAAAGCTCATTGGCTGAAAAGACTGTTGGGCAGTCGGGGACTGTCTGTTATTTGTAATTGAAGAGGCCCACTGGTTCAGATTGGGCACGAGTACATGACTCGGTGGCACTAAGTTGCGTCGTGAGCAGTTTGCCTATGAAGCATTGTGGGATTCGTTACCGCTTGACATCACGCTGGTCCATATACCAGATCGGCGGCCCATCGCGTGAATCTAGCTTCGGCAGCCATTTGCTATGCTTCACATAACCACTACAGTAAATAGTACATTTGTGTTGCAGGGATTTGTTGCGATGGCTGTCTGAAGTTGCCAACCCACTGGTTAATTAAAATGGGAAAAGCACCTGCAGTCGTTGAATACACGACTATGGGAAAATAATCTGCAGCAAGCCTCCGTCAGGTTGTGGAGGTGGCATAAGTTGAGCATGCGCTACCAGGAACTTGGCTACATCTGGATCTGTTCGCAACACTATCAAGAAATTATCTATGAGGCCAGGGTTGTAGATACCAAAATGACTGTTTAGGCCTGTAATGCCCAACGTATCATTCATGCTGTGTCGAGTTGGGTACTTCAAAATTCTGATTTAGGCATGGGGAACAAACGCATAGCCTACAGTGTCGCTTTTCATATGCTGGAGAGAGTTTTCAATTGTGGATAGTTCAGCAAACCAATTTCTTATTAATTAGTGTAGTGACGTAGCTTTATTTAAGCAACATTTCATTGCTTTTTTTTTTTGTACAAATGCTATCTTCATGGCCAGAAATAAAGGTGAAGCAGTTGTTCAAATTTTACTTGATAAACTCTGGTTTGGGCATTACAGGGTTAAACTGTTGGTCCAGTTAGAGGGAATGCAGAAGATGCACTTCGCAGCATCTTGACTCCGCGTGCACAAAAAATAAATACCAAAAATGATTAAAAAAAAAAATGCATAAGGAGCTGAGGTCAGACCCCTTACCCAACCTTGTCTAGTATGTGACTTGAGAAAGTCTCTGGACTCACCTCGGGAACAAGGCACCATAGAAGCATTGGCGACAGCCCCACAAAATGCCGCAGGATGAGGATTATCCCCTTCTAATAGGCTAAGTGATGCCACATATCACTACTTGTTGCTGGGCCAGTTCATACTTATTAAGATGTGTTAAGATGCAAACCAAAGTGAAATACAAAACAAAGTGAAATATGCACTAAACGTAGATGACCCCACTCACTGTTAAGAACTCAACAGAGGCAACCCAGTTTTTCAAAACCTGCATACCAGAGGTTCCACCTTCTCAGTTGATGTGACACTCTTTCCTGTCCTTGTTGTATTTCACTTTCATTCGAGTCTTAACACATTGTGATAAAGCAGCCAGATTTGCCTTATGATTAAAAGCATGCTGCTTTGTCAGTGTGAGGATCAACACAACACTAATGCACAACACAACACTGCACGATGCCAACACAAAATACTGATAGTAAAGGTCGTGTTTTGTGGAGATGTGGAGAAAGCGATCCTAATATAGATTTCGTAACAGTTACTTCCAGCCAATTGTGCGAATTTTTCGGATTATCCACGTGCCATATTTGCCAAAGATGCACCAATGGATTTGCACCTGTTTGTCAAGATGGAAAAAAAACAAAACTTCCAGCAAACGTTTTCGAATTGACATCCTGCAATGCACATACATACTTCTTTAGTTGAAATGTTCGAATGTTCTTTACAGGAAATTGAAGCACTCGCGCATTACTGGGCTAAATGCGTAGATGTTAACAGAAAAGTAGCCTTATTTCAATTACTGCTGCTGCTGCTTCCCACTAGGTCAGACTGAGAATGTATGGAGTTGAATCTGATGCTAATTTAGGCCAAACAAGGATGCCAGCAATTTGATGAAATGGCATTATCCAACTTGGATAAAAGAATGCCGCAAATGACAGGAAGACTGGTGTAGGATCAACAAGGTGCCAACTACATAGCTCTCTTGAGTCACTTACTTGGAATAGTTTTCCGGCATAGTACTTGTGTTTCGGTAGGCAAGTATGGTGCATCATTAAATAGAGCACAGGTTTTAAGGAACATTTTTTCCTCACGGGACTCGTGCTCTTCAGACTGATTGCTATACTCGTGAATGCACCTCAACTCGATACTGCTTTTAAATTCTGCAGAGCAGAAGGCAGCACTGACTCATTACTAAGGTTAGGTAACACGGCAAAGCCCTGGACCTTTAACAAATAAAACTGAAGAGTCGAAATTATGTCAGTGCTTTTTTAAGGCCATTTTTCAAGTAACTCTTCAGTGCAGGAAGCAACAAAGATGCTGTCGAAGTGCAAGTGATTATTTTAGTGAAAAAACGGGACTGCCTTAAGTTTGTGCATCAGTAGAGGAACATCCAAGCCGAGGTGCATTCAAATTAAACTCACTTTAAACATACATTTCCATTTAGAGTAGCTGTTAAAAGGTGGTACACCTCGTGACAGTTTTGCAGGGCTGCAAGCAAGGTCACAAACAATAGGGTTTTGAAGTGTGAAGATGTCCTTGCCTCAAAAACAGCTTTTCTTTTTTCTCATTTGTCCATACATTTTATCATATTAAAGCCAAGGTGCTTGTACCGAGCTTGCAACGCACTGACAGTGGTATAAAGTTCCCATCCTACACAGTGAATTGACAAGCATAGCCTATGCTTGAGACAGATGCACCAGAAGTCCTAGGATTAAACTTTTTCTTCATATGTGTAGCACTGTGGCATTGTATTAAAGGGTCACTAACCACATCTGAAATTACATTGACAAGCATGGTGTACAGTACACCTGGTGGTGGTGGTGGTGTACGAACGGGCGGAACTGAATTGGCATACAGCTTCCATGCGAGACAGTTCTCAGTTCTTCAAACGTGGAGAAGCTATGCTGATTCAGCCTCTGTTCCAAGAAACCAAAAGTGCTGTCAAACATCACCAGAATACGTGGTGCAGCGACAATCAAACAGGATCTCTGCCCCCTGTAGCTTTTGCTTCACTGCCAGAGAGAGCTGTCCTCTGTGGCATATTGACTAATTGTCATCACCATAACCAGCAGCAGCCAATTTTTAAATGTCCACTGCAGGACAAAAGCCTCTCCCAGCAATCTTCAACAACCCTTGTCCTGCACAAGCTGATTTCAAGTTGTGCCTGCAAATTTTATAATTTCATCACCCAACCTAATTTTATGCCATCCTCGACTGCGCTTTCCTTGGGTACGAGTATGTTGACTACTCACAGGAAAAAAATGATAGAATCTCGATGCTGCCATTAATACCTGTAGTTGCTGCACTGCTACATTTTTGGTATTACTTGTCATGATTGCTGTGTTGCTATGGTAACTTAGTAGATACAAGGGACGTGTGAAAACAGCTTCTGCTGTTTACAGGAATACCAGAGTTATGCTCCGAGGGCCCATTCATAATTGCTGAACTTGCTAAGTGGAACATTTAGTGCTGCTTCCTCATCTACTATAGAGAAGCATTGTTTGTGAGCCAAGCTATACACAGCGGTGATGCTGCTCACAATACTGAACAGGAACCTAGCTGTGAGGTAATGGTGATGTTAAGTTAAAAGAAATCTGCTTGCACTTGAGGCCTTCATTGCTACCATTAATGCTTCACAATCGTCACAAGAGCTGAAGAAACATGTATAAAACCTACACACAGTTAACTGAAGCAACCATGGAGGTTGTATAAGGTTGTCAGTTTTGTGGGCCCAGATGAACATACCACACTTATTGGATAAAACATGACAGGGAAACAAGTAGCACGCCTTTTGCACATAAATTCTTTGAGTATGCAATGTCACGCTGTCACACATTTGGATTGGATTTTGACTTATGCGCAAGAGACAATATAACACCAATGTCAAATGAACCGGGCACAGCAGAAGCGAAAATATGTGTATTAGTTAACCCTAAATTAATGTATATTATCTGACGATACCGACAACACGGATGCTTTGAGAGCTGCAAGAACCCATAACAACTGCCGCTGCAATAGTTGAAGCAGTTTCAAAAAGCCATGCCGGTGTTCAAGAACAGCCATATTTGCAAATGTCGCAAAGGAGGAGAAGCCAGATAAGGCAACATCAAAGTGCACATTTTCAAGTCGTGCTTGTTGGGGGTCTTGCTTTCTGCTTTGAAAGCTTACGAAATCTGCAGCATTTCCTTTTACACTTCCATTTGCCGAATAGTGTAACAGTACCAACAAAATGCGGTGAAATCACTTTGAATTCCTCTTTAATTTTCGCAAACAGTTCTATAACTACCCAAATAAACGACTACTTTCACTATTAGGTTATAGTACTGTCACTATCAGGCTTGACCCAAACGCACAAGTGATTGGCTCGTGTAACAGCCAGAGCTGTGAAGCGTTGGTGGCAGGATCCAAGTCATCCCCGTAGACAGGCATGTGGTACTTGTCCACAGCAAAGGTTATCAACCATTTTGTCAGCTGCTGTACTCCAGGCGCAGCGATTACGCCTGCTATCAACAGGTGCCGCATGGGGTGCGGTCTTGGCCAACATGCTGCACTGCGGGCTGTTACGTGAGCTGCAGGCTCATGTTCTCAGATCAAGTCTGATGGCGAGAGTTCAAATGTACAAAGACCAAACGCGAACGACCGGTGCAGAATGGCCTTCAATACTTGCTACTCGGAACTGCCCTGAAAGTAGCGGTTCTGGTCTAACGGTGCACGACACTGCACAAGCGACAGAAACCGAACCCTCAAACTGCTGCAAAAACCCAATTAAATTGTTAAGAAAAAAAAGTTTAACACTCCCTTTCAGCACATTGCAGGAATTATGAACTCTCACATGCCCACACCGTGTACTGTGCACAACGCAGCCCATGAGATTATTTTAAAAGAAACAACTGGATCTCTTGGCGAATAAAAGTAAGGCAGAAAAAGCTAGGGCCAGTGGTTTGTTTATTATGAAAAGTTTGCCTGCCAGCAGCTCTACAGAAACAAAATCTGCACCTTCAGAAAACGGTATTTGAGGTCTCCTCTGTATCACCGTCCTGATGTTTCAGGAAAACTGCCTTCAAAGAATGTGCACACCTGGACAGACTTCCGATGCCTTAGTGGGGGGGCCAATTCTGTAAACCTGAACTCTGCACAAACCCGGTTGTTGATAAGAGCAGAAGCACATTTACAATGCTATACGAGGGTAAATTTGTGTTGCAACAGCGCTTGCGATTCAGTTGCACTTTGCATCGTGAATGCTTTCTCTTGGGGTCGTGGGGTGAGGTCTGGATGTCACGGGACACTGCTTCAATGCCCGAGATAGCAGCAGCCGTTTATTCTTCCCATTACAAAAGATAGAAACATGATACAAAGGCCAAGAAACCACATTAAAGCAGTTTCTGAACAAACAGAAGTAGGCTGTGACGAAGGGACAGAAAAAAAAAGGGGGAAGGAAGTAGATGTACAAAGAAACAGAACTGACAGGGAGAACAAATCGGACAACTTTCTCTCTTGCATCACAGGGTGAAATTCGATGGAGACGATCAATGTGGTGCGAATGGAGGGGGTGGGGGGGGTAAGGTGTATGGTGATGGGGGCGCATTGCCAACTAGTCGCTTTCCTCAGTGTCGTCATCGTCGCTGATGTACCGCCGTACGTGGCGACTCTTGCGCTTCTTCGTCTTTTCCTGTAACATCCGGCAAAGAGAGGCATGCGTCACAAAATGAAGCAGCTGTACCAAGACGCTCGTCACTTGGCTGTATTCACAGATATGGCGACACTTGAAGCTCTACCCCGTCTACACTAGGCAAAGCGCAGCAGCGCCCTGCAGTGGCTGCTTGACCAATAGATAGATTGATTGAGTCATTCATTCACTGAGTGATTGATTCGTAGATTTAACATTCCAAAGCAACACTGCTGTAGTGGAGGGCTTGGGATTAATTTTGACCACCTGGAGTTCTCTTAACGGGCGCCTACATGAAGGTGCACAAGTGTTCTTGCATTTCGCAGAGGTTAGAATACGGCTCCAGCCGAGAATCAAGCCTGAGGCCCTGCACACAGCAGCTGATTGAAACAGTGACTTTAAGTTAAATTACGGGGTTCTATGCACCAACACTACAATCCGATTATGAGCTCCAATGATGCTACTCAGCCAATTTATGAAGCACTTCCAGTGTCTGCTTGAAAGGTATGAAGAAGTGTCTCTTCTGCAATTTCTTGTTACAGGAATTGCATAAAAGTATTGCTTAATTAAATGAAGCCACTACTTCAACTGCGGGGCAATGCCATCTTCTACTAGGCTGAGTCAAAGAGGGGCTTCGTGCAGAGGCTCATTCGTGAATGCAGGGGACTGTCTTTCCCTTGGTGAAAATGGAAGGCATTCAAATTGCGATTCTGCTGTTCATGCCAATGCCTCAGGTAAGGAATGTACCTCAACAAATAAAAGCAGTGGTTCTCAATTACTATAACAAGATGCACAGCACCAGTGTTCATTAGGGGAACTTTAGCAGTCCTAGAGGTCTGCGAGGATCGCTCTAGAGATCTGACCTTGATGTACATTACCTATTAAGCAAAAAGGGACACATCCAGAAGGAGAGGCATGTGCTAAACTGTGGGGATTTAACATTCTTAGAGTGCACGGTAGGTTATGAGGGCCTCCGGATTAATTTTGACCACCTGAGGTTCTTTAATGTACAACCAATGCACGGTACACGATTGCTTTTGCATTCCGCCCCCGTTGGAACCAATGCCTGTAGACCTGTATTATCCAGTTTGGCTAGGATTAAACTGAAAAGCATAACACTGGTCTTGTGCTAGACTCGACTTGGGACTTCAGAACTCATTTCCAGCCGCATTTCCAGCTAGCAGTACAGCTTTTCTGCGTAACCTTCCTCACTGATTTCAGACAGCAAGGGACACACGAAGCAGTGATAGTGCAACCACTGCAGTTCAATGGTACTTTTACCATCGTGTCAGCAAAGTGTCTGGTTCTTTTGTATTTCTGTACACACTTTATATCAATGATAAGAATCTTGGTTTGCATGTGGTGGTGTTGGCTATTTCCCAGAGCTGCATTGAGGTTTACGGGGCGATTGCAGTCAGCCGGGCACGCCCTTATGCTAGCCTTTAAAGATTTTTCTTCAGCTGTCTTGACGCACTCCATATGGTTCATTCTAACTGGCAAATGTGGACGTGAATCTGGAGTGGTTCAAACATGGCATTCTTGAGGTAACGCTGCAGAACAGTGATCAATACAAGGTCTAGAAGGCATTGTTCAAATTGTCGCTTTCAGGCATCGTTGACCTGAAGGGGCAATAGCGCCAGCTATGTGGTCTGATGTTGTGGGTCCACCAGCAGAACTGCTTAGCGCTCATTTTCCTTTGACTCTCATTCATTCTTCTGAATGTTTTATTCATCCACTTCCTATTGTAGCACTTCCAGGCACAAGCCCTGCTAAGAAAGGTAACTTACTGCAAACCGCTGACACTTTAAAAAAAGAAGAAAGAAAAAACAAAAAACAAAAGAGGCGGAGGATTTTCCCGCATAATCTGTGAACTGGTTGGTGAAGTGGTTCACGATGGCTAAAGGACTGAGAGCCACTGCCTGCATGAGCATAGCTAAAGCTGGTCTCTGTGTTCTGTGAATTGGGCTGTTGGTGGAAGTAATCACAAGAACGAAACAAAGCCACTATTTGCCTCATCAGTTATTTGCTGTGCCTCCAGGGCCAGTTTGGTGTGTGTTGCACTACGACCCGATGCAATTTTTCGGTGAAAATATGCATGCTCGTGCTGCGGTTACTGTAAAGCATGGAACATCTGCGCCTGCTAGTGTCAGGTGCCACAAACGAGGCACAGAATGTCTCGCCGATGTAAATGACACTTGCCTAAGCTGCGTTTACAACTACAGCAGGCATTTCCAAAGCACATGTGAAACCTTCCTGCATACTTCCACATTTCTAGAAAGCCAGAACAGCACCAGCACTTTGAAATTATGTCGTGGGGGTTATACAGCGACACATCGTCCAGTACACAGTGAATTTGTTAGCTTATGTAAGATGTCAGACTGAGCACGAACTGGAACCTTGCGCTCCAATAAATAATAATAATAATAATAATTAGAAGAAGAATAATAAAAATAAAAATAAAAGTGACCACACGTGCCAGGCAACTGAGAAATTAGACAAAGCAGATGATGTGGCCCGCATGTTGTCGCTTGAATGAGAGGTGTAGTATAGTGTCGCCCCCTGCCAGATCTCTGTGTTATCATACATTTATGTTTCTAGTAGTTTAGCTAGATGGCGCACCCCCCTTCTGTCATGTGACGAGCTGGGACCAATCAGGAGGTGTCATCTGGCGTGTGAAGTCCTTTTTAGTAATAAACAGCCGCGAGCCGGCTCAGTCTTCGTCCGGTTTTCATCAGGAGCAGTTAGCTCCGTGTCTCCCTCTCTGCGTCTGCGTTCGCCGCACGTTTGCTGGGCGTGGGCCCCCACTTGCCTGCCGCTGCCGACACAACAAGAGGCACATGCGACGTGCTGCACCAGCAGCTTTTGCAATGCATCTGCGCTGTACCGACAAATCTCGGACTCTTCTGAACAAACCTCACGGTGTGATAGCAGTGCGGAAAGACAAAATGTAAGGTTAGTGAAAGGAAAAAAACAAACACCTAAATGTGGTTGGCATGACGCATGCTAGGGACGCCAAGAATATGTCATTGCTTCATGTTTATCCACATGCAGCATTAAAAAAAAAAAAGTGCATTAAAGAGAAAAGACGAAGGAACTGCTTCAGATGTAAAGCACTTGGGTAAACGTGTCAACACATCTGGGTACAGATTGGTTGACACACAATTTCAATACAGTACACTTCCATTAATTTGACTCTGAGCCAACTGATGAAACTGATCGAATTAATAAAGATGCAGAAAAAACGCTGAAGCATGGCGTCACTTCATTTGGGAGTATTTGCTTGAATCTAACACACACCCAAATCAAATGCACAATCACTTGCTAAGTGTCCAAAGTAGAAAACTAATGTATAAATGACATGAAAGCTCCTAAACAAAATACCAGAAATCTAGCCCACAACCGATTATTTAGCAAGAAAAATGGGCTGAATATGTGCTGAAAAATGGCGGCCGGTTTCCTGAAGTTTGCTTCAGTGCAGTGCACTTGTGTTATGCAGTAAAGCGCACTAATGCCTCAAAGGCGATTTAGATTTCGTATCTGAGTGGCATCACACAAGTAATTTTCGGCGCAATTATATTGGATGGAGGGAGAGAGAGAGAGAGCAAAGGAAGAAGAAAAAAATGAGAGGACATGTATCAGAATTCGGTAGATACCGTAATCGGACGCTGTCAGCTACGGTTATTACTTGAAAATATTTTTAGGGCAGGCCGAAAATAGGAGTTTTCAACGGGAGATGACTTGTGTTCAATGCATTTACGGCCCCCTAAGCTTTGTCAAGACAGACGCTACCACTAAAAGGGTCGCTATTTGGGTCACCTTAGGGGTCAGGTGCATGCATGCCGACAGGTCAATATTTAATTATCTGGTGAAGGCCAATTTTAGGATTGAAATAACGAAAGTCTGGGCCCATAGAAATGAACAGGCGTTGGCCAGGACTTTCAGACAGGAAGGAATTAACCGAAAAATCAAATTAAGCAGAATCGAATTAATGGAAGTCTACTGTATAACGAAAGTTCACTGCCACCATGAAGAAATACCGAGACAATAAATGGAGACTTCTGCGGACGCAGATGGTCGTATGGTTGCATTACAAGTGGCTGCTTGCGACCGTACCTCTCAAATTGGACACCGCACGAGCACGAGCGATTGATCGCCAAAGCAGAGCAGCGTTATGTTCCGTATAAATTGTAAGTGCGATAAGATGCTATCACACCCCATGCACTATACGCAAGTGAAACCTTGCGAGGGTGTGCCGAGAAGGATGGCGGTTTGAGGAGCGCTATGCCTTCCTGCGCGAGCAAGCGTGCAGGCGCAGAGTGGAGTGAGCTCGCGGTAACGTGATCAAGCGCGTGAGGGGAGCGGGGTAGGTTGGCCCGCACCTCCTTTTCTGAGCAGCCGTGGCTGAGCGCATGCTAAGGCCGCACACCCCGTCTGAGGTAACACGCCACATGCACAAAGAGTGGGTGCGGCGTCATGTGAGCTGTCTTCCTGCGAATTAAGTGCTGGATGTTGCGCAATCTCGAGTTTCGGAGATGTGTTGAAGGGAGAGGCAGATGAAGCATTCACTCCCCACTGCCGGCGCTTTTCACGATAGCAACGTCCCAGTGCGGGTGACACTATCAGCCGCAGGGGGCCGAGTGGATGCGAAAGCTAGGCTGGCTTCGCTTAATTCATACAGCCAAAGCGATGTGATATCGCCGACATGGCGTGAAGCTGTCTCTTCAGTCGTTGACTCTCAAATTCAACAAAATTAATTTTCCTATCAATCAAAATTTGCTTTCTCTATTTGCTCGATATGGCGTAAGATTTTTCAGCCGATTCAGCGTAAGAGATATCCATAGGCAACTGTACTTTTTTTTTTACATAGGAGGTCTAACTTCAATATAACGAAATTTGCAAATTGCAGATTTTACTGACTTCGTTATGTCGAGGTTTAAATGTAGTTGCATCTGCCCTTATTATGGAGTAAAGAAGTGGCATTGGGGAGGCTCATAATCAAAAATATGAGATATATCAGAGAAATATGAGTTCTAAAGCTACAGACGAGCTTTGAGAGACACCATAGCGGCTGGGGTGAGAGGGCTCGAGATTAAGTCTGACCTAACGGGGTTCTTTATAACTTGCATTTAAATTTAAGTACACCAGCATTTAGGCATTCTGCCCATGTTGGAATGTGGCCACTGTAGCCTGAAATCAACTCAGTGACCTCGTGCTTGGCAGCAGAACGCTGTGGTGCACGAGATCATGGGTGCAGACCCCTTGTGTGTTCCACAAGAAACGTAGCTTGAGAACCACTGCTTTCAAAGCAAAAGAAACCAGGAGAGTTAATCCATACAGAGACAGTTACAAGAGTCTATTGAGTTGGACTGGCTAGCACTCAGCTTGTATGCCATCCCGAGCATTTGCGTATGGATGGAGGCGACGAGGTGCACGTTCCATTAGCGATGCAGTTGTTAGTAAGGTGCACGTAAAACGATGCAATATGGCAAGTCAAAATGCGCATGCTTGCAAGGCTTGCTTCCAATTAACTATCGAACCTTGCAGGCTATGACATGGTAATGAAGCGGGTAAACAGGACAGGGTTGGTCTTTGTACAACGTGACAGTGAACTACAGAAGGTGAAGAGGTGAGACAAGCACTGCTTGACGAAAGCATTGATTATTACACAATCGAGAAGATTGACTTTTCTGGAATTTCACTGCACAGGTGTAATAAATTCCCAGTTGGCAGGGCAGTATCTGTAGTGCTCCAACCTCGTCAGCCTTGCCTAGGTTTCCCGGTGCACTCAACTAAACTCACAGAGGCCACTATGAGCAGAAGCAGAAGGGGCGTGGGTTTCGAACACAGCTGTTTGAAGTAACTTCACTGGACCAGACAGTGCACAGTTCCCACGGGCACAAGGATGTTAAGAACCACCACCGCACGTACAATGCTGCCAACTTCAATTAACCATTGCACAAAATGCACAGGAACATCTCATTACACTAAATAGAAGCACTGTCAGTTTAGACTGATAAAGTACCTGTTAAAGACTAAATTTTTGGTAGTTTCACAGTAATAGGCAAATTTTTAAAAGAGAAAATGGAGGCCGAAGCTACATTTCTTGCATTTTGTGGTGGCACCCCAGCACCTATATGCCAGTGTGACGTTATGGATTCAAAGCATCTCTTCCTATTTTGGTCATTGAGGCTCGGTAAATGTTCTTGCTCAGTTCGGTTTTTGGTTCTTGCAGAACGAAATATAGTCCATCTTTACGAATACAAGGCTAACGGGGCTCGAGCAGACGAGGTGACAATACATTCTGTCACTGCGAGCAGGTGTGGGAGCTTCAAGGTAGCGTCTCTACATGTCGTCCGTTTTTGTCTTTTCTGGTTTATCAAGCCTGTCCTCATGCTAAGAGAGGTCTTTTGGTATTGAAGAAAGGTAATTAATGCTACATCTCAAATAAGTTTAGTATCTTTACTGTCCCTTAAATTTTAGTGCCTCAGTTCTTCGTTACGTCTTGACTTGGCCCTTGGAAAGAGTAGGCAGTGGATAGCACTGCTCCAATGGATCAACACAGCCAATGTCTTGTGCTATTTCAAATATTTAGTGCCTCAAATGATGCGACCTGAAATCCCACCCAAGATCTGGCACTGTGATCTAAGGAACAGTGCACACAGATACAGGCTGTTACAAACAAGGGTTAGGCAAACACACGCTCGCAATGCGAAAGTCAGCTTGCCATGCCGCTGACACATGCTGCCAAACAATGCACACACGCAAGCACACACACAAGCACGCACATTCGTTACACCAATAAAAAGAACTCATTCCACAGGCAGTGATACACGGGAAAATTAACTTTTATGCACAACGAAAAAAAAAAGAAAACAGCCAAGTATAATTATGGTTACACAGCAAAAGTGTAAATGCCCTGGAAAATGCAACAGAGAAATGTTCTTCTCTAAATTTAACAAGTTCCAAACGAAGGTGCACACAGGTTAGTTATGTTGCTGATGAAGTGCAATCACAGATACGGTGGCCCCGGAGGGAGGGAGAGGGCACTTGTATTATGGTCAATCGAGCAGTGCACGATGCAGAGAGAAGACCGTGTTAGATGAGCGTTACGGGTGAATGGCGTAAAGAGAGAGGGAGAGAGCGGGGCCTCTTCCATCACATCACGTGGGTAGCAACATGGGAGGAGGGGGTCGCACCTCCGAGCCGTGCTCGGCCGACGGTCCGGCACCGTCCTCGTCAGTGTCCTGGTCGTCTGTGCCCAGGGCCAGGTCGCCGTCCTTCTGTAGCCGCTCGCGGGCGCTGGTGAACACCGACTGCAGCACGATGGAGTCCTCGTAGATGAGCGAGCCCTCCACGTTGTACGTCTGGGCGTTGACACAGAGCAGCATGAAGTCGTCCTCCAGGTCGTCCAGCGTCCGGTACCGGTGCTCACGGATGCGAGCCTGCGGGGAGGGTGGGGGAACAAGAATTGTCCGACTCGTGCACGTCCTCATTGTCTTGGTACAGTGCTGGTTGAGCGAGTGTCAAATCGTGAAATAAACTTTGAGCTAAGGCACCGCTTTTAAAAACAACATTCATGGTGTCCATGATTCTGAATTCACTCCCCCAGGCTATGTGGCGATACGAGCGGATCGACAGGATAGCAAAGGCGGAGGGGTCGCTCTTATCGTTCGATCTGACATCAAGTTCTCCATTATGAAGGCGTCAGCAGAAATTGAATCTGTCTGGTGCAAAATTTTTCTTAATGAACAGTCCATTGTAATCGGCATTCTTTATCGACCGCCAGGTTCTGTCGATGTATTGCGCATCCTTAATGATTAGTTGAACATTCAAACTGTCTAATCTTATTTTGATGGGCGATTTCAACACTCCAGGTATCCATTGGCCATCATTTACGTTTTCTGGTCGGGATACATCCATCTGTCAAGAATTGCTGAACATTTCCTTGTTCTTCGATCTAAAGCAAATTCTTAACGAAGCAACAAGAGGTGACTCGCTGCTTGACTTGGTCTTTCTCAGTTTAAATATTTATCAGTGTGGTTTTGAATGTGATATTGCTGATGGAATTTCGGACCACAAGGCTGTGGTAGTTACTAATAACTGTCCTGTTTTCGCGCCGCTGTGGACTTTCACCACATGTCCTGATTTCGCTCGCGCTGACGATATTGCTATCACCGATTTTCTTGCTTCTTCTTTTGATGCATTTCACACGATTAGTCACATGGGTGACATCAACGCACTAGTCAGCAAATTCGAAACTATTGTCAGTGACTGCATGCAACGTTTTGTTCCACTAAAAACAAAGAAAAAGAACCTCAAAGTACCCTGGATGACACGTGATATCCTTCACGTATCACGCCGCACGACATCACACGACATCCTCCGCACCCTTGATATCGGCACCCAGGTCGACACTATATTTATAGATTTTTCCAAGGCTTTCGATACTGTACTGCATTCTAATCTCTTAATAAAGCTTAACATGATCTTGAAAAATTCTCACTTGGTTAGTTGGATTGCCAGTTTCCTCTCTCATCGGTCACAATTCGTGTGTTATAATTCAACTAATTCTTCTTCTGTTGACGTGTCATCTGGTGTACCCCAAGGGTCGGTTCTTGGTCCTTTACTATTTCTACTATACATTAATGACACCTCGAAACGTCACTTCACACATACGCCTTTATGCGGACGACTGTGTTTTGTATCACGTGATTAACACACCAGAAGATCATCTTGAACTACATTCCTCATTTGTCAGCTTCTATACCTGGTGCAACACTTGGCAAATGAATATAAGTTTTACTAAAACTGTGATAATGTCATTTTCTAATAGTGCCTCTCCTTCATTGACCAATTGCACATTCAACGACTTATCCTTGCACAGGGTCTCAGAATACATCTTGGCGTCAAGTATCTTGGCGTCATATTTACCACTAACATGTCCTGGTCAAAACACATTAATTTCGTTTGCACTAAAGCACTCCGGAAGCTCGGGTATTTGAGGCGCAATTTCAACAATTTTCCAAAGGAAACTAACTTACTAATATATAAAACTTTAATTCGCCCAATCCTAGATTATGCTTCTCCTGTCTGGAACCCTCATGAGCAGTGCGACATTCACTCCATTGAGAGCATACAACGAAAATCTATTAGGTTCATATATCGTCGCTATGATCACTATTTTTCACCCTCTCATGCCTTATCTTCTTTGAACCTAACCCCTTTATCCATACGCCATCACATTGAGTCATTGAAGTTTCTGCATGGCATCATCAATTTTTCTTATCGTGTCTCACATCCCATATATATTCCTTCAGACATTCCTCGGTCAAGTAGGAGTCACCATAGCTAATATTAAGCTCTATTAATACAGCTTTTTCCCACGTACTATTGAATTATGGAACTTAATTCCCGGAACAATTAGGTCACTGCCATTAAACGATTTCCTTTTAAAAGTTAACCACACCTGATTTTATGTATTTTCTTGTTGTTACAGTGTACTGACTCATTCTCGTTTTTGTACCGACTCTCAGTGTTGCTGTTATGTTGAGTTTCATTTGTGTCATCTGCCTTATTTCTTGTGAATTTTTAATATGTTATTGTTTACTTGTTTTTTTGTATGAATTTTTTTTGTCTAACCCACTCCTGCAATAGCCCCATAAAGGGGCTGCAGTATGTATAAATAAATAAATAAATAAATAAATAAATAAATAAATAAATAAATAAATAAATAACATTGCAGTGTACTTATTTTAGCAGTTGTTGTAGGGAAGCTGTCACTGGTATGCAACACGGTCGAACCTTGTAACGAAATCGCATCCGGCACAAATGCGCCTTCATTGTATCCAATATCATTACATGCCTGAGAAAAGATTTACATTTGCTTTCTTATATCCGGGGTAAGTGGACGTCACTGGTAGAGGCCTTAGTCCTGCAGTGGACACGAAAACAGGCTGATGATGATGATGACCTGACAATTTGTTAGTTTGAGGTTTGATAGTAGAAGGCTCAGGTTTCGGCGTCAACAGAGTCAGCAGCCTCGGGCATAGCACCACAGCACACGAGCACCTCAATCGAAGCTCCATGCACAATTGAACGTGCCCTTCTTGCACAAAGATAAAAACAAAGCTTTAGCTGAAGGTAACATTTTACCCATCTCCCCAAGTTCAGAAAAAGAAAAGAAAGAAAGAAAAAAGAAAAAACCCTGCCAGCTGTCTGCTAACCATGGGCCTCCTGGAGTTAGCCTCATCCTGGATCCGTGACATGTCCAACTTCACTGAAGTACAAATTAGTGATATCAAGTTAAGGCACACGTGCAGGCAGACTAAACGCACGAGCTACGCAACATGCTAATGTGGGCACTGTTTTCTTCTCAGTGCTGCCTGTAGCTGCGTTTGACTCAAGTCCGAGGAGCTGAAATTTGTCTCCACTTCTTGCACAAAAGCGCAAGTGCTTTCTTTATTGTGCTCTGCCACTGCAAATAACTGTGCTCACCTTGATTTTCTTTAGATCGACAGGTTTCTTGATGACATCATAGTAGTCGGGGAGCTCCCTCTTAGATGGCAGCTGCAGGAAGGCTTCACTCAGTACACGGCCGTCACTGCGAAAACAATAAAAACGTCAGTCACCACACCACTGTTTGCGCTTGCACTCTGCAATCATCTCTTGCATCTGCACAAATAGCCTGCGCACCTTAAGGGAACAATAAATCAGTTTAGAGTGATTGAGCGTTCGTTGAAAATTCCTTCTCAACACTTTTTTTTTGGTATCATGCGGTCTGTTATACTTGCTACAACTGGTGGTGCAAGGAATATCAGCATGGCAGACGGCTGAGCAAGCTGTAGCACCAAAAAAGACGTGATGTCCTGCTTCCACATGACCACCTTTTGCATAGTGATGTCGCAACACCTACACGTCACCTCTTGTGAAGTAAAATCAAAACTGGCTTGCAGAAAGCTTGTACTTTAGTAAATTATTTATAGGACACCCTGTGCCTTACCAGTATACTGTCTCATGTATCGAGGTCCAGGACCTTCAATTAACGAGAACAAGAGAAAAAAAAATGCTTCAAATGTCGTCATGTCATCACGTTAAAGGGACACGAAAAGCAAACGTCAAATCAATCGAGTTTGCTAGATTACCCTTCTGATAAACCTCACGTTTGCTTCATGATTGAAAAATGATGTAGTTACAGAGAAAAGTGACTAAAGGAGGCTGCACTGCACAATCTGCCTTTTTTTTTCACGGCACGAAAGTGCATGCACCCAATCTGGCAAGCAAGTCCTCGAAAAAACAGGCAACACTGCTGCCAACACATGCTGTGTACTGAGTTGCAACTCCACCAGTAGCTCTATGTTGGTGTGGTGCCAAGAACGTGCGCAGTGTACAATTGCAAACTCCACATCTGAAACGAAAAGCGACCAGGGCTTCACCTGGACAGCACCGTGAACCACGTAGTAACTGCCTTTCATTGATGGCTAGTAAGTTTATTGAAAAGACCCTGCGTTACACTGGGGAAACATTTTAAAAACATTACATTGCTGATGCAGTCTTCTTTCAACGTCGGCCTTCTCTTGCTGGTAGTGGCAGCGCTTGCCCGACATCAAGTACTCGTCTAGGGCGCGATAATACTGCGTCGAAACGAGATCAACGAGACACCGACACCAATGATTGGCCAACCATACAGCACGAAGTGCCGCTGAGGCTATTTTATCATACAAGGAAGAAAATGATGCACCCTATAAGCGCGAGCTGTCATCGTGCGACAGGCTTTCATGACAACAGCACAGAAAAAATCAGCATGCCGATTATCTTTCGGCGGAACTCGGTGTGATCGGCTGCTGAACCGACAATGTGATAGCCGCAGCACCTTCACTTGTGTATACATTATTGGCCACCACGAGGCGCTTTATCGCTTAGCGGTGGCTGCTGGCCCACAAAAAGCGAGCGTGCATGATAAAGACGATATATAAGCGAACAAGCGAAGGGCATGATAATAAAAAGTGCTTCCAGCTAACGTCAGTGTGGCTTGTTTCTGCCTCACCTCTATCAACACTACAGTGGTGACCCAGCACCAAATGAGCCAAAACAAGCTTTCAAAGTTTGAATGCACAAACTTCAGCTCTGTCAAACCATGCACATGAAGCTTGAGCCGATGTTGTTCTTGTTCAGTGAAGGTTAGGCCTAGAGGAGCTGTAGAGTTCCTGCACACGTTACCGGTGAACCTGAACTTTAGTTAGTACAGAGGAAACTGCTCTTCACTTTACAGGGCTCACGCACACAATAAGCGGAAAGTGGCAACACAGCGCGCTGTGCCAACATCTGTACGTCACTGTTCCCGAAGGCCGCCGGTTGCGTTTTATTTCTTAATTCCGGAGATGCACTGTTTGCCTCTACTTCAAGTGGGAAACAACAGACGGTGCATTCAGTCCAGCAGTATAAACAAACACGTTGTTCGGTTACAAGCGGTGTAAGCGATGGCATCTGCGTTTTTGCGAGGGAAATACGCAGCCTATAAATGAGCGCTTATTTGAGAATAGTTTTCTCTATAAATACTGTATGAAGCATCCAAATTGTAAGTATGATAAAATAAGTGAGAATCAGTATTATAAGCCCATACGTATGTATCTCGTTCACAGTCACCGTTAATTAGGGGGCTTGGCTGTAAATATTGACTTGTCTCAGGGTGTAGCAATGCGGCTAATATACGCAGACATGTATGTTTTGCTAGTTATGGCATTATTTCCTATCATCAATGCACCGTTCACACAACATTTGAAGCTAACGATTTGTGGCTGTAGATGTTGATGCAATCAAATGCACCGCTTTACATGGAAGGTTGCGCTTGACGGGTTCTTCAATGTGTGAAATGTCTAAAGAATGTGTGAAAGAAATACAAAACGCAAGCTGCAAGTGTAGAAATCAGTGACAACAACTTCCAAGGCAGTGATGTCAGCAGATGGATTCGACGGCTTCGTCATAACCTGTGGCACACAGCAAAGGGATGGGATGATGACTCACCTGTCTTTGTAGTTGATGACAATGTCAATGAGCTTGCGCATCTGCTTGGTCAGGGAGGGCGGGTTGGGCGAGGCCTTCTCGACGGGCGGCCGACCGCGGCGCTTCTTTACCACAGGTTCGTCGTCTACCATCTGCCGGGAGGGGCCACTCTTGCGCTTGCCACCCCGCTCACCGCCAGAGCTTGACGAGGCGCCATTGCCACCGGACTTGCGGGAGCGTTTGCGCGTCTCCATTTCATCCAGGTTCCCGTCTTCAATGGCCTGTGTTTTTCGGGAAAAGCAGGACACATCAGTCATCTATACACCATCTTAAAAAATTTACGACTCCGGAAGACGATTTCCAACAGAAAAATTGTGTGTGCATTTTCTTTCTTTAGAGCTGCGTGCCTGGTGCTAATCAGAAAGAAATGTTATGGCACACATTTTGGACAGGAAAGTGCCAAGAATATGACAGACTGCACAAGGCTGTGCCTGCACTCGCACATGTAACCCCATGAGAATAAGAGCCTGAAATGCTTTCCCAGATGCTTTCTGCACGCACCTAATAACAATAAGTTCAAGCTTTAACACTAAAGCACTTGCCTTAACCCTTTACGTATTGTTGACGAGTATAGTCGTCATGAAATTTTGCACAATATAACCAATGACTATAGCAAAAAAAAAAAAAAAAAAAAAAGGAAATTTGTCACAAAGCGAACTTATAACGACTATACTCGTACTATTGCATCTAGTTGCAATTCCTATCACTGGATGGCCCCACTTGTTCATGTTGCGCCATTTCTGTCTTGCCTTTCATTATATTGTCACCTCTGACACCCCCATATAATGCATGGCTGCCTCCTCGAGGCGAGGCAATGAAAGAGCACGTAAAAGAAATATTTTGACGACTCCTCATTAGACCACAGCTCTGTAGAGTTTTGTTCGGTAGCGGAAAGTGACGTGTTCTCATCTGAGGAGTCTGATGACGTATATTCTATGGATGGCATGGAGGACTTTGCAGCTACCCATGAGTCTACCATATGAAGACGGCCTGCTAACTGCTTTAGCAGCTGCGTAATAGTAGCCACTCATGCGCATGTTTTCGCAATGTTTAGGCTATTTTTTTTGTTCATATTCTTGTTTTTCATAGTGTATCAAGACCTGTAGAACACTTTTTTACAAGGCACCAGAGCCATGCAGTGTAGCCTTCTTCAACCTACCATTTTATGCAATTTGTGAAATAAAGGAACCCCGTTGAACTGAAATAATTGTGTTGTTTTATTCAGAAGAAAAAAAAAAAGGTCTCCAAACTGGGCAAAAGAAAAAAAATATTTCCGGTAAATTTGGTATAATTTTCGTCTTTTTTTTTTTCGCGGTAGGGAAATGGTTAACCAAACATTCTTATGGTCGGCAAACTCGCAGCAGTGGACGAGACCAAGTGGGGAACCGTTGCAGGGAAAATGCATCTTTTGAACTCCGTAAGATATCTCCAAGAATCCCAGCTGCTAATGTACTTTTAACTGCACCCCCCTCCCTAGAACCCATTCCTCTTCCCTTGCTTCACATATGTCAACTACCAAGAGGGGAGGTTGTTGTTGTACAAAATACATACAGCATTTTTGACCCCCTTCACCACTTAACCAGGATGATTACGCATATAAAAGGAGATAGATAACCTGTCGCCTTTTCTGACCAACAGCCTCATTCAGTCAAAAGAAATCTGTCACCTTAGATGTTGATTTAAAAATAAAGTGCTTTTGGATAACCTCAACATTCAGAACCAGTATTGCAAGCCTAAGATCTAGGTCCAATAATGTAAAAGGAAAAATACATAAAAGAATGATGGTATCGATGCCTGACTTTCAATGGAAAGTGCCGAGACTGATGGACAAGGCTTTGTCACGAACAAAATTTATTTTTCGCAATATTTTACTCAGTGTTTTTATAATCGTAAAACAAGCTCAAATTTGTAAACGTTACAGAAAATTTATATAAACACGAAAGGGGGAAAAGAAAAGCTTCCTGCCTTTTACAACGCTACCAAAACAGAAAGCTCCTTAGAAGATTTCCACTTATTTTTGGACTTCAATGCACTTAAGTTTGTGCTGTGGCTAAAAATAGATAGACAAGGTATGGAACTAGTTAAATGGAGACTAAAGACTGATGTTAAGTCGACGTTGACTATTTAAATACCACTCCAGAAACCTTGCAATGCTTGCTTTATGCCAAGAAAAGAGTTTATGAGAAAATTGCTTATGAAAGGTCTGACTACCTTTTTCAAAATTCAGATCTCCCGCCACCCAACCGAGGGAGTGGTGACGTTGCGTACGCCATCACCACCCTTTGCTGCTGTCAATGCATAAAACGGCGCCCAAGAGACTGCAGTACTGAGCCAAGACAGAGCAGTGGATTCACCACTGCAGCTGCTTTTTGTTCAAGTGGCGTAGACCGCTCTGGCATCCCGCGACATCACATGGAAGTTGAATTCTCTGCTACTTGCAGTTTGTGTGAATTTTGCGAGCCAGCAAAACCAGCGCAGCGCTATGTGATAACGAAACCACCGAAACGCGAAAGCGTGGGCGGCACAGAGTCGAGCAAAAATGAAACGTTTTGACCGTTTTGACCGCCCATGTCGTTGTGAAAGGTAATTTCAATGAGTTCTTATTTCTAAAAAAGAAATACAACTGGACAAGTAGGATATCAATTGGTCTTATAATACAATACAAGGATGTTTTTTGCAACAAGTGGTTGAGTACTAGTCACAGAATTGAACTGAAGAGTGCTTTCGTCATCGGGCAAGTACTTGAATGTCCCGGAAGAGTCTCTGATCATGTCCTGCATTTACCTCAATTGCTCGATTATTAAGCAGCTGTTCGCGATAATATTGAGGCCTTAGAGATTCTCGAGCACTAATCTATCGCTTTAGCTTGACTTAATATTTGCCTTTGGTGTCCCTTTAATGTGTACCTAAGCACACCCAGATGTAGCAGGTTTGGCCTCATGGCACTGTCTGGCACACGAATAACATACCAATCCCGTCAGTCAGTCGCATGGAGTGAAGAAGTTGTTTCCACATTCCAACCAGCCTCACTAATGTAACATGACGTTTAACAGGCACAACGCAGCCACAAAAGCAAGACTTGGGCCCCTTATCTTAAACGATTGCTTTCAGAGATTACTTTCACTTCAGGAATGCTATAGCCCATAGAAGGTGATGCAACTGGCATTGTTCATGCGAAATCTCATAAAAGTGAAAGATCTCCAAGGGTGATTGTCTCGAGAATACCATCCCTGTAGGGTACACTCACCCGAAGCCACTCCTTGTCGGTGAGAGCATCTGAGTAGTCGATCTCCTTTCGCTGCCGGTTTCCTCGCCCAAACAACTTGTCCTCCTCTTCCTCATTGGTTAGTCGCTCCACCTGGTGATGGGAACGAGAATCACAAGGTCATGTGCATATAAATTGGACACAACGGTCAGATTCACGGTACAACAGGGCTATGCAGGAAGCTGTTTAGTCGCCATTCGTTTTTCTTTTTTTGTGCATGGATTACATAAACAAATAGAGCGCAATGTGCTCATGTGTTTCTTGAGCTGCTGTAACTTAATTCAATGCTGTCAAATCTCGTAACAATATAATTCAATGCTGTCTGACACGTCTGACACAAAAAGAACCCTCTTTACATACATTTATTATATACATACATGCCAATACCAGCACAAAAAAAGATTTGCAATCGTGCCTCCTGTGTCAATTGTGAGGGCCTGGTGATGGTGGCTGGCCACCGTCAATACATATTATGCGAACAATGGCAAATTGCATAACACACACACAACACAGTTCCTATGCAACTGTGCAATCGGTTGGATCATACCACATCAGCCATGCCATAGGCTAGAACATGCATTCACATCTCAAACATGATGTTTCACTTGGTGAGTATTTTGACCTTTTTTGCCACCAAAATATACATAGTTTGATGTCGGGCAGACAAATATGAGCTTCACTGTAACTGATAATATCTCAGATCTTGCAATGTCAGTTTCATTATGTAGTAGCAAAGAGGAAGAAAAAATACAGGAGGGAGCATTACCTTACACAGCCAGCTTTGGCAAGTGAATGCTTCATGAAACCACAGTGGTGGCCCAACACGTAGAGATCACAAAGCAAGAATTGAGATTTCCCGAAACGTTTGGTTCCCAGTAGCTATGCCAGTAGTTTTTATTCGGTGCGAGCTTGTTCAGTTGCCCTGCTGTGGATCTGCCTGCAGAGCTGGAACACTAAAACGAACCGTGCACTTTAACGTGGGATCACGTGTTGGGCCACCAGTGGCTCAGCAGATTTTGGCTTCAATTGCGTTGCGGTATGCTCCCTCCTCTTGTTTCCTTCCTCCATGTATAGTAGTACATAACCTAAGTTTATATTTACTTTTGTTATATCCGTGCTATATCCATGCGAATGTATTAATTAAAATTTGAATTATTATTTTCGCACCAGCTGCACACCAGAGCAGCTAAATAAATGCATTGTGGTCATAACCATGTCTTGGCATTCAGTAAACATTCAAAAGGTGAATTGCGAGGCATCTGCACAATGTTCCTTAAGACAGAAATTTGGGCTCTTCAGTCTTCCGCGAGATGAGAAACACGGCACATGATATAAGCAGACGAAATGCAGAAAAAGACATAATGGCAGCATTCTGGGAAGGGCTAAGGGCTAGTAATGAAAACACATCAAAGAAAAAAATAAAATAGAATGAGTCACATGCGACTGACAGGTTCAATGGGCATGTAACATGCAAACACTTCACCCGTCTGTTCTGTTTTTTTTTTTACTTTACTTATTAGGGGTGTGTGAATACTCTAAAAGTGTGAATGCTATTGAACATTATAGCTTTCATATTTGTATTTGTTTTCAAAAACAGATACTTGAATATGTTTGAATATTCGGTTGGATATGAATATTCTAATCAAATCGAATATATTGCTGGCTGCACGGGAGCAAACACGGTTCTTACCGTTTGTTTCTATCTGATCCAAGAATATTGGGGCTATTTTGTGCCGAATTTTGTGATGATTTCGTGCTGCTTGCGAAATTTCAACTGTAAAGCACACTTGGCCACTAGACGTCTAAACTTTGCGGGAATGCCAACCTCTCAGTTGCAAGAGGACACTAGTTAGCGGACAGCGGGGGTGCACTTTTTCTCCCCCCCCCCCCCCCTTCTTTTCCTTGTTTTTTATTGCAGTACCAGCTCCAATTCTGAGCTTATTGCTTGAGAGCAAGTACAATGAGTGACATCTGGCACACGGTCAAATGCCCCTGAGTTTATGGGCATCTGATGCGGTATAATAAGGCACAGGCTGGAGAGGACAACTAATGAGAATGACTAAATTTTACAATTTAACATGAGCCAAATACGCAATGTTTTAGCATAACGGCTTACTAGTCTAGTCTTTTCACACTGGGAATGCAATTTCAATGTTACAACATGGCAAATAAACCAAACTTGCTAATAAAAGAATGTGCATATCATTATTCAATATTCGAAGCTAAGTATTTGCATTCGATTCGTTTTAAAAAATTTTGATAATCGCACAGCCATATTATTTATTATACAGTAAACCCTCATTAACTCAAACTCTGATATCCGACATTTTTTTTTCCTGCCACAATGCGATCCATGTGTTTTTCACCCCTTATCTCGCAAGGCTTTTGTGCCGGACTCCGGATATCTAGAAATTTCACTACGAAAATAACAGGTAAAGTCGTTGCCCATAGGTTTCCATACTTTGCCTTCAGCTGCAATACCATTAGAAAGTGAAAGTAGGGCCGAGATTTTGTAGTGATGCCTTCCGATCGTTTCTAAGCCAATAGCTGCCATCATTCACAGTTCACGGCTGGCTGATACCCTTGATAACGTGGGATGACAGTCGCTCCGACTTGCGATGAAGTGTAAGAAGGAATAGCACCCGAAAAGGCATCACTACATAATCGCCGCTCAGAATTCTGCAGCCAAAGCAACTTTC
Organism: Dermacentor andersoni; assembly: GCF_023375885.2. Lineage (NCBI taxonomy): Eukaryota > Metazoa > Arthropoda > Arachnida > Ixodida > Ixodidae > Dermacentor > Dermacentor andersoni. The sequence goes on along the minus strand of NC_092824.1, from coordinate 69,811,218 downwards.
GATTAACAGCGTCAATGAACCTAATTAGGGTTCATCGAACCGAATTAGGGCCGTTTGCAATGTGCTGCACGAGACAGATGGTCCGTGCCAGCTGCGCTACTCACAGCGTTCCCTTCCTAATATAAACCATGTACCTATAATCACAATACAAGATATTGACGCATGAAATGAACACGTATAGAGCTGTGCTCAAACTTCGCATTACGGGGCATCGTAATCGTCGGCGATTTTTTTTTTCTGTCGCTCATATGTATTTTTTCAATACGCTCTGGTACACCTGTAACACACGTGCATGCACGCACACACACATTTAAGGCATTGTGAAAGTGCTCCACATTCTCTCCGTAATGAATAGCATAAATAGAACAGATGAATGAAAAAAGATAGTTGTATTTCCCTCCTTGTCCACGTCGAAGTTTATTTAAACGCTTTTGAACACGCCGATGTTGTCTATCCACCTGTCTCTGCCACTGTGCTTCAGAAACTATAACACGAAATCAACCAACTAGCCTGAATCGTCATGTTGTTCTCTTCTTAACCGTCTATTCTGCTTGCAGTACCCACTTTGACCGCCCACCAAATGGCTCCCACTCTCCGAGCCTCTACCGTGGCCCTTCGCCTTCGTCGAGTGAAATGCCCGCTTACCTCAGCATCGTCCTTGAGCAGCCACTTGGGGAGCTCATCTTCCTCCATCAGCCGAGGTTTCCTCTTGACGCTGCGCGCCTCCTCTCTTCTCCTGTCGATGTCCATTTTCTGCGAGACAAAGGGAGCTCTTATTTAAATGGGGCCCTTAACACACCCTTTCTTGAAACCTTAGCAATACGTCGGAGCGAGTGTGCTTGGAGTGAGTGTATTACATTGAGAATTATTCCCAAAGTAATACTTCAAAAGGAACTAATATGAATGAATATATAGTAAAACATTGTTAATTTGATCCTCATTAGTTAAGAAAAATAGTTGAGACTCGCTTTCTGGTCTGGCAGCAATGTGAACAGTTTGATTGCATCAAACTATCGTGATTTTTTGCTGTATTTGGAAACAACTGTGTTAATGTTGTGGGAGATACGGGGTTCTCCTCCGTACTCTTGGGACAAAGGAACGACAACAGAGTAGTGCAAACAATCACAAGGGCATTTATTGCACCTTTCATAAATCAATGCCAGCTAGCCGAGTTGCTATCCCCAAAACATGCCGATGGGCGCGCGACAAATCTAGAAGTCCGACTTACCGCGACCGCATGGCGAGCGAATATGTTCGCCCCATGCTGGATCCCAACGCCTGGTCATTCGCGTGTACGGTCACGCGGACGGTGGCGCGTTCCAAGGCGGCCACGCGAGGCGGTCTCGCAGAAGCATGGGTCGGCGGCGCACGGGACGTCCACGCTGTCCACCGACCCGCCGGGAAAGACCAAGAGCCTTTCTTTCCCGCGCCTAAGTAACCCCGCAGCAGCGCGACAGTCGCGCCATCTCTCACACCGCGCTTGTACCACTCCGACCGCCAGGCCACGCGAGCCGTGCGGGAAAACAGCGTATCAGGGGATGCGCTATGCGGGAAAAACATCAGGGGAGGCGCGAGGGTCGCGCATCCCCACAATGTATATCGGGGCAAAAGTTGTGCCTTCTTTATAAGGCCTGATTGCAAGATCTGTCCATGTCAGTGTTTCGTTGTTTGTGTATGCACCATGTACGGGAAGTGCCATTTACAAATATTATATTCCACTTCTTTTTAATAATTCGCTTGTAGATATGTCCTCTTTGAATGGCTGCAAGACTGTGAAAAAGTTTTTTTGACGTTTATTGTACTAAATCTGTTATATATAAGCTTTCTGCTACTGTGTTCTCATGTCTCCAGCAGCCGGGTACTGCCCCTCAAGCTATCGTTTGACTTTGCCAGGCCTGCCTTTGTGTACGGCTATTGCATTATAATAAAAATCATCATCATCATCATCATCATCAAGTAGTTGTGATGACTGTGCTGAGAAGCTCTAGAGCAACCTGTCCTCTCTTGCACCAAGCATACCTGGAAAAGCTCCAGTTCTTCCTCATTTCTGGCAATCATTTCGTTGATGGTTTCATCATCTGGCACTTCATTTTCTTCCTGCAGTTGAGGGAAAAAAAAAAAAAAAAGTTAGGACATCACACAGCATCAAAAAGGCAAGACAACAAAAAACTGAGAAATACAAACTATGGAAAGCTGATATCTCTGCAGTTTACACAGCAGACGAAAAGCAAAACTGCTCATTTCGGGGTTACAGTTGCAGACCGATTCAAAGGGACAATAAAGGCAAATGCTAAGTCGGCGTGGACTGTTTAAATACCATTCCAGAAACCTCACAATGCTTGTTTTGTGCCAAGAAAAGACTTAGGTTACAAGAACATTGCACCTGAAGGGTCTGAAGGGTCTTTTTCGAAATTCATATCTCCCACCACCCAACCGGAGGAGTGGTGACATTGCATACGCTATAACCACCCTTTGCTGCCATTGGTAAGTAAAACGGCGCCCGACAGACAGCAGTACCGAGCCAAGACAACCAGCGGCAGATTCGCCGCTGCAGCAGGTTTTTTGGTCAAGTGGCGTAGACCATTAGGGCATCCCACGACATCATATGGAAGATGAATTCTTCACTAGTTGCAGTTTTTGTGAGTGTCGTGAACCAGCAAAACCAGCGCAGCACTACGCGATAACGAAACTACTGAAATGCGAAAGTGTGAGCAGCGCAGAGTCAAGCGAAAACAAAAGCTTTCGACCACCCATGTCATTGTCAAGGGTAATTTCAATGAGTTCTTTTTTCTAAAGATGAAATAGAACCGGGTAAGTAGCCTTTTATTTCACCTTATAACACGATACCTTCTATGGAAGGTATGGAGACTGATGAGCTAAGCTCCTTCTGATAACATAATTTATTTTATGTAAAGCTTGATGAAAGATCCGTAAAATGAGCAGAAATTTGTAAACAATGCGGAAAATTCGCAAGGCTTGGCACATATGCAAAGCGACAGGCTATGTTATCTGGATTAGTGAGGGCTGTGGTTTAATTCTGACCACCCGGGATTCTTCAATGTGCAACCAAAGCATGGCACATAAGTGTCTTGGCCTTTCACCCCCATTCGAATGCAGTCACAGCAGCCGGGAATTGAGCTTGCGACCTTGCGCTCGTCGCAGAGCGCTGTAGCCACTAGGCCACCGCGGCGGGGGGAAAAAGAACTGACACATAATTTGAGTGGCAAAGACAAGAAGGAGGAGGAGGAGGAGGAGGCATGGAAAGAGCAGACTCGCCTCCTCGTCGTTCTCGTCCTGGGTGAGGATGGCCTGGAGGAACTGCTTGCGCTCGGTGCCCGTCGACTTCTGGTCAAACATGCCGGCCTGGATGACCTTCTCATCCAGGTTGAGTTTGTACTTGGCTGCAGCCAGGATGCGCTCCTCCACCGAGTTGACCGTCACGAGCCGCAGCACCCGCACCTCGTTCTTCTGGCCAATCCGATGAGCTCGATCTTGCGCTTGCAGGTCCTGTACGTCGAGCAGGAAGAGGGCAGGGACGGCAAACGTGAGCAGGTGAGCGCTTTCGCTCGTAACAACACTCGCACAACATGTGTGGCACATTTTAAAGAAGTTCAACGTACCACCCTAGTGGCAATCATAGTGCTCAGCTAATGTCACGTTGGGTATAGGGCAAATGGCTTCTCAGAGAAGTCTATAATTACTTTCGACTTGTGCCAGGCGATCGGATCTTTTCAGAAGGACCGTAAATTGAGCTAGTTGATACGGGTTTATTCTGGTACACTGGCACCTCAGAAAGCAAACAAAGATGGATAAGGGCATGCAGGACACAAGCGCCATGTCCTGAGTGTCCTGAGTGTCCATTACGCCAGAGTGACTGGATCCTATGCCTGCAAATTTTCTAACTTCATTGCAACATGTAATCCTTCGTTGTGCCTCACTGCATTTTCCTTCACTTGCCAGCCATCCTGTTTCTCTAACAGACTACTGCTTATCTGCTGTATGCAATTACACAACCTGCCAAACTTTGCTCATTCCTCATTAGCTCAACATGAACATAATCTACAGCTATTTGCTCTATATTCTACACCACCATCTTTCTGTTTCTTAACATTACGGCTATCGTTTTTCAGTACTAGCTCCTTTGCACAGTCCTCAGCTTTTTAAGGTTCTTTGTTGCCCTCAATGTTTCAGCCCCATACATTAGCACTGACAGGACACACTGATTGTGTACACCCTTCCTTTAAAAGATAACAGTCAGCTAGCAACATTAGTTGGATGTTACTGCAAACAAAGATTACCAATGTAAGGCAGGCCCACATGTAACAAGTACTCCCTGATGCTCAGCAAAGACACACATCGCTTTTGACTGCCTCAAATATTCATACTTTTTGGAGGGAATAAGGGACTAGAATTAACTCAAATACTTGAGTACTAACACCCATTTATTAAACCAATCTATAATAATGGTCAAGGAAGGCTTACAATTGCATTGCATGACTAAAGCCCATTGTTACTAGAATTTTGAAATGCTAACTCCTAATCACAGCTTGGTCTATTATAATCTGTTTGCAGTACCATGAGTGTCCCGTCTTGTATTCTGTACTCATGTATTAAAAAAAAAAGTTTTAAGCCACTATCTGATTATGAGGCATGCTATAGTGGGGGAATCTGGATTAATTTATGTTGAATTCCAATGGCGGAGTCGGAGCAAGTTTTTCTGCTCGTTTCGGAGCAAGTTTGTTCCAATGGCAGAGTGAGGGCGGGAGTAAAGTGTTCCAATGAGAGAGTCGGAGGGGATTCAGAGCGGGAGTCACTCCGTGGAGCAGAAAAAGCTGCTCCGCCAAAATCGGCGGAGTGGACCGGAACTCTGCGTGACGTATTTCCTTTACCACGTTTCTCTGCTAGGAGGCGCCACCGGTCACGACTCGCGAGGAAGCTAAAGCTGCTGCACGCTTGGCGAGATATCCATTCCTCACTTTAAAAAAAACAACAGGTGAACGGCGCTGAAGAGACAAGTGACCGGTGCGGCGATGCTGGGAGCAAACAGCGGAAGGAAATGACAACACGCAAGGTATCCTGGGTAACTCGGTGATAGAACTTCCGCTTCCGCCTTGCTCCGGCGGAGCAGGTTGTGTTCCATTCGCGGATCTGGAGGCGTTGCTCTGCGCCAGAGTCGAGTGCTCGCTCACGGAGTCCGTCGGCTGCTCCGACTCCGCCATTGGAATTCAACATTAGACCATCTGGGATTCCTTAACGTGCATCTACGTACACCGATGTTTTCGCACTTCACCCTCATCAAACTCATGTACCAGCAACTGACTACATGTACACCTACTGACGTCCTTCTGCATTACTGTAATTGTCCTACGAAGAGATAATTTTGCAGTATACTACGCGAACTGGCTTATACCAGTGTGGCTGCTATTTCTGACAAGATTTCTTCACAAGTACTCTGCTCCAACCCTTTTTCCCGCAATGATCTCTGATGAGATTGCCACACTCCTAATAAATGTAAACTCCAGGATTACTTTTTGACCACCTGGGGCTGTTTAATGTGCACCTAAATCTTGGTACACAAGCGCTTTTGAATTTCACCCCCATTCAGCCACTGTGGCTGGGAAAGTGCCTTACGTGCATAGGATGATTTTAGCGACTAGGATTTCCGTAAAGTGAGGGAAAAATATCGCTATAGAAATGGTTACCATATTTACTCAATTCTAATGCGCTTCTTCTTTAAAGAAAAGTTAACCAAGATGTGGCATCCACTTTACAATCGAGTGCAAAACCAAAACTGCAGCAGGTGGTGCCCGAATACCCCCTCTCGTCCCACAATCTCGAGTGGGGATAAGATTGGATGCTCTGGGCAGTTAAAAGTGATAAGGAGGCCTTGAGCAATGATGGTGATTGAGGCCTGTTTCACTGTGGGCAGTTAATTTTTTCAAATAAAAACAAATCACTATTTCTCTCTCTTACCATGAAAATTTGGTGACAGAATAATCCAAGGTATTGCACTTAAAGACTTTAGTATGAAAGTCGACGCTTGCATTCCAATTGAGGGCGTTTTATAATAGAGTAAATACGGTACATTTCTTTTTGTTTCTTTCACTCTGATGAGGCTTCCACAGCTGAAATTTAAACCCGCAGCTCACAGCTCACTTCAGCCTGTATAATGCTGCAGCAGGCAAGTGCAACGGCCCCCAAGCCGATTGTCAGAATGTGCCCGGGAACCTCTGAATCACGACTTCACAGATATGCATCGCACAACAATGGGCACAGAAGAATGGCCCTTAAATCAAACCAAACAGCAGCTCAACGCTTACGGATCAGGGAGAGATAAATTGGGGCACACAACAGTATGAAGAGTAGGGTGGATGAGTGAGGACTGTTGGAAATTATATGTGGGGGCCCATAGAAACAGACAATAAAGCCAGAGAGAGTATAGGGGAAATTATTTATGTTTACTTCAACTGTAGAAACAACAAAATCGAGGGAAATGAAAGTGCACAAAAAGGCTAGCTGCCACGTGTGGGACCCAAAGCTACATCTTCTGCCTTACTAAATACCGTTGATTCTGGTTTAGTGAACCCGATTTTTGTTTCCTTTATGACTTCACGTGATAATATGTTTTTCGCTTACAGTTTTTGTTGTCATAACTGCTTCCCATGACATATTTTTTAAATACAATTGTTATTTCTTCTCCCGTATTTTAGTTAACATAATTTTTTGTCATTACTGCACTCCCCTCTCCAATGCCTTGGCAACTGAAGGTATGTAAATAAATAAGAAAATAAATTACGCCTGCACTGCTTTGACGATTAAGCTACTGTGGTGGCCCATCCCTGTGTTCACTTTCTTCGGTACTTGTGTATAGGTGCAAGACGTCACCATGGCAGTGTTAGGTTAATAAAGGGAAGATGAGAGAGAGAGATAATTTAATTGAAAGAAGGCAAAGAGGTTGGCCTGAGCTAAGGTGCTCTAGCCTGCTACTCTGCACAGGGGGAGGGGGAACGGGGTCATATAAAGACGTGATGAGGGATGATGATGACATAGCAAGAGGGATGCGCAAAGGTGAAAGCAAGTTCAACACTCTGATGATAAACATTCACAAATGTCATCCATGAAGCCACAATCAGGTTTCGCATCAAGTCTGTAGTCACCAGTTTGAGTGAACTTAAAAATAGAGGCATTAGGACGAAGCTGGTGTGGGCCTCCCCTGCGTGAACAGCACAAGCGTCAAACAAAATCTTTATAGCACATAAAGAGCTGCGATAAGCGGCTATAGCACGGCGAGCACTTGTAGGGCACTTTTAGCGGCCGGAGTCTCGAGACCACCGAGAATCACGTGCATTGATTCTACTAGGTGCTTCAGCATTTTTTGTACACTCTCCTTCTCATTGTGTTCATCTCCTTGCTTGCCCGTAGTGTCACCGGTTTCATTGGCCCTATAATTGTTAGCTTCATGGCTCAGAGGAACGCTAGTGCCCGCTAGTTTGAGTGAGACATCCACCCAAACGTAGCTAAGTGCTAAAAAAGAAACCCATACGGGTTCCTCGAAAGAAAAGCTTTGCAGTTGAGGAGAAATTCATCTTCAATTTATTAATTACTCCTCTCCACCTTGCGGGTTTCCACAGAACTATTACATCGGAGTGTTGGGTGTTAGCCACCACACCTCATCGCCAAGGCATTAGCGGTGTTGGCTAGCCCTCCCAAGGCTAACCTTGTAACAGCGCCAGTACATCAGCATGATGCCACAGGTGCCAATGTAGTTTAAGGCGATAGTTTTGTTTGGCTCTTATGCCCACTTTGAATTTTTATGTTTTTGGTTGTTCATGGTCAACTTTGGACGCCAGGTGTCGACTAGTTGCCGCTAGAAATAATATAAAAAATGTCCAATGGTCAGCTTCGAACCCTAACACCTCGCAAAGAAGCTTGACACTCTAACCATTAGACGGCGGATGTGTGCCTGAAAAGGTGGAATAAACTTTTGTTCTTATTGTATATAACTGACTTGCTGAACTAAATGTCTGCAAAAATCTGCCTTTATGCTGACGACTGTGTGCTTTATAACGTAATTAACACGAATGTTGACCACCTTTCACTTAACGACTCTTTTACACAATTTTGCAGGTGGTGCAACAAGTGGCAAATGAAGATAAACTTTGTAAGAACAGTCACTTTATTTTTTTGTAAGCGCACTTCTGTTTCTTTGTTTAACTATTCATTTAATGGATCTTCCCTTGAACGGGTGTCCGAATACAAGTACCTTGGCCTCATCTTCACACCTAACATGTCATGGGCAAGGCATACTGAATACGCATGCAATAAAGCACTAAAGAAAATAGGCTACCTAAATCGCACATTCCGAAAAGCTCCATGTGAAACAATATTGCTAACATATAAATCACTCATCCACCCATTCTCGAATATGGTTGTCCCATCAGGGACCCTTATAAAGTCTCTAACATTTAACACCCTCAAATCAGTTCAAAAGAAAGCAATCCGGTTCATATACCGTCGTTATGACTGGAACTTCTCACCCTCATCTCACCTTGTTGCACTAAGTCTACAACCTCTGTCCGAGCGGCATGATCACGAATGCCTTAAATTGTTGCATAATCTCATTAATACCCCATGCTACTCATTAAAGATCAACTGTCTCCTGATAAATTGAAACCTATTAGGAATAGCCACAAACTTAACCTATGCAATTGTTCGTGTGGCACTAGGTGCATTAAGCCTATTTAAACGATTTGGAACAACCATCTCTGTCTTTACAACATGAGAACTGCCGCGCACGATTTGAGATGTGAATTTGCAAGCAGACACTTGCAATTCAATCATTTGACCATCGGCGTCTGCAGAAGTTTCCATTTATTGTCCCGGCTTGCTTTTGCGGTGGAAGCGAAATTTCGTTATATTGAAATAGCATACAAACACACTTTGTTATACTGAGGTTCTAAGTACGTGGTGTTCTATGGACAAGACGTTATGAAAAGTCAAATACTTTGTTATATCGATAATTTCTTTAGACTGAAGTTCGTTATATCGAAGTTTACTGATACAACAACCACTTTTCTTGGAGCTATTGAATTTGTCATGAATGGGTTCGACTGCACAATGTAGCCTGTCTTTACCGATGAAAGTTTAACTGGGCCCAAGCAGACACCATCGAAATTTGGGACATCATGGCAAGCTGACGTGGGAACTTGAAAGTGGCCTCCCCACCTGTCCATTATTTTTTAGTGTTTTCTGGCTTATTAAGCCTCCTCTCACGGTAAGAGTGGCTTTTTTTGGTATTGCAGAAGGGTAACTTACTAATACAACACAACTTATTTTTCTCTGTTTCGCCTCCCTTTAGGTAAGCTATTGCCAGTAGCAGAAATCTGCAGTTCTCATTGCTGACCACGATGTGAGTGCTTGCCCTAAATTGCATCTAATTGTTTTGGCCCTGGGCCTTCCCCTGACCTGGTGGGGGTTCCAGTCCGAGTCGAAGATGATGACTGTGTCTGCCGCCTGCAGGTTGAGACCCAGGCCACCGGCCCGGGTGCTGAGTAGGAAGATGAAGTAGGGAGACTCCTTGGCATTGAACATTTCCAGCAGCTGACCACGGTCTTCCGCCTTGGTTGTACCGTCGAGACGCAGGTACCGGTACCCTGCAAGGACAGCGGCAGAAGATGCAGCATTACAGCGGTCGAGAGCCAACACAAGTGGCTGTCCCTTACTGTTCACAACTTCAGTACAGAGAGAGCACTCGAAAAGGCTTGAATGTGCAGTGTTCCCTGATAATAGTAATGCAGCTATAATGAGAAATGAGGAGGGAAAGTAACCGATGGTCATTAAGGGTTACGGACTGGATTCCAAGGGAAGGGAAGCGTAGCAGGGGGCGGCAGAAAGTTAGGTGGGCGGATGAGATTAAGAAGTTTGCAGGGACAACATGGCCACAATTAATACATGACCGGGGTTGTTGGAGAAGTATGGGAGAGGCCTTTGCCCTGCAGTGGGCGTAACCAGGCTGATGATGATGATGATGATAATGAATGCGAAACTGATAGTTTGTAATTATTTATTTATTTATACACGCTACAGTCCTACATTAGTGTCATAGCAGGAGCAGGAAAAAGTAGACATAACAGTGAAATAAGCAAAATGACAATGAGGCAAACAGTAAAAAATAAAATATTATACATGTAAAGCAACTTGCACTAACGAAAAGTGCTTGCTTATGGCAACCTAAACACAATGAACTGCAAGGAACAAACAGTACTGAGAAGCATTCCAAAGCTCTATTGTAAATGAGAAAGAACATGATACTACTTGAATGTGCATATATATGGAAGTGTTTGTAGGTATTTACAAGTTTAAATGGCACAAATAGAGCACATGTAACGGTGTGGGATTAACAGAATGGTGACAACCTAGAGATGCTCGGTATTAGAAAGGAGAGCTAAATGAGCAACACAGAAATTGAGAACATTTCACATTTCACTAAGCTGTCTACAGTAACAGTCGAAATGGTGATGCCTGAAAATTCAAAATGTTCAGGACAATTAACACGTTCATTGTGACACGGACAACGGGTAAGTTATAGCATTTATACATCCTGTGTGTCTTCCCTGCAGCGCACAAGTGACATCTTTTCTCCAGAGCTTGAGGGAGCTTCTAGGGAGCACGACTTACCAGGGAGCCACAATGCGTCCGATAAATATGGCGTACGGTCTGCCGGTGGGTCATGACACAATAATAGGGACATCAAAAAGTCTTGCCACACGAACGTGTTAATCGAGCACTGTTAGATTAACTGAGGCATTGCAGCTGACTATCATTATACTGACATCAGTGAATTTGGCCCACCTTGTAATGCGACATTGTTCAGAAAGTCCCAAAAAGCACCCCTGCATTTTGAACCCTCAAACAATAATTAAGTGCCCCGTGACATAAACATACGAGAAGTTTTAAAGCAAAGTGAACGATACAAACATTCCCCTTTTCAACTTTTTCTCATTCGTGAGACTTGCCAGCGAAGGCCAGTGAAAAAGAGAAGAGCACAGGTACTGACCCCTGTAGGTGAGGTAGTCCTCCATGATGGTCATCAGGGTGGTCATCTGACAAAAGAGGAGCACCCTGTGCTGCTTGCAGCGCAGCTTGGGGAGTATCCGGTCCAGCAGCTCAAACTTGCCAGACACCCGGTAGAGGTCGGGTCTGCGTGTGTGTGCAACACAACAATCAAAACAGTGAACAGCAAGTCTTCAGCTCAAAAGATAAGAGAATGAAAAAGCGGGTAAGTTTGCACAAACTTGAAATCTCCCTATCTCTTTCAGTTTTTTATTTAGTGGATTCGTGTAACTGGAATGTCATGTAATTTTGTGATGAGGTTGCCTATGCTGGTGTCAAATTACTACCGTTATTTTGTTGTTCTTAGCCACACTGCTTTTTTCCTTCTTTATTACATGAAGCTGTAAGTTCTCTGTGTATTATAGGTCTGTGTGAAAGATATATATATCTTTCACTCCCCACTCCCCTCCCCACGTGTAGGGTGGCAAACTGGACTCAGTCTGGTTAACCTCCCTGCCTTTCCTTCTTTTCTCTCTCTCTCTCTCTAGCACTGCGAGATCTGCTGTAGAAAGTGTAGAGAGAGACTCGTGCAAGCTCAGAATGGGTTATGTTGTGGATTGTTCATTGGGAACGGAGTTCGTTTCTGAGCATTGCAGCTTTGGCGCACGTTAGCATGCATGCATATTATATATATATATATATATATATATATATATATATATATATATATATAGAGAGAGAGAGAGAGAGAGAGAGAGGGAGAGAGAGAGAGAACTTAGGTGTAGGATGTCTATAGTCGGGCACTCAAGTCTGTTGCCTTCAGGTCGTGAAAAAGCGCTCGAACTGCTTTCTGCGCTAATGAACTGTGAGGCCAGGCTCCCAAGGTCTTCGCTTCCGTAAATGGCCTGTCATCCAGTCTATTCAAGGCACACTGGAGAGTCTCACGTTGATTATCGAAGCGAGAACAGTGGCACAGAAGGTGACTGATGGTCTCTTCACACTTGCACTTGGCGCACATTGGTGACTCCGCCATTCCAATACGATAGCTGTAGGAGTTGGAGAATGCTACTCCTACCCACAGCTAGAGACGTACCAGTACATGCTACAGGGCGACAGCAACTGCACGACTCACCCTTGTACAATGCTCCCAGTGCAACCAATGTGCTCGGCGTAAGCCTCCTCAATGTGTTGGAACATGAACGGGTGGTTGCAGATCTTGCGCAGCTGCATGATGGTGTTCATCAGCGTCTTGGTACCACCCTTGCCCTGATCGGAGGAGAGAAAGAAAAAGATTATTTATAGTTAATGAAGCACACCATTCAGGCAAGGATTTGTGCCGCTGGCTTCCCCACACAGTCACACTACCCATAGCGTAGCAAAACGAAATTGTACATCTGGCAAGGTTGCTGTAAACAAAGATTACCGAGACTTGACTGACTTTTGAAGTCCACGCACTCTTGCAGAATACAAACCATTAAGGCCTTCTTCTTTTGTTCCCTTCCAGCCACAGAATGAAGTATAAGTATTGTTTTAAGTGCAACTCCGGTGCAAACTGTACAATATATGATGCAGCCTACTTATATGAGGGCAATCAGAGAGTCTTTGCCCATATATTTTATTGGTCAAAATAAGATACATACAGGTAATTACAAATATATGTACTACTCTACGTACCTTACACTATTTTTCCACAGAGTCCCCAAACTGTTTCAGGAATTTGTCCCATCGCAGCGCTAAATTTGAGATGCCCCTGTGGTAGAATTCGTCCCGCCGATTGTGCCCCCCCCCCCCCCCCCCCCCGCACGCTTGTCATGCAAATCTTCACTGCCTTTTGCAAACTCGCATCAACACCACCTCACACTTCTCAAGGCGAGACACCTTTCCCCATATGTGGGCTGCCTTGCCCTGTGGATTTTGATGGGCGTTCGTCCCTTGCTCCATAGAAAACGGATCACACTTCGCTGCTCATACACCATGGACATGTGAAGCACAACCGCCATCTTCAACAACTGAAAGCAGCGCCGTGTCATGGAGCTACTGGCAGATAATGCCAGTCCAGTCCAAGAAAGGTCCACCGATGGGAATAAATATGTTAACTTCGCACTTACAGCCACAATTTGGCTTAAAAAATAAAAAGAAAAAGAAACGTAGGGGAAAGACTTTCTGATTTGCCCTCGTAGGTTGCCTAATTTAATGATGCATCAACGCATGGTTTACCAGATCGTATGCTGAAGGTGTGTACAATCTGCCCACATATAACTATGAACAGCAAGAATGATTACCTTTTCCCTCACTTTGATGATTAATAAAAGGACCGTACCTATTGTTATGGTAACCGGCGCGCCAACTTACCTTCTTGTCCTTTTCAGATCCATCGGTAAGAAGTACACCCTTCGTTTGCATGTGTCTGTACAGGAGTCTCTGCAGTGCTGACATGTCGCACTTTACAACGTACTCCACCTGGAAAATAGCAAAAAAAAAAAAAAAAAAAAGCAATAGCACTTTATCAAAGGCTGCATTTTCACTCGGTCACATTTCAGGATAATTATTTTCGTGGTTTGCCAATTGGCTAGAGAGTGTGGAAGCTGGAATCAGTGAACGAATGAAAGACATATGAATGGGCACACTGACACAGGATGCTAGTTGTCTTAGTGAAGCATCACGCTGGCATACACCACTATGGCCGACTGAGAATACTGTCCAAAATCTTCAGTGTGCCAGGCAGAAACCACTTTACTTTGACTCTGTGTTAATTTGTAAACACAGGTAACTTGGACTGCTCCCGCTACCCCAGGAAGCTTATGGCATCAAATAGGTGCTCCCCTTCACAGCCTTCCGAGGCCAGATTTTGAAATGGTTTTTTCTTCCCCTCATTCTTCTTGCCTTTCATCGTTGGCCCACATGCTGCTAGGCTTCCATTATCACTGTTACCAGCATGTAAGACAGACTGCTTCATTCACTGCTGAACTAAATGACTGAGTGATGGGGCTTAACGTCTCAAACAAGCAATGAGCTACGAGACAGGCTGAAAACTGGAACAGCTCTGGATTAAAGGGGCCCTGAACCATCCTTATGCTAAGTATACGAGGCTCATGTTGGTTTCACTGGGCTGTCCGAATAATCAAGCATGTCCAAATAATTGGTCGTTGACTGCAATTCATCTTTACCGATAAAAATTCAACTAGGCCTGAGCAGACGGCGACAAAATCCGTAACTTCACGACTAGCTGAAGCCGAAATTTTAGGAGGGTTTCTGCTTTCGTTTTTGCATCTTCTCTGGTTAACAAGCGTCTTCTCACCGCAAGAGTGGTTGTTTTGGCATTGCAGAAGGGCAATTTATTAACACAGCTCGAATCATTTCTCTCTTCAGCATCCCTTTAAATAAGGAGCTCAGAGTTGACCCCAGGAGTTAAAGCCTCCTGGTTTCAAAGGTTGCAAGGCAGCAACCAGTACCAAAATAGCTGCAATGCTGTTGGAATGGTGCGACGGCTACTAACCTTTTCGGGAAGTTGCGACTCGACCTCTTTCTTGAGTCGCCTCAGCAAGAACGGTCGCAGGACCTTGTGGAGACGCCGGATGATCAGGATCGTCTCCTCTTCATTGAGCTCCACCTGAGAAGCCAATGAAACCCTCGGTTATGCTGCCTGGGTTGGATCCAAAACTTAGCAATGCGTACGAAAGAAAGATGTAGGCGTGTGTCATGTAAAAGGGTGCGACATCAAGTCTTACACATTATCTAGCAAAATATGACGTAATTATATTACCCGAATCTGCAGCAAGCCGCCACAGCCCACCGTCTATGCTTGCAACCAAAACATAGCGCACCACACAATGGAAGCACAAAAGTGCAAAAATGCACGGTTTGAGGGCAACTTGTGTCCACAAATTGTAGTTATAATACATGAACTAGTTATTTTGTAGAAAGTGTCGCAGATAGAAAACTATACTCTAAAACAAGTAGAGTGCGACTTCTATGACCGCACTGCTAGAGTAAATCCTGTAGTGTCGCCTGCAAAAGTATGACACGGAGTACAGTAGACTTCCGTTAATTAAACTCCGATCAATTCGATTTTTCGTTGATTTCGATCCCGACCGAAGGTCTCCCGGCCGGTGCCCGTGCATTTCTATGGGCCCAAACTTTTGTTATTTTGATGCTAAAATTGACCTTTGCCGGATAATTTGAACTTCTCCAGTCAGCACACATGTGCCTGATCCCTGCAGTGACCCCAGTAGTGACTGCTAAGTAGCAACATCTGCCTCGGTGAAGCTTAGGGGACAGTGTACATGCGTTGAACACATGTCAAAAATCTCCCACCAACGAAGCCTATTTTTGGCCTGGCCTAGGAAGATTTTCAAGCAGTAACGTAGCTCCCAATGTCTGACTATGGTATTTACCCTATTTTAATGCGCACATGTTTTTTTCTTGCTTTCTTTTTTCAAGAAAATTGGGCCAAAAATTACCTGCAAGGTGCAATCGTATACAAAACCAAACCACCTTCACGGTGGTCATATGCTTTACTGCATAACAGAAATGTACTGCGCAAAGCTGACTTTAGTTTCTTTTTCTTTTTGGCTAAAAAATTTCTATTTTGTTTAGAAGCTTTAATGACATTTCTGCATAGCCAGACACGAGTAAATACTGACAAATTAATCGGTGGCATGTTTTGGCGTATTTTTTTTCCCCTTGTTTAATTTGACCAGTTGAATAATTCTATCAATTTCAACGGTCCCGTCAGGTTCGAATTAATGCAAGTCGACTCTACGGTCAAACACAAGTGGACTCAGACTAAGAGGAAGAAAGCTCCGTCGCTTGCCTTTTCGCCAGTCGTAGCGAAGGGAGCGTTGAACCACTGCTCAAAGGTGTTGCAACTCTTGAAGATGCTCGGCAATAGGAAGTTCAGCAGGGCCCACAGTTCAGGCAGCTTATTCTGCAATCGAAACCAAAAGCGCTCTGTCCTTGGTCCCCTCCACAAAAAATATTTTAGATCATTTAAGGAGCTACAAATGCCCTCTTTTTGTATGTTTGCACTACTGTCTGCTCTGTACTTTGTTACCAAGAGAACTTTCAACCCCCCCCCCCCCCCCCGACACACACACACACACACACTCACAATTCTAGCTTACAGAACACAATGTGACATGAGTTAAATTCGTGTACCGGCCAACAAGTGAACTCGATTATTTACTTTTGGATGGGGCACAGAAGTACTGGCAAACAAGGTACAGCAGAGTCTCACATGCAATACAGTGTCACAGTGAATTTTTCTGCGGCTATGCTCTTGTTACAAGGTTTCGCTTCCTTCTGGGACTAGCAAGTACCCATCTGTTACATGGCAACTTGCGGCATCACAAATAGGCAGCACAGGTATCGCCCCAATTTCTCTACTGCATGCACCCGCCGTGGTTGCGTAGTGGCTTTGATGTTGCGCTGCTAAGCACGAGGTTGCAGGATCGAATCCCAGCTGTGGTGGCCGCATTTCGATGGGGGAGAAATGCAAAAAAAACGCCCATGTACTGTGCGTTGAATGCCCCACTACGGTGTACCTCATAATCAGATCGTGCTTTTTGCATGTGGTACTGCAGAATTAGTTTTTTTTTTATTGTGTGCATTTATTTTGCAACTTCAAACCGTCGCATCTTCCAACACCTTTAAAATATTTTTGTGAAGAGAGTTCATTTTTCACAAAACTACATGTAACGTTCGTGAAATTGTAGAATGAGCCCGAATTTGCCAACTTTGACAACAAATTTGGCAGTGCATCCATCGTTCGGAGGTATCTGCTGACAATATTGTAATTATAAATTTTGGGTGTTTAGCAAATTAATGAATGATGGGTGTGTTACTGGTAACTGGTGACGGTATGTTTTGTATGTTATGAAGAAAAGTATATACCCTGTGACACATACCCAGTGAACAAAGTTGGCATCAAGGAGGTTCACTGAAGAATGCCACATACTGTTACGTTTGGTGTGCTAGCCAAACGCGAAATACTGGGGTCTACGAGACTCTTAACGACTTCAGCAATCATACGGGAAGGTGCGTCATCATTCTGAAGCTT
This sequence comes from Dermacentor andersoni, assembly GCF_023375885.2. Lineage (NCBI taxonomy): Eukaryota > Metazoa > Arthropoda > Arachnida > Ixodida > Ixodidae > Dermacentor > Dermacentor andersoni. The sequence continues at coordinate 69,794,108 of NC_092824.1, read as the reverse complement.
GTCTTTTGAGGCTTGTGCATCATTCAGCAAAGGCAAATTGGCGGAGTTCGTTGTGAGAACTAGACAGCGGGAGGATTCCCATAACTTTAGCGAAAGAAGCCAACACAACGGGTGCTTTTACCTTCTGGCGAGCTTGGGTCACTGACCTCTCCCCAGTCGTCAGTGAAACAATGTACCTGGTGTGCTTGCTTCCCCCTTTCCAGGATCAGCTTGGGGATGGTACGTGTGCATTGTGTCAGCCTTCTCTTCTGGAGCAGTGTTTTGTGCAGATACGAACCACCAGACTGGTTGGTTGGGACATTACCCGTTTCCCTAGCAAGTGGCCTAGGGAAGACGAACGGGATTTAAGGAGCCATCTCGCGTCCTAGCAAGTGTGCTCTGTGAGAATGATTTAGCGTGCTTCGTGCTCGGCCAAAATGTAGTTTGTGCTTCAAGGACGATATAGCTAAGTGCTGCCATGTACTGCGCTCTGTACTTCTGCTGGTGCAATTATGTCTTCACTTGAAAGTCTGCCTTACTCCTTCAATGTAAATAAACACCCCTGTTGGATTCCCTCCACTTATCGTCTCTGCAGCTCATCGTCAAGGAAGCAACTCTTTTTAAGATGGTATGGACAAACGCATGGGCCCGTTAAGCCTCCGCGTGACACCTCGGTAGTGTAGACCAGCTACTTATTTTGGTGTGGCGGCGTAGGATAGAGCCCAGTCACCTTGGTGATGCCCCACCTCGAAGTCCATGCCATCCAACTCCTGCAAAACCCAGTGGCATTTACCCAGTGACACTTACGCAGTGACCCAAATTGGCGTAAAAAGGAAACCAGTTAGATCCAGACATAGGCACACACCGGAAGGTGTGTGAATGCTAATCGAATGAAAATCAGGAGAGTTGACAGGCACACATCAAAAAACGAACCTGCAAAGGCGTGCCCGTCAGCAACAGGCGGTGTGGAGCGCTGTAGTGCGTGTTGAGGATCTGAGTCAGCTTGCAATGGTGGTTCTTCATGCGGTGACCCTCGTCAATAATCATGTACTTCCAGCGGAGCTTGGCCAGCACCGCCTTGTCCTTGATGACGTACTCGTAGGTGGTGATGAGCACGTTGAACTTACTGCTGCGCAGCTGCTGAGACAGCTGCCGCCGCAGGTTGGGTGAACCCTTGTATGCCACTTTGACCACTGACGGCGCCCACCGGTCAAACTCGAGCATCCAGTTGGACAGTGTCCTGGAAAAGAAAGGGAGACTTAGGCAATGTTGCCACTTTACTGGATGTTGAGCTAGAGCTAGTACATTTTTTGGCTTGTTTAGCTTTGGTTGCTTCAGAGGAAACTTTGGCTTTATCAGAATAGTAACTCTTGCAGAGCGTGCCTTTGATTATATGTTAAAGCTGCCAAATGTACTTCTTATGGAATGTTTTATACTTATTGTATTTACTCGTATATTGCGTGTAAGAAGTGCAAGCATTAGATGAATAAATACGGTAAATCATTTATAGAAAAATATACTATAAGACACTAATGCTAATGTAAATACACTGTAACTTGTACCTGTGATGTGACTAACATAAGGGCCACTTGCAAGCCTCACAAAAGGCCTGTTTACTACAGACAATGTTCCTTCTCATTAAACGCTTTCAGGGAGTATTTTTAGTACACTTAGAAAACTTTCTGGGAGACTTTAGCAGATTTCAACACATCCCCTACCAGCTACACCTGTTGGAAAGAAAAAGAAAAAAGCCCACTCACGAAAGCGGTACAATGATGAGATAGGGTCCATTGATGCGCTTCTTCTCCATCAGGTATGTGATGACAGCAATTGTCTGCAAATCAGGTAGAAACAAAAACCATCATTTACCACCAGACCTCCTCCAAGAAGTTTCTCGTTCCCCTTCGAACTGTAAAGAGAAACATGACATGCAAGTATAGGGGGATGTGCAAGCTGCCACAAGTGCACTTCACACATCTTGCCTGTTATAATCAAGAAGGCAGACTTGGTACTAGAATAGTAAGCACAGTCGAACCCACCAATAACGATAGCAGATCTCTCAGTTATCACGACCACGTTTCACGGGATTTACACCTTTCTGACCCTGCCTGTCGAAACTGCGTCCAGATGTAAGGAACATTTTCAAGAGCATCGTACTGTTTTAACAAACACTTCAAACTTGGTCGCTGTAAAAGGAGGGCATATGCAAAGCGGCAAGGCGTGACTATACTGGGCACATGACAGTGCACAAATCTGGTGGGCAGAGGCATCGTTGAAGCAGAAAAATTTGCAAATGCCTAGCAAACCATTCCAAGTGGCACATCTTCAGCATACACTGTCAAAACACAGTGCCAAACGTAGTGTGCTTCACAGGTTAAATCAGTATTTTTTATTTAGGTGACGAAGCTTCATTCCACCATGAGGCTCTTTTACGCTTCAGGGAATGCTGCCTTCTTTTGAGTGAAATGTGGAGGCATACAACTAAATAGCTGCACTTACAGAATTTTACAGATCTTACGAGTGACTGACTGCGTGGACAAAAGCAAGCCCCTATGTATTTGGCTAGAAATATGACAAGGAACTGTCTCCTAAGTTGACTCTGAGGTGAAGCTCGTGCCAAAGATTAAATTGTGACCGAATGCCAATGCACTTCCACGAGGGGTGCAATCATGCAAGGCCCATATAAATGACCACGACATGCAGGCCAAATCCACATATAGGTAGACCCCCTTAATTTGGGATAGTCAACAAATTTACAAATGCAAGAATGCACTTGCTTTGTCCGCCACTGGAGTTTCCCTTTTTTTTTTCTTTTTTAAGCAGCCGTGACTTACAACGAACCCAAACATCTTTGCACCGAATTCAGCAATTAATGAAAGGGAAAACTGTCATCCACCCAACTGGAGCCCAAATCTACAAAGGAAACCCGCACGGGTTCTCTTAGCAAACTTGTGCTTCAGTCAGGAAGATGACCAATTTTCCCTTTTGTGAATGTTCCTCTACGATGTGGGCTTCTGATGAACCGATTAGCTGCATTCAGCAATGAATGCCTCCAGCAACCACCGAGACGCATGAACAGCCACGAGCGCCTGTCCTCCTCTGTCCTCGTGTCGTCTCTGCACTACTACTCGGTCATCGTGTGCCAACGGGCCCAAACTGGTCCCGTCAGCTGCGACCAAACGTCTGACACCTTTTGACGTCTTAGCTGGACTGGCATGTCACACTCCCGTTGAGAAATCGCAGCCCACCTGAATGGTCTTGCCAAGACCCATCTCGTCGGCCAGGATGCCGTTGAGGTTGTTGTTGTAGAGGGAGACGAGCCACTCGAGCCCCTTGACCTGGTACTCCTTGAGCACCCCGTTGACCATGAGGGTGGCCTGCTCGTGCACCTCCTCTCGGATGGCATGCGCTATGTTATAGTAGTTCTGGTAGCCGCCTGCCTTGTACTCGTCGTCCTCGGCGGCCGCCGCCCTGGGTGTGGACGTACGAGAAGGGAAACGCGACTGTGAATGCGGGGCCGAAATCACAATTATCGCCATGAAGACGCGTTTTTTCCAATTTTGTTTGTTTTGCGTTCCTAAACACCTGAGGAAGCTCCTCACGAAGTTCGCTTATTACCTGTGCGATATAAAAGAAGAAAATGAGCTTTATTTTACCTGAAGACGTCAAAAGTGCCTATAACGCCGTTTCCAACGAGTCGCCGTAGTGTGGGGGAGAAGCCTAACGCAGAGTCAATTCACTAGCTTGAAAATTTGTTTTTTGAACTTTTCAGTAATGAGAGACCTTCTGTTTAGAGCACTGAAAAACCCAATTTAAGAAGATAAAGCTGTTGCGGCTTATTGGTAAATGCAAGAGAAATGTGTTTGGCACTACGTCCCGCCTCTCTGAGGTCCTAGATACATGATATGAACAGTCTCCACCACATTGCAACGTGGTGTTCAGGGGCTTGCTCGACACACGTCCTGCCTCTTCGAGGAGCAATTTGCAAGTGACGGTGGTCCATGGCAGACTGAGAAACATCAGTTGCACTATAAAAAGGGTGCCCCAGTTATAATACATCGCGTTTTTAATAAACAGAGGCCATTCTATGCAAAGATAATAACCAAGTGCATGTTGGTCACAGTCGAGCACAGCAGCTGCCGGTAATTCTTTTGTTGACGCCATTCAATTTATTGCAATTGGCTATTTTTTTTTATTATTGCTCTGAATGGCAAGCTGTCAATGAAGAATTTGCAGAAAATTGAAAGAAACCTAAAACTGGCATGTTTTCGGCCAGGTACTTTTTGCCCATTCTTTTTTTCTGGCTGATGGAGAAAGCCAGCAAAAAATTATAAATACAGTAGAACCCCCCCGCTCATAGGTTTTTAAAGGGATTGTGGAAAAGAAACGTACCAGCCAAGAAAACGCAACCGTGAGGAAGGGCGCACATCGCCACAGCACAATGTCAGAAACAGTCCGAGTGCTGCCAGTGCAGTTATTATATGTCTCGGTGCTGGTACTGTGACCAGGAAAGGCACATGTGCACGTGTATAACTAAGGGAGACGTATGGTGTTCCGTGACAGTGGCCCCTACCGCAAATATTTTGTGTACGCTGCACTACGTAACATGGTTCTACTGCGTTGAAGCTGACTAAAGAGAACCAGCAATTGTGAAATGCAAATAAGACCCCTGCAGCACCAAAGTAAATGTAGCCCTGTCCTTGGCAGAATTGGCCCAGTGGGCATGGTTTCCGGTAGGTTTTAATCGATGCACACTTTTTCAGATGCTTCGCCAATTGCTCTGTGCACACTTTCCCGCAATGCCTGTGCAGCCACTGGCTTGTGCAACTCTGTTCGTTTACTGCAAACTTCGGCCGCTTGTTGCAACATGCGAGAGTCAATTTTTTCCATGGGCCATTGTATTTACGTGGCGGCCACTTCCAAATGCAAGGTAAGATGCGGGAACATTACAGAATGGCGCTGTATCAAATGGAAACGTAATGCATAGGAGTCAATGGGATTTAGGTTGGGACCACGAAAAAAACGACGTAGCAGTCGGGAAAACACAACAGTGAGGAACGTATCAATGGGGTTCCACTGCATCACGTGACTAACCATCGATTCGCATCAAAAAGCAGCGCCCTCAAACATGCTCCACGTGAATATGAGGTACATATCAAATTACATGGCGCATACCCATGACTTTCTTGCATCTGTGGTGCACCACCCATTGCTTGTGAATGCAAGCAGTGAGAGAAGCCTTGCCAGACATGTATGAAAGGGAGACTAGTGTAATGCCAGCTACGAAGGGGGACTCACTGAATAACAGTCTTGACGTGGTCGTCGGGCGAACTCTCCATCTTGGTCGGAGCGCTGACGGGCTGCTGCTGGGGCTGCTGGGAATTGTCGTCACCTTCATCCTCCGACTGTTGAGGAGAACGAGAAGGGAATGTTGGCAAGAAAGCAAGCGAAAGCAAGAAACGAGACAACTTCACTGAACCACCCTAAAGCACTGGTGTCTACTGAGTCAAAGCTGCACAGCAGCACCTCTCTCTTAGTGATGCAGAACTATTGACACTACTGATAGTTCAATCGCTGTTGAACAATATTGATGGCAAAGAAAAAAAAAAAAGAACTATCGATAGTACTGTCAACAGTACAAAGCCATGCTACGTAAAACATGAAATCACAGCAACAAACATCGCAACATTTCCTGACAAATGTGGTAACGACCATACTGCTCTGCGTTTTTGAAGTGCACACGTCACCAAGCGCTGGAGGCAGGCACTCCTCTGAGCTACGACAGCTTGGCTTTTACACACTACTATAGCTTTTCATGCCGATAGTATAAGGTCACGTGACATTGTTCATCAGGCACTTAAAGTTGCAACCACCCGCAAAGAACAGCCGCTTCTTAAAATTCTGGAGACCAAGCCGAAACAACCCAATGCCATTCTCTAAAGTAGTTATAAAGTATAGTTGTGCATACTCGCGGCATCAGCATCATCAAAATGCGTGTTCTCCGTCGCTGGGCATTCATAATTCCAAACAGGAAGAGTGGACTTAAGGGCATCAAAGTGACATTAAGTTACACATCTAAATGTTCAGCTTGAATGAAAAATGTTATAAATGCGTACAACTGTGCTGTAAGAAATTTTAACTAAATTTTGAGATTTGAAAATATGGAAGACTAATTTTTTTTGGCCTCATGCAACCATAGTTTGTTTAGAGTATGAGTAAGTGATAGCCATATTTGGAATTTTGACAGCAAGAACTGTTTTACTTCATTTGCCAAGAAACTGTTATAGAAATGCATGAACTGAGCGTTACTTAATGTCATTTGGCGTAAAACTTTTGGTAATCTCGCAAGGCAACAACTGCAAGCTATGAAAAGCACTATAAATAGGCAAATAAACTGTCATAACACAATCTATGGTATAAGAAAAAACTGTCGATAGCCATTGCACTGATGGTTTTGCATCACTACTTTCTGTGCCCCTCGGAACAAAGCCGCCACACATTCGTAAAGTGCTTTTCGTGGGCTTCCTACAAATGAAACCATTTTATTTACTTGAGGCCACACACCACCGTCAAGAGAAATAACAGGTTAAAGGTCCACTGCAACGAAACTTGACTTCGGCAAGAATGGTAAAAAATAATAATAATAAATAAAGAAAGAAATACAGACTTTTAATTATTACCCTTTCAAATGCACCTTAGCAGACAATATGGGCATCTGGTGGTTAACTGATATGATGCAGCTCCCAGAACATAGCCTCCAAGATTTTCGACGTGCCACAGGCACCATCCAATCTCGGAGGTCATGCCCAGGAGAGAGAGAGGGAGAGAACCCTTTATTGAAAGGCAGAGAGTTTAGCCGTCGTATAGACATCGCTGACATGCTACTCTGCATAGGGAAGGGAATTGGGGAGAGAAAAAGAAAAGCAGCATGCTGGTTCTCAACGCTACAGGCACTGCTGCATATCTAGCCATAAGTAATCAAGGTGTTCTTTAAGTTTTGGTATAAAAAATGTCAACTACCAGGAGCTTATCATGACACATCCACTTGTATTTGCACAACGTATTGCAAGATGGCTGCTCTACATCTACAAAATCTGAAACTAGGCTGTTTACATGATTTCTAAGTTTGTCTTTAAGCTATATTAGTACAGCAGGCTTCCGTGGCCATCTGCACATACCATACATACTTGCATATTGGTTGTGCACTCCCCTCCCTCCCCAACTCATCGGCCATCAAAAAGTATTTTTTAGCTGTAATCATTGCGCCCTCGAAAATTGCTGCAGTGGCTGTCGTCTGCTTGTTCTGGCTCGTGATGATGAAAGTGTATGGCAGCCTTTGACTTTAAGCAATAAATTTAGCAAATAAAGGGCCTTTGTAGTTCCCACTTGCGTATAACCTGCCTTGTTGTTACAACGCAAGTCCTGTTTGGGAGCAATTCTTTCTTTGTTTTAACTTACAGTGGCTGGTGTGACATCCTCGATTTACAGCCACCTAGAACATTCTCTTGGAAAAAATGTCCCACGTAATTATCACACCCAATGCCCTTTCGTGAAAAAAAAATAAAAAATAAAGCACAAGCATTTTGAAAGTATAAATGTGGTATCTTGAGCCAGTGCAACTCCATTCTATGCCTGCTAATTTCCTAATCTCATCCCACCACCCAATTACCTTCTGCACTAGACTGTGTTTCCCTTCTTTTGGTTTCCCACTTTTGTCACTTTAACAAACAACCAGTTATTTGCTTTACTGATCATGTGACCTCCCAAACTCTCTTAATCATCCTCTTAATCTCAACAAGAATGTCAACTAACACTGTCTTCTCTCCAATCCACCCAGTCGTCTTGTTGCAGTCTCTTATTTAATTTTACAACCACCATTTTCCATTTCACAGCTTGTAGCACAGTCCTTAGCGCTGCTTCTCAAACTTCATTGTTATGGTGCATTCAACTTTTAGCCCTACTGGTTACTACTGACTGAACACGCTGATTATTTCGTACCTACCTGCTGTTAGGTACACATGCGCGCACTGGCAATGAACTGATGAGACAATCCCGATAATGGCCACCAGGATTCTAAGTTGGGCTAGTTGGTTTACATTCGTTATGGCAAAACAGCACGGATGACGAGATGGGCGAAATAGACAACACAATGGGCTGTGCATTGCCTGTTTCACCATAACGACAGTGAATGCCCACAAACATGTGTACCTCTGTTGAGTCATCGGTTTCACCCTCTTCCTCATCGTCACTGGCTTCTCTCGGCGCCACTTCAAAACTGAAAGAGAGAGAGAGAAATTTTTTCATTTCAGAGACGGTTACTGTACTCTGGAATTAGTGTCGGTGGTGACAGCTGTGCATGTTACTTAGATCCCAGCAGTTATTGCCATACCCAGTATCTACAATGTTACTGGTGACAGCTTCACATGTTACTGCATCTGCCGTCCTTCGCCACAGCTGGCATGCATTATTTGACCCAACAGAATTGTCAGAATTGTCGGCCTTCAAAATTTTCATGTTTCAAGCAAGGAAAATGTCCCCACAAGATCACATCGCTCAAATAGAAGGAAATATGCCTCTCTGAAAAAAAGAAGAAACCTACCGTGGTAAGATGTTCTGCCATCTCTGGAAAACGCTGACTCTCTGTTTAAGCGCGTCCCTTTAGGCCACTGAGGCTCAGCTAGTAACCAATATGTGCAAACAAATAGTTGACCCCTTACAAAAGACATTTGTGACCTGCTCCAATTTGGCTGCACTTCAGGCGGCTGCTTTTATAGAAGACAACAGCAGCGGATGGGCATAACGGGTGCATTGACATTTGGGAGCGACAAGGCATAGGATTTTCGCAGCAGGAGTTACAATGATGGTTGCAACTTCAATATGGCAAATACACTCGTCATGAATTGTGTTTTGGAAGACATCGTCTTTCTGTCTTTTTATGTCTGCCAAGAGTTCGGAATGCGGATATAAATACCGAGTTGGCAAAAAAATATACAGTACGATATGAATTTAATGTTCTTACCCTGGGTGCATTTCGAGCCATGTATCAAGCTGGCTTGCCAGTGGAGCATCTTTGCCTTCAATGACCTTGCCAGTTGCTGTCTCGATGACGTTGACCCTGAGGTCGCTGTGCTGTGAGCTTTCATCCACCATCTGTGCAATAGGCGGAAAGAAGACAGTGTCTAATGTCATTTTAGTAGTCTGTTGCTGTGTGCCTAGTAGCCAACGTAGCAAACAACAAAAGCACAAACTGCTGCAGGACACACTTCTGAAGGATATTACTGCAGTCACATATCCCTACTTAAATCATTTCTGTGAGCTGCAGAGTAACTTTAGCATGGACAGATACTGCCGAACTGCATGAAAACCTTCACAAAATACATCAGGTGAAAAAAATCTGCCCGGTTCATAAAGAAACACTGCATATAGTTAATGAGAAGAAAGAAAACAGAAGGGCCCGATTGTTATTTGTCATATTGTAAGAAGCCAACCCTAAAAAAGTTCACGTACACCTGCGGCAGAAAGAATGTTCCACATCTGCTGCCAAGGCTCGTGAGTGGTGGCGCTGGCTAACACTCCCAGGGTTAGTTCTCGTAGATAAAATAAACAGCCCAGAAAGTGGATCGGAAAACGGCGCCGCAGTAGCTCAGTTTGTAAGAGCGTCGCTTGCGTAATGCAATGACGTGGGTTCGTATCCCACCTGCTTCCAGTTGTCTTTCCATCCACTTTCATTTCCATTAATTTATCAGTTTTTAATTCAATTAACAGGTACAACTAATTTCTACTATGCTGTCCTTGGCATCTTTCTTTTGTTGGCTTCTGATGATATTACTACATATAGTTAAATTTTAAGAGCTGCTTCAGCTCACTGCATGGTTTAGAGCAGTCTGATAGAATGTAGGGTGGCCTCCATGCTTACGACAAGATTTGTCTACTAGTAGTTAGATTCATTCTTTTTTACTACACAAACACGCTCTTAGATCAGTATTCCAGGCTTTTGGCAATGCCATTACTGGGAAAATGCATCGATGAGGCACTAGCGGATAAATTTTATGTCTTCAGGCTACTACATTTTCCAGCATAATGAATGCACCCCCTCACTTGTCCCACCACAAAGTGTATTTTTTCTTTTCCTCGTATAATGATTGCGCATGGAACTTGCTCCCGTGAAATAGGACACACACGATACGATTTGGTGTTCAGTATGGCGTCCAACATGCCAAAACGACAGCCGGATCTGAGGTGTTTGGCCATTACGTAGCGCTACATCGGGCGCTCAGTATGCGACAAAAGTAGGTGACACGCGGTACAAGTGGGTGTCTGACACAGAGTGCAGCACGCCAGATCCTAGGCATTTTGCCGTGCTATGTGGCAGGTTGGACCCCTATGGTGCTGGGACCCAGGTGGCCGCAGGAAAAAAAAAAAGAGACACTCAAGATTTTACTCCGCATAATGAACGCACCCCAACTTAGTGCAAACTTGTTGGTAAACATGATGCGATCATTATGCGAGTAAATACGGTATGTCTTACACCTACTAAAAGACCAACATTTCTTCCAGCCATCCCCTGTTGGCCCTGTCCTGCCAATGATTCGTTGATAATTGATCAACTCCCACCCGTTGCTGAAAAAGCTTCCTAGCCCTATCCCTCTATCTAATCTCCCTGTCACTATGGACTGTATTTCTTTTCTCTTGGCACTCGTTCACTTACAAAAATAGACTACTGGATGCCTATTCCATGCATCACAATGCCTGCTCAACTCTATTTCATACTTTCAATCTTGGCTAAAATGTCAGCTAGCTACATTTGCTCCCTGGCCCTTACTCTTTCTAATCCAAAATATTCTTGTTGCTTAGCTCACTGGTCAGTTTTCCATTCCGTCGCTTGTTGCATGGTACATAGCACCCTTCCAAGAACCTTTGCTACCCTCCCCAGCTTCAGCCTAGTAGGCCAGTCAGGCATAATGCATAAGTTATATCCTTTATCAATTTGAGGACAAGCTCTTCAGTGCCCAGCCTAGGCTCGAAGGGGTTGTCGCAAAGTCCCAAGGAAAGCATTTGCGAGACAGGAATGGCTGCAGCAAATTCCCACACTCACCGCATCCATGGCTGCGTCGGATGACCCCGGTGGGCCGCCTTCCCCGCTTCCAGCCGCAGCGGCGCCGCCGCTCCCTTCCTGCTGTCCCTGCTGGCCCGGCTGCGGCTGCTTCTTCTTCTTTTTCTTCTTCTTCTCGCGCAGTTTCCGCCGCTGCTCGGCCTTGTGCTGGCGCACCATCTCGGTGAGGTTGTGGATGTACTCGTCCGTCTGCGACAGCAGGAAGGCCAGCCGACGGTCCTTCTTCTGGTCGATGAGCTTGCGGTATCCCTCCTCGTCCTCTGCCATGAGGCGCCGCATACGCTCCTTCTCGACACGTTCCTGCTCCTTCTTCTGCTCGCGCTCCGTGTTGGCGTGGTACGTGGCCACCGCCTTGTTCACCTTGGCCACCTTGGCCTGGACTCCGCGGTGGAACTCGCGGAAGTCCTTGCCGTGCTGCAGCACGGCCGCCAGGTACTCCTGGTGCTTCTGGCGGCGCTTGCGCTCCTGCTCCAGCTTCTGCTGCTTCTCGAGCTTCTCGGTGAGGCGGGCCTCGCGGAGGCTCTGCCGCTTGGTCCGCTTGTACAGCTTGGGGTTGAGCGAGGTCTCGAGGGTGGTGTCCCTGCGCATGCACTGCACCACCTCGGCGCGCAGCTGCCGCTGGAAATTGAGCAGGCGCAGGGCGCGCAGCTCGATCATGGCCTTGATGCGCAGGTCCTCGGGCAGGTTGGCCGGCAGCTTGGAGAGCTCCTCGATGCGGTGGGCAATGCGGCTCGTCAGCCGGTTCTCCTTCTCCTTCAGGACCTCGATGGGGTCGATGCCCTGGGGCTTGGCCACGGGTGTGATGCGGTTCTGCTTCTGCTGCTGCATCTGCGCACAGGGGCACACTTAGCGTTGCAACCCACCAAGATGGGCTGAGAGCAAGCGATTGCGCATCCACTGCGCACACATGCACACACACGTGTCCATGTGAACAAGCCTAACAAATGGGTCTAATGGGAGTCATGCTCTCACTACTACTACTCTAGGACCCTAGTCTGTGTACACGTAGTTCGTAATTTTTGTCTTATGAAAAAAATATAATTTTTCAGTTCTCTCAAATGTAGAAACAGTAAATTTGGTTAACTTAGCTATGTCACGCTAAATAACGCTAGAAAACAAGGACAGTACCAAGTAAAACCTAGAGTGCTATTCTGGATGCTGCAAAATTCTGTCACATTGCTAAATTCCACCCAGTTTGGGTTTGGGCCAATCAGAGTGGGTGGGGCCATGCTTGGAGTCATTCGGAGCTGATAAGGTTGCACAATATGATGGAGTTTGGCAGCCTCCAGAGCAGCGCCTCAGATGGAGCCTCGAACGAAACCACATGCTTAAGGTTTCACACTGAGAAGCTGAAAATTGTAACGAGATGATAGCACTCACTTTACACTGAAACACAAAGAAACATGCCAAAGAGCAGCCCCTTCACTTCAGTGCCGTCTACTACAGACACTTCTGTGGCCAGCCTTTGCAACAATTCCCCCTTTTGTCTTTTGACCCTTTCTTCTCTCTTTTTATCACCACTCACATGGTGCCATTATTGCCACCACTTGGTGCAAAATATAGTGAGAAATCAACAGAGCTGAAGCGAACGAATCCTAGTGAGAAACAGGCCTTGCACTTCCCGCCCAGATGCAGATGCTGAAATCGAGATGTGGACGCCCTGAAGTGATGAGTCACTGTGGCAAACAATGCCATTAATAAGTTGACGAAAGAAGAGTGAGAATACCACGTAATGACAGAACATGTTCAAACATGCACTGATGCGAGAATCAAATCAGCAAGGAGGAAAATGAAGAGTGTAGTCAGTGGCACATGGAAGAACTAGGTTACTCTAGGAAAGTGTGAGAGGCCACTTCCGAGGATGGTTTAAAAGCCAAAGATCTAAAAATAAAATAAAATTGGACAAAAGATGGGTGAAAGATGGGACAAAAGTGGGATCAAGCTAAAAATAAAATAAAATCTGGTGAAAGATGGGAAAAAAGTGGGATCAAGCTACCAAAAGATGAAGAAGTCTACTGTAACAGTCCTACACTCCATACAAACCTTTTCTTGCTGCTAACGTAGCATTAACTACTAACACATGACTAGCTTGCATGTCGTGTGCACTTCCTGCTGGCTGGCCTTTCTTTCGCAATCACAGTAGAGCTCCAGAACAGCGATAAGATGCAATAAATGGTCTGACAAGGAACTCCACTTATCTTAATCTTATTTCGTGTTTGACATTAAGATAAGGTAAGATCCTTCTCAAGCATCCAGCTGCGGGTTGTGAAGCTGAATGCAAATTGAAGGGCCCTCAAGGGTTTTGCGAAAGTGAAAATGCGCTCTATGTTGTGACGCCTTTCGTGGGAAACTTCGACTTTTTCCATTTATCACAACTTTAGCGTATTGGCAGTAAATCATTGCTTTTCCAAATGAGAGAAAGTTGTGCTTCTGTATGGAAGAATGAGGTGCCCGGTACTGTAAAGGACTTTCCTTCTTTCAGGTCACGGCAAATGGGTGCATGTGACAATTGAGGGCGTTTTTTCCCCCCCTTTTTTTTGTGACAAAAGACGGTTGCATGTTACAATCGAGGGCACGTTAGAATCGAATAAGTACAGTAAGCGTAATTAACCAAAAGAAACAAATATCTTGCGGAAGTATTTCCAGCAATACGGGGTTGAACACCACATAGAAAACTGGATGTAGGCTTCACTCCCAAGTTACCTATGGCTTCATTTGGAATTTGTACAAACAGCTCTCGTCATATGTGAACCACAGGTGCACATCTCATTTGCTTTACATCACGAGTGTGACACCACTGCAGCCGGAGATGTTGCATCGGTCTGTCTCCTCTCGCCGTGCTTTAAAACAAAAAGCGAGTTCCGTGCCAAACCTCTCTTTTCATATCCTGCGGTCCTGCTCTAAACCAACAAACAACACTTGCTGCCCGTCATTCAGTGTTGGCCCAAGAGGTTTATCCAGAAACTTCACAACTCGATACAGTCCAACCCCACTTTTAACAATATTCCAGTGCCACGAAAATCCCATCGTTATAACTGATAATTGTCATAACCGGGTTGTATAAAAAAATCAAAATAGGGGGATCGCAGAGCTGTTGTGAGAAAACTATAATGGTGGGGAGGCCAGTGCCCCTCCTTACCACCTTCCTCCTCCATTTGGCTGCTGACTGTATTCACTCGTTCAACTGCTTTCTGGGCACTCTGATCGTGTGCAACAAGCTGCAGCTGTCGGCGTTAAAGAATGGCACTGCTATAACAACTGCAAAGAGGGGTCACGGGTGGCAAGCGATATGCAAGCACCGCCGACGCATTGCTTTGCGAGAAGGAACGCTGAGCGAGACGGAACGCTGAGGCGAGATCGCCACAAGCATCTCGCCACGCACTTCTCACTGGCTTGCACGAGAAAACCCTATGTCTGTCAGCCTCGCATGCTTTACGCGAAGCTTGCCGACATCCTTCACCAAGGCATCCAGGTGCTCCACGTAGTGCAGCAGAAGCTTCCTCGCAAGAACGAAGCCTCGGAGTGACTGAATCATCTGGCGGGCCTCCTGTAAGGACAACGCTGAGGCAGCCCCTACCGTGTCATCGCTGCTGTTGTCGCTGTCACTATCCGATGCAAGCACGTTCGCGACGATCGCCTCATCGGTTAGAAGCACTCAGTTTCCAAATCTATAGCCGTGTGCATTCTTTTCACTGGTAACGTTGTGCATTGCCGATGACCCGCGGGCGGATCAGCCATCTTCTGTTTTGGCAGTGTCAAGCAAGGCTGAGAAACCACGTGGCTAGGAACAATTTTGACACAACCAACAAAGACGCACGCAGCCGATTAAGCTGTTTGCACAACTGCGCTGAATGAGAAGCTAGCGAGCAACATGCAAGGAGTGGAGTTAGCGCAGTCCGTTAAGGGGGGACGCGGGTTTTACATAGCGAAAAATGGCCAAAAAATCGATTTTTTGAAAATAACATTTTCAGTTTCTATAACCCTTTTTCTACCTGATACCCAAATATCATCACTGTAAACCACTTAGAAGTGCTCTAAAAAATTCGTTTTATCAGCCAAGGTGGCGAAAAATCTCGCGGAAATCAAGAAAGAACAGCGTTTTTCACGCCACAATATCTCCGGAACGGCGCGACCGAGCGCCGCCATCTTGGTCTCGTTGGAAAGCGCATTTCTCCGTCTTCAAATCTGCCGCTTCAGCGATCTCCTCCATACAGAAACAAGCGCACAAAAAGCAAATGATTGAGGGGCGTGCCGGAGTCTGCGATTGGCCGCGCCCGCCACGTGACTCCAGCGCGGTTCGCCATTGGTCCTGCGCTCGCGTCGTCTGCTCGGCTCTTTGCACCTCGTGAGTTTGACGTCTCCACTCGCCGTAATCTCGACGTGTCAAAGCGGGCGCTACGCGGACATCGCAGTAGCGTGGCCGATCCCTACGCTTGTGGACGTTTCAGACTCGCGGCTAAGCATTCCGAGCACCGGCGACGCGGACTTCGCGACCAAGATTCGCGCGCGGAATCCTCGGACATGCGGCTAAGCCTTTCAGCAGTCGGCGTTTCGAATTCGTGACAAATTCGTATCGCGCACGTAATCCTCAGAAACGCGGCTTAACATTTCGCGCATAGGGAGTCTCCGACTCGGCAATCATGCACATCGCGCGCGGACTTCTCAGACCTTCACCTAATCATTCTGTGCATCGGCACCTCCGACTGCGCGAATAAGCGCATCGAGTGTCGACTCCTCGAGCCCGCGGCTAGGAATTTGGCGCGTCGGCACGTAGGACTGCGCGAATGAGCGCGTCGAGTGTCGACTCCTCGAGCCCGCGACTAGGCATTTCGCGCGTCGGCACCTCGGACTGCGCGAATAAGCGCATCGAGGGTCGACTCCTCGAGCCCGCGACTAGGCATTTCGCGTCGGCACCTCGGACTGCGCGAATAAGCGCATCGCGCGTCGGCTCCTTGGGTCTGCGGCCATGCATTTCGCACATCGGCACTTCGGACTCGCAACCAAGCACATTGCGCGTTCACTCTATTATCATATTGTCACGATAGCTCGTAACAATATCTATCATACCACCCCTTCATAAAGAGAACCTCATCATGAGCTCTGTTCACTAGGCCCCTTGGGCTGGCACACACCTGGCTGCAGAAGTGATCGAGGCATCATACAAAAGTAAAATTCTGGAAAGCACCTAGCAGCTGCATATCTATCACTGGCTCTCTGATCCTAAGTTCCACACCCACTGTCAGGTGAAGATGACTTGGAAGGCTACTTACACTCAGAGCCTTCATTCAGTAACATGGTCAATTCTACCAAATGAAAAAAATGCCTCACTGATTGTAATGGAGACTGCTATCAATCAGGCAGCCTGCATGTACAACACTGGAACTATATTCATGCCCACACAGAGTTCTACACTTCGGTTTGAAACCCAGGCACCATGCTCTTTGTAGAGCATGGTGCCTAATAACGGTTCTTGTGCTAGTTCAGTGGCCAGTGTGCTATTATTTTGAGAGTGTGCAGTCACGCATTTAGTATGGCCATTCTTACAAAACATAGAGCTTCAAAATGATGCCATTTGTATTGCTGTAGATTCACTTCAGCAAAAGCTACATTTGTTTGAAACTTCAAATGCGTTTATTTCAGTTCGATGTTTTTGCACACTGTACTCCGCCTTACGGGTGTTTTTTCTGGGTTGTTTTTGGCCAAAAATGACAAGGGTGGTATCATTTTATTTGTATTGAAATGATCTGGGGGGTGATGCTATTTCTATTACTTTTGCACCATCATGAAAATTACATTCAGGTATAGTAATCACTGCTAATTAGAAAAAAAATGTTCATAATAAATGCAAGGTTGTTTTCTTGTCTGCAAAATGCTTCCAAATGAATAAAAATAGCATCACCCCCTACAGTAGGTCTTTAGCAATGGTGTCATGCATTTAGTTTTTGGTTTAGCAAGACGGAATCATCAAAAAGCCCCGTAACGAGTTTGAAATTAATTTGACTTCAGACCTCAATATTTTTTGAACTGCTACAGCTATCAAAAATCTAATTACAGATCTGAAATCAGCATGAAAAATTACCACAGGCTGTGGAGTTTAATAAAGATTCACCCAAAAATAAGAAAAAAATTTTTAAGACCCACCTCCCCCCTTAAGTGTTTCGGAGGGTGGCGCAGCGTAGAGCTATGGGTGCAGCCAATTCGTGTTCAGAATGGGTGTAAGGGCGATGGGACAGAGGCATGCGGTGGCTGTTGGAGCAAGGGCCATTGTGCAGCAGCTCGAATTTCTCATTTTCTTCTTTTATTTTCAAGGATGTTGCATTTCGCTACCTTTCAGCAGAAACACCCAGCAGCCAGACTTCATCGTTATAACTGATAATGCGGCATTGTAGCAAGTGGGTTATTTCGCCATGGAAAACATAAGAAGTTGACAATGCAGCAGTTTCTGATTGTTATAACTCATATATTGTTAAAACATACTGTTATAAGTGGGTTCAGCTTGCTGAAACGCGGCAAGAAAGAAAATTTTTCTGGTAGATTGCTTGGAGGCAGCACTCAACAGTAAGGGGTCAAGTGCTACGACCAGCTCTTGCCTGGCTTATTTCTCATTACTTAAGCAGGGCTACTTGCACTTCAGAGATCACCTCTTGACAGTAACTGCACTAAGTGACAACTGGCTGGGGAGACCACGCAGTGTACTCAATAGTCCAAATTAACTAGGGTCAAATGAACAGGCTGTTACTGTAATAGCTAACTGGGCTACCTTTTCGCGGTCGAAAAAGATCACCACGTTGCTAAAAAAGAAATTTAAATAATTTCATTCTTGATTCACATTATAAAATATTGATATTAGCATAACCATAGTTCTTTGTTGACATTACTGATATTTGAACTTCGATGGCACTGTACTTAAATGGTGGATTGAGGCCCATTGGAAGAAATGAGTAAGGGAGGTTAGGGCCAAGTGTGGCACTCAACTGACATGGCGTAGCACACTGCTCCTCGTCATCTGACATTTGTCGGCACCACCCTTTATTGTCTTGGCTAGTAAAGGCGACTTAACCTCACTCAGTGCCATGAATGCAAAGGAACGATGCGCGTTTGTGAAGTTCCATCCAACTGAATTCGTGTGGCATTCTTCTTTCGCCACAATGGCACGAGCATGAACTCTCATGAAAAATGTCAAATGAAGTGCTGCACCCATCACCTGCATCATGGATGGCATAGACGATGGTGGTCCTGTTCCGGGACTGCCCCTGGCATTCTGCGGTGGTGCCTGGCAACCGGGCCGGGGCCCTTGCTGCAGGGGCACCCCGCCCCCGGGTGGCCCTGCCCCAGCACCCTGGGGTGGAGGCGTCGGCGCCCCGCCCCCCTGGGACCCCATCATGGGGTGGGGGGGCTGGCCGTGCGGAGGAGGGGGAGGCACCCCCGGCGGGACGGCGGCCCCGGAAGTCGGTGCCACCGGCCCGTACTGGGGACCCATGGCGGCTGGGCCTACAGCACCAGCGCCCTGGCTGCTGGGCCCATACTGCTGCGGGGGGCCCCCCGCCCCCATGGGTGGTGCCGGCTGGGGGGACGGCCTCATGGAAGGTGATGGAGCTCCTGTACACAGAATGTTTCAACAAAACCGATGGTCAAATAGCTCAGTTTTGCAAGCAGAGAGCAACAGTACTGAATCTATGCAATGAACTGATTTTACCAGCGAAGAGCTTCGACCTGGGCCTGTATACATTAAGGCTTCATTTTCCATTAATTCATTCTTCCAGAGAATACATAGAATTGCTTGGGAGCCATGACACAAAAGAAAACAGTTCCTATGCTCCAGCTCTTTGCAAGAGCAGATGCCAACTGCTCGCGATGACGGACTTATGGCTGCGTATTCTTGTGCAAAGGCCACACCCTAAAATTTAGGCCAAAATATTTCACAAAAAGATTCTCCGCGACGGCAGCACGCCCCTTCAGCAAGCACACACCTCGTCAACTGCAGCTGTGCAACACTATTCCTGCGCAGAAATGCATGCAGGTGGTGCTTATATAGGTACAGGACAGCAGAAACATTTCAAATACAAAAATTCGCATGAAGGCTACTCCATATCTACACTTTCTGAAATTAGGCTTCTTGCGCAGTCTGAAATTTTGCTGCAGCTCACCTTTCACCCTGCCCAGCCACGATATTATCCTGAATTTTGACCATAAATGGGCAAATTTTTTAAGTACAGGAACTTTAACGGAAGGTAATGTAAACAATATTATAAGTGTTTATTTACACAAAATCTCAACAATTTACAGTAAAAGTGAAACTTAAAACAAAAATACAAGTAAACTAATAAATAGATATATATTATTGATGAGAAAATTCAAATAGCAAGAAAATTAAAAGCATGATCGATGGGCTGGGCTCACCCTCAGCCATTTTTACTAGGTACGTGCAGACGAGCCCGGCTCCGGCTCCTCCACAGCACGGAAGGAGTCAACGTCGCAGTGTTAATGTTGAGGCTAGTTGCTGGGTCATCCTTGGCTATGCTTACAGTGCAAGGCTTCATGTGGACAAAAGAAGAGACTAGGACACAGACAGCACGGCCCATATCCCAGTTTCTTCTTTCGTCCACATGAAGCCGTAGCTGTAGGCATAGTTAAGAGGTTAACCTCCCTGCCTTTCGTCCTCTTCCTCGTTTCCTTCGCACAACAACTCCAGCAGCACTAGAGAGACCGCACAAAATGGCCGAACTTACCTGGTGGCCTGTGCATGTAGGGTGGGCCCGGCTGGGGCGAACCCTGCGGGGTGCCCTGCGAGGAGCCCGTGCCCTGGGCGGCCATGCTGATGTGGTCTGGCACGGGTTGGTTGCGTGCCAGAAGCTTGTACGCCATGATCTGGGCCCGCAGCTGCGTCAACTGTGGTGGGCTCAGCAGCGACGGTTTTGTGCCGCCGCCAGCCGAGCTGGCGCCTCCCTCGGCACCTGGCGGCGCATTGCCTGCAGACCCGTTGGAAGGCGGACCCCCACCGCCGGGTCCTCCTCCACTGTTGTAACCTGCTGGTGAGCAGAACGAGGCAGATGAAAGCATGCCTGGTCGACAGTGCCGACCTCGCCCAAAATTGCACGCACTGCTTGCGACCACACCACGCTTGCAGACCCTCTCGTACAAGTCATGCAGTCAGCCATGTACTATGTTCGACAGTTCCAAAACTATTTGTATGCAATCTAGTACAATGTGCACAACCTTGATTGAGACCACAAGTTGTGCAGAATCGCATAAGTTAGCATCTGAAAAGCTATGCGAGGTTTTGAGGTGTCAGTTCAACATTCTTCAATTAGCTTATGAACTACCTCCAGGCTATTCTTGAAAACGGAGTGAGCTCGACATCTGATTCAAAGAAACCATGGTGTTTTCTTTCATAAATCGGTTGGCAGAATTTGTCATGTGCAAGTGAAAGGGTGAATCAGTCAGTAACTGCAACTCTGCGCAAATATAACACAGCTACAGCCTATTGAAAAAAGTAAGGCCAGCCAGCCGTGATCAGTAACAGGTAACTGACCTTTACTTTATTGTGATAAGCTGTACAAATATGTTATCTGATCAATAAATGTCCTTAACCTCTTAATTGTCTCATTATTTTGACCAAAAGTGACCTTATTCTGCTATTTTATGGCTTATTTCTAACTTTATCGAAAGCCCTTTTAATGCTTTTTTCTAACCAATTTGCTTCACGTTCTAAGCACGAAAAACCTCATTTTAGCTCTTCACTATGCAATGTTTATGCACTTGTCATTGCCACAAACAGTACAGTTAGAAATGAGGAAAAGGCACAATAAGCGCGCAATCCTAAAAATGCGATCTTCGAGCGTTGACAAGGTGTTGCGGTCTATGCAGTACAAAACAAAGACCGCAATGTCCGTGCCACTTCAGCACTGGCGAAATGGCTGCCATCTATGTTGCAGAATGTGAAGACTGAATCAATGCAGCTTTCGAGGTGCCGACAAAGTGCTCACGTCTATATAGTAAAACAAAAAGGAGCAAAATAACCGCAGATTTCAAACTATGGCACTGCGGCCGTCTGTGTAGTAGAAGAAAAACTATGTGGACAAACTGAGTTTGTCCAGATCGCTTTGAGAACAGGACCATTGCCATTGCAAGCTGAGCTCATACAAAAACACTAGGGTTAAATCAGCATCCTGAAATAACTTGCAGCTTTACCACGAAACTGCCACCAGTGGCCCAACAATCAAAAGCTGTGAGCCACTCACTCTGCGAGGATGGGTCGGGAGGCTCTGAAGCAACTGGGGGATGGTGCGGGTGTGGTCCTGGCTGGTGAGGGGCTGTGCTGGCAGCTGCTCCTCCTCCCTGCTGTGGAGAAGGGTATGGCTGCTGCTGGTAAGGGCTGCCACCCGCTCCGTAGCCGCCAGTCTGCTGTGGACCCATGCCGTAACCGTGCGGTCCCGGACCTAATGGGCAAAGAAGAGGCTGGCTGTGGCACGGAAATTGTCCTGTCCCAATGTTAGGCAAGCAACGTGCACTTTGAGGCATGATTGTGTTAACCCTGACATTGCCATTCCCGAGAGAAGTTGGTGCTAATCACGGCAAACAAAGGGCTTTTTCAGCTGCAAAATGTGCCTGGAACGTGTTGCCTATTTCCATACCACATCATCATATAAAAATGCACAACATATCTTTTGCTAACTTATGTTAATTTCTTTTATAAATGCCTATCTTTTACATTTTTTCTAGTTCGCAATATTTCTGTTGTACCAACCGTGTTGTACCTGCTCTTATAGTTTTTGCTAGCTAATGCATTTTTTTTTATGGCCAGAGTGTGTTGTACATCAACTGATCTATATTCACAGTACCTTACATTTAAAACTTGTTTACGCTGTGCACATTATTTTATTGTCCCCGATTAGGTTGTAAACCTTTGATGTGTTATACCTAGAGACTGGATGAAATGCAAATGCCTGTTTCTTCCCACGTGTCACAGCTGCACCTATCTAGTGTGTGAGAACGAATGTGGCTTAAAAGGTGGTTTATAGCTAACCTCACAGTGCCTATAAATGCCTCTTTCAGTCCTTTGTGCCCATATATGCCTATTTATGCTTTCAGCGACTGAAAATGCCTTTTTGAGGAGGCTAATTCTGTACCAAAAGTAAGTTCTTCTTTCACAAGGCCTAGAAGCAATGGCAGATGCTGTCGCTAATGGCAACGCACCTGCAAATGTGACCTACCAATTGTGGGCTCGCATTGCAATGTTTACTTATCTTTTGAGGTCCCCTCACCATCTGCCTGACGCTGGATAGCAATGGCAGAGAAAATGATCCTGAAAAGTCTGTTTCTTCAACAGTGGAGATGTAACTATGTTACACAGCAGGCGAGGATTTGAGAGAAAAATGCACAGAATTTTGAGAGGTGTGTGCTGTTGGCTGTAGCTTGGAAAGGGCTCTAATTGTAGAATATTGTGAACATTTTAATTGAACGCGTGCAAAAGTTCACTCGCACCACTATGGACTGTAGTTACGTGCAGTACCCTTCTTCAACAACTCCGCCCTTTCATGGTTGCGCAGAGAAAACCAGCCTATGGCAGTTCATCTAAAGCAGCGAGCTCTGCTGTTAACCCCACTCTTTGTATTTAATTAAGTGCATGTGAGGAGATACACACTGCTACGCTACAACGTGTGATATATATAAAGCAAAACCTTTTGCTTAGAATCAAGAAATAGTGATATAGAAAAAGCGCTTACGAAACAGTTCTTGTGAACAGTTCATGGGCCGTGACAGCTGCTACAGCACTGTGGTACAAGTTTAATGTATCCCATGTGCACTGCAGCAGCTGTTGAAAAAGGTTGTGCAATATTGCAGTCTGTGTTAAACAAGAAACAAAAGCTTTTTTCGCTCACAAAAATTTCCGGGGTTCACATAACAAACTTAAAGTATTAATTTCACTGCCCCCCCCCCCCCCCCTCCCCGTCCCGAAACGTTACTCATGAAAAGGTCTTGCCTGGCCCCATGTGCTGTGGCGGTGGGGGACCCTGAGGTGGTGGAGGTCCGTAACCGTGGTGAGGTGGTGGTGGTCCCTCATGGGGAGGCGGTCCTCCCATAGGCCCTGCCCCCTGGGGTGGGACAGGTGGCGGTCCCATGATGGGGCTGGGGACCCCCGAGCTGCCGCCACTGCCTCCAGCGGCGCCCCCTGGTGGCTTGCCGCCACGGCCGCCACCCATGCCCAGCATCTGGGGGTAGCGGGGGTCGTCTGGAGTCATGCCCTTCTCAGATTCCATGTTGTTGATGGCCTGTAATCATTGGTGTGGAAAGGCGGAGGGGGAAGAGTGAGAATGTTGTTAACGTAATGACAAGTGGCACATTCGAGACTTCACTTCAGGTCGAGTTTACTAGAACCACACGTGCATCTGATACAAAAACACATGTGGCAGACTGAGAATTTGAGGAAGGTTTGTTTTTACTCAAATTTTGCATTCAGAACACATTTTTTTCTTCCGGATCATACAGTAACGTTGTTGACTGGGAAAAACGAAAAATCACCATAGTGTGCAAACCTAGCCATCACAGAAGCAAGTTGCCTCGGATGTGGCCCGGTTTCATTGCCTGCTGGTGATGAAATTAAATGCCCTGACAAAACTGGACAAGTAGTGATGTGATGCCAAGTGTTTGAGTAAATGATGATGAACAAAATAAGCAATCATGTTGCAAAGTCCAAATGAAAACAAAGCAGCATTACAAAGTAAGTGTTTTATTTATAAAAAGAAGGCAGATCAATGAACCAAGGTTCAGCTGTAAAAAAAACTGGACTTTTTCTGTGCCAACTTTCCTTCAGAAAACCACCAAAACTTTTCCTTTTTTTTTTCATGACTGATTCTTTATTCATACATGACCGACAGTGCCATTAAGGCATTATTGCTGTGGGCAGATCATGACAGAGCACATCAACATTCCTGCAATAGACCACATTCACAGGTAGTGAATTCCAGTGACAATGGTTCATGGAAAAAAATATATATATTAAAGAGATACACTTTGGAAAGGTACAACCTAACCTTAAATGGATGGTCTTTAGCCAAGGAAACATAATGCGGGGCTTCAGCCAGTCTGATTTATTGTTATAGGGTGAGATAGATTCAATGTGAACCACTTTCATTTGTTTCTTTGCTATTTTGTTTATTATTATTTTTTCATGCTTTCGAGTTGCACACAGGCAAGATCGCGGAAACGGTCCATATGGAAAGCAATATTTCTTGGAACAGAACTCAAGCCTGCTTTTGTTATCCTACGTGCTACACATGACTGCTGGCCTAGCATGGAAAGAAAATCACAGGCAAAATGTTTTTGTTGAGTTGTGTCCAAGTTGTCAGAGGCTCTAAATCTTCCTCAAAACTGTCAGTACTAAGTTGAAGCTCCAAACACGAATCACAGGAGCTTTCCAGGTCTAACGGTTTATTTGAGGTGAAGAAACATCCAATGACGCCACGATTTCGGCACTGAAAATACGGCCGTCATCGCTACAGCTACTTCACTCTATGCCACCATTTTTTTAAACCGAGGAAAGGCAGATGTGTGCTTGCTTTCTGCCAACTGCATTCTTAGAAATTCCGAGAAGCTTGTGCCATTTAATAGCACAGCGTTTACACCAAAATGGTGACATTGGTGCCGCTCATCTGCAGCAGTCTACAGATGAAAGTATATCCGCTGGACAAGTGAGACTTGTCGCTGACATAGTTTGGAAGAAACGCCTAGACGAGTGCACCTCGTCCTTGGAATGGAAAGGATTAGGGAAGCCTTTCTTGGCTGCATTACATCTTGTGTTTGTTCACTAAGCATAAAGTAATAAAGATGAGTGAACCTGCACAACCATGAAAATTCTCAATCGTCATTGTACTACATCTTGCTTACACAACTTCGCAAGTTAATGTGCTATAGCATAAAGCGTTGGCCACTTTTGGCAACACAAAAATACAGAGAGCTGTCTGTGCAATTTGGTGCTGCCAGAGTGAATGCCTCAGCAACCGTCGTGTCATAAAAGGCTGGAGAGCAACTAGTCCTATGTTCAAATTAGGTTTCAAGCCGTCAAGTGTTGTTGATTCAGCGTGCTTGAGCTGTGGCTGTGCGGTATAGCGTGTGCAGCATTGGTAGTTAGAGAATGTGTTGACTTATATGTATGACAACAACTCTTGCTTAAATCTGTCGCAGACGTTTACGTCACCGAACACCAACGTTCGCAGTGCCAGTGGACTCTCTGTTAATCATTTTTTTCCAGGTATTATGTTTGACGTACTTGAAGGGAGCGACACAGGATACATTATTATGTCATTATTGAATCACCCACAGAGAAGCACCTGGTTTGGGACACGAGCTACCGAGTCCGCAACCCAAACTTTGCCTACGCACTCCTAGCAAGCTAGTTTACGCACGCGATGGCACCGTACGTCATGCTGCACGACTTTCGCTTGGAGGAAGAGGGGTACCCCCCAACACCTGCGCTTTATATTCGGCGGACTCGCCTCGCCTTTTACACCGCACGTAGCGCTCCAAGCACAGACGCATGTTTAAAACACCCGCATATACCTAGAATTAACCAGGCCACTCGGCTCCTCCAGCAACCGACATGGCTGCCAAAGTGAGGCTAGCCTCGGGACACGCTTGGCAACGCAAGCTTGCTTAGTGGTAGAAAGGAGACAGGGCTTACCCTTTGCAGCATGTGAATGTTATCGGACGGGTATCCCTGTTGCATGTGACCGTCATTCGTGTGCGGCCCGCCCTGCTGAGAAGGCGGACCGCCTTGGGACTGCGGCCCAGGCGAAGCGGACATCATCTCCTCGCCCGACGCCATGGGCGACGCTGGGAGCCGCCGCTCCACCTGACAACGAAAGCGCAGCATAAAAAGGCCCGTTCGAGACACCGACGTGCAGACAACAGCATTTAACGACAAGTCGCCACAGACGCAAAGCTAACAATTACGTTCGTGATGCCCAGTGGGAAACAGCCAGCGCGAAGGAACAGAGCTGGCCTTGCTCGACGAAACCGAACAGCGTAGACGCCTCTCGACAGCGACCAGCGCTAGCGCAAGACTTTTCACCCAGCGCACATAGGACAACTTTCTGAAGGGAGTGACAGACGTAGAGGCACGCAGCGGTAATAGTTCTTCGCCGATTCATTCATTAAAAATTGGTCGTTATCCTCGCCGAGAGCAAACAACGAGCGCATATCCTCCTCTCTCCGGGGGGTGCTCACTGACCCAACAACGCGACAGAAGTCAGGAGAAAGCCCCAGGAAAGACTAGAATCCGCGCTCAGAAACCTTCAGAAAGGCCGGAATTTTCTGTTTACCTGTCAAGCGGTGCGACGGCTTTCCGAAAGTGCCTGTTGACGGGTTCACGGAATGGAGAAACGCCGCTACATGGAATTGAAGCCGACAATGGCGTACTCGTGATGCAGCCCGATGCCGCCGCAAAAAACAAGGAAAAAAAAAAAAGAACATCGATTTGAGCTAACTAGACGTTTTGTGAGGCGGTAAGGAGTGTCGTAATGCAATGTAGAGACGCACACCAAGGAGAAATCGCAAAGAAAATTTATTAGGCAGCCAAAATCGCACGCAAAGAAAGTTTTCGCAACTTCGTACGAAACTGTCCGTCTTCTCATCGGCACAGCCAGGTGAATCTGCGCGGAGGAAATTTCCCAACAAAAACACAAAAGAGCGGCGGCGATAGCAGCAGCCGTGCGCGGCATGATGGAATCGCGCGCCGCTGTTAGCAGGAAAAACAAAGGTCGCGCAAATCATTCAGACCTAGCAGGGAGCTAGCGCAGAGCAAACATGTCCACCGAAGTCTCCACGAAGACTCTGAACATACTCATCGGCTGCACGGGCAGCGTGGCATCCATCAAGATACCCGTGCTAGTCCAACAGCTACTGCACCAGAGGTTCCAGGGGTACGCCGCCGTGGACCTGAAGGTAGTAGCGACGAGTAAAGCGCTTCACTTCTTCGAACGTTTAATGATTCCGCGCTCGGTGCCGCTGCTCGTCGACGATGACGAGTGGACCACTTGGCGGAAGATGTCCGATCCGGTGCTTCACATAGAGCTCAGGCGCTGGGCCGACGTTATGGTGATCGCTCCGCTGGACGCCAACACCATGGCCAAGATAGCGAACGGATTGTGCGACAATCTGCTCACCTGCGTCGTCAGGGCCTGGGACATGCAGAAGCCGCTGCTGTTTTGCCCGGCCATGAACACTCACATGTGGTGCCACCCGATAACGGTGAAGCACATGGCGATTCTGAAGGACCTAGGCTACACCGAGGTGCCGTGCATTGAGAAGAGACTCGCTTGCGCTGACCGCGGCTACGGAGCCATGGCCGAGGTGCCCACGATAGTGAGCTACGTCGTAGCAGCCGCCCTAGAGAAGGCTCAGCAGTAATTATCGTCTCCCCCCCCAGCTACTCGAGAACCGCAGCAGCCGCGGCACCTTTTTTTCTTGAACCCACACATGTTAAGTTTGAATGACTGCCATTGTTACTCCGGAAATACACGCACCAATCCGTTATCGTACTGCACTCGAGCACTTGTTTCTGAGGTTGTGATATTGCAGGCAGTGCAGCTACGAAGTGACACTGCAGTTTACTGCCGTTTTTTTACCTGCGTGATGCACATGTGCTGTGAAAATAAAAGCTTGCACAGCGTGACCAGCGTCTGTGATGCTTGACAATTGCACTTGCCTGCTGTGAATCGCGACTGCAACAACAAATGCAATTTATTACATCATTCGTAATAAACAAACTTCATGTCGTGAAAGCACTGGTCTTCCTTGGGCAGCTTGGTCACTTCGTGGTTGACGTGCTTCACAAACTGCAGGAGTCCCTTGTCCCTGTACACCAACGCCAGAGAGTTGGGGCATGGATTCAGGGTCAACACCTGCATAAGTAAGCAACATAAAGTGCATGACATTTTATGACAAACTATGCAGAATTCACAATTTTCTTTCATTTTAACACGATCCTACCAAGCAGATGGCCTGCTCATGTATGTGTTCATATCAGTGGTGCAGAGACAAAGAGGTCCGTTGGCTTTGTGTGCTCGTAATAAAAAATCGAGACCCTCCGTTGCCCTTATTAAGGGTTTTAGCTTGAACGTAAACATTTGCAAAATACCGAGGACTGCAGTAACAACACTGGTAGCAGTCTCTTGCGACACTTCACCCAAGCACAATGCATCAGCGAAATCGAATTCCATGGTAATAGAAGCCAAAAAGCATGTAGCAATATGATTATAGGCATGCCGTTGTGGGGGACTCTGGATAATTACGACCACCCGGGGTTATTCATGCACCCAATGCACACTACACAAGCGTCTTTGAATTTCACGCTCATATAGATGCGAGTGCTGTGTCCAGGAGTCGAACCCAGACCTCAAGCTTGCACAACGCGTTACAAATGTTCTTATTACGTGGGTGTCCTCTTTGGGGATAGAAAAATGAAAACAAAGGGAACTAGACATTAACAATTATCTTGCTGGCTACTCGCTACGCTAGCAGCTAAGTAGAATATGGTTAGTCATGGTTAGTCAGCCGTGTGTCCAAAAGATAGCGCCACCAACTCTGTCAGCATACAAAGTTTTAGTGCATTGTAAAAGCAATGCAGTTAAACCTTGATATAACTAATTTGTAAAAATCAGTAATTTATTCCTTTATGTTAAAATTCGACCTTTTATGCAGATAAGTGCAGTCGACAATGGATTTTTCTTACACGGAAGAGGCCGTAAAATTTTCCGAATTATCAGGCAATCTAAAAAAGGTTAACATCAATGAGAAAAAACTTCGTTTTGTGGAATCTCAGAGTCGGCGACAAAATATAAGATTTTATGCCATGTCAGCGACGTGTTCACATTGGCAGTACGAAGCCAAGCCAGCCACACTTTCGCACCCACTCCACCCCTGCTGCTGATCTCGCCCGCAGTGGGATGACCCTCTCATGAAATGTGCCCTATCATGAATGCTTATTCTGCCTCTCACTGCAACGTGCCTTCGAAACTTGAGATTACGCAACCTCCAGCACTAAACAAGCGGGAAGACGGCGCATATGATGCCAAGCCATCTCGGCACGCACACATGGCAGATTACCTCTAAAGACAGGGCGCACTAACTGCATATGCACTCGGCCACGGTTGCGATAAAAAGGGAGGCACACGCCAATCTGCCCTCCCCCACTTCTCCCTCTCGCGCTTGATCGTGTTACTGAGCTGGCTGCCGCCCCCTTTCCCTTTGCTCACACGGGAAGAGAGCGCTCATCAAGCCACTGTCCTTCCATCCTTCTTGGCTCACCCGCGCATACTTTCACTAGTACCCAAACCATACAGTGCACGGAGTGGGCTAAGATCTTATCGCGCTTGGACTTTATACAAAACATGACGCTGCTCTGCTTCGGCGGTCGAACGGTATGTGATCAACTGCTTGCAATTCAACTATTCGACAATCTGCGTCTACGGAAGTTTCCATTTATTGTCTCGGTATATGTTTACGGTGGCAGTGAAATTTCATTTGTTGAAATCGTGTATAAACACACTTGGTTATATTGAGGTTATAAATACATGGTGTTCTATGGACATAAAGTTCAATACTTGATTATACCGAGGTTTAACTGTAGTAACAATAAAGATATGACAATATTGTTATATTATTAATATCGTAATGTAATTCACAAACTTACGTCTTCGTCTTCGCCTTTCACTATGTACGTTGTAAAACCACCACATTCTGGTTTCCACTCTGAAAGAAGCACACAAAGAAAAGGAACCATTACTATAGATGTGTCACCAAGAGGATGTGTTTACCATAGACAAAGGCTGTGAGGGCACTTTTGATTGCAACCGAGCCCAGTTGGGATCGAATTTCTCAATTTTGGTTGGCTCCCCTCTGCAGTTTGCGTAAAGGAGCCAATCGCAATCGAAGGTGCCCCACGTGACACAGGTATTGCTAACAACCACAGATAATCAGCCAGGATGACTAGCCAGCCACAACAAGTAATCTACTGACAAGGGTCTGCACAAAGGAGCAGTGACAACAGCTACCAGCAACAGAAAACAAGCATTACATGCACTTGTAATTACATGTCATCCCATAATCAGCTACTTATATTGTCACAAATGCAGCACTGCCCTCTTCTAAAGTTCTAGCATATACTTGGCTTTGTCGACTCCCCCAGAGCACTAATTTCTTTAGGAGAACTCATTAGCATGCGCAGCTTCCCATTAAAAAGGCGAAGTCAAAAGGTGTTTGAACTAATGACAGAGTTTCAATTGCGAACAGATATCATAATCCCACAGCACAAGCTTTTCTGCAAGCTGCTGTATCAACATGCCTAACCTAACCTGTAATGCCATTTACAAAGTCTTTGGAGTACATATGGACATGTTGAGAACCTATGAAGCCGTCTAATCTAACCTAACCTCTAATCTTCTGCAAAGCTTTTGCAGTACATGTACACGTGTTGAGAGCCTACGAAGCCTTCTAACCTAACCTAACTTCTCATCTTAAACAGCTATCCATGAAGTCGGTGCAGTACGTTAAGGCGTTTCACGAGCCTGCAAAATCATTGGTTCTCTGGTGTCTCGACAACGAGGCCACATAGAAACACATGCCTTAGCACAGATCAGTATATAATATGCAAACAATTTTTTTTTCCAAGGGTCTTTAAACCAGGGTGTCGAATCGAAAAAAATACCAGTCGGGTTCACGTTCAATGTGGTCCGATTTCATTCTGGTGCAGTTCTGGTTCGGAGAACTCAAAATTTATAACGGTTGGCGAACTGGTTCGGCTCAGCCCATTTTATCCTGCCCCATGGCGATATGCTGCATAGTACTATCGACTTGTCTGTATCACACATGTGCAAGCTTTATCAAGAGGAGGCAGAAATTTGCTAATTAACTACACTGATACTGGGAAATTTTCATGCACGTGTTAAAAACAGAGGTAATTAGTGAGAATCCCTGCTCAGCGTGAACTCTGCGTAGGTTCCATACACGTTACTTTCAGAGCAGTGGCGTCAGTTAATTTTCATTTTGCTTCTGGTTTTACTGCAAGACTGGTGGTAAGCAGACTGCGGCATGTAACGTGTGACATTGAAGACGGCGCGAATTTACATTGTATTACATAAATTACAACTTCAAACTTATAGTCTGCAGCAAATAAAGAAGCCAGCATTTGATGTTTCGCTCTGTTTTCTCCTTTCCATAGAAGCAGGTGAAGACACCGATGCTTCTGAACAATGAACAAGGACAGTTTGTGCTGAACTATATGTCAACCTTTCTTGCGCATCTGCACGTGGTCCGTAGTCTTGTGCTAGGCCGGACAAAGAAATCAAAAGCATGCACGTCGTGCCCCACGAATAATTTCTACAACGTGGAGAGCATTGTACCCTGCTTGGCTAAGCACCAAACATGCGCTGAACCATGGCACATAACAAGAGCAGGTTTTGTGTGCAGTTCGCAGCCGTATTACCACTCACTGATGGCATTCATTAGTGACCGCAGTGTTACGGTTAGAATAAGTCGTGCAGCCGAACTTATTGATATCCCTTCCTGGAAGTCTTGTCCGTTCACTGCATTTCTCTAGATTTAGTAACAAGTTGACATAGCAGCTGAATCGGGAGAATAACCAGAAATAAGAGATTCTGTGGAGCCCCTGAAACAGCAGGCATAGCTGACTTCAGAAGTGCAAGTGTCTATGCTGAGCTGGCCGTAATTACCAGCACGTACCCATAGCCTATCCCTCTTCTCGCACAATGCAACTCGTGAGTCATAACAATGTGCTAGTAGGATGCATTGTTTGAAGAAGTAGTTATTTGAACAATCGTGCAAACTATTGAGCACCCACTGTCGCCTTATATGCTTGAACCGTTCTATGCCAAACCAGTAACCGTGATTATTTTTTCAGTTTAGGTTTGGTATGGGTTCAGGCATGTTCCAAAAATATCAGTTTGTGTTTGGGTTCAGTTCCATGCAAAATTTCAGTTCGGGTATGGTTTTTGGTTCGGGTTTGGTTCGACACCCTGTTTTAAACACCTTGCACCTAGGAAGAACGCGAATGTGTGCATTCAAATGAAGCCTTCCTTTGTTATTCTTTCATGTATATCAACAGAGGAAGTTAAATGAATGCTTCCAAGTTCTAGCTGAAACATCTGTTTTGTCATCACACTACTTGAACCTCTTGAATTCACCTAGCATCGGCCACTGGCCCACCTTTCCTTTTAAAGGGGCTAGTACGACGAAGGAACCAAATAAAACGATGGACAGAGGAAGATGACATGGGACAACCACGTAGGTGCTTTAACAACTGAGCATTTTATTTCTTGACACAGGAATAAATTGCTGCTGTTGGTTTTAGTGCTCAGTGGTTTTAAAGGGACACTAAATAGAAACAATGAATGAGTTTAGCCTGATAAAGTATTCTTCCACACTTATATTTTGACAAATTTCGTGGTAATAAGTTATTTGATAAAAAAATGAGGATCAATGTTTCAGTTTTAAAATTTTGTGCCGAATATTTTTCGTATTTAGGATGTTGTGGCTCAATAAATGTTCTTGAAACTTGCCAAGTCCTTGGGTTTTTAGAATACAGTGTAATCCATCTTTACCAATAAAAAAGTTACTGGGTGCAAGTGGATGTTGTCAAAACCTATGATGTCATCGGAAGCTGGTGCAGAAACTTTAAGGTGGTGTCGCCATCTACCTTTCATATTTGCATATTTTCTGGCTTACCAAGCCTTCCCGCAGAATAAGAGTGGCTGCAAATGTAGCCCTTCACAATGTAGCACACTTATCAGCTTCGATTGACTTGTGCAGTGGTTTAGGTAGAGTTGCACACAAATGAATCGACTACCTGACTAGGTGGACCGTTACTTTCAGTTTCGAAGAGGCACTGGCAATGCATCAAAGTCTCGATTTTCGGCTCAACTCGGTGAACTCAGTGGCCGAATTGGCATGTGTTCATGCGGGCGAAGCGGGACAAAGTCTGAATTCTCGAGCGGCACGCTGTAAAGTGTTTGCAATTTCCTCGAAACTGTAAAATTATCTGTTGGCAACTGTACCGAATCACCGAGACCCATGCATTTCTGGAAGCGCCGTCTCAGGAACTACAGATCACTGAGCGAGTGTGGCTAATTCGAGCTGGGAATGCAGAGAAAGACGGTCATAATAGCGTGCCCTGTGGACTACGTGTCCATCAGATGACGTGACAGGATTTAGTGCTGGTCATTTGCTGGCGATGTGGAATGCCTTAAAGGCCAAATTCTTTACTGTGTAATTAATGTGCTCACCTGTTGAAGCATGGCACGCACCGACAAAATGCTAAAATGCTGCTCAAGCAGCACTCTACCCTGGTTCCATGGAGAGGCAGTGCATGTGTTTTGGGCCTAACGTATCACGCAAAGCTAAATGTCTCAATTTTCTCTGTATGCATCGTTTCAATGGCTAGCGACACTTCAGACTTTGGTGTTCGGCTCAGGTTTGTCTGAAAGGCAGTTCGTGAGAATGGGACATATTTTTTTCAATATAATTGCTACATGGTACCAGGAGTTCGAATATGCGAGAGTTTTCCCTCATTCAGATACACGTTATTCTGGCGCTCTTAGTAGGCGATAATCCAAACGCGCCGCCGTTCCCTGCTGTAGATGGCGCAATGTGGGCATCACATTTTGCTTCGGTGGAATCCAATGTCATCCACCAGCTTGATTTCACTTGTTTCCAGTTGTGCTTTAAAACGCAATGCTACAGGAAAACAACAAAATGCATCTCGAGCCGCCGAAGCACCACCAGCTTGATGCGCGTCGGCGTCTCGTGCCGCAATGATCCACATGACGCTTCGCGTTATGTAGATGTCAACAATAGTTGAATCTGTCAAATTTTTTTTTACTTATGATTGCACGTTTTCCCGATTAGTACGCATTTTCTCACGGTTCTTTCAAAAATGTATGAACAAGGTTCTATAAATGTATACAAAAGATTGCTGGTCACTTGAAGCCGGGCTCGTAGTCACAAAACTTCTCTTAAGTTGAGAAAGGTAGAAATTTGACCTTTTTGATATGACATACTGCAAGTGAAGCCCAAAAAAACTTGTGTGTCGTACCCTCTGTATCTCCCAGGTTTTTGCACTTCACTTTTGGTTGCTTTCAAGTGTCATTGTGCCAATCGTCTCATTATTACATTAATAGCTGTTATGAGTGGCGACCACTTAAATGCCAGCCAATCGGGAAACCATTGTGTAAGAGAAGTTTCATGAATGCAGCCTGAGACGCGCAAAAAAATTGTAACTTTTTTGGCAAGAAAGCTTTGGCACATGATGTAGTTCTAGGAACGAACCAAGTAGGGTCATGGAACTCCAGAACAACCTTCTCACTCCAAAACAACCTTCCCAAACTCTCTATTTTTTTTTTTTGCATTCTTTTTGGGGTAGCTATAGCAGACATTCCCAAATTCCGCCATGTTGGCGTTTTCAGCCAATCAGAGAAGGCACAGCCACTCAGTGAGCCAATCAGATCTGATGAGATGGTGAATTTGACCCAACAGTCCTGCTTCTCTAGGCTCTTGCTCTACAACATGAGATGCCAGTCACCTCTGCAGTTGAGGTAGAGGACCACGTCAAGCGCGCACTCGTCCGAGCTCCGGTCGTGGTCGTGGGCCAGGGTGTACGTGCCGTGGCTCCACTTGCGGATGACCTGCGTACAGCTCGAGGACTTGTGGTCGGGCTGCTCGGTACTGTCGGATCCTCCCTCGTCCTCTGAACTCGAGCTGCTATCCGCGAGAGCGGACAGTGGATGCAGCTTCAAGCCCGTCAGGTTCGAAAGGATAAGAAACATGGCCTCTGACCGGAACACCCGGAGGCACTCTTCCACCACGGGCGCCATTGGCGTGGGGTACTTCAACATCCACCTGTAAAGCCGCACCGGGGCCCCCCCAAGATGGTAAAACACTGCACGACAGCAGATAAAGCCAGGGAAACAGCAAGGCACGCATAGCATAATGTTGGCGAGACTGACATGGTTTAACACTATTTTGTGCAGGGGTGTGCCGCTTTTCGAAATTTCAAATAAGAATAAAATATTAGTACTTGAAATTTTGTTCGCATTCAATTAGAGAATTCACTGCCTGAAGTTGTTGAACATTCGTTACACTTGAGTACTGTGCAGGACAACAACAGTTCTTACCGTCTAA
Source organism: Dermacentor andersoni (assembly GCF_023375885.2). Classification (NCBI taxonomy): domain Eukaryota; kingdom Metazoa; phylum Arthropoda; class Arachnida; order Ixodida; family Ixodidae; genus Dermacentor; species Dermacentor andersoni. The sequence continues at coordinate 69,758,824 of NC_092824.1, read as the reverse complement.
AGAGACAAAGGCTTAAGCAAGTCACAGACTCTTTCAAATATTCTGCTGCGGGATAAACTGGTTGTGCAGACGCTCCAGTTCTTGAGTAACCACGTGGAGGAGATAACTTATGGACAACTGTTTGCAGTCCTTAAGTAAGCATGACCACCTCAAGCAGCCTATAAATTTTCTGTCTCTACTTATATAAGCAAAGCAATTTATCATTTGGCCAATCTCACAATGCTTGGATTTCTTTAATATAATGGGCAGCGCTGTATTGCAAATAGCTTTTTCAGAGAGCAATACAAGTGAACCTATTTAAAATGAAGTTACATCAGATACAAAAACACCTTCACTATATCCAATAGTTATTATAACCAGATATTTCTTACATGCTGATACTGGTGAGAAATCTTTTATATTTAATTTGTTATATCCAATAATCCTCTAGATCTATGTTCATTACATGAATGTTTGACTTCCACTCTACTACGTGCATGAGGTGATGAGCAATTTCTTGTTTCATTACTATCACTGCCACGGTGCACCAGATCTATAAAAACCTTTATTTTTATTTTTATTGTTTGCAAGGTTCTCAGTTGAACTGAAATCCAGTTGATAACGGCATCAGATGTTTCAACCAGCATAGATGAGCCTTTTGTTGCCAAGCAGGTTCCACAGAACCTTTGCTTTGTCCCAGTTATTTTATTTTTACTTACATTTCATATTGTTTAGGAATTAGAAGTATCTGGTATTCGATTCAAGCTTAGAACGACAGAAAGTTGAGCTAGTTGGTAACTAGCTTACCAGCTTACCTTACCAACTAGCTTAACTTTCTGTGGTTCTAAGCTTCATTTTTAGTTCTCTGACGGCGTTCGTGTTGTCCACTTCTCTACTCTTGTGTCCTGTCTGCACGCCTCACCTCTTTTTTGCATAATGATCCGATTCAACATTTCGGAGTCATTTTTCTAAAGTATTCGACTTGATTAGAAAAAGCTTGCTGTTCGAACACCCTCAATCTCATGGCACGACTGTGGCACAAAGCACCGAAGTGCAGAAGGAGAAACGAGAGGTTAGCAGAAAGAAGAACACAACCCCTAACCTCATGCATTGAATACGGAGGTATGATTGGCAAAATGGCAACACACTCTTACCGGCGATTGGGTGGGCCTTGCTGGTTCCAGAAGATGGTGGGGTCAGAAAGTGCCTCCTCCAATTCCTTGCACTTGTCTTCCTGAAGGCATTGCAATGGTTCAGTGAGCACAACCGAATTTCACAAGTGGTCCAAGGAGAATAATGAAAACAACTGCACGACTAGTATAATGTAAACTTTTTGTTAAATTTGGAACTGTGCTCTGAACATAACTTGAGATGTCTTTCGTCACACCACACAGGTTTTGCATTTCAGAGTGCTTGGCCAACAGAGGACTAAGGATGGCAGGAAAGCCAAAGCAGGGCACAGTGTGACGTCGTATCTTCAAAATTTCACGGGCTTTCCTTTTCCGATGGTAAAAAAAAAAAAGGAGTCTGCAAGACCGGTTGTGTCAACACTGTTATTCGTCATTTCTAAACATCCTCCACAACTTTTGTATTGAGAACTTATTTAGGGAAGTTCAACAAAAAGTACCTAATAAACATAATTAAATAAGTATTAGTGCTAATTAACAAACAAAAAGTTGTTGCTACTGTGAACCACATCTATAAATAAACAGTGAGGGCCGTTCATTAAAGCTTTCAGTCCTGGCAATAGTTAAAGGGACAGCCGGTATATAATCATAATTACTGATGGAACTTGATGAGAAGCCAAAATTGAGGAACCATTCTATCCTGTGAAGGTGGTTGACCAGCGAAGCTGCTAGGGTGCTATAAATTATGTTGGTATATAGTTTTGTTGGTGGGTAACTATACATATAATTATGTATACGTCATTTATGCAAAGTACAAAGAAATATACAATAACTTGTTGTCTTGTCTCTTTTCTTTTCATTTTAGCTTTATCTTGCCACGCAAGTGATAAAGGTCTCGTTGTTGCTGTGATACACCACCAATGGCTCTTTTTCGATTTCGCTCTAAAAATGCAGCTGTTGCAATGGAGTGCTGTTTAGACGCAGGTGGCTGTTAAACCGAGCCTCGATGCAAGCGACGATATGCATTGATCGAGGCACAGTCCAAAGGAGTGCACGAAACAAAACACGTTTGTGTGTAATTTGCAATTCAGCATGCTTCCTAGTTAGTTAGCTGAATGAAACTTGTAAGGGCTACAGTTTTATTCCAGCGGACCAACATGGGGATGTCAGTTTCCTTCTCGTAGAAGACCATGTACTGACAGCACAAAAGAACTCCATGCTATTTAAAAATTCACTGTGAACTACGTGATTATGAAAAGTAAATGAAACTCGCCGTAATGATAGAGTTGTCTTAGCGGCCCATTTCAGTATAATTTTTTCGACGATACCTACATTAGATTGAGAGCTACAGAGCATTCACAAGAAAGTTGGCTTTGCCACAAGGTGTTTTGTGTTCCCTGCTATGATTTTTCCGGAGGGTAGACATACACAGCTTCGCTGTAAAAAGTGCTTTGTTAAGTTTAGTGAGACAAGCATATGTTTTGCCTCAAGTTTCAGTGCACTTATTACGACATTGATGGTAGTTTTAAAACTCATTCCAAGTCTACATGCCTTGAAAACTCACCGCCTCAATTAATAAATAGCAATGTGTCCCCTACAATGATCTGATAGTTTTAACGCAATAGTGTTAAGGTCTCCGTGTCGCAGAAAATCTGGTGTTGGCATCAGCGTCCGGCACCCAGCGTCGGACGCCATTCGTGCGAAAAATTTTCAAACCACCCATACCCAGGCCCTCCATGTGGTGCAAAGAAGTTACTAAACTAATTGTATTTCTCAAGCTAAAATACGCAGAAAAATTGCAAAGTACAACTTACACACCTACAGACATGATGACGTTGGATTGTAATTTGAATATACGAGAAAACATAATTCTGTTATGGCGAAACTCAAACAAACCCCTTTTCCAGCGTTTCTACCATTCATAGACTGGCCACGGCATCTGCCATTTGTGCGCGCCGGTGGATGAATACCTCAGAGTTCATGGAGCAGTGTGCCCATTTCTTTGAAACACTTCCAGGTGGCGCTCGCCTCTGCCACATCGCAGCCCACGCAAGAGGCCGCATTTCTACCTGAAAGCCCACCTTCGTGCACAGTGTTCGCCATGAGCATTTCCCGGTAAACATTACTGTTGCATAAGCTGCAGTTGCCGGAAAGCGTGAGAAGCAGTCAGGGATCTTTGAATGCTATCGCATTCCACTCTTAAAGGCAATGCTTAAGCGTCCTCCAATTTGTTAATGACATTTTGCTAGTTAGCTTGCTTGTTGCAATTATGTATGAACTTACATAATACCAGAAGAGTTGACTGTTGGGCTAGTTGGCCGTCCATATTTGAAGTAGTAGCTTAGCGCGAATAAAACCATGGACACAAGGAAGACAGACACGGACAAGCGCTTGTCCGTGTCTGTCTTCCTTGTGTCCGTGGTTTTATTCGCGCTAAGCAACTACTTCAAATTACATAATACCAGTCTCTTCAAGTAATTTCATGAAAAGAATTGCCCTATTTCCTAGATAAGATATGTAAAAATTGGATTTCTAAGTCTAAAAAGAAAGCACACACACAAAAGATGCTTAGTGTTTGCTCCGAAATACAGTGCAGTTAAACCACAACATTATGACATGAGCAAATAACAAATTATCAGATATAACGAAGAAAATCTAAACATTTTCTCACTAATATCAGCGTTAAAAAATTGCTACATATATATTTACGACAAATAGCATCTCACAGCTTGTTATGGGCAGTTGGACTGCATGACCACATTATGACCAGAGAAAAAATATTTGGCTAGATGCAATGGTTGGGTGATTGTGAAGGGTGACTCAAGCATCACTTGCCTGCAAGAATTCCTGGAGGTGGATCTCCGAGTTGCTCTTGAACTGCTCTCGGACCTGCTTGGCAATACTGTCTGCCAGGTAGGTGGGGCTGATCCAGGCTCGTAGCAGGTCCTCCTGGCGATACAATTCAGAGGTCCTCGGTCAGGCAATCATGCTTGGCTCGGAACACACCAGTTTGGGTTCACACCAGTTTGGGTTTTATTTTGTTCCCAATTTCAGTTTCACTGTCTCCTAACATCAGCGCTAAGGAACTTATTAATTTTGTTCATGCGTGACCTCCATTAACCTGCAGGAGGCAAATTCTTTTCCAGCCCACCAGGCCCTCTTACCACATTCAGGTCAACCTGTGAACTCTACAAATCATAAAAATCCCCCCTGGGGACAACACTAGGAGAGGGGGGTCACATGCACATTATTTTAATGTATGCCCTGGGCCTGAGTGCAAACCTTTCGCGGGATACCTAGGCAGTTCATTAACAATGATTAACTTTTGGATGGAGCAGACAAGCAGCAGCAAGTCGAAACAGAAAAGATAGACTGACAAGGAAATCATTGTTTTTTAGATAATCAGTGCTGGCGCAAACTAAAAGCTAATATGGTGCAACAATAAGCACTTTTGGCGCAGTGTTGAATGTTAATCTAGACACGATATGGTCTTAATATTAACTGAAATAGCTAATAAACATAATGGAGCTGGCTTTATGCGCATCAACACAGCGTTCGGTTTAAAGATTACCAAACTAGCTTCATTAATTTTTAATGAATGGCTCCCTCTATTCCTATATCATGGTATAAAGCTGCTCAACCATTTCAACTTGCAACAGGGATTTGCGCCTTTCCTGCGTCTTAAGCAAGCAAGAAAAGAAAAAAAAAACATATATATGTAGATATATAAATTGAAGTTACAGTGAAGACTTGACAGTTAAATTACAGAGTTTTCTTTACATCTGATGTACAAAATTTATCTTGCATAACTGCCTTGGATCGGGTGAATGCAGTTCAAACTCAAACCATGGGACCTGCTTTTCTAATCATGCAGGGTTGCAAGAAAGGTCCCCACTAATACCAAGTTATGTGCCATCGGGTGAGTATGCATATTGCAAGTATGTGCTTCTAAAGTGGCACTGTCAGCGACTACGATGAGCAAAGTGCGACGGGAACTCATCCGAGGCTTCTTTGTGATCCAACAGCCTTCTTGAGCAAGCTCCACCGTGCCCAACTAGTATGTAGAACACAGAATTGCAGCGCACAAGGAGCAAACAACGTGACCACACAGCGGCAGTATATTGAAACAGCTCCTCTGAAGAAATGCAACAAAACAGCAAATACAGCAAACGGAGGACCGATGGCATCAGCAATACCCTGTGGCTATGACTACTCCATTGACCTACAGAATGGCGATGACATCCCGGTTTAGGTTTTTGTTTCATTTTTACTGGCGAGGCAGCATGGAAGGAACAAGGCTTTCGTTCTTAATGCTCATTTGGCACTGGCTTGGCCCAATTTTCTATTAAAATGCTGTTATGGAGCAGAATGGCACAGAAGACTCTCTTGGCGCAATTGGGTCCAACTGGCGCAGCTGTTGCACCACTGATAATGTTTACTTTTTTAGAAACTTCGCTGTTGCTTTTTTCGCCTGCTTCAAAAACTCGTCTGAATGAAGCACGAGGTTGTGGGATCAAATTATGATGGTTGCGATCAAATTCGTATTTCAATGGGGGTGAAATGCGAAAACACCTGTGGACTTGAATTTAAGAGTGTAAGTGCACGTTTAGGAACCCCAGGTGGTCCAAATTATTCCGGAGTCCCCCATTACAGCGTGTCTCATAATCATATCACGGTTTCGGCATGTAAAACCACATAATTTTAAAGCTGAAATGCGTACCTCAATGTGGCACCATGACAGCCGCTCAAGGAGCGGCTCCATGTAGGGCTCTGGCCTACTAATGGGAGGTCCGTGGAACCATCCACCAACAGACAGCCTCACTTTGTCTTCACTCAGCACTTCCGCCACTTGGTGAAACGAGACTGGGCTGACCTCGAAGAAGGCAAAACTGTTGAACCTGCAGTACACAGTGACGCACAGGTCATGCTGATCCAAAAGAACAAAGATGCGGGTTTCTCCGACTCTGAGGCACTGGTTCCTAAGGCACTGGTTTTTTGTCCAATTTCTCCTTTCCGTAGCTTCTTATGTGTGGCAATCGGGCAACTGTCTGGCCAAGACCGTTCAGTGACACTAATAAATCTGCCTCTCTGACCCTTACTAAACGTGCTTCAGAGCTGCAAAGCAGCTAAATGTTGATAAGGTACAGTTGTTTTTTTTTGTTTTTTTTTTCATTTCTCATGATTAAGAACTGAATGCCATAACAAACTTCCGAATCTGTAAGTGCAGTTTCACAAAGTCAGATTCTCAAAGACTGCGTTCTGCACATGGCTGTCGTGCTTCACTTTGACATGTATATATAACAGTGCTTTCTGAAAATAAAATAAATTGTTGGAAGTTCAGTGGTCTGCTCACTCTCTGTCCCCTCTGCTTTTGTTTCACTGTCTGTCAAGACGTTAAGCTAGGCCACAGGAAGATTTTAAGTGATTGACGCTGGCCAAACGAAGCAAGTCCGAGCCTGTAGCCAATGTTTTGACAAGTGGCCGTGTCTTTGTCAAGGGACTAGGGTTCGGATGAAGACAAGTCTGCTTGTTGAATTGTGTGGCCACTAGCAATCACAAGCATATGTAGGAAAGACATATAACGAAGTTGAACTTTCATCGCTTTAATGCTATTTAGGCATGAGAGAGAGAGAGAGAGAGAGAGACAACTTCATGTAGTCGCTTGCAGAACGACACCATGACTAAATGGCGCCGTGACGCGGGCCCTGACGTCTTCTCAGCGGGTGGTCTCTACTCAACTCCAGTGCGTGTTACTCCCGTGGTCGGTCGCCCTGAGGGGCAACGTTCCGTCGGTTTCGCTCGGCCTTTGTCTTTCAAGAGCCGCCGAGACCTGCTATATATATATATATATATATATACATAGAGTTTCTCACAATATTACCTAGAGGGAAATCTGGCGCTGCTGCGCTGTGGTATGCATGGGAATGCCGGTATATTGTGGATTCGGATTGGCATCGTTCTCGTAGAGACAGGACACCTTGAAGACGCGCTTGGCAAGTACCGTTCCGTCTGTCACAATGATTCATTTTCTACTAGAACAGCACATAAAAAGCTGTTTTAGCTTTACTATTATGCGAAAACATGTTTTGTTGAACTATGAGAACTTGTTATTGTGGGTACGACTACATGTTACGTAAAAAGTATCAGCGGGCCGCTAAAGTTAGAGGACAGACGACAAGGTTCGCGCTCGCTTTGAAACAGTTGGTCGTCTGTTCTTGCTTTTCTTCGCTTGGTCATGCATCGTGGGTGAGTAAAGATGTAATATGCGTGAATGGAAACATTTTATGAAGATTTTACTTTGAGAACGCGTTATTTGCGTAGCCATATCCACGTTTTAGACGAAGCCTCTTACAACACCAGCCAACGCGAGCCTCGCAGACACATATACCGTCATTCCCATGACGGCACGGCGCCCCCTTAAGAAACTCCCATAGACGGTGGCGCCAAATTACCCTCTAGGTGTTATAGTGAGAAACTCTATGTATATATATATATATATATTTAGGCATGACAAGTTTTCTTAACCGTGGGACAATATTACTTGGCAGAAATTTGTTTTAGAATCAGAACTGTTTGACCTTGGAATATGGTATGTACAAAGAAATGGCAAACCCATGCTGTCCACAAACCTGGGTAATATTGAGCGAACAACGTCCCTTGGCTGCCCATTGCTGTCAGTGTCAAACAAGTCCAAGGCCCCTCCATCTTCAGAAGTCCAACCAGGGGACAGATAGAGGATGAACGCTATCCGTCGGCCTTCCAACTCATCGTCGTGGCACAGCAGCACGTCTGTACGCACAAAAGGAAAAGTGGGAAAATGCCATAAAGCAACTGTCATACCATTTGTGGCCCATCTACAAGCACGCACTTCGTCACCTACCTGTGTAAGAGTACTTGGAACAGGTTAGGCTGATGGTGCCATCTAACGGAATTCCCGTAACATCACGGAGCCATGGCGCCAGCGTTTCCTCCAGGCATTTTCTGAGTTTTCCAACACAAACGACGCCTTTTTAGTAGCGGCTGGACACTGACAATATCACGGCGGGAAACGGCCGTACGAAAGAGCATGTTTTACCTGAAAGCGTGTATGTACGGCGTGTCAAAGTTTTGCAGGTCATCCGACTGCAAACCGAAACCAAAGCGCAATGTCGGCAAATGCACGGGCGGCAAGTAGTACACTTAAAATTACGAAAATAATTTACCTGGTGGAACTTGTAGAGGTCGTTGTCCTTGGTGTGGAACTCGATGTCAAACAGCTCGTTTTTCAAGCTATCGACGCTACCTTTGTCCTCTAGCAAGTTGTGCAGGAGGCAAACATTAAAAGGATCCGTGATCAGCTCGGCCGCTGTTCCTGCGATGCGGTTGTGTAAGAATCGGCTCATGCAACGCTGCAGCGAAAGCCGTAAGGCCGAGGGCCAGCTTACCGAAATGACCGGCTTTCTTCTCCGCAAAGGCGGCTTTCAGCCTGTGTTTAGTTGTATCTGAGAGAACTTCGCTGTTCACTTGCACTACGATGGATTCCTTTCTACGCTTAGACAAAGGCGACGATCTCAGACCGCTGGTGCCTCCTTTGTCAGCACGCTTTGCAGGCGTCATAACTGGACGCTTGGCGCGAATAATATTCGTCCCAAAACGATAGGCTTTCGAGAGTGTCAAACATCACTAGTGACGCAAACCGCGTACACGTGCTTCCGCATCGTCCGCGGCTTCATACGGCAAAGCGGAAACTTGGACAACGCCGGAAGCACACAGAGCTGGACAGATCAACCGCTCTCGCGCAAAACCATTTTCATCGCATTTTCTGTAGGCCGTGTCTGCTGTGCCCGGGGCACAGCAAACGAAAGGTGCCCGAAATGTCTACGTTCACCCATGACGTCACGTCCGCTATAACCCATGATGTCACATCCGCTCATTTCCATGGCGGCCGTCTTACGGAGCCAGCTGCGCTGCGAAACGGTCCGTATTCCGTGCCCACTTAGAGCGTGAGTAATTCATCTTTCCACGCTATATGCGCGTAATAAAGGATTGGGGCTGTGAGCAGTTTGATGCGTTACCATTAAGTACCTTGTGCGCATATTTTGCCTCCTGGCCGCGTCAAATTGCAGCCGGCATGTGGAATGGGCCGTGGCATATTATATAAAGCTGCTCATGTGAGTGGTATTGCCTCCGTCAGGATCGTCAGTGCGTGCACAGAACCATTCAGTAGTCTGGTTCAGGGAGGATGCGCGAAAGAACGAGGACGTAAGAAAACACTGGCATGACGAGCTGTTCCGTCAGATCGCGTTACGTCGCGCTTTTTTTCTAAGACCATCTCGCTCGAGCGAGAGGATCTTAGAACAGCATTACTACTGCTTTTTTACAGCTTTGCTGCGGCTCATTTAATCGTCACCTGCATTCTTTTAATAATACAAATGACATCGCTGCGCGGAAGAGCGTCTCTTGAAGTTTCCAAACAAGAGCCAATGCCGCCGTGCCTGCTGCATACACGCTTGCCTTTCCTTACGCAGTTAAGACGCGGCACTAGCTCTGCTACTGCGTGATACAGGGTCACTGTGATAAGAAAATTAAAAAAGAACGAACGAAATTAAGGCAGAAAATGTCAAACGTTGCCAAGCGTGATAAACGGACCTGCCTCGCCAGATGAGTTGAAGAAATCGGGGTCCTGAAGTCAGCTTCGCCGCAGTAGACTAGTGTTACGCGCTGAAGCATGTCAGAACTGAAGAGTGACCGCTTTCACCGACATAAATAATATGTGTTCCTTAATGATGTACGCGTGCACCTGTCGTCTCCTGTTACATTACGCGCGTTGAGGCGCCTAAGTGTACTGGCCGGCCTTCAGCGCTATTTCGGACGTGGCTGTGATGCTTTGAACCGTTGGTTTGTCGACCTCGTAAGCCAGTTAATGTTTACACGGCCATTTTTTTCTGAGCTGTTGATTTCTTCCATAACAGCTACGTAATTTCGTAGTTTCCTGTTCAACTGCTTTGGTCATATGCGAGTCAAGGTTGTTCTCTTTAGCCGAGCGCAGTTTTCGAAAGCGAAACGACGCTTTTGCATCAGCATATAGTGCCGTCGCCCATTTACAACACAGTCAATCAATGTAATTTTGTATGTCACTGGGAAACCGCCGAACGCAGGGAACTCACTCGCATGCGGGGAACTGCATAACTAACCACGGCATTACCGTGCCTCTTGGAAAGCTGCTTTGCATCAAAGGCCGGATACCCTTGCTATGATTCACCGCAAAATATTTTGTATGTCTAACCGCTTAACATATTTGTATTGCGGTGAAGGTAACCTTACGGAACCGAATTTCGCAACGCTTTTTAGACTCCTGCATCTCTACCAGCCACTACCAAACGCTGGTCGGTACGTCTCTTGGCAAAGGTCCAGGTAAATCTCCCCTGTTGGGAGTTGGGGGCACTCACGTATATGAAAACTGCCAAGGAAAGCAGTTGTCCTGATGAAGGCATGCTCCCGTGTCGAAACATTTGCACCAGCCTGTTCGACCACCGTTATCACCGCAACATAGTTGTGTGTTGCGGTGAAGCATGCCGATATTGGGAAAGATTTACGTGAATCTGGAATGTATGGTTTCTGTCAGCGACGAACCTAATGTTCTACTCTCATCAAAGCAGATTTTCGTGGCAGGATGCATGATGTCTTGAGAACTTTTGTTGGCTAAAGCCATACGTGCCAGGTTAGCTCTTGTCACAATAATACGCTTTACCGCAATACACAAGAGGCCCCGCTGTAGGACACGCCCGCCGTAGTAGCCAAAACCTTATGTGATGGTTCACTGCAAAACACCTCCTGTATTGCGGTGAATCGCAATAAAGCACATTTGTCAGTTTAGAATGTAAAGACCCTTGCCCTTCGCTTTTGTAATAATATGACTCAGTTTAATGAGAACATGTATTCACTGCTAAAAACATCCACATTGAAATGGAGATATGAACACTGTTGGCAGCTTGTGTGATGTTTTATCCCTTTACTTTTTTTGTGTACCTGTCACGCTGCCATTATTAAATTTTCCTGTACTTCGTTAGGTGCTGACGTACATAACATTACATCACAAAGAGCCACTGTGTAATTAGTGTTCAAGGACCAGTGTGATGGCTTTACTCAAGAAAGGTTTGGGTTATGTTGTTGTGAAGGTTTTTTTTTAGAGGTAGCTTTCTGAGAAGAAATCAGATGTCAGGAAATAGATCTCATTGGCACAGTAATCTTGGCTGCCTTTTGCTCAAACGTGCCCTAGACATAATTGAGTGATTTGCACTTGCAACTGGACAGCAGCCGTAGCTTGGGAGACCAGTGATATGGCATATTTTATCAAACTAGGTGACACATAGCATTACCAGTCCGAATAGAGACCTGTTTAAATGTTTGTCACCTTTAACACCTAGATTTTCAACCATGAATTCAGAAAAATCTGTAGCACATTTAGAACCTAGATTTTAAATGCTGTATAAGTTGGCTTCTTGTTCACTGCAGCTGTGCTCGGCTTCTGTCCAAACGGGAGAGCACTTCTGCACAGCTTATTAGGGAATATTCTTATTTACATACCTTCTTTTTATTTATCTCGCCTACAATCACAATCAAATGTTTATGGCACATGAATGTGCTGTGCATGAATCTAACTTACAATGCCATGTTCAACAGCGCAGTGCATGCACCTTGTGTTGGTTCATTCAAGCTAAGCATTGCTACAGCCTTTAACTGTAGGTATCATGGTATGAGAGCAGAGAAATGGATATGCAAAGACAGTTGGGCACATTGAGACATCATCTTTGTTGTGTGTGAAAAGGTGACAGATACACAATATGGGGAGAACGCATGCACTTTCATATTTTCTCGCGCGCACAAAAAAGCTGGAGGAATAAGGTTTCTTCACTGTGCCATAGAAACTATATGTTTGCTCTCAAGGGTAATTCTGATTCATTGGATATGTTCCTGTGCTGTGTTTATTTTCTTGAGTGTGCTTTAGTTTTTGCACGTTAATGTTTCAAACTCGTTTTTATTTTCACAGACTGAACATCCCACGTCTTGGTTTGACTTCCTGGTACAGGATACTTGCACTTAGCATGGAGTGATGAAGCAAAGCAGTGTACTTTTATTAAATGTGCAGATTTTAGCAGTATAACAGCAGTTCATTAAAAAAACATGTGTGCTGAAAATAAAGTGTTCTTACCCACATTCCTCGTTGTCTATTTATTTATTTATTAATACTGTCAACACTCATAGAGGGTCATAACAGGGAGGACAATACAATTACATAAATCAAATATGGACAATGTTAATGTACGTAAAGTTGCTTAACACTTGTCAATTCACAGTTAATAAGATGTTCACTTGAATGCTGTTCAGCACACTTCTGACATTTATCAAAATACGTACAATGAATATCAAGTCGCAGATATCACTTGGTACTTCAAAACTAAATCAAAAACTCCCATAAATATGCCTCAGCAGCATTTTCAAAGTCGGTGACATCTTTTAAGCTAACAATAGCGTTTGGCAATTGGTTCCTCATTTCTATCGCATCCAGGAAAAATGAGTATCGATATGTATCACTGTTGGTGTGGTCCGGCTTTATGACGTAGTCGTGGTTAGTTCGCGGGTATCTTTTGCCTGGAGCATGTAGATATTTGAGCTTATCAATCTTAAGTTGATCCTGCATTATTTGATAAAGCACCTTCAGCCTATATTTTTTCCTACATACCTCAAGAAGATCGAAGTTGCAACGCTGTAACATAAGCGTGACTGATTCCTTCCTTCGGTATGTCGAACAAATAAAATGCGCCGCCAGACTCTTTCCAACTTCCTCTTAAGCGTCACTTGATGGGGACTCCAAACAACGGCTGAATATTCCAGTATCATCCTAATGAAGGCGGTGTATGCAATAAGTTTTACATTACGCGATGCACGTTCCAGTTTTTTTTTTCTAAGAAAATATAACTTTTGATAGGCAGTCATGCAGACGTTATCTATATGTTGGTTCCATGTCAATTTTGCTCATATTCCTGTATTCTCTTCAGCAAAACCACTTATATGGGGAACTGATCATGATAAGTGCTCATGAGCATGTTAAAGAACAGCCTTCAATGTCTGTCTTAGTAAAAGTGTGAAAGAACCAGGTTTGTGCATGAAAAGTTTTCCTGAGGGTGTGTGCCTTGAAGCCCGTAGTGGCAATCACAGGAAACGGGGGTGGATCCAGAGTAGCACCAAAGGGCAAGCCTTCATCGAAACAAATATGGAGGGAAGTGACTGCATGCTCAAACTTGTCAGCTTACAAGTTTGCCAAGACCAAGTGATATCAGAAGTTGATGAAGCCTACATGGTTAATGTATAACCGCTTAGGCGAAAATTATTTAGATACTTTTTATGAGGACTACATATTTACTGGAAATCTCAAAATAATTATGTTAGTGCAGAATACCTTCCACTAGTTGTGACGTCCTTGAAAGAATGAAAATGTTTGAGCTGTACTTGTGTGGTGCATGAAGTTACTTTAAAAAAAAAACAACTCAGCAATGGAAACAAAATGCAAAGAGTAGTATTCGAAATAAATTGCCACCTCTTTAGGGCTAGATGAATTCAAATAATAATAATAAGCAAATGAAGATCGGGCATACAAGATAGATGTTTCAGCTCCCACTTGAAAGCCTTGTTCACAAAGATTGTGAACAAAGCTCCAGTTGAACCAGTTCTTATTTTTCATTTTTATGGCTGGCATCTAATTTTAAACTACTTACCGTGCCTCTTTTGACCAAACCAGACAGGCTGCCATCAAACTCTTCACTACTTCAATGCAAATAATTGGAGGTTGGCAAATACATTTTTCTAATAGGAATAGTAGGTAACGAATAGTCAAACACTGATGCATACAGTTACAGCAGGCATATTTACCTTGGAATTAAGTACCATGCTTATATTGTCTAGTAAAAAAAGGACAGCTATCAAGGAAGATTAGGATTATCTTTAAGCAAAAGTAATTATACCTCATATACTTGAAGCAGATGTAGTGCTTCTGAAGAATCACGTCCAAACTGCACACACTAAAACATTAAGCTGGGATATTCAAAAGGACAAGTACATGTTTTGCTCGCCAAGTGACTTTTAGTGTGCTCAATTATGTAAAGTGTGCTATTATATGATTAATGTAATTTGCTAATGTAAAGAAAGAAGAAGCCAGGATCTCTTGCTTCATATATACGCGCTGAATCAAGAAGGTAATTAAGGAAGAAGAACACCAGAAATAAACACGAATATTTGTGTGCTTTCTGGCATAAAATAATTATCATGTAAGCCACATAACATGCTTTCCAAAGCATTCCCTACCTTAACTTACAGCTGCATCACGTGAGGGCACTTTCTAAGAACACACATGCTTCATGATCATTCACTGTGTTAGTGACTCCCACTGAAGTAGACTGAGAACATATCTGGGCATTGCATTCAATAGCTGATGGAAAGTGAAAAGACTGCTGCTTGTAGGTATTAATGAACCAAGTGAATAAGAAATATAGGTTCTCAAACTTCTAGTAGTAAGTGTGGCAGCACTTAAAAAAAAACATATTACAACTAAAAATTGCAACACATGATGAAATAACTGAAATAGCTAGGGAGAGTTTAATAGACCAATAAACAGGAAACTGCAAATTCCCAACATTTGTGAATACTTTTCTTCACATGTACTCACCTCATAAGTATGACTTCCCTTAATGCTCGAACCTCTGCCTTAATTTCATAATTCCCCATTCTGACTGCTTCGCTCATGCTGATTGACATCTAGCACAAAGGTTGACGAAAGTAGCTGAGCATGTGCATGTGTTGTGAGGCAAGCTGCCCACATCTGGTAGCCGCATGCCAATTTCTCAGAGTACATGAAAGGGAAGCCTTGAGGGTAAACCATAGAGAAGACGGACACCTTGGTTCAATGATAACTGAAAACACCAACATGGAAAATTTGGACAGCCCACAGAATCAGCAGAATTGACATAGTTCGGAAAAACTGAAAAGATGCATTATGATATTTATGTTACACAGGTTCCAGTCAAGTTGAAGATTTTCACTGTCTAATAAACTTATAAGACAATACATGACCAGCAATACTGTATGGAACCTAAACAAGTTTAATAAAGTCATCTAGAATTCAGGATGGAGAAGTGACTGAATTGAGGATGCTAAAATGGATGAGATGGAGGCAGATTGTGAAGGCAGGTCTTAAAAAATTAACATTCAACACACACTTAAGTTGGCAAAGATTGGACTCAATGTTCACGAAGAAATTGACTAAGATAATTTATTGGTATACGTACATGAGAGAGCAGCAACAATACAGCAGAGATAACTGTCATGCAAGAGGAAAGGACGTCAGTCTAAAAATTAACATTTGATCAGAAGAATGGTTATGCATGGGCTCAGGCTCATGTACAATTCTGTATGGTACGCATGATGTCAGAGCTGCATAGCATAAGGAACTGTGGCCTTAGATGCCTCGATTATGAAATGATGTGGGCCAAGAGTGGAACAAGGATAGCATCAACTGGGGGCCTCCTCCAAAAGGAGAACCGTAGGGAAACGGGGTGAGAGAGGTTTCCTACACAACAGATACAGAGTCATATGAGTCATAGTCATAGAAACCATGACCCAAGGAGCTGCACAACAAGGTATATAAATTCAAATCTCTATACAGTTAAACCTCAGTATAACGAAATTCTCGACATAACGGAGAATTTAACTTTTCATAACCTCTTCTCCATAGAACACCATGCATCTAGAGCCTAAATATAAAGAAGTGTGTTTGTGTGCAATTTCAATATAACGAAATTTCGCTTCTGCTGCAGAGGAGTGCCATTTGAGACAATCAATGGTAACTTCCGTGGACGCAGATAGTCAAATGACTGAATTATAAGCGGCTCCTTGCAAACGCACCTCTCAAACTGCGTGCAGCGCGCGACAAGAACAATAGCTTGGAGCCGCATCATGTTCCGTATAAATTAAGTCCAAGTGCGATCAGATCCTATCGCGCCCCGCGCACTTGTGCTTTAGGTGCGAGTGAAAGTGTGCGAGGGTGAGACAAGAAAGATGGTGGCTTCATAAGTGCGGCCTTCCCCGCGAGCAATGGCAAAGTGGGGAAGGAAAGCGAGCTCGCGATAACGCGATCAAGCGCGCGCGAGGGGGCGGAGTGGGGGGGGGGGGTAATTTGGCGCGCGTCTCGGCCATGACTGGCCGAGACGCGGCTGAGCGCATACGCAGCCGCGCACGCTGCTCTAGAGGTAATCTGCTGCGTGTGGAAAGAGCGGGCATGCCAGGAAGGCGTGGCACCATGTAAGCTGTTTTCCCGCACGTTTAGTATTGAAGGTTGCGCAATCTCGAGTTTTGATGGTCCGTTGGAACGAGAAGCAGACGAAGCATTCGCTCCCAGCTGCCGGCGCTTTTCATGATAGCGTTGTCGCAGTGCGACCGGGCGACGCTTTGGGGGCGGAGTGCACGCGAAAGCATGGCGTCACTCAATTCGTACCGCTGATGTAAAGATATCAACGTGGCATATGAAACCGTATCATTCATCGCTGACTCCTATATTCGTCAAAATAAAATGTTTCCTAATTCAAACTTGCTTTTTTTTATTGCCCAATAATTCGGAAAATCGCATGGCCCCTTTCCATGCAACAAAAACGATCGGCGACTGTACTCATTTGCATAACAGATCGAATTTCAATACAAGGAAATTTCTATATAACGAAGCGAATTGCCGATTTTACTTCTTTGTTATATCAAGGTCAGTGGCGTAGCTAGGTCGTCTGGCACCCGGGGCCCATAGGTCTTCTGTCACCCCCCCCCCCCCCCCCGGCTGTAGTCGAGGAAGGCGAGGACATCAACAAGTTCCTGGTGTCTTCAGACGTATATGACACCCCCCCCCCCCCCCCCCCCTCTGGCCCCTTGCACCCGGGGCCCGCGGCCCCCCGGCCCCCCCTGTTGCTGTGCCACTGATCAAGGTTTAAGTGTATAAAGAAATTGCCTGTTCTCTACACGGGGGTGGCAATGTGGGCTTGTTCGTTGATCATCATGGAACGGCATGTAGTGTAGCGCAGCAAAAACAAGAACACAAGAAGAAATGAAACACAGACACAAGCGCCTAATTATGTCTGTGTTTTCCTTTTTCCTGTGTCCTTGTTTTCGTTGCATTACACTACATGACATTCAATACTTTCACTGTCACATTCATGAGCACTGAAAACCTAGAATCAACTAATATCTTGCCTGATTTGCCATAATTAAAAAGAAAAATGTGTGTATAGTAGGTCTAATTGAGTTCTGGGGATTTTAATCGTTTCTTCTGTTAAGGCAGAGTACATGCTCAACTGCTACAATAAGTGGGAACGTAGGCAAAAACGACATTTTTGGCCCTTGCATCAATTTTATGGCATGTTGCGTGATCTAATCAAGTGGTTTCAATTTGACGAAGTTCTCGATTTAACAAAATAAAACCTCACATCCCAATAAAATTTATTAACTAGACTTACTGTACTTTATAACCAAAGTACTGTATAACTATAAGCAGCTACAGCCGCCATGAGTGGCGAGCAGAATTGAAATGAAAATGCTTTAGTCGAAACACGCTGAGCACTGCTGCTAAAGTATGCGCCACATGCATTGGGCAACTGTGGGAACCGCGGTGCCACACACAGTTATTCAAAGCAGCACATAAAAGTGCTGTGGACTCAAATTGGTTAGTAAATGCATTCGGAACCAGTCTTTCGATTACTCAATTAATATATCAGCCACACACTCGCATAGCACGGCCACGTGGCAAACGCGGCCATGCGGATGCTTCACTATGCGCGGATCGGCTTGTTGCAATATTGGGGCACTCTATGGGTGCATGTTTAAAGCACAGCGTTTTTTGCCTATCGTGTGATCGTTGCGGGTGCTCCATGGCTGAGTGTATTGCATGGTACAGAATTGGCCCCAGTACCAAAAGTACACAGGTAGGGCGGTCCGTGCAGATGAAGCGTGGACGCGAGCTCAACATAACCACGTCGTCATTATTCTGTAGCGATTATTTATGCGAAAGCGTCAAATGGCCCATTGAGCAAAAAAGCCGGCGTCTGTCGTCTCAGCGAAACAGCGCCTCAAATCCCATTGGCTGCGACCACGTCACGAGCGCGCCTCGACGAAACAGAGCAGGTGAAAGGGTACACCTGCTGTCGCTATAGTGCACCAGGTGTTGCATGAGGGGAGAGGGCATCGTCGCGATGCCCATCATCCTTGCTCTCGCAAGCCGCCGCCCGGTCCGTATCTCCCCCCTCCACTGGCTTAGCTGCTGCGCGTGCCTGCCGGCCTTGGTGGCCACTGCTGTTTCCTGGTCTCTGGTCGTGCAGCACGTCGGTGGCATGCGGTGTTGGCACTGCAGGCTGCTGCTGCTTGCTATCTCGGGCCCAATGTAGCTCTAGGGTGCATCACTTGCAGCGTAAAACTCGAAGGACTGCTCAGTGGCGTTCCATTGGGCATTAATGCTTTCGCAATCACATGCTTAGCTGTCCTCATAGGTTTTTCTTTAGTTGCCAAGTGGACGCATCATTGTTCACCATTCACAGTCTTCAATCTGTCGTCATCATTGCATTGTCATTTCAAATTAGTTGTAATATCACGCCGTTGGATGCTGCCGCCTTCACGCTGTGTAGTAGATACGCAGTCATTGCCATGCATGCACTCATCATTCCAAAGTCGTTATGCCTCAATCGTGATGACTCTAGAATTGACCCATCGTCGATCATGCCATCGTTGTCACCATCAGCATCATACTGTTGTCGGCATTCGACAGATGCATTACACAGATTAGCATTACCTTTTCAGCTTCTAGGACAGAATGCACGTGGTGATCTGCCGCAGTAATATTATGAGAGACACTTGGGCGGAACAATTGCTGGCCTCAATCGCCAAGCCTCCCTAACATCATTTATTTCAATCTCCATAATAATCCTAAATTGTGTCACAAAACTTCTACAACAAATGTCAACATGGTTGCCATAAGACCTTGTCTCTCATGAAAAACATAACTATATTGTCATGTTCACTAACTTGATCTCCTCCATTGAACTTAGTTCTTGCGTTGAATGGATGCTTCTAGCGTTTTAAATTCTGCTACTTTGTGCCACTGCCTCCTTCTCCTGAATAAGCTAACTTAATATTGATCCACATGCAATTACTAAAATTCACTGAATGCTTTCTTCATGACTAAACACAATTTGTATGTTAACAACTCCAATTCACAAATCTGTCTTTTGTCACTTCTGGCATGCCACAATGCTGAGTGTTTAGGCCCTTGATTTTTCTCATTTTAGATCTCGCAAAGAACTTAACGTAGAAAACTAAACTTTTTGTTGATGACTGTGTGTTTTGTCGTGAAACAACTAAACTCTGGCAGGTCCGTTTCTGTTCAAACAGACTAAACAAATGGCCCACTGAGTAAAAAAGCCAGCGTCTGTCGTCTCAGCGAAATGGAACCTCAAATCCCATTGGTTGTGACCACATTGCGAGCGTGCCTCTAGGGAGCAGAGCGGGTGAAAGGGTACGTCTGCCATCACTCTAGTGCGCCAGGTGTTGCGTGAGGGGAGAGGGCGCCGCCGCAATGCCACGTCATCCTTGCTCTCGCAAGCCGGTGCCCAGTCCATATCTCCCCCCCCCCCCCCCACTTGCTTAGCTGCTGCACGTGCCCAGTGGGGCAATGTCTCCACTAATGTCTCTTCGGAGTGCCATCACTAGTTTAAAACCTAATATCAGTACCCTAGCAAAAAAAACTGATAGAAATTTCTACAAGTCTCTTAGGAATATGTATAGGTTGTATGGGTCCTTCTAAGGGTGATATATATTCCTACCTGACCCATAGAACTCTTTACCAGACTGGCAGGCAGCAGATAGATCTCACTGTGCTGCCTACAAGACCAAATAGCATGATGTATCAGTCTTTTAAACCCAGGTAGAGATCATCATATGACATACAGGAATCTGATTGAGGCACTGATAAAGCATGTTAGAAATAGCACACAAGCCGGTGCCCACACGCCTGAAGAGACGTTTTTAAAATGAACTGAATATACAACCCTGAATGCATTGCCTGCCATGTGAACAGATTAACAAACACAGTTGGGATATTAGAGTATCAAATAAAAATGAAATGTGTAAACTGTGCAATTATCAAAACTTTTTACAGCTTGTATGCAGATATATTATCCTAAACATGTTTCAACATAAATTAAAGCACACGTTTTCAAAGCACAGCAGCGTTACTTAGCCTGTGAAACTACATTGGGGAAGTTGCATGAGAAAAGTATCAGTCCATCTTTGTAGCAGGCGTGCTCCAGTTCTTTTAATACAAAATTACATTTACAAATTTTGCGAGACAGATGTACAACATTTAATGCATATTCAAAACAGAATTACTGTCATCATCATCATCATCATCATATTTATGTCCACTGCAGGACGAAAGCCTCTCCCTTCGATCTCTAATTACCTCTGTCCTGCGCCAACCGATTCCAACTAGCACCCGCAAATTTCCTAATTTTGGCGCACCACCTAGACTTCTGCCATCCTCTACTGCACTTCCCTTCTCTTGGTACCCATTCTGTCACCCTAATGGTCCAACTGTTATCTAATCTGCGCATTACATGACCTGCCCAGTGCAATTTTTTTCTCTTAATGTCTATTAGAATATCATCTATACCCGTTTGCTCTCTTGTCCAAACTGCTCTCTTTCTGTCTCTTAAAGTTATACTTAGCATTCTTCGTTCCATCACTCTTTGCACGGTCCTTAACTTGTTCTCAAGCTTCTTTGTCAGTCTCCAAATCTCTGCGCCATATGTCAGCACCTGTAAAATGCACTGATTGTATACTTTCCTTTTCAATGATAATGGTAAGCTCCCAGTCAGGAGCTCACAATGTCTGCCGTATGCGATCCAGCCCATTTTTATTCTTCTGTGAATTTCCTTCTCATGGTCAGGGTTTCCTGTGATTAGTTGACCTGGGTAGACGTACACCTTCACAGACTCTAGAGGCTGACTAGCGATCTGGAATTCTTGTTCCTTTGCCCGGTTATTTATCATTATCTTTGTCTTCTGCATATTAATCTTCAGCCCCACTCTTACACTCTCCCTGTTAAGGTCCTCAATCATTTGTTGTAACTCGTCCGCAGTGTTGCTGAATAGAATAATGTCATCGGCAAACCGAATGTTGCTGAGGTGTTCGCCGTCGATCCCTACTCCTAAACCTTCCCAGTTTAATAGCTTGAATACTTCTTCCAAGCACGCAGTGAATAGCATTGCAGAGATTGTGTCTACTTGTCTGGCTCCTTTCTTCATAGGTATCTTCCTACTGTTGTAATAAAGTTTATTTACAAAAGCAAAACAAAGCACTTTCAAGACTGTGGATACTAACTGTAGCTCTAACATGTCAGGCTGAGTTTGTGAATGCCATAAATTAGACACTAGCAACGTGATTTCATTAAAGCTACTTTCTGGGCTAGTTGGTGCATACTTGATTTGAAAATTATGACAACGCTAATGCATCCATCCACAAAGGAACAAGGACAAGACACAAGCAACATGACTACAAACATGACTAGGGTTTATTTTACACTCCATTATCTAAAGAATAAGCAAGCAACTTGAGCCACATTTAAACAAACACATAAGAGGAACAACACAGACTGAAGTACCAACTTCACCATGCCCATTTGTGCTCACAGATGCTGTATAGAACACCAGGTCTAATTGGCACATGCTTTTATAATATTACAACTTCATATGAAGCTATTTTCTCTAGACTATGCACTTTTGCATTCATCCCAAAAGTGTTGTGATATGTGACAGAACACAAGTGAGCTTGAGCAAAAAGAACAAACTGGCATGGCACACTGACAAGAAGCAAGGAAACAGGACAAGCATCGCTATTGGTACAAGATCTACAGCAATATATCAGAACATGACAATACAGCAATATTATTTAAGCAAAAGTGAGTACAGATCTGAGAACTTATTCAAGTAAGAGCATGGATTTACCATTTTTAAAACCACACATTCATGAACAAAAACACCTAAACATCAGTGAACATATTGCAAAATCAGAAGACACAATTCTTCACTGGGTGCTAGTTCAACCACCGCACGTCGAAATGTGTAAAAGTGGTTTAACCTGTGTAGCCTTCAGCACGTGACAGCAAAGAAGACTATCAGAACAGGCTTCATGTATAGTGTTTGCAGTCTTTGATTAAAACCGTAATACACTGTTAAAATAAAATTTCACAGTTTGCTTGTTTCATTCAGAAAAAAGATAGTGTCTTAGTCATGCCGCCACAGTTAACGGATAAACTTGCACCAGCTACATTGAGTCAAAGGAGAAAATAAAGTGAGGAAGACAGATGCACGGTGTGAAAATGATGCTGTTGTATCAAGTAGCATAACTGCTCACTTAACATTCAGCTGCTTTCCATGCCTCTGCATACAGACTGAGAAGCTTTACCTCTTCACCATCTGCTAGTGAAGCACTGTTTGTTCACTGTGATCACCCACTCAAGGCAGTCACGTGGTTAAGTAGGGCCCTTCACTACATGTAAGGACACCGACCTGAAACTGTGCATAAGTCCTGTAAAATATTGTCATGTTTTGGCTACTGCAACTGTTCATCAGCAGCTGCGTCACTACTGCCAACATGCAGACCATGCAATTCCCCAAGCACTTAATTAACAAGCGTACAATAATGAAGAGTGGCAAATTGGGCTAGCTGGTTCATTAGGAAAACAAGAAGCTATCGCAAGAAAAAATAAACACTCTAGAATTTTGATGGCTCTGGCTTGTTTAATATATTCAAACATCAAAAAGCTGATTATTACAGAACTCCATAAAGCATGGTGCACTGTTACCAACTGTTGTTTTTTAAAGCTATAACCTGTTATAACCAGACATTCATGTACCATGGCTAAAGACATACTGTTCATCGTTGCCATGTCTTGAGCACGGGAATTAGTCTCTTTCTTAAAGGTTTCGTATTGTCCATTCAAAAATATTGTTGTCTATTTCTATAAACACATAAAGGCGCATAACTTCGCTGGGTGTTACGTAAACTAGTGGCTCCTCTCTCCTGACGCAGACTGAAAGGTGCTTTGCATGGAGAATTTCAACAGGAAATAGTTTCTTGCATTTCAGAATTATACAAGAATTCGCTCCAGTAAGAATTCTACAAATGAGAGAAAATGCACCTGAGAAGCTGACAAATGCACTGTTTTTAGTCTTTATAGTTCAAGTGTACTGGAGAGAGTGGAATGTTTGTTGGTTGACGACCATTCGGTAATATTCAGTGACACTTGTTGAGTCACAGCCACGGTTGTGGACTACAGCCTGTTTTTCACTTTCATCCAAGTTCAGGCACAGCTTTCCAGTGCCTAACGAAACTGTCTGCTGATCAGCTCCCCTCTCCTGCGCACCAAAAAAACTCACTGCTTCTGGTGAAAGATTTAAACTAGCTTTAGCTGCCTGTAACTTACAAGCAAGTACATAACATTTCAATATTTGTAAAGGAACATCATTAGCTCCACTGACCAATTTCACGAGAAGTTCATTTCCGCCTTCAAATACAAATGAACAATGCGACCAATGAGGTCCTAGTTTAGCCGCACTTTTAGGAACATGCAGGATTTCGTGTACATTCTATGCCATTGCACCCAATCCATACAAAGACTGTGCTCTCACAACAAACTCCGAGAGAAGATCAGATGATCTCATTATGGTCATCTGAAGTGACGGTGTCTAGTAGAAGTATATAGACACCCTCCACAAGCAAACTGGAATGTCTGACATACTTATCCGGCAAAAAGCTATGAAGGCATGGTAATGAATAATGAAGAACCCACCACTTCCATTCACTAGCTTTCCAGATTGTGAAGTCTGATAATCTTCGTGGTGTACGTGTGAACCAATTCGGTGGCTTGATTGCCAATAACCTCCTGTTTAAAGAGGCTAAACTTTGTTGTGAACCAATTGAAACATCTTTTCTCTTTTAAACATGATCACATTTTTATTCTTTTTAAGCTGTTGTATGGTGTTTATTTGTTCCAACAATCTTTCCTTTCTGAATCCTGGGCTTAATAGTTGATTTATATGTATTGTCTTTTGTGATAATATAAATGCATTATTTCTGACTCATTTTTTGGGCAAATGAGGAAGCTTGCTTCTCCTTGAAGCACATTACACCTATACAACACACATAGATACTGATAGACTATAGATCTGGCAAACTAATATGAATACACTATTACACTAATAAAAAGAATACACTAGTAGACTTGTACAAGCAGAATAGCACAGATACGTCCAGAATAGAACTAAAAGTAATTTTATCAGTGTATCAGTTGTATTGTTTCATAATGCAATAGAAAAAAACTGATATAATTTTTATTAGGTTGCCCTATCAGATTTTTTTTCTAGTGATCTTTCAGTGTAAATGCATATCAACTTTTTGACTAATGCTAATAACTGAACACATGGCTTTTTGTGCTGCAATTTTTCTTGGACTCCTGCTTCCCTTAAACTTATACTGTATAATATGCTTGCAAGATCAAAAAACTGGAGTATGCTTCATCAATCCGGGATATACCTACAAAAAACACAACTCTCATATTTAGTTGAAGCCATACAAAACCAACCTGTAAATTTTATTGCAGCTGCTTATTCCCATACCGTAAGCTTATCAACAAATAAAGCTTGCCTTGATTGGCCAGGCTTGTCAACAAAAAAACTTACCCATTTATTTCACAAATTCTCAATTGAAACATATGTTATTACCTCCTTGTATCTCATTGAGAATGAACTACAACCTCAAGGTACAAGTGCCAACTTGCCAAACCAATCTTTACTATTCCTGTAAAAGGCAGCCTCAGAACACACACACGCACACACATGCACACACATATATATCAATGAGCTACAAGGAGGTAATAAAAGCATGTTTCAATTGAGAATTTGTGAAATAAACAGGTAAGTTTTCTTGTTGCCTAGCCAATCAAGGCAACCTTTAATTGTTGATATGCTTGCGGTATGGGAATAAGCAGCTACAATAAAATGTACAGGTTGGTTTTGCATGGCTTCAACTAAATATGAGAGTTGTGTTTTTTGTAGGTATATCCCGGATTGATGAAGCATACTCCAGTTTTGATCTTACAAGCATATTATACAGTATAAGTTTAAGGGAAGCAGGAGTCCAAGAAAACTTGCAGCACAAGAAGCCATGTGTTCAGTTATTAGCATTACTCAAAAAGTTGATATGCATTTGCATTGGAAGATTATTAGTAATATGAATACCTATAGGTACACGGTGCTTAATAAGAACAGAGTGTTTAATTTTGTAGGTAAATGTGTTAAAAAGACTAGTCATGATGTGAAAATCTCTTCATTTTGCTTTTACCACCCCACCTTACCACCTTCTACCTTTACACACACACACACGTACGCACACACACACACACACACACACACATATACCATGGCACCCATTCCGTAACTCTAATGCTCCATACGATAGAAAATACGATAGAAAATTGGGCAAGTTGTTGAAGCTTCATGGCAGCTACTGCATGACAGATGCCGACAAAAGTAATAGAACGGGACAGGATACAGCACTATCAAGTGAAGTTTATTGAAAGAAAACAACCAATATATAACACACATCACGTGACCAACACCCGGCTCCCTAGCATATGCAGATACATACCAAAACAACCTTCACATCACCGAATGCACATGTTTTGACGGCAACACACATGTCACGGCTGATTAATCAATGTAAAAAAACAATTACTAAGGCACAATGCAACTCAGTGGCTTTACTTAGGATCTAACACGGCAACCTCGCTATCTTGCAGCGAGATGGATGGCTGGCTAACACTTAGTGAGCTTTTCTTTCTAATGTGATAAGCCTCCATTAATTCATGTGAGAGCTTTTCACACGTGTGTGAACAGCAGAATAGTACTTTCAAAAACTGGATGACGCCCAATGCTGCAACAATGCACAGAAAGGTGTGGATGCGCAAAAACCCTTAAAGAAACTATGGTACTTCCTTAGTCGAATGTTTAAGCACCTTCCAGTCTGACTGATATATATTTTGTAGGCTTCAAGAAAAAGGAATCAAATAAACAACATTTTGTGTGCAAGAGACAAATTATATGCTATATTTCACTTTGCAGTCCTCCCTGCTCAGACACCTGTTGTGAAGAATGTGCTTGTTTATTGCTTCACATATTCCCTTCAGCTTATATTTAAATGAAAACCCAATCCTCTCCTGGAACTTAGAAGCCACCTTTTTCTGTGCCACCTGTGCGGAACTTAGAAGCCACCTGTGCGACAATTAATAGAGGGGATAATGGCAACTTTGTTCCGCTCTTGCTCCTTAAGCTTCTTCCACCCTGGTTGCACCTTAAGTTCCTTAATTAACGTGTTTCAATATAAAAAAGCCACTGAAACTGAATAACCTGCCTCATTAAGCCTTGTCACCAGATTCCTTACACTTTCAAGGATAAGGTGAGGATAGCTCTTGGTTGGGGCATCTCTAATTGTGTGAGTGGCAATACTGTACTTAATAAGTTTTGAATGGCTAGACCTATAATCAAGAAGGGGCTTAGAAGTTCTCGACTGATATCCCCAGCATACGTGATCCCACATAAAAGTAAGCCTGACATAAGAAGTTGCAGCACATATTTTTTCTGGAACTTCTAAAGTGAAGTTGAAACCTTGCTATTGTTCTCTAAATAGCTTCAGTACTTCGATGACAGCTCTGCGAAAGTTATCATTTGCTCATGAAAAACAAATAATCATCCACGTATCTGAAAATTTTAAGAGCAAGCCCACTCAGGTTTTGATTATTTTCTGGTCAACATAACTTAAAATATTACTGAGCACTGGTGCAACACCAGAACCTATGCAGATGCCAGCATTCTGGACACATATTTTACCTTCCCACTAGACCAAAATTGACCTTAAATAGAAATCAAGAAGCTCCAGAAAGTTTGCAACAAGAATTTTACACCTTTCAGCAAATTCCAGCAAACCTGTTTGATTGTGTATGCAGTCCTTAACAAACTACAAGAGACGCACCTGCGGCAAAGAATTGTATAGAACTTCTGCATCTATACTAAAGCCTGCCCATTTTCCCAGATTATGCTCCTGCAGGAAGTGTACAACAGTCTGAGAGCTGGCAGCAAGGAATTGGTCGTTGATTCCCAGCATGTCAAGGTGTGTCTGCAGAAATTCTGAAACATGAAGCCATGATTTATATTCCGACACAATGGTTCTGAAATGGATTCCCTAAGCTTGTGTGTTTTGCACTGAAGAAGGCGCATAAAAGAAGACCTTTTTCCACCTTAACATCATTTGAGACTGTTGTCAAACCAAACTGATTCAACTTCGTGACAGCTCAACATTTTATGTCAGCTATATTGGTATAAATTTCATTAAAATTTATGTCAGTGGCTGACACACCCTCCTCCGGAAAAGTGCTTTCCAACATGACAACACAATGTCCTTTCTTGTCTCCAAGAAACCTCCAAGTTTCTGCCCCATACGTTAGCACAGGTAGAAGGCAATGATTCTATGCTTGATTGTACACAATTATATATATATATATATATATATATATATATACTTTGTATTCACCATCCAGGGCCAGGGATCAAGAGAAGCCAGACACCACTGACCAATTTCTGACTAAAAGAAGTAATTTTTTACCTTATACATCTTGTTTTTACTGTACATGTCCCTCACCTCCATCCAGGTTCCCAACATTTATATCTAAATAGGGTCTGTCCTGAAAGTAATGTCAATAAATTTATTGTGATGTGACTGTATGTCAGAGCGGTCTAACTGGTTGAAACTAGTAGTGACGGAATCCAGCTAAGCAGCGGTTCGTCACTCAGTGTGCTCCGAACATTGGAGAGTGTTGGACGGGCCTGTCCGTGAGAGCTGTTTTTTATTCTTGTGCAAGTGAAAATGCAGCGCTCATTAGAACAAAGATTTGCGATCAAGTTTTGTGTGAAACTTGGCAATACCGCTGCGGAAACTGTTACTATGCTCAAGATTGCTTATAAAGAACATGCCCTGTCAGATTGGCAAGTGTTTCGGTGGCACAAGGCCTTTTGGAAGGCCGGGAAGAGGGCGACGAGAAGGACTGCGCTGGATGGCCATCCACGACCGCTACGACTGACAATGTGACACGAGCGAGGGAACTGTTGAACTCAGACCAATGATTAAGTGTTCGTTTACTGGCCGACATGTTAAACGTTCCGAAAACTCAAGTTCATGAAATTGTTACAAACGATATCGGCATGCGGAAGGCATGCACAAAAATGGTTCCAAAAGTGCTCACTGACAACGAAAACTCACGCCGCGTGGAAACGTGCCAAGTAAATCTCAACATGTGCAAACGTGAGCGAAAATTTTTGGACAACGTCATTACAGAAGACGAGACTTGGGTATTTGAATATGACCTGGAGACCAAAAGGCAATCATCTGAGTGGCACACACACTCGTCCCCTCCCCAGAAGAAAGCCAGGATGAGCAAATCAAAGATCGAGATCATGCTCATCGTTTTTTTTTTTTTTTTTTACATCCATGGACTGGTTCATCATGAGTTTGAAGAACCTGGAACCACTGTGAACTCCAAATTTTATGTGGATGTCCTCGAAAGACTGAAACGCAGGGTTCAACATATCCGGCTGGACATTTCACACAACTGGAAGTTGCACCACGATAATGTGCTGGCCCACAGCGCCTTCATCGTCACTGACCACCTGGTTAAAGCAGGGGTGCCAACAATCCCCCAGCCCCCGTACAGCCCAGGCTTGGCTCCCCCCCCCCCCGACTTATTTATGTTTCCATGACTCAAAACACCCCTGAAAGGCAATCATTTTGGGACAGTGGACATGATCAAAGCAGCTAGCACCACAGCATTAAAGGCCATTCTGGAGGAGTACTACCACAACGCATTTGAGAGCTGGAAGTCTCACTGGAGCCGATGTATTGACGCAAAAGGAGAGTATTTGAAGATTTTTAAACTTTTTGTAACAACAAATTCAATAAATGATTTTTAATTGCCTTACTGACATTACTCTCAGGACAGACCCTGTACATGCACCTTGAAGGTATGTATGTGGAAAGCATTTCAACCTCTGCTTGCTTTTCTGGCATGGAATAAAATGGCCTTTTGTCTCTAAACCACTTACTTTTAAACTATTCCATTTGGTTCATTTTTCTAACTTCTCCAGAGTTGCATTCACAACTTTCATAGTTAACCGGCTCCGTTTTCATTCTTGCTTCCTAAATTATGCCCTCCTGTCATGCATAATTTGGAAGGCCTTCTGTTAGCAATGGGTATTGTATTTCAAGACTATCAGTTCAATGTTGCATGAAGAAACCTATTCTTGGAGTGAATTATTGTTCAGCTTGATATCATGATACTGCTGCATGGTTGTTATTTAGCTCTGCAAGAGAATGGTCCTGCCATCCTACCAAGAGTGCATCTCATGGGTATTACTCTCTTTCTTTTGACATTAGTTTATGAGGCTCACAGATATGTATCTGTGTCAACAATAACACCTGACATCTAATTTTGTGCAACATGCACTACATTTAATCAGATAAAAGTTGCACGTTTTGTCTCTTGGACCAGTCTGCTCAATGGTAGGAGCTCGAGACCACAAATGAGAATGGTTGGCCAAGATCTGTGGTGTATGTCCCGTGTTATGCATCTGACAAGATTTCATGGTGGCAAGAAGACATATCAGACATGATGTGATCTTTCTAATTATTGTGCACAGAGTTATCAGCATGATAATATCCTTAATGCTATAAAGAGTACCTCCAGCAAGCAGTCTATATGCTTATGCCTTTTTGCTGCTTATGGCAACAAAACCCAACATCCTTTGAAACATGCTCACTTGCTGTCGGATGCACAAAATGAAGAACGCTGCCTTCTCTAAATTTATTAGCAACAAGAAAGCCACTCTGGAAGCAATTATATACATACACAGCAACACACACTAAAACCTACAAATGGGAGAAACACACAAACTAGGCTAACAATAAAAGAAACCTGACACCAAACAAGCGTTGCACGTTACTCAAGTATGCACATTCAACCTGAGTTAGAGAGATAGATGGTCGACTCCCGCACTCCTGTGCATGCATGTGGATATGTTAAACCTCAGCTACTCTTTCTATATCACAACTATCCCCTTGTTTGTGAAATCTGGTGTACAACCGCAAGAACAATGATGGCTTGACAGGTGGTTCACCTTTCACTGAGTTCTATAAGGAGGATGCATCAACTCTTCCAGCCAATGTACACATTACCACATGAAAGCAGCAGCTTATAAACAGCACAAGACCATACAGCACAAATTATATATTTGCCACGTGTTATTAAACTTACATCATTAAAGTACATTAGAATTGGTGCTAAGGCTGGTGCACAATATATGCATATACTTTAAGCAATCAAATAATGCAGGAGCTTGGAATATGATTGACTATTCTCGGAACTGCTTTGATAATACAAAAGTCAAGGCTTTGTTTTTGGCATCACCCACTCCAATTCGTTTTCTTTTTTTTTTTCAATTGAAGCTTTGGCAAGGTTTGTGCCGTGCGCATCGACCGTGATTTTTCCTTGTTCGTGCACGGCCATGACCATAATACAAGAAAATCGCCCCAGTAACGCAGTGGTCCCTGACTACCTTCTTATATACTTTACCGCAATACATTACGTATGCTTCACCGCATATCATGACTGTATTGCGGCAAAGCTGATTTTATGGAACTGACATTATGTAACGGACCTTTTGTTCTTCTGCTGCTCGCATGAGCATAAGCTCGAAAAACCACAAAATACAGACTTGGCTTGCTGCTAGTTGATTTCTAGCTAACATTTCGAGACGTCCACGTTGTTTACAAAAAAATCGGTGAAGTTTCTCGCGCTCGGACGCGCTTCAAAAGGCAGCGTGACCACCTATAATTAGGGCAGTCATAAGCGGCAACGAAATCCACACAAGGTACATCAACTTCCACAAAGCTACTGGGCAACGCCATCAATAACTGGCACAGGGGCCACCCAGGAGCTGGCAAAAGCTGCGATGACATCCACACAAGCCACGTCGCTTTCCACAAAGCTATTGGGCAACACGATCAGTCACAGGCACAGGTGAAGTCCGCAAAACACTACATGGGCAGAACCACTACGGCCATACTCAATCACTTCGCCACAAGCTCTCACATTTAACGACATCAAACAGCTACAATCACTTCCCTACAGCCACGGACACAGGCGAAGACCGCACGGGCAGAACGGAAGCACCGATTCAGGGCTCTCGTAGCGTTCATCGCTTTAGCGCCACCTATTTAAAAATAATATACGGAGCCAAGCCAAACCATTATTTAGCGTCTATTTGGGTGAACCTAACGCTTTTGGGCCCTAAGCGTTCGAACGACCAGGGCACTATAACGCTTACCCCCCCTTTCCACTCCGTCGACCGGGTCGCAGGAACGGCGGCCTTTTCTGTACTGGATGCAAATTGAACGCAGATCGTTACATCAAGTCGTACAAAGTCGTTGCGGAAAAACAGTGCAACGATAACGAAAATACGGAGCCAATGAAGTTAAGCATGTTGTGGCTTCAACACGTTTCCGTTTTTTTATGCGCTGTATTTCTACAACAACAACTGAAAAAGTTACATTTCCTGTCTGTGGCTCTCCGAACTGGCCAAATAGAATCCCTTCAATATATTTATGTCGAAAGCGGGCAGAACTGGTATAGTGAACTAGAAGCCTTCTACTGGTGAGATGAAACGTGATAGAACTGCATTAGAGAAGGCTGAGAAGACATATAAAGGAGAAAGCGAAACTAGCCTTGAAGTGGATTGCAAATCGATTTCTGCGACGGCGGCTACTTAGAAGACGCTAAACGAAAGTGAACTCTGGGCCGCTCCTCCACCGTGATCGCGCTCGTGCAGGTGTTCGAATCTTGGAATGTTTGCGAGCATCGGGGGAGAAATCAAACCTTGCCGCAGGGAGAAGCCGTGTTTTTGTTCCGATCTGAACTTTGTGGCTGTCGTCGATGGCTGACAAACTGGAACCAGCGAAAGAAGAACCGGCCAAGGTGGAGCAGATGAAACAGGAGGCGATGGATACAGGTGCGTCCAACACAGATCCGATCGTTCTGCGCCGACGAGTGTTATCTGTAATGTGACGAGCGATCAGTAATTTGGTCACGATTACGATTTCGCAGAAACCGACAGGCAGTTTCCCAAGAAGTTCTTTTTGTTCATGTTCGTGCTCTTCCGGTGCGGAGGAACGTTTTTCGTGATGACTTCGTTCGTCCCTGACGAGTACTGGCAGTCCCTGGAAGTGGCCCACAAGTTTGTTTTCGGGTAAATTTGGGCACTTTTATTCCTTCTGCAAGCAATCAAACCCCCCGGTTGGATCGCTTGTATATCAAACCGACCTTTTTAGCCATGTTAAGCATGCTATGATGACTGCATTAATGACTGATGCACACAACATTCGAATGCCGTTATTCCGAGTTGACAGTACAGCCTTGACCTGCCTCGTCCGAAGAAAACAGTTCAACGGTACTTTGACATAAAATCAACGCAAACATGTTGGTTTGTTTGCATGTGACGCTGATTAAGTTCGAAATATTCATTTCAGATATGGCTATCAGACGTGGGAGTGGAAGTATGCCATTCGAAGCTCTGTATACCCCATGTTCATCTCGGCTCAGTATTACCTGCTCAAAATGTTCAAGATCGACACCGTGTTCACTGTGGTAAGTTATGGAAGCACCCTAGCTGTCGTCACATTGATGTGGCAATTTCCCTCTTTTTTTTTATGTGTAACGATGCAGGCTGCCTAACACCTGGTACCGCTACCCATGCCTGTAACGGATACGTTTGTATCAATCTCTTCCCTGCTTTTTTTCCACTAATACTCTAAGCGCATCTTGCATATCTCGACCGCTGACTGGTTGATGCTTCCATCCACTTTAAATCCAAGCGCTTTTGGAAGCTCAGGTGTACGTTACCTACAGGTCTCTTTGGGTGAATCCCCTTGTGTTACATTAGGGTGTGCAGAGTGGTCTCAGGATTTTTGCTGCAGCATACACATGGCTCATTTTGCGAGTATTTGCTCTGGTATGTTTTCTTCCTTAAACAACCAGTTCGAGCCTCAAATAGTAAGGCAGTGCCCTTTGTGTATTGTGCAGATTTTCCCTTCTAATTCCTTTACTCTCATTCTTGTAAATCCCCGTGGTCTTTCTTGTGTCTAATCTTTGCATCCAATTTGCTGTCTCTGTTTCTCTCACTTTTTTTACTAATCCTGCTTGTCTGTTTACACTTCCAGTTACCCTGTGCTTGTTTGCCAACTTTCTTTACTTCTTCCTCCATTCGATCTGTGTCCACACTTTTCAGCTACAGATACTTATGCACTTTATAGCCACCCATTTATTTTGATTCATGTTCCTGCGTCTTTCTTCAAAGCTAATTTTGCCCTGCACTTCTCCGATTTCAAAAGAGACACAAGCAATGTTGCCCGGCACTGCCTCATCTGTGGTTTTACCATGGGCTACCAAGGACCATGGTAAAACCACAGGGACCTTGGAACAAGTGGCAAGACTCCCTGAACAGCTGCTTTCTGCAACTGCCGGCAGGCGGTGACATAAGTCTGGGCCAGCGCATTCTTTTGCAGCAGCCATTTTTCTCACAGACGAAAGCGGTTTATCATTCTTTTCCTAAAAAAAAAAAAAAAAGAAGCAGGCAAGTAACTGTGCCAAGTGTTACACCAAATGACATAGACTCCAAAATACAATATTTCTGTGAAATTTGAGCAATAACAGTGCAGTGGTAAGCGCAAGACCTTGTTTCGAACACTTTAAGTGACACATGCATGACCCTGTACTGACACCTGTTACATGTGCAGTGCCGGCTGGCTCTAGTTTCTGTTTTGATTTTGAACAATATTTACCCAACGTGGTGGCTCAGTGGCTGTAGTGTTGTTTTGCTAGACATAGGGTCACGGGTTTAATTCATAGCCACGGCGGCTGCACTCCTACAGGGGTGTGGAATACAAAAGAAGCTTGTGAAGTTAGGTTTAGGCACACGTTAAACAAAACTCCAGGTCACAAAAATTAATCTGGAGCTCCCCGCTGTGGAGTTCATATTAGCATGTGTGCTTAAGCCCGACAATTTCAATTTATCGGTATAAGCCCACGGACTGTGTAGAAGGTGTACGCAGTCTGATAACGTTTATTTTTAAAGCTGAAATTGAGTCTTGCAAAACGTACACTGTGTGTGTGTGGGCTGTAGTCTGATATTGGCGTTTCTTGTGATACTGGGTGGTCCGAGAAAATTTTATGGAGGCAGCACAGCACCAAAACAAAGCCCACTGTCATTAGCAATACAGATTAGCAGCATTCCAGAGAGTGGCAGGAGTGATTATAGCATGCCACGGCTAATACTAATTGGCAAGCTGACAAAGATTTTATCTGGTCTCACTGCTAGCTTGGGACTCGCAATAACCACACCAGTGGAAATTCATGCTTCTTTTGTGCAGTTTACTGCACTTAACTGTAGTGTCCCCATTACAAAAATCCTGTCATCCATGAGAGGTATCCTTGGTCGTTCATTGTTGCGGATAAAATCGACATGTTGCCGTGTACAATCGACAGAGTTGCTGGCACTGTTTCAGGAATGCTGTCTGTTGAGGCTCTGACACGTCTGGTGCTAGTCACGTGAAATCTAGCCAAAGTGGTTGTACCTCGAAAGTGTGCAACAGAACACCTCCTTATGTTTGTAGCTAAATTGTAGTGAAACTGTATGAAAACCTGCCAGTGAAAACATCCCCGACATCTTGTTCTACTTGCAGACCATGGTGCCGCGCCTCGTTCAGGCTCTCATGTCAGCTGTTGGGGACTACTGGACTGTGGAGTTGGGCCGCCGCCTCTTTGGCTATGAGGGTGCCTGCTGGACATCTTTGTCCGTACTGTTTTCGTGGTTCCTGCACTACACTGCCTCCCGAACCTTGACCAATGTTGCTGAGCAGGTTTTCACCGCTGGGGCCCTTTCCATGTACCCATGGGGCGGCCAGAAGCAGCCAAGGTACGTGCGCACTAGATGGATGAAGGCAGGATGTAATAATATATGAATGAAATTATTGCTATCTAATAGTATAGAAAGACAAGACAAGCACTTGTTCTGTCTGGTTGTTCTTGTTCCGTTTTTATTGTTTTTTTTTAAATGCTGGTTAGTGGTAGTTCTTAGCATGCTGAAGGGTAACAATGGCAATATGCACGGTGCGTTTCTCTGAATCAGACTGAAAATCATGTTTTATTGAGTTAATTCATAATACATTTATGAAGATACAGAAGGAGGTCCCAGAGCACAAGGTTATAAGGGTAATAGATAAAAAAAAATTATTATATTATGCAGCACGGTATGAATAAAAAAAAAGATAAACAATAATACACAAAATAATGAACAATGCAGAATAACATTGTTAATACAGAAATATCGGTACAGAATAATACCAACAAAACTAGCATGTTAATACAGAATAGACTAGTCCTTTTACACAGGTAAGAAAAATGAACAAACAAAGAAGAATGGGAGTAACTTCATGTGGGACATAGCATAACACAACTGACCATGGCAAATCCACTTACCATGATAAATCTTGTACCACGACTTATGCAGTTGGCCCTCAAGATCAAAAGGCAGGGAAGTGAGAATAAAAAGATTGCAGAACAAGTGCCTGGTGGAGGAGAGCCGCCCTTCAGCTTTCCTCTACAATTTACATGAGAATCCTCTCTGTTGTGCAAAGCTTTGTGTAATGGCATCGTTCAGATGGCATGCACAATCATGCTTGTCAAGGCCACATTAGCTTGCGGAAATCACACATTGGGTCATGAGTGTGTATGAGTGTGTACTGGTGCTTCAAGTAAGACCAGATAACAA
Source organism: Dermacentor andersoni (assembly GCF_023375885.2). Classification (NCBI taxonomy): domain Eukaryota; kingdom Metazoa; phylum Arthropoda; class Arachnida; order Ixodida; family Ixodidae; genus Dermacentor; species Dermacentor andersoni. Next base: position 69,722,670 of record NC_092824.1, on the reverse strand, counting down.
GCTGTGAGTGTCATACAAAAAAAAAAAAAGAAGGCTATAGCTGAACCGTCACTCCTAGAAAGGTTTAATTTAGATTTGCTCTGAGAAGTTAGTGTGTGCTGAACAGGCACCTCCGTCCACATGTGTGCCCATATGCTCACTGCTGTGTGACTGTGGAGAGGCAGGAGTGTCGTAAGGACATTATGACCCCCCCCCCCCGCCCCGGGCAGTGTGCATGCCTATAGGGCCATCCTGTGGTACCTTTTTATTTGAAAAAAGAAAGCAGATCCCATGCATATGTGGGAATCAGGGATAAGTGAAGCTTTCTTTGATGTTTACAGAAAATGTTAAAGGAAATACTATGCAAACACAATGCTAATAGCACAAATTCAGTAGAATGTTTAAGCTGTGCCAAGGGTCCTTCGCCGTGTCTTTCAGGCTCAATAAAAGTCAGCCCTTACTGTGATGTCACAATGCAAATAATGCGATCAGACAAAAATGTTTAGATGAAAAGGCAACATCCATATCAATGCGAGGCAAATGCACATGGAATTTATTAGCCAATGCTCACATTCTGCACCAGGCTTTGCAGTTCAATAAAAATGTTCTTGTTCAACCCAATGGTTATTTTAAGCCTTCACCTTCTTTAAGATGAGTCAATCAATCAAAATTTTTTACCAGAACAAAGAAAACTGGAGGTACAGCTGGGCAAAAAGTTGTCACAGCAGCTTGACGAGGGCCTTGTCCATGCTTTGGTCCCAGTTTGTTCACTTGCTTTTCTATACTCGGCTGCTTCTTGTGCCAATTTCTTCACTTCTCTGTAGCTGACTTGTTGAATTTTCTGTTGCCAAGCTCTTTGGATCTTGTTCCGCTTGTCTGTTTGGGCATTTGCTCAGGGGCACACGCCCTGAACGCAACGCACACACGATGTGATGGAAGCCACGACACCGTGGGACATACCCAGTGGCCCAAGTTGTCTGGCCCCTACAGACACGGCATATGCATTTATGTGCACAAATTGTTTTTGCCACTCATGTCCACTGGTGGCAAGAAAAAAAGACGGCAAGCAGTAAGCTTCAGGTAAATTGAACACTCTGCTTAGCCTATGGGAATCCATTTGAATTTGGAGAGCAGTGTATTGCTCCAAATGAGCACCCCGCTGAAAGCACTATCGTGTTTGATGGAATGTGTAGTGTCGCAGACTAATACTAGATGCTCTCGGCACCATCTAACCTAGACAACCGACAAGAGACGGCGCTACTACAAACTGTATACCACAGTGGAATCTCGATAAGCATAAATCGCTCAAATGGAATTAACGCTTAAACAGAACACCATCCTTAGGGTTGGTTGGTTTTGTATTCATGCTATGCTCTCTCCATTGTCTCTCAGTAAATGGAACATCTGATAAACGGAACCAATTTCCCTGGTTTCTTGAAGTTTCGTTTAATCCACTGTATATGTATGTGACACATTAGAATAAAAAGAGTACATGCATAACATGCTATGAATTCACTTCATGTCTGTCTGGTGACGCAACAGGACGTTCGACATGCCATGTTCCATCAGCTTATGGCGAAAAAGTAATTTTGCTCACCTTGGAACGCTGGCAGCCAATAACTAACTTGTGCATGCACTTGGAGCCGAGATTTAATTCTTTTTGTTGAAGAAATGCAGCATGAATGACTGCAGATTAAATAGGTATTTCATTACTCTGTAATTATGATGGCTCACTAGAAAATGCAGAAAGCATCATCAACCTTGACTTACTTTCAATGCAATCTCCAGCACCTTTCAATCAAATCTATCGACTATGGAAGCCTACTTCTCTCCACCTTGCGGGTTTCCGCAGAACTACTACGTCAAACACTTGCCTTTGCTTCGTGTGTTGTCAACAAATTCGACTTCGCCCTGCCATCTGCTAGCCGCCTGGTTAGTTCAGATGGTAGAGCGGCTGCCCCGGAAAGGCGGTGGTCCCGGGTTCGAGTCCCGGACCAGGACGAATTTTTCTTCAACTATGAGGCTTTTCTTTCGAGGAACCCGTATGGGTTTCCTTTGTAGCCATTGCTACGAATGGACGGATGTCTGATTTTCCTTTTATTCATTACTTCTCTCCACCTTGCGCGTTTCCGCAGAACTACTACGTCAAATCTATCGACAGTCACAATTTGTGACTGAAGGGGCTATTTGGGGCACACACTCAGTAGTTCTAGTATTTGTCCACCTGTCAAGACAGTGGCAACCAACACTTCCAAACTGGGGTGAAGAGGCAGAGAAAGGTTTGTTTTAAAGACTAAAAAAAAAAAGAAAATCAAGAAAACAAACACTGTACTGTATTCTTTTTTATAAGTGTTCATGATTTTGCTCCCTCACTGCCTCCTCCTGGTTGCAGCACCTCGTGGGGCTACTTGTGGCTGGTTGGCTTGTCGTGCATGATTCGTCCCACGGCCCTGGTCCTTTGGCTTCCCCTCATCGCTCTGCACTTAGCCAGGGCATCACACTCCAGGATGTTCCTACTCAAGAGGCTGGTCTTCACAAGGTACGACCTTAGCTTATTTCCATATGCAGAAAATGCTGATTTTTGTAACAACATTAATTAATCACTCGGAGGCCCAATTTGATATGTTTTAAGCTGGAAGCGGCTCAAATGAGACGCAGAATCAGATTGCCCTAGGTTAGTGCGACGAGAACAAATGCTATGCAATTATTTCAATGTGAAGGCAGTTTTGTCACAACGAAGTGGGGCGTGATGTTGAGCCACTAATGTCGAACCACTAGCTATAACTATACTCTGTTTCATTGTTTCATAAGTAGCAGGCAACGCTTGTCACTTCTGTGAATACTTCCATAAGTGCACTAGTGTATTTACTCGAATATAGGTCGAACATGAATATATGTTGACCCTATATATTAAACTCGCCAAGGAATAAAAAGTATAATTTGAATATAGGTCAACCTGTATCTTTTTTTAAACTACGAGGAACATTGAACATGACACACCATTATTTACCATAACCTTGGCTATTAAATCTCACTAGTCAACGCCACAAGCTCCATCCTCGTCCGGGAACTACCAGAGAAATATTCCTCATTACACGCATTGCAGGTACCCTCGTCACAATAAACAATGTTGTCCTCAATGCCGTTGAGTGCGTCGGATTTGGAACGTTCCCTAAATCCAGTCTGAATAATCTCCTGGCTGTCTTTATGGCGGGCACACCGAAGGATCTCCGTTAGTTCCTTTTCCTAGATATGGTCACGGGTATAGGTCGAGATACTTGGGTCATAAATATAGGTCGATAGCTCATTTTTAGGCAATATAAAGAAAAGAGGTCGATCTATATTTGAATAAAAATAATGCTTCCGCAGTACTGGCTGCTAAATATGAAATAACGTAGAGTTAAACCTCGATATACCTAAGTCGGTAACATCGGCAATTTGTTTCATTATATGTAACTTTCGTTGTATTGAAATCCAACCTTTTATGCAAATAACTACAGCTTCCGATTAATTTTTCTTACTTGGAAGAGGGTGCAAGATTTTCTGAACGGTTGGGCAATAAAAAAAAAGCCAACTTGAATGAGGGAGAAAAAAAATAATTTTGTTGAATTTGAGATTTGATGAGAAAAGGTACGGCTTCATTACGTATCAGCGGTATCTTCACATCGGCGGTACGAAGCAAAGCCAGCCACGCTTCCACATCCACTCTGCCCACACGGCCGATTCTGTCACCTGCAGTGGGACGACCCTACATGAAAAGCGCCAGCAGCAAGGAGTAAATGATTCGGCTGCCTCTCGCTTCTATACATCTCCGAAACTCAAGATTACGCTACCTCCAATACTAAACGTGCAGGAAGACAATACACACAATGCTACACCGTCTCGGCATGCCCACTCTTTGCACACACGAGTGCAAGGATGATGATGATGATTACCTCTAAAACAGAGTGAGCAGGCTGCATATGCGCTCAGCTGCGATAACAGCTACATGCAGCCACAGTTGCGGTAAAAATAAAAGATGTGCGTTTATGATGAAGATAATCCTCAACAAAGACAATGATCTGACAAGACGAGCTGGGATCAGTTTAAGAAGCCATATTATTTTGCGCACCCGCCGTGATGGCGTAGTGGCTTTGGCGCTGCAGTGCACGCCCGAGGGTTTGCGATCAAATCCTGGTCATGGTGGCCATATTTCGATGGGGTTGAATTGTGGAACACCCGTGTACCATCCTTTATGCATGTTAAAGAATCGCAGGTGGTCCAAGTTAACCCCGGGTCTCCACTTCATGTGCCCATAATCATATCTTGGTTGTCATGTGTAAGACTCCACAATTGTTTTTTTTTCTTGTTTTATGTACTATTGCCTAGCTTGTAAATAATTTTGCAAGTGCACTTTAACACATTACCTTTTCATTATTTTTGCAAAGTGACACATTGGTGTAGGTGCAGAGGACCACTGACTAAGGGAACGACAGGAAGCATTTGGGAGTTGTTAACTGGCTACAGTGCACGCAGAATGAGCTCCCATATCTGCTAGTTCTTCGCAGATTATGGCCTGCAAAATTGTACTGTAGGCAAGTTGTTTGCCTCACTGAGACCTGAATAAAGGGCGGCAGGAGAGACTGCTTTAAAATCATCCAATGAAGATGGTTACTGCATTCTCTGCCTGTCGTTGCATGAGGACGTTGCAGCGGTGCTCATGCGAATGGCATTGCAGTGCAGCATCTTTCGGCCTGCTCAAAGCGCTAACACGCTGTTCTTTGCTGTCTCACAGTTTTTGCGCGAGACATTTACTTCACTTTTTCTGATAATTTGTTGTGTTACCTTGTTAAGTTCAGATTCAGCTTTAGCTGTCATGAAAGAGTTGACGTGCCCATTGGGCCTTTCTGCTGCGGCCATTCGACGTGAATCTCACAAACTGTTCCACACTCCCAGCTTGTTGTGCTTCGGGGCTCTGATGCTGTGTGACCGGTGGTTCTACCGGCGGTGGGTGTGCACGCCGTGGAACTTCGTGCGGCTCAACCTTGTGGCCGACATTGGCGCCCACTATGGCAAGCACCCTTGGCACTGGTACTTCACGATGGGGCTGCCTGCTGTGCTGGGACTGCAGCTGCTGCCTTTTGTGTTGGGCATCCGGGTCGGCCGCTGCCGTCTCCTGGTCGCAATCGTCATCTGGCACATGCTGGTACTCAGGTGAGAGGATGAACCTGCAACCCTCTCCCAGTTCTCCTTCATTATATGCTCCACGCATCAAGAGACAGTTTAGCCAATGACAGGACAGGAATTCAGAAGGTCCTGCCTCACAAGTGTGCAGTCGAATGTCCTTATAACAAACTTGCATTTGATGCAGAAGTATCTTCATTATATTCAGTGTTTGATATGACTTGCCGTGGTGGTGTAGTGACTTTGGCCCTGCGCTGCTAAGTCTGAGGGTGCAGGACCAAATCCCAACGGCCGTGGCCACATTTCAACGGGGCAGAATGCAAAAATACCCGTGTGCCATGCATTGGGTGCATGTTCAACAAGCACAGGTGGTTAAAATAATCTGGAGTTCCCCACTACATCGTGCCTCATAATCATATTGTGGTTTTGGCATGTGAAACCCAAGAATTTAACAAAATATATTCGTTATATGCGTATATTTGTTACACGCTGAAGTATTTTAGATTTACTTCATAATATTCATGTTTGTTACATTGAGATTAAGCTTAACTGTGCTCACAGAGTGAGCACAGTTCAGGTGTTCAGCAGAAAAAATGACCCAACACAGTTAGGCTTCTTTATTTACCGATTAATACATCCCCGGTACATTTTCTGACTGCTAGGTCCCGTTTGTGAACAAGAAAAAGTGCAAGGCACACACAATCGAGAGCATAAGCACCCACCATGGCAGCTTCCCCGCAGTACTAGCCCACCAGTGTCATGGAGAAATGCTGGCACACACTGTCTCCTCTTCTGGTACCAGCGAATCTCCTCATGCTCATGGTTCATCGCATGTTGCATTCACAGCTGTCGCTGCCAACCCTATTGCGATAAGCATCTAAAGTGAACTCTTGTTAAGACGAACTCGATTAAGCTGGATTCTCGCATGTAACGAACAACATGGAAATGTTTGTTTGGTTTTCCATAGACTGAATGAAAAAACAAAACCCGCTTAAGACGAACCGGCTCAGACGTGCTCTTCGATTAAGCACAACATTCGGAGTGGCCGCCACCGCTGCCTATCCTGGAGGCTAGGGCACCTCAATGCCCCGCACCCAGGGGCATGTGCATCAAGGCACCCTACAGCAGGCCTGCGGCGAACATTGCCCGTGGACGAAGGCAAAAACAAGAGGAGGAAATCAAAAGAGACAAGTGATATTTCACTTCGTGGATGCGGGTGATGTGCAAGCGTATGGGTGCTATAGTGCATACGAAGCTATCGGCCCTCAATGCACTTAGACTGTCTGCATTGCAGATCACATTCAAGACAGAACAAGTGTGGTCGCGTTATATGCAGCAGCCGCCGGAGTAACATGCCCCCTCGTAAACATTCGCTTGCTAACTAAATTCACAAGCATGGTGTCAGCGCGCACAGGCAGACATGAGCACATCACACTCGATGACTGCGGATGCTCGCTGTCAAAATGCTGGCGGGAGAAATTGCAGCAGCAGCAGTGAGCGAAGTGTCCTTCGCGCTGTCTGTTGCTTCAATGCAAACTGAGCGGAGAGAACACAGCGCACACAAAGCTACGAGCCATCAGCCCACCTAGACTATGCCCCCAAAGCAGATTGTGTTGAAGATAAAGCCCATGAGACCGTGCGTGCCCGAAGTACAACACCCCCCCTCCCTCCCCTCGCTGGTGCCATGCCCGTGACTGAAGCGCACGAGGACAATGTTATCAAAAGATGAACCCGGTACATCCGTATAGGGAACGAAACCTGTAGCAGGTGCCAGAGTAGGTCAACTCAGTGTGCCTCCGCCTACCTTCCTCCTCCGTGACGCTTCACCTCATATCTCCTCCCCACTTCGCTCGTCACCTAAACTTTCCTCTAGGTTGCATTGCTTTGCCACACGCTCAACCCGCTCCTTCGTACTTTCGCTAGCTTGGAGCCTGCACTGATGACCTGTGAGGCGGCAGATGCCTGCTTGAACTCCCTTGTGAACTTTTTCCAGCAGCACAAAGGCACAGAAGGAATTTTCAAGGCCATTAAGTGAGATGACATTGTTATTGGCTGCTTGCCAATTTGCAAAGAAGCGCCAAACATTCATCACAGACTGGATGGAACCAAGCAATAGTAGCACTTAAAAGCAGTTTTCTATTAAGTTCAACTAAATAAATGCTTTGTATGTTATATTTTTCCCGCTTTAAGCCTACTTCATTTACCGTTTTGAAGTAAGATATTTGGATGCACCTGGTCATGATGCCAATTATTCTTCTGATAAGATGAACTTCTGATTAGATAAACAAATTTTCATGGTCCCTTCGAGTTCGTCTTAAAGGGAGTCTACCTTATCTGTCTGGCAGCGCGTGTGGCATAGCGCCGTTCGAAGTGTACTGTACACTTTTAATAGGTGATAACCCAAGTGCGCCACTGTTCCCTGCTGCAGGCGGTATGAAGCGAGTGTGATGTTTCACTCTGGTGGCATCATATATAATATTCTGGCTATCCATTTCATTTTGGTTTCCTGTTGCCATCTTAAAACACTATGCAATAGGAAAACGACAAAGTGCACATTGTACCACAGCGATTTTTGCCGAGTGGTCACGTGAAATCTTCCCTCCAAAATGCCCCGCCCAAAGAAGCTGCTGACCAAGGCTGAACTGGAGGAGTGCAAATATAAGTTTGCCGAAGGTGAAAAAATTAAGTGCCAATTTAGTGGTTCATGCGAGAGAAATGCATTAGCATTACGGCGCACCTCTTGGAGGTCCCGGATCCATGATTTAAAACCATGTTCACCACATTGCAAAGCATTGTTCTGAAACTGACGGTGGTCCATAGCACACCACCATCAGTTGCACTATGCGTAAGTACGTACGTACATACACACATACACCTACACACATGTGTGCTTGCATGCATCCATGCATGCATAGACACTCTTCTAAGCTCTCCCATTCCCTCTCTACCTCTGCCACATGACCGGCTTTTCACACTTAGCACACATACACTTTCTTCCCGCTTTGACACTCGTAATACTAATGCATTAAAATGACAATGCGCATCCCAAGGTCCTCAGGCTCCACCAGCTCAGTGTGTGTTGGCGTCGTTTTGCACAGCGCTTTGCATGACGTAGATGTGAACTACAGTTGAGTCTGTTAGATGTTTTAGTGATTTCAAATCGTATGGTTTCTCAGTTTGTACATATTTTCTTGCATTTCTTTTTCCAAAACATATGATCGAGGTTCTACTGTATAGATATATGAGTCATATGCGGACTTCACAGCAGTGCCGCTAGATGGCGCCGCATTTCCAGAAAGAAGCATGGGAAAGTAGCCCGGCTGCGCATGCATACATGGGGAGTCGGTGATGGCTATGTGGTTTGTCACTAAGTTGCTTCACTGCTAATTGCATTATCATGAGATAGGTTGTGCAGGATTTCCTTGCTTTTGTTTTTCGTTTTTCTTAGACATAAATGCTCTTTTAACACAAGAGCATGTCGAACGCATTGCACTTCGAAAATGTGTCACTAGATGTCACTACCAGTGCCTGTTGCTATCGCCCATGTCTCCAGTTACCTAGTATTCTATGAAGGCATGGAATACCAGGTTACTGCTATTCCATGCCTTGTACATTTACAGGCAATCTGAAACTCTCTAGTATTAACTCTCTATTATATTAGTATCTTATAAAGGCAACAAGAGGCTAAGCCTGACTGACTGGTGTTGCAGCCTCGTGAGCCACAAGGAGTTCCGCTTCCTGCTCCCCGTCTTCCCGCTTGCCATGTGCGTGTGCGGGGCGGGCATGGCGCGCCTGCCTCGCTCGTGGGGCATCACGCTGGCCGTCCTGCTGGGTGTGGCCTTCTTCCCTCCCGCCCTGTACTTTGGCATGTTCCACCAGAAGGGCACGCTGGAGGTCATGGACTATTTGAACAAGGAGCTGGACAAGAACCCCGGTGCCAGCAGCGTGGCATTCCTCATGCCCTGCCACTCGACACCTTTCTACAGGTTGACCCTCTTTCGCCTTCTGTGCGCCAAAATGGCCGACGGCGGTGTGCGTGGCCACTGCCATAGATTTAATGACAAAAATTACTAGAGGGAATTCTGGTACTAGTGCCTGTGGGAGCTGCGAGCGTGACGGTTCAGTCAGCGTGGGAATTACTATTGGTGCACACATCTGCCTAAACTTTGTCCTTCTGGCTTCAAACGGATTTGTGACTTTGCAAACTGATCACCTTCTACAAAATGTTGAGTTATAGATGCAATAGTTCACAATGATTACGAACACGCACAGAATCTTGTTGCCATCTGGGTTTAGAAATATAGTAATGCTTCAAAATTAAGGCCAATAGAGGTGGACAAAGCATAGTGAACAAAGCCACAGGAATATCTGAAGCCACAAGCGCAAAGATCAGACAAATCCGTGTACCAACCATCATTCCTGTGCTAGCAGAATGTTCGCAGAAGCAGAGTTCAGCAAAGTTTGCTTTAATAATTTTTGTGGCGAACTTTATGGTGACTGCAGTCATGAATGAGGGTGTCCTCGTTACGGTGTTGCAGAGACGGTCGTTCATGACTGATAACTTTTAGAATGACAGAAAACCAATTGGTAAAGATTCACAGTATGAAAGGGAAGGTGTACAAAACACGAATACAAAGGGAGACTGTTTGTGTTGTCCTTTTAACTTCTTCATGTCCGTGCTTTGTACGCCTGCGCTTTTATGTCATTGACGCGATGATTCAGTGTTGATGAGCGGCCACTTTCAGAACAGACTAGCGTTTTGCAATCTGAGCTCACACCTCGCTGTAGCAAAAGGCTACAAGGGTGGTTTTGTGCTTGCTTAAGTCAGCTCACTTGTGCAAATTTGACATCCTTGAATGGTACTGTTGGACTAGTTGCTGCATTGCTACAATACATGAAATTTAGCATGAAGCAAACAATTGCCACGCAAGCTGTCAGACGTGGCCGATGTTTTCTTTCTTTCTTTCTTAATTTCTGCTTCACGCATAAGTACAATCCCAGTCTTTCCCAAAGAACTCAGCCACTCTTGTAACTGCGTTGTGCTTGCCCATATTGGTGCTTTAACCTTTTCTCCGTCGCCACTTTGCAGTCACATCCACCGCCGCAACGTCAAGATGAAGTTCCTGACGTGCGAGCCCAACATCAAGAAAAAGAAGGACCATGTGGACGAGTCTCGCGATTTCTTCCTGGACCCAACCAATGGCCTGAAGATGTTTGGGTTTGGAGGCATGACAGACTACATCGTCATCTACAACAGCTTGTACAAGCACATGATCGACTTTGTGGTGGACTACGACTTGAAGTTCATCAAGGGCTTCTTGCACACCCACTTCCCGACAGCTTATGTGGGCAAAGAAGTGTGGATCTACAAAACTCACTAACAGCAGCTCTTCTCGCACGTGTGACTTCTGAACTAGTCATGTCCATTTTTGTCATGTGAGGTGGGGGTGGGGGGGGGGTTAATGTGCTTGTGTGTTCATGAGTTGAGTGGCTGTGGGAGAGAGGGTGGGGGGGAGGGGGCAGAGGTGAAATAAAAACATTGAGGTGCCTGATCTCATTTTCATTTCTCTGCTGGTACCATGCATGTTGGTTCTGAATGTATGCTGCGGTAATTGCACCTTTCATGGTGACCATACCCGTTCCAGATGCTTGCTTAAGTGCTGGTTGGCATCGTCATATGTTACAGTGTGAATGAATGTGAAATGGAATATTCTTGGACAACATAGTTTAAGTTTCTGCAGTAGCTGTTTGAAGTGTAGTCCATGAAATTTCTCACAACATGGTTTCTATGTAAAATGTGAATTTCTGCTGTGTTGAGGCGTGGAGCTTCTAATTTTATCACTGTGTAGGCAGCAACAACTACTGCAGAGTGAAACTTTTTATTTAAGGCTATGTGCTCAGGCTTTGTGGGAATAGAGCTTTTTCTCACATCTCGTGTTCCATAGACTTTTGTTGCTGAATGCTTTATTTTCATTCCCTAATTTTGCCTTGTGGTTAACCGTGTTAATACTAAATCTGCCTGACAACGTGAAGCAAAAGTGTCACGACTCTCGGAGGGGAAGCACTTTCAGTATGTACTGGGAATGCCATGATCGCCGACTTCGCTTCTGTTAAGGGCAGCATTTTGTTCATGACACTCATCATGACAACATGTCACTCGAGTAGTCGCAAGTCTACAGTGCATGTAGCCTGTTTAGATTATTATAAATAGAATAATATTGGTTTGGGTGGTGTAGAGTCCTCCAGACTGCTGAATTCATTGTGCACATACGAATCATCTTGTGAACCTTGGACTGCGGTATATGGAGACTTCTCCATACTAGTTGACTTTTCGCATTTGGCATTCCATTATGTTTCTTGCTCATCTAATGTTGCACTTCATCTTGGGACAACTTCCAGTCAAGGATGCATGGCTGATGTCATGACCTAAGGTACACATTCTGGCCACCGTGTGCTCTGTTTAACTTGGCACACTGCAATGCAAGTTGGATGGATGGATGGATGGATGCAAAACTTTAATAAGGTCCTGAGGTACGCGACTCAGCGTGCTGCGGGCCGCTCCCACGTTGGGACAGTCAGGCCTTGCCCGACCGCCGCATCGTGGGCCCTCTGGACAACCCATAGTTGCGCCCCGGCATCGGGGCTCTTGATAGCGGAGAGCCACTTGTATTCATTGATTTGTTCTGTGCCTCGTAACGAGGGGCAACGCCAGAGCATATGGTCTAGGCTAGCGATGTCATTGCAGTGCCTGCAAGAACTAGTGGCATAGGTGTCATATGATAGATATTACGATCAGCATCAGCTTCTTTTTTGTTTTGCTTCTGAAGCCATGCAAGCACATTATTATTATTATTATTATTATTATTATTATTATTATTATTATTATTATTATTATTATTATTATTAATGTGACAACACAGATGTAGAACGGACAGAGAGGGAAATTAAGAGTGAGCAGGCTGGTAACTGTCGCAATACAATGCAATAAAATACAGAGGTGATTCAGGCATGTTATAAGGTGATTATGTTGGGACACAAGCCTAGCCCTGCACATGCATACTGTGATAATTGAAGCCAAAAACACCCATTTGCGAGTGAAGCAGTTGTTCTCCTTTAGTTTCATGTTCAAACCCTCCTGAATGTAGTAATAAATTTTGTGTCTGTCCCATTTTGACATGAAACTTTTTTCAATTCGGCGAGCAGAGGGGGTCGCTTGCTAAAACCGCATGTAACTAAAACATGTAACACTATTATCGATTATATCCTTGCAACCTAACCAGCCATGCGCCTTACTTTGGTATCGTTGAGTTGAGGAAAGACGCCATTATTAAATCATTGATGTGTCACCTGCACAGATGGCATCGCTGCCACACCACACAACATGCAATTGGAGCTGAATTTACCCTCTCGCTTAGCATTCAGAGAGGCGCATAGCTCGGCCGCACGTTTGTTGATCCGAGCGGGAGCAGCAGCATTTGAGAGAGCTCGCTCCGGCATAGTAGGTACAATCCAATCAACTCAAGCCTGTGCTCATCAGGAGTTATAAGGCTTAAAAACGTGCAATTTGTTGCGGAAATATGATGGTCGCTTGGCTATGGCACCGCTGCGTTTGACATGTAGGATCAAGAAATGGCATGAAGAGACTCGAACAGCAAGACGGAGGGATGCTCTCCACGCCCACCACCTTCGACCACGGCTCATTAGAAATAGGGAGTGAGCACGACTGCGTGATTAGGCCATAGAATCCCTACTAGTTGTATCATAAGTTAAGCATGTAAGCTTTGTGAAGTTGAAGTTGAATACTTATTCAGTTTTAGCGCATATACAAAAGTGGGTACATTTGTCATGCAGAGAGAGGCCCCATAGTGAGACACTGTAGGGGGACCTCTTATAAGTTACAAGAACAAAATAATGTAAGAAAAATATTGCAATAGAAATACCAGCAGTTGACGTACTACACAGACAATAATACAGTAATAGCACTTAAACACACAAAATTCGTTAGCACAAAACGACAAAGCTCAGGTTTATCTCACAAGTTAACACATAATGAAACCTTGCTATTTGTTACAAATGAAATATTAAAGTTGATGTTTAAATGATGACACAGAAAAAGCAGATTTAATGTTGTAAGGCAAGAAATTCCACAATTTAATTAAAACTAAACCAACTCTTTGGGTACCATAGTTAGTACGTTTTAAAATAATAATTGGTAAGTTGTAACCTACGAGCAAACTTGCGAAAGTTCTGACGTTAAATTGCTCAATGTGCAAACGCGTCAACGTTAAATTTCACTAGTTTAGTAATCCAGAGTATGTTAAGCTTATGGTACAGATCAGTAACACGAGATTGGCGGTTACTGCTAGTAACAAAATGCAGATGGGTTGATTTTGGCCGTGTTGCTGGGAAGGAAGATGAGAGCGATAGGTTTGTCCCCATGGAAGTTGAGCAATAGTTAAGATGGCTATGACTGAATGCGTAGAATAATCAAAGTATGTAAATCAAGATCCAGTCTATCCCTGTGTAGCACACTAATCCCGTAAGAAGATCTTTTTTTTTGTATTTGTTGGATATGCAAGATAAGTTTTAACAATAACGATGGGAAGGACCGAACAGTACTTGGAGGGATAAATAGCATGCACATTAATAAAAAGTGGTATAACTTGTGTGTCATTATTAGACCTTGAATCAAAGATGACAAACATGGGTATTTGGAAGGAAAAATTAGAAGTTTATTTTTAGCATATCATGAGATGTTTACAAGATTAGCAATAAGGAACATTATAAAATTGCTGAGACAATTACCTGAATATATAAGTATGGTGTCATTGGCATGTACAATGCATTCTCTTGTGCTTAGAGATTTCAGTAGATCCTTAACATATAAAATAACAGAGCACCTAGAAGTGAGCCTTGTGGGACACCGATGCCAGTTGTCTCTTTGTTAGAATAAATGCCAGAGATGGATACTAGTTGCTCCTGGTCATATAAGTAACTTTGAAACATCTTAAGAGAGGTTCCTCTAATGCATCAAGAAGCCAGCTTAGAATAGGGAATGTCATTATTAATTGTATGAAAGGCTTTAGCGAAATCTAAAAAAGAACAGAGCCAGCATAATTGTCCTAGTCAATTTCTATTTTGCATTTATTGGCAAAGAAAATAAGAGCAAGGTTAGTTTAATACCCATGATGGAATCCAATTGTTTTGGACAAGTCAAGTTCTTCCATATAGCTAGACAGACAAATGTGGATTAGTTTTTCAATTTACTAAAGAAGGAAGAACAGAATATCTGTGATTAAAAAATCAAGCATTTATCAACTTTTCTTAAACACGAGAGTAACCCTGCTCATTTTTAACACATAGGGAAATACACCCTTCTCAAAAATAAGATGAATTATGAAGGCCAAGCCCATTCATAATAACATCAGCAACCATTTTTATATGATTTGCCTGAATGTTATCCACACCTGTGCTCGAAGGCTATATGCTGATGACTACACTCCTCACCTCTTCAGGTTGCGTGGGGAAAAAAAAAAAAAATGATTGACCTCATTGACCAAGACCGGGGGAGCGGATGGAATAGGTATGGTGGATAAAAAGTAGCCGCTGAATGCGTTAGCAACATCCAATGGGGTAGAGATAATGGATCCTTCATGAGTAATGCTAGTTACAGTAGGATTTATGGTATAATTGAGAAAAGAATTGATCAAGTGCCATTGTTTTTGCCCTAGTGAACACTGGGAATGTGGCCCCCCCCTCCCCTGAAAAAAACTTACTGGCTATGCCACTGGCATGCACAAAACATTACGCGTACCCCATCGAGGCTGCATCCTCAATACAAGCTACCCGATAATATTTTTCTTACGACTTTTCATAAGGCAATTAAGGCGTGTGATTTAACAGCTTTATTTCAATAACAATGTAAAAGAAAAGTAATTAGATGCTGGGTGTAAATTTATTTGTATAGGAGATCAGCTTGTGGTTCCAAGGACAAACTGAAGGAAATCCTGGGAGTGTTTATCACATACTGCAATTGACAGCATGTTAATCTGTCAAGTAGGATTTCAACCTTCCACGTGAGCAATGTGGCAGAGGTGCTTTGCAGTCTTGGACAACCTAAATTTCATGCGATCTAGGAGAATACAAACAGGCATTCGAGACATCAAGGATTATGGCAACCTTGCGTCATCAGCATGAGCCTAAGGTCCACTGCAGAAAAATTCCCGCTGTTGATTGCCCTTCTGCGTATCCTAATGGAAGAATATACAGGAGTCATACATTTTAGGAATATTGATAGATTCTGAAGTGTTGATGAAAGAATAGCAGTCATTTTGTAACAGTAAATAGCAGGTATAAATTAAAGGTGCGACAGATCTGGGGCAATCTTCTCAATCCATCACTCCAGGTGACGCAATCATTTTCATAAGATTTCACAGAACAAGTACCAGATGTGTAGGCGTCTGCAAGCGACAGCGTTCTCAGCACAGTGCACAGTACATTGTCTTCACAGAGTGCCAGGAGCTAGCGCTGTCACCTGTATACACTGATGCATTCTGTGCTACAGTAATATGAATCTCGCGAAAGTGATTGTAAGGATGAGAGTGATTGATGGCCAGGTACCATCTCTTTGCACTAATTCCCGGTCAGAATGACGGACAGGTTTCATGAGAGCACTAATTAGGGTAGTAATTTATAGGTAATGAATGCAGCATCACATATGGCACATTGATCAGCGGTGACCAGATGCATTGTAGAAAGTATGTGCGAGTGATGAGGGCCATGAAACTGCATAGACAAACTTGAAATATGAAGACCATAAAAGCAGAACACTGACAGTATCGAACCAAGAGCTGTAGCCCTAAACCAGAGGCCATGCTGACTGAAGCATACAGGTAGCAGGACAGAGCCTAACAGGTATAAAGCATCAAAGAGATGGGGCAGATATGAGGCCACAAGGCTACGTGGACAATGAAGCAGCGATGCCGTGACATTTAGGTAGCAATGAAAGGGAAGAAATTGAATGGAATGTTTAAATGGTGAGCTCTACTTTCTGACATTCAGTGCAAAAGTGTACTTAATGTCACTGTCGAAACTCAAGTGCAAATGAGTTTTGACATTTTAGTTCAAATATAATTTACTCAGAAAAAGTAATAAAGCACTCCCAGTAGGCACAATCTCGATCCAGCTGGAATGACCCAGGAAACGTGATTCCGTGAAATAATGTGACATCTGTAGGCGGCGCATACAGCTATCCTCCTGCACTTCAGTAGCAAAACTCGTGTCTCGATGCAGCTACAGAAAGAGCACTACAAGTGACATAATACGGCGTCTTTCCCAAGTAATAGTCTTGTTTTCTCTAGGAACCTTAACATCATGGACACGTAACGGCAGATGCGACGACGACACAGCTGCAGCTAGGAACACTCGACGTAGGTGCTTGTCTCACTTTCGATTGTCCGCTCACCGCCCCATCACGGGGTCCAAAAATTGCACCTACGCAATGTTAATGCGCGGCGCGTATGTGTTGTTACACGGTGTCAGCAAGGCCGGCCTCACTGAAACGATCCTTGGCACAACCATGCTCCCCGTGATAAAGACGGTTGCTCAACTGGTCTACGAAGTAGAAAGGGATTGCCTTTGGACCCCCATGATGTTCCAAGTTTTAGTTAGGAATGTTGGCACATTTATTAAACAAGAGGCTAATATTTATTAATAATTCTTACATACGTATTTGTGACTCACGGCTTAGCATTTATCCTTTAAAGTAATGCAACGAAAAAGTTAAGTTTTAGTCACTGCAGCTTATTATACAGTAAAAAATACCTTAATATCCGCATATTTTCTAGCATTTCCCATCCAGTTATGTGGTGGCCAGACGACGTTTCGTCGATGTCTTTGGCGTCACCAGGTGCACGTTTGCAGCGCTGTGCGATTTAGCGAGGGGTCGCATTCTGTACCGGTAACTTTCCGGCTTTTCGGGGAAAGCTATATTAAGGCGCAGGAAATATCGCACAGAACAGAACATCTGTCGCTTCAGTGAAGCTTCGCGGTGAGCGCAACCATTGACTTACTCACAACAAAACTGGACCGAAACTCAGGCCTGGAACCTGACAGAACTATGGTGTACAGAAAGGGGAAAGTGAACCCCACGTAGAAAAACAACGAGAGAAAGGTGTTCCTTTCTGCAATGACGCCACTAGAGGGCTCTTAAGCAACAAGTGTGCTTAGAGCGCGACGCTTGAATTTGTTATGTTAGGTTTCATGTAGCTTTATGCAGGAATGTTGCTCGGTTTAGTACCGTTTCAAGATTCACCATCAACAGAGAAAGAAGCAAAAGTGTTAAAGTATGACGTCGCCTTTCAAAAAGAAAAAAAAAGGAAAGTGGCGGGTAAAGTTACGGTACTATAGTCCCATGTTAAGAATATCAATGCTATTTACAGTCGCTTACATAAAATCTATCCGAATACTTCACCAATGCTACTTGCTGGGACTGTGGAGAGATAGCCACGTTAGAACACATGCTCTGGCGGTGTGCCCGGTCACGCTCTATCATCGATAACAGCTCGGCCAGATGGGAGGCGGTTCTCCGCAGCCCTCTTCTGGCTGACCAACTCTGGGCTGTTCAGCAGGCCCACGATGCGGCCGAGAGGCTCGGCTTTCCGGTTCCCACGTGGGAGCGGCCCGCTTCGCGAAGACTCGCGATCTGGAGGACTTCATTAAAGTTTCACCATACCGTACCATCGATGACAGTGGTTTTAAATTTTCTACGTTATGCGGCAGAATTGGCATACAGCGTCCTCGGGTATAAAAAAAAAATCTGAGGACACCTAAGCACTTCTTATGAGTTGTGAATGCGAAAGCATTAATGTCCATTTGAACGCCACTGAGCGTTCCTTCGAGCTTTGCACTGTGAGTAATGTACAATAACGTTACGAGCAGCCCGAGACAGCAAGCAGCAGCAGCAGCAGCAGCAGCCTGCGGTGCCAACGCTGCATGCTACCGACTTCCTGCGCGACGAGAGGCCGAGGAAGCAGCAGCGGCCACCAAGGCCGGCAGATGCACCGGTGACGTGGCGTCGCGGCGATGCCTTATCCCCGCACGCAACACCGGTTCGCGACCGCTCTGCTTCGTCAAGGCCCGCTCGTGACGTGACGTAGCAGCCAATGGGAATTTAGGTGCCGTGTCGTTGCTACAGACGCCGAGTTTTCTGGCTCAATGGGTCACTTGATGCTTTTGCATCAGAAAGTGAGGCCGAAGCTCCCTAACGAGAATCTGCCGTCTGCTAGCCGCCTGGTTAGCTCAGATGGTAGGGCGGCTGCCCCGGAGAGGCGGTGGTCCCGGGTTCGAGTCGTGGACCAGGACGAATTTTTCTTCACCTGCGAGGTTTTTCTTTCGAGGAACCCGTACGGGTTTACATTGCAGCGCTTCCTACGAATGGGTGTATGTCTGATTTTCCCTTTATTAATTGTCGTAGACGTGCGAAGCTTGTGCTCGTCGGCAAGATTAACGTACTATACTGTTTGTTGCGCGCCGATTCGCGACTTGGTGGAGCGACACTCACTCTCCTCGAACGAGCCACTTTTTCCTCCGCACAAGCTGCCTCTACACAGCAAGGCACCGTGCCTGTCAAAGGAGACCAAAATAAAATGACAGAAAAAAAAAACGGTTCGTTTTAAGCCTGTGACCAAACCTTTGCTGCCTTCCTTTGATTTTCAATTACCTATATTTTATTTAATTTATTTCCCAAGATAATCCTTTACAAGGATAATCTAATACTGTATGACGCAACTAGTACTTTGATTTATGGTATGTATATTTTGTGCCTTCATTTGTCATTTTTTATCACATACCAATCGATTCCTGGTCTACTCTCCACCGTGGGTTTCTGTCATTCTTTAACGAAATCATCATCATCATCTTTACTATCAAGACGGGAAGAAGAAGAGCCCAGCGTCTCTGGCAGTCGTCGTAAAGTGCGTCGAAGATACTGGGTGAAAAATCACGGCAGCCCGAAACGACCCACCGCCCTCAGAGCTACCACCGGTATCCCGTTTCGACGGCTATATATACCGCAACACCGACACATGGCGCCTCCCGTGCAAAGGCTCGCAATTGGCGTCACCGGAAGCGAGGAGTCCTTCTCCACGACAAGGTCTTCGCTCGCACACTCGGCCCGTCAGGCCCCGGAATCCCGACCGCGGTACTTCTACCAGAGGGTCCAGGAGCGACGCGCCATCTTCGTCTACGGTGCCGTCGCTTTCCTGACGGGAGCCTGTCTCCTGGCTCTCCTGGGAACGGCCGTATTCCAGAAGCAGAGCGACCACCTGCCTACGATCTACGCGGTACCGACGTTCACCGTGGCAGTCGGCGCCAGCATCAACGACAGCGACGCAAAGGACGACGCTCCGTTGGATCGTGAAGTTCGGGCGCACGGCGCTGGCAATGACTCGACTTTCACCTCCAGGAGCTCGGGCGACATCCAGGCTTCTCCCGCGGGGAACTAGCCACCGGAAAAAAGGCTCTTGGACAAATGGTGCACGTCGGTGCACTTCGAACAGGGATATTATAGTGCAGCATATCTCGCAAAAGCAGCACACCCCGCGTGTAGTAGTAGCTGTTAGCCCAAAATGACTCGAATAAATATTACCTTGTTATCATCATCTATCAACTTTCTGGGCTGCGCTGATGATGATGATGATACGAAGGAGGGTGGCCCCTGCCCACTGCGATATGGATATGTAGGGGGATGTTAGAAATGTGTTGTACACGCTTTTGGCATTGTAGACGTAGGAGGGAAATCTTTCCGAGCTATACTTGGCAAGAACGTTGCATCCGAGCTGCTTCCCGGTACTTCGCACGCGACGCACTGCCGGAGGTGCCGGGTACGTGCAATTTGCCAAAGGAGTTGTGCGCCGTTACTCCAGGTAGCTTGTAGGCGACCTCAAAAAATGCTGCTGGCTCCCCCGTAATACAGAGCAGATGTAAGCATGAAATGGCTACTGCCAAAGCAGATTGGGTGGAGATGATAGTAGCCACAATCTTAAAATGGGTTTAGTGCATGTTCGCAACGGCACACCACACCACACCACACTGCGCCACGCCATATTGTCCATTTGGACGCAATAGCTTTCTGTCACAGACAGAATCTCGCTGCAAGTCTCGTCTCGGTCAAACTGCCATCCGCGGTGGACCGGACACTACCGGCTTGGACGCTACCGGACCTCACTGCCGAACGCGCCGCGGACCACACGGACCGCTGGCGTTGAAAGGAGCACTCAGCGCCGAAAGATGACAAGTGTAAAGTGCCCTGTATCTGTCTTTTGAACCTCGCTATTGGAAATGACAAATAAAACTTCAGCGTACCAGAAGTTACAGCTTGAGTGATATTGTGAACAAACATGTGAAAGAACTCGGAAGCAATGTTTTTTGTACCTTGTTTAGCAATTAACTAGCGTATATAATGCGGTCTTGACTGGTTGCCCAGATGATCCAGTTTTATTCGTGCAACTCACGCGGATGTTCTCGTTTGAGTGCCGCGATAAAACGTATCGTCTCTTGTTGAATAAACTTTTTCTAAACAGTCACTTGTAGGTCGCCGACAAAACGAGCTAAGAGCATTTTATGCTTGAAATGCTAAGCACGTGCAACGAGCGCCCGAACAGACAACTGTGTCACTTTGACGTAATAGTTCTGTGGAAACCCGCAAGGTGGAGCGCGTAAACTTTATCTTCAAATCAATAAGGTTCGAGTCCGGCGTCTTTTTAGTGGGTCTGGGCACCCACCGCGGACGCGGTCGAGACTTTGTTTCGAAGCGGCATCCTCTGCTCGCTGGACGGCCCAGAAGTAATTATTAAGAGAAAATGAGACATCCACCCACACATGTGCAGAAGCACTCATAGTGCATACGTGAGATTGACGCACCTTTATTTGAAACAATTGCACACTCATCTTGAGCTACACGAACGTCACGGCAAAGCCATACATCATCCTCGCAACGAACGGCTCGCTCCGCAACAAGCAATATGCCACAGCATTGTCAATCTGTAACGCATGTGCAACGGAAAAATAATAATAATAATAAAATGAACTGTGCAAGTGAAAGGCAGCTGATACGTGACGAATACAGCAGACGGTTTACATTCGTGGCAAAACTCGGAGGCTGCCCGAGGCGCAGTGCGGTCGCTGCCACCGTGTCCTGCATAATTTAGACGACCAAGCAGGACGACGTCAAACCGCGGGTGCCTTCAGGACAGCAGGTCCTTGAGCCTCTTGAGCAGGACGTGCTTTTCACCACAGTAGCCGTCCCGGTCGTCTCCGTCGACGTCGAAGACCGCGAGCCCGCGAATCGCACCTTTGAGGCCGAGCTGAAAGGGAGGCAAAAGAATGAATAAATGGACTAGTGTCAGGAAAAGGGAAAAAAAAAGAAGAAACGTTCGCAGATGAATGCCAACCTGAGCAACGATATGAATGCCAACCAACAATATGAATGCCAACCTGAGCAAGACGGCGGACCAGTGTCGTCGTTTTTACCTTCCTTTTTGTCCGCGTCTTGTGTTGCGCTGCTGCGAACCTTACAATGAATCCAAACCAACTGGCCCAACTTGCCGTGTTGAGATGCTGTGTAAGCGAGTTCTCGCATACTTCCGAAGTACTAGGGGTCTGTTTTCTGGCTGCTGTTAGCGATTTCCACAAATGCCCTCATCATACAGCCTCTGCGGCGTCAGCAGAACGTCGTCAATTTTTACAGGTGCAGCTGTACAAAATCCTAGCTGACCTCCAATGTGAACAGAAATCACGGATGACTGTATTAAAAAAAGAACGCGCAAATGAAAGCATCGGTGCAGTCCCATTTATAAACAGTGCACGGTGATAGGAAGAAGCCCAGCGCAAACAACACGTGAGATTAGAGACCTTTAGCTTGTACGCTATTCCGGTAAACGGGAGCGGTTTGGGCGGATTACCGGATGGTCGGGGCGTAAACGTGAGCGGTGAAGCCGCCTGGTGTTGTAGAGCTCAACCAGACAAACGCATAGCTAAAACTGCAGTAACTCACCATATCCTGCTTCGCCACTCGTGCAAATTTTTGGCAGCGGCGTAATTGTGAACACGATCACGCCACTGTCGAAAATTTACGCCAGCAGCTAAGCAGAATATAGTAATTAGCTCTGTGTTTGTGTGGTTGAGCTTTGCGCCACCAGCTGGCGCCACCAATCTGGCCGCTCACGTTGACGCCCCCGTTAAACCGGAAAACCGCCCGCGCTTGCCCGAATACCGGACACGCTAAAAGTCTCTATTATTGAAGCGGCGAAGATCGCTAGTTTAGGGAGCGCTTGTGTTAGCGCGCCTTCAATAGATCTTTCAAGTAAGGAAATCGATTTTTTAAACGTGACACAGAGGGTGGCCAGATGGAGATTACATTTTAATCTTGCAATTACAAAAATTTTTTTTGGCTATGCATGGTCGTTCTTACATCTTTGATATCATCTTAACTTTCCATTACACAAGTCTCGTTGCTGTCTCATTTGACTAGAAATCAGTACATATGCGCATGCGTACGGTTGTGAGTGTTACCTATATATGTGTGTACCGCTTCGTGGAATAAAACAATTGTTGGAAGTTAGCGCTGTGTCCGCGTCTTGCCACTGTCTTTCGTCCCCTTTCGTGCGCTACAAAACCTCTGCTATGGAAGTCCGCTTCACATTTTCTTCTTGCGCTGTGTACGAAAAGACGGGTGCAGGAAATCACGGACGAAACGAATGGTACGCCAACTTACGACAAGCTCGTTCTTGTCAGGTCGCGTATAAACAAATAGTAAGAATGGATGAATTACATGCTGACACACTTTTCTATTCCCGCGGTACCGTTAATCGAAGCGTATTTTCTGTTTCCTGCGGAATTCTGCACTAATACCTACATTCATTCGGACTGGCTATTTGTGCGAGCATCAGCCATCATCAAGCGTTTCTTTCTTTCTCTTTTACGTATTTGTTTTTGTTTCTTAACACTTCTATTTCAATCTGATCCTTACAACAACCGCTTTCTGTTGGCCCTTTCTTCAAGTCTCGTGTGTTCCGTGCGGTAACTTCCCAAAATCATGAATCACGAAGTGGGTTACACCCACACTGTGCTAAGATACGCAGCCCCAACATGTTCCCGCTTCCGGACTCCGATAAACCATTCTGGGGCTTTGCGTACCAAAACCGCGATCTATTTTGCGAGTCAGCGGCGTAGTTGGGAGCTCGATTCGAATTAATCTCTTACGACCTGGGGTTCTTTAACGTGCACCTAAATATTGTCAGAGAGAATCGAACAGCGAAAAAGACGGTACTTAAGGGGAGAGGATATGGACGGCGCTGGTTATTACAACCATTAATTATTGCAAATTTATAGGGAACGCAATCTTCGCAGCAAACATAAAAACGCACCAACTTCATCACAAGCCCTTGCTGTCTGTAGGCTATCGTACATTAAATAAGTAGCGTAGTTCACTGTGATGTACAGATACAGAGGGCACGCTAACACGTTAATCGTGTTGATATACGTGAAATGCCTCATTAATCACGCGGGGCGCTTTGCTCTCCGAGATGCGGTTCGCAACCACATCTCACGGCGAAGCTGTTTATGGCTGCGGTTCCGTGCATTTTCGTTCTGCGTGTGCAAAAAACCGCGAGCCGATCCCGGAGATAGCACAATACCGGGCCGACCAGCGGCGGAGGTGAAGCAGGCCTCAAACACTCCGCCACCTTGCAAAAATATGTTTAACACCTTGGGTCCAAATACAACCCGTATCAGATATTAAGCTCATAAGAACAGATACTGCACTTTGAGCCGCTTCGGGCATGTGTGCGTTCGCACAGCCCTCTATATGTCGGCGTTCCAAGCGCTTGCGCATTATCTCCTTTCCTTTCCTTCCGCTCTCCCTTGGTGGCGCTCCCGTCGAAACGTCACGCGTGTCTAGTTTCCTCCGTCTCCTCGGGGCGGCGGTCCAGTCGTCCACGCGAACGTATATAAAAATCACGGTAACTGAGTCTCTACCTTTGTTCAAAATTCTGTGTCACCTCTGTGTCGTGTGCTAAACAGCTTCGCTGGTCACCCACCATCAGAGGGTGGAATGGCTTATGATGTTGCTTTTTTTAATGCGTAAGACTGCAAAATCTGTCTGCCACGCGAAGAGTGCGATGCCTTGCATCTGCACAAAAAGCATAATTTGTGAAGTTAGGACATTTAATCGTTATAATAGACTAAATGTAGATGATCGCTAGCTTTGTAAGTGACAAGGAACAATTGAAATATAAAAAAAAAGATAAGAGAAAAGTGTTTTCGTCAGGGCGCCTTGAAAGCTTACTTTACCGCTATACAGATGTGTGTGCAAAGAAGCCTGATGTGGGGCTGCTGAGCAAGAAAATACGAATAACTGATGGGTACATTAATAATAATAATAATAATAATAATAATAATAATAATAATAATAATAATAATAATAATAATAATAATAATAATAATAATAATGAATGATTGGTGGCGTTGAAGGGACACTAAAGGTTAATATTAAGTCAACGTGGACTGTTGAAATACCATCCCAGAAACCTCGAAACGCTTGCTTCATGCGAAGAAGAGACTTATTTTAAGAGAAAATGCGTTCTGAAGCGCCAGCGTACCTCTAGCGCAGTTCAAATCGCTCGCCCTCAGATCGAGGAGTGCTGACTTCATGGTCGTATAGTGCCGTTGCGTCGTCGGCGAGTAAAACAGCGCCCGCAGACAGCGCTACGGCTTTCTTGCGCAAAACACAAACGCGCGGCCAGAAACAGAGCCAAGACAGAGTCGACAGCAGCGCGAAAGCGGTACTATGGTGGCTAGCGGAAGGGAAAGAGCGCGACGATAAGCTGGTTCTTTATTTTATGACGCCAACTCCGCAATCCTCCGCGGAGGATTTTGGTGATCCTCCGATCGCTTTGGCGAGCGACTCTATATAACGTTCGACTCTATATAACCTTCGACTGTATATAGCGTTCGACTGTATATAACGTTCGATTCTGTATAACGTTCGACTCTGTTTAGCGTTCGACTCTGTATAACGTTCGACTCTGTATAACGTTGCACTCCGTATAACGTTCGACTCCGTATAACGTTCGACTCTGTATAACGTTCAACTCGGTATAACGTTCGATTCTATACAACGCTCGACTCTATATGACGTTCGACTCCTGAACGCCTTCTCTCACTCTGATCTCTTCAACGAACTCGGCCCCGTGTCGGGGATCGGCACGAGCCAGTGGAATGCATCACGAGCGATCATCGCGCGTGGTAAAGTATACGGTTCACTCACGATCCAGTTTCCGGAGAAAGGCGCGAAGGCGGACACCCACTGTGGTCCTCGGGTGGCCTCGGTACAGTCGGTCTCCACGTTGGCGCGCGCGTTCCACCCGCCCGACATCAGCAGCTGGCATACCTGCGACAGATCCGCGTCGCAACCCTCAGCGAAGACTGCCTCACAGTAACGGAAACTCATCTCGAAGGCCACGCTTTTTTGTGTACTGCAAGGCGCTGGAGGCGATTGGAGGCGTGTCCGAAACACGTCAGTGCATCCATATTTGAGCAGCATGGGTACCTATTAAAAGGTGAGTAAGGCGTTTGAAGGAGGGCCGGACAGATGCAAGCATAACGAATGGATCAACAATGCAGTTTGATCATCCGTATCGCTATGCTTCATTTGTGTTTTGCATTTTATCGGTGCATTTGTTCAGTTTGTGCAGAGGCGATTTACTACTATTGAAATTACTAAATCCTTGCTTTTTATTTAAACCATTCATTGTTTTATCCGCGCACGCAATAACTCCGCATATTCCTGTACCATAACTTATATTGCTTACTTGGAATAAGCATACAAAAGAAAGCTACTATTGGCTTTGCGTCAAGTTCACCGCTCTGAAATTATGATTTGGAGGAATCGAACTGTGCGTAGCAGAAATGAGCGGTTGAGTTTTGTTGGATTAAAAATCCGCAGTTTCGCACGAAAGGCGAAGCATCGATTGCGATAGCAAATTAGTAGACAGCCATACGAAGTAAGGTCAGTAGTTTAAGCGACCGTAAACGCTTGTAAACACTCGCTTACTAACTAAATTAACAAACATGGTGTCAGCGCGCACAGGTAAACATGCACACATCACATTCGACGACCGCGGACCACTGTCAAAAACGCTGGTGTGAGGAAGCGTAGCAGCAGCAGCGAGCGAAGTGACCTTCATGCTGTCTATCGCTTCAGCGCAAACTAAGCAGTAAGACCACAGCACACACAAAGCCACAAGCCTTTGGCCCACCTAGACTCTGCCCCTAAAGCAGATCGCTTTGAAGACAAAGTCCGCCCAACCGCGCGCGGCCTCGCGTTGCTTCCGAAGTACAACGGCCCCCCCTGCCCCCCCCCCACCTGTTCCGTGCGCGCGACGCAAGACAGCGCGCTTCCTCCCCGCTTTCCTCCCTAGAGCGCGCGAGATTGGAGCCACGATCGTCGGCTCACCCTCGCACGCTTTCATTCGCACATAAACCATATACGGCGCGTGATGACGGTGTTATTGCCTTTGGACCCTCTACGGAACATCACGACGACGGCGACAGAGCTAAAATGCGACTGGAGTGTTATATACTTACTATCGCAATAACTATTCCCTTACACACTGCCCGTGCATTCGTTCAAGGGCGCGAGAATTTCTCTGTATGCAGTAGGTATACAGGGGAGTCGTCGATGGCATTCGCCAGCTTGCCGAGCCATAACGGCTCGCGCCCCGAAACTCGCCTGAGAGTAGGGCATGAATCCCTGGAACTTCGCCTGCGCGAAGGCGACGCTCTCGTTGAGCGCGGGCTCCCTGTCCAGCAGGAAGTGGGCCCCGAGCAGGCTGACGCTGAAGAAGATGCGTGACAGGCCCTGGCGTCGGTGACCCCTGCCCAGCGCCAACCGGGTTCGGTTGAGGATGTGCTCCTGCGGCATCGGTGCCAAAGGGCACAGTGCAATCAATCAATCAATCAATCAATCAATCAATCAATCAATCAATCAATCAATCAATCAATCAATCAATCAATCAATCAATCAATCAATCAATCAATCAATCAATCAATCAATCAATCAATCAATCAATTACTGTGCCCAGGAATAACCCTAAGGTATGAGTGGTGGCTCATGCATACATAAAAACAAGAAAAAATATCTACAGGAAGTGACAAGCAAAACAAGATCACAATTAACAAAAAACAATTATGAACAACGTGTACAGAAGAAGAACGTACGCAAAACAATTATGAAAAGAAAAGTGTACACAAAACAAAGCGCAAGGTAAATATATAAGGAAAAGGTGAAGCAAGGCACTTGAACGATGTGTGAAACTATGAAAGAACGACGCAAAGCTAGGAAAAGAACAATGACAGCGAGTTATAAAAAATATCGAGATCATGAAAATAAGCCTTATAGAGACGCTGTATCCTGGAGACGGTTGAGTGTTGGTGATGGCAGGCAGTAACAAGGAAATGGCTGTGTTCTCCGGTGGCCTTGCGCGGAATACGAAACATGACACAACTTAGGAGTTTCGGGCAGATGAAGATATACAGTGAAGAAGTTTGAAAGGAAACAAGGTCAGCGTGGTTAATGTTGGCATAGAAGTAAGGACAATGTCAGTAATCAAACAGTGCTATGACAGTTGAATAACTATAACTATTGAATTCCCTCGATAGCCTGCAGAGCCCAGAGAGCGCATACGCCGAATTGCAACGCGCATAGTGTGAGCAGTAAAGCGTAAGGTTCTACCAAAGAGTTCACCGAGATCATTGATGTCACGGACCTTACACAATGGTACAGGATCTACAGAGTAATAAAAATGTCGATGGTCACTTTAACATACGCTAAAGAGGGTGAAGGTGAAAGTTTGCGCGCTCACAAGACATTCACTAAATTACTTGACGTTCTCATTCGAATGCGTTGTTACTTAATTCCTATTACTTGTTTTCTCCAACCAAAGGTCGTGGGTTCAAGTGCCCTAACTAACTATAATGGCACAAACATATTGCCGCGGGTATGTGCCGGTGGGGACGAGGTTGAAGTAGCGCGGGTTTTCAGGTTAAGCGTGGAGACGAAGATGACGTTGTTGGTTTTCTTTGACGAATGGCAAGTTGTACCTATCCCCCTTAGTGGGTTTGTGCCATTGAGGCTTCATCATCATCATCATCATCATAATCATCATCATCATCATCATCATCATCATCACCACCACCACCACCACCACCACCACCATCATCATCATCATCATAAGTTGTATTTGTTGGCGGTACTTCTCCGCGTTCTCGTCGATAACTTCGTCTTTATTAACACCACAGCTGATGATTGTTTACGCTTATTACACCAATTGTCCCTATGTAATTCCTTCCCTATCAATACTAACAAAACAAAAGCTGCATTGTTTAGACGCCGGAACATGGTTATCGAATCTCATGCTACTGTTCTTCAAATAGGATCTGACGTTATGGAAACTGTACCTCGTGTAAAGAGCTTAGGTGTTATCTTTGAGGAACACCTGCAGTGGAATGATCATGTTGATTCTGTTGCAGTAAAAATTTCAAGAATGGTAGGAATCCTTTCGAAATTCAGAAATTTATTTCCTCACTGTATCAAAAAGCTATTATATTACGATGGACTCTCCCATTAACTATTGTTTTCTGGTGCGGGGCACGACTTCTTTTTCCAACACTAATAAACTATACAGAATCCAAAAACGGGCGGTACGCAACATTGCGAGTGCTTAGTTCGATTCCCCCTCCAAACCTATTTTTGAAGCACCTAACATAATACGCATAACAGAACTGTATAATAATGTGCTGCTTAAAAGATATAAATTTAGCATTAAGCAAAATGACTTTCTTGTTGAGCCATCTAACTTAAAGCATAAAACGTACACATAAGATTCCCGAGCCGCTGGTGATCAGTTTATACCAAAACACGTACGAATTATGGTTGACAAATGATTTTTTGTCGACTACCCTAACTATTAAATTCATGCAATGACTTTGCCCTGTAGAAGAGTGATTTTTGTTTGCTAACGCGTGTAAATCAACCCTAGAAAGCAAGTTGTAAGATGCCTTTCTTTGTATTGCTGTATAAATGTTTTATTGTTGCTGTATAAATGGCTACTTTGTAGTTATTATCTATGCTCGTATAACGCAAGTTTCTTGAATGGGGCGTAGACCTTCGTCAAGCCTGTGAAAGGCTTTTTGTCTACGTCCACATCATCTTAATGATGTAAATAGTCTGTCTGTCTGTCTGTCAGTGTCTGTCTGTCTGTCTGTGTCTGTCTGTCTGTCTGTATGTCTGTCTGTCTGTGTCTGTCTGTCTCTCTGTCAGTGTCTGTCTGTCTGTATGTATGTCTGTCTGTGTCTCTCTGTCTGTCTGTCAGTGTCTGTCTGTCTGTCTGTCTGTCTGTCTGTCTGTCTGTCTGTCTGTCTGTCTGTCTGTCTGTCTGTCTGTCTGTCTGTCTGTCTGTCTGTCAGTGTCTGTCTCTCTGTCTGCCTGTCAGTGTATGTCTGTCAGTGTCTGTCTGTCAGTGTATGTCTGTCTGTCTGTCAGTCAGTGTCTGTCTCTCTGTCGCTCTGTCAGTGTCTGTCTGTCTGTCAGTGTCTGTCGCTCTGTCAGTGTCTGTCTGTCTGTCAGTGTCTGTCTGTCTGTCAGTGTCTGTCTGTCAGTGTCTGTCTGTCTGTCTGTCTGTCTGTCAGTGTCTGTCTGCCAAAGGCCGTGGGTTCGAGTCCCACCAATGGTCGTGGGTGGCACCATCAATTTTGGTGCCATTGAATGTTGGTGCCATCCCGCCGGACGGTCAATTTTTCGATAACGCCGGACAACGGATTGTTCGACCCATTAGGCATTTATGGCTTTCGTCTTAAAAATGTTTGCACTTTTGCGAGTGAAAGCCATGACTTTGGTCTTAGCAGCATTCAAGGTGAGGTTTTTACCTTTGAATAATTTAGTAAAAGAAAACAGGTCGCGTTGCAGGCTGCGACAGTCATCAACAGTATCAATTTCTTTTAAAATCTTGATGTCATCGGCACATAGAAGGAAAGAAGGATTCTGAATAGCGGAAAGGACGTTATTATTAAACGTTTTACAAAGGAATGGTTCCAATACTGATCTTTGAGGGACGCCGCTAGTTTCCATGCGCGAAGAGGTTCGGCCACTGACGTTAACATAGCATGATCTATCTTGAAGGTAACTGGGCTGACAACTTCCGAGTCGAGACTAAAGTATGTAAGCTTGACAAGAAGCAGTGAGTGGCTGACTACGCAAAACACGAAGGCAGCTATTTTGACCACCTGGGGTTCTTTAACGTGCACGTAAATCTAAGTACACTGGAGTTTTCATTAATCTAAGTACCACAGGGCACCCACCGGTTTAGAAGACGCACCTAGTGTTGGAGGTGGTGTTAATTTCAAGTTTCTGAGACGCTGTGAAGCGAGACGTATAGCACGAAGCGTTCGCTGCCTGCTGCCGGTGCTGTTCATGACGTCAGCGGTGCGACAGCGAGTGTTCGTGGTCATCGAATGAGATGCGTTCATGTTTACCTGTGCCCGCCGCGAGCGACACCATGCTTCTTAATTTAATTGGTATGCGAATGCTAGCTGCAATTCACACCGCCGATAGAACTTCGAACCTTTTACTTCGTGTAGTTGTCTAATACATTGCTACCACTGCTAATGCTTCGCCTTTCGGGCGATACTGGGACTTCCTTCTTTTACTTATCTCTCTCTCTCTCTCTCTCTCTCTTTGTTAATCGAATAGGAACCGGTGCACTCGGTGCGATGCGGCCGGTGACCTCCCACGTGGCACGGTATACTCACGATTCCAAAGTACGCCCCCTTGAATGGCGCTGGGCAGCTGGCGTGCCTGAGGTCGCTCGTCAGGTGCGTCCGCTGGATCGGGTACAAGCCCCTCCTGCGACGCAAACCGCGCGGTAGCACAGTATAGGTGGCGCTACGCGACAAAACGTCGGCAACATGCGCAAACACATACCCAAGTGCCCGATGTAACTGCGGACTATTTCCACACACTTAAGATTTAACCTAGGGCAGCTGGGTTGCCGTACAGGTGCAGCAATGTTGATACAATATTTGCGCCGATGTATTTTAATTAAAGGTCGTCGCAAATGCGCCACAAGGCCACGGGAAGCTCGTCGCTATCCACGTTCGCACGAAAGTGCAGTCGGGTCGCAACGTTCTCTCCCGTTTATCACAGTGTCATTATATTGTCGTCACGCATCACAACTAAAGACATGACGATACGCATAAATTCGATAGCATGCCGTAAGAATCTCATAAAATATTACGCCATTTACCTGGACAATGCGATAACAAAGCGAATGTCGAGGTAGTTAAATTACTTCAAGGAAGTGTTGAAATTGCGAAATTTGTAGCCAGGCAGCAGTGAAGAGATAACGTACCCTACGATTGCAGATTAAACAAAATTCTGTTAGAATTAAAAAAAAAAAGACCGCGCAGTCACATGCACGGTGCATCTGCTGGTGCTTGCAAAGTATAAGCAATCTGACTTAGTTATGAAGCACCCCGCTCTTAGTCCATTTTCAGGTCAGGAATTAAGTGTTGCGCGATGCCCTGAAACAAATCGTATTATCTGCGCAGACGCGAACACGCCATTCCGACGAAGTGCAGCCATGCTTACGTGGTGAGCAGGGCATTGAGGTCGTACTGAGCGAATAGCGTCGTCGACTCCGGCAGTACCAGCGTGAACGACTTGCCCATGCGCCCGAGCTGCCGCTGGCACATCTGCGCATGCGCGTACGAACACGCGTAGTCAGCCGTTCTGTCGCGCGCCCGTGCACAAAACACTCCCATTCGACGAACACAGCATATGGCTTCATACTCAGAAACATATACGCGACATCTCGGTCACGTCACACGTGCCAGAAAGTTCGGTAACACTGTCTGGAAATAATGCCCTCTCAGCGATTCCATCTTGCAGAATCGAAACTTTGTTAATTAATTTTAATTCATCTTAAAACTTATCGTGCGCAAACAAACAGGGACGAAGAATAGAAGAAACACAAGGACGAGCGTTCGTCCTTGTGTTTCTTCTATTCTTCGTCCCTGTTTGTTTGCGCACAATAAGTTATAAGCTGAATCTGTTCCAACTAGGCCGACTTGCAGTCTTGCTTAAATTTAATTATCGGGTTTTACGCGCCAAAACCACTTTCTGATTATGAGGCACGCCGTAGTGGAGGACTCCGGAAATTTCGACCACCTTGGGTGCTTTAACGTGCACCTAAATCTAAGTACACGGGTGTTTTCGCATTTCGCCCCCCTCGAAATGCGGCCGCCGCGGCCGGGATTCCATCTCGCGACCTTGTGCTTAGCAGCCTAACACCATAAGCCACTGAGCAACCACGGCGGATAAACTTTGTTAAGACATACGCCAAGAGTATCATTATCACCATCGCGATAATTTCCACTTCAACACAGAAGGGCTATCCCTGAGATTTT